>NC_067398.1:460782843-461982843 GCF_016432865.1 Antechinus flavipes | reverse complement strand
ATTGAATAGAGTAATTTCTGTTGTTGCAACCTTCCTCCTTGATAGTGGTCTACAAATATTATGCTTTTACTTAGAAAGTAGATCACGTGCTTGTAGACTGAAGTGGTTTCTTAAATGGTTATTTCCTCAGTCTTCAAGTACTTTAAAAAAGTTTTGAAATTAAGATAATTTTAAGTTATTCAATAATTTTGAAAACATTAATGTTAAATTACAATATGTTCCTTGTGATATTGAGGCTATCAATTTGCATAAAAGTATGTGAAGCTTCTTCTAATGCATTTATTTGTCATTTATGTCCTAAATTAATGTAGAAAAAGACAAGAGTGAATCTCTTCTATACACATCATTAGTTAGGCCATTCAATCTTAGGCAAATAAGATTAATTTTAAAATTGTATGAATATTTATATTAAATAAAAATAATGATAATAAAAATAATTTTCAAAAACTTATCTATGATGTCAAAAGAGAAATTTTTTTCTTCATTAAAATGGTTTCCACTTCCCATTGCATTATTAGTTTATCATAGAAATTTAGGGAGGAAAAGTTATTGTTATATATTTTTAAATATAATAAAATTTTATTTCAGAGCAGATAATAAAAACCAACAAAAATAGCCAGATTAAAAACAGTCATATCTACATTAACACTTCTGGGAGCATTTTAGAGAAAGGTGTTTTGAATTGTCCACAGACGTTTTTCTGTATCATAGGCAAAAATGTATTTGCCAGTATACTTTTCCATGCTTCCATCTTTGGAAAATCCTTCACCAAGTAAATATAAATGTTTTATTTCTTTTAAGTTTCCATTAATTCCTCATAGTACATATGCTTACAGATGGACACACTAATCAACTTGCAGTGAAATTCACTTAGAAATTGACCATCATTTTCAAAGTGAAATTCGGCGGCAAAGTATGAGAAATACATAAACCCACCTTATTTAAATTCACAGATGTTTTACAGAAATATTGCCAGGAATATAGTTTTATTAAGATTTAGAGCTAGAAGGAAGCTTGGAAATTATTTTATCCAAAACCATCATTTTACAGATAAGGAAATCAAGAGCTAAGGGAAGGGAAGTGATTTGGTCAAATGAATCAAATCAGTAAGGAGCAGTGTCTGGACCTGCTTTCTAGAGAATGTTGATCCCAGCCTGAATCCTGATCATGGGTGAAGAGTGAAAGGGTGGAATTCATGAAGATGGTCAAACAGGAGTCCATTTATTCAAAATTTTCTTAGCTTTATTTACCCTAATACAATTACAAACTATAGCATACTCTGCAAGAGATAACTATAGGATACTGTGCAAGTGCTAACTATAAGATACTATGCATGCCAGACCACATAAATAATTTGCTATTGTGTGCAGATGTTTCCTTGCCACTTTAGTATAACTCTGCTTTAATTACAACACAGATTGTCGTGCTCCCTGACTTCTCAGGAAAGAAGAGATGCTCCTGGGGGGACAGGAACCAAACTAGATATTTCAGCAGAGTTCCTTTGGACTAAAGAGTGTTATACCTCACCTAGGATTCCCCACTTTCTGTGACTCTCTACAGAGCAGGAATTTGAACCAAGGTTCTATACTATAAAATATCCCTGCTGAGACATTTTAAATAATTAACAAATAATCATAGCACTTCCTCTCTAGAACTAAAGGAACTTTTGTTCCACCTCAACTCTACTACAGAGACATGAAAGGGAAATCTATGACAGCCACAGGGCTAAAAAAATGAGTGATGGATGTGAGGAGTTGACAATATGTTGCCAGAGAGTAACATTGAAGGACATGAGTAAAGGATGTCATCAAAGAATCCTATGAAGAGAAGATAGGCTGATTATATGTAAAAAGCAATGAATGATAAGTGGATTGCTAGAGTGATCCACTGGTGCCATTGTAATATTGGGAGAAAGCAATTGAGATCTCTATCACATCAGGTGAACTTTGGGGAGAACATGAACATTTCAAGAATCTTGATTAGAATTAGAAGATGTTTAGGCATGGAGTGGTATTGATCAGCATTGTGAAAGAGAACTCATGAAGTGATCATATCAAAGATCCGTTGGAGTATATGAGAATAGGCAAGTACAATGAATGAGTGGGAGCAGGAAAACCTCACAGAAGAGCAAAAACTGAGACATATATGGGCCTATAGACATTGTGGAACAATTGTTTTTGTTTACTTTTCTTTAGCCCTTAAACACTGTGCTCCTTACTTTTCATTATTACTCACTTACTACCTAAACCCTTCATATATGCATCCTTTTCATTTCCCAGGCTCATTGAACCCATGCTGCTTCTTAACTGCTTAGAACTTTTCTCTCCAGTCCCCAATCTCAGCCTTTAGATGTTACAGTGGCTGGGATGTTAGACTCCTATTCAGGAAAATCTGAATTCAAATCTAGCCTCAGATCTTACTAAGTAGATAATCCTGAACAAATCATTTAGTCTTTTTGTATCAATTTCTTTAAATTGTGAAATAATAGCATTTATCTCACAGTATTAGTGTGAAGATTAAATGAGATAATAAATGAGAAAATTAAATGAGATAAAGCACCTTGCATATAATAGACAATATACAAATGTTAATTATTATGATGATGCTGATTCCCCATCATTTTTTACTTTTACTCCAAACAAAATAATAGCTAAGATTTATGTAATAACTTTATGTTTTCAAAGTACTTTACATTTATTACATCATTTGATCCTCACAACAACCCTGCAAAATAGGTGCTATAATTGTTCATATTTTAAAACTATGGAAACTTGACTCTGAGAAAAGTAATTTATCTAACATCACAGCACCTTTCAGAGGCAGAATTTGGACTTGTGTCTCCTTGACTCCATTACTATCATCTAACTTCTTATGCCACATTCCATTCCTTTGGGTCCTCTCTCTAATGCCTTTATTTCTATTGATGCAATTCCTTCCAATCACTCAAGCTTGAATCTTAAAAGTTATTTTTTATGCTGTTTTGAATCTCATTACTCACATTAGATCTCTTGCAAAGTGATATGAAATCTCTATCATTTCATCTTCCATTCCTTTTTATTCCTACCGCTACTGTACTAATTCAGTCCCTTATTAACATCAACATTTGTATTATTCCAATAGCCTCTTAAATAGTCTTTTGCTTCTGCTCTTATCCATACCAATCCTTCTTTCACAATATTTTAAAAGCAATTCTGCCAACAAATCATTCTAAAAATGTAATTTTTATACTTCAAATTTTCAAAGTTGCTGCATTTTTTTATCAGATAGAATATAAACCTCTTATCTTGACATTCAAGATCTTTTTCAATTTGACTTCACTTCACCTTTCCATGATTGTCTCAAACATATATTCTAGTTAAACTGCACAACTCCTATTTTAATTTCAACGCCTCAAAACTTTTAAAATTAAAAAAAATTAGCAAAAAGGTGAAATTTCATTGCTAGTTATTGCCTATTTCCACTCTAACCCCACAATCCCCCACTCTTACATTATTGTGGTAGCATATTAATTGGTCTCTTGTCCTTAAAGTCTCTTTCTACTCTAGTCCATCCTTCATTCAGCTATCAAACTCACCTTCCTAAAGTAGAAGTAGAATCATATCACACCCACTACATTCAATAAACTCCAATGGCTTTCTGTTTACTTTCAGAATCAAATGTGAAATCTTTGGCATTCAAAAACCTTCATTTTTTGCCCCTTCTTTTCTTTCCAGGCTTTTTACATCTTCATGATTCCCATGTACTCTCCATTCTAGTAACACTGGTCTTGTTATTTCTCACTCCATTTCTTGACTATGGGCATTTTTAGTAGCTGCCCCACATTCCTAGAATTCTCTTCCTTCTCCTCACTATGCCTTGGATTTTCTGGCTTTCTTATAGTACTGGGTAAAACCTCATCTTTTGGGAAAGCTACATGGCATAGTGGATATTATGCTGGCTCTAGAATCAGGAAGACATTAGTTCAAATCTGACATCAGGCACTCACTAACTGTGTGACCCTTAGCAAGTTACTTAAACACAATTGCTTCTAAAAAAGTTTCACCTTATACAAAAAGCTTTTGTAACTCCTTATAACTTTCTTGGTCTTGTACACTTCACTCTGCATCAATTCATAAAAGTTCCCAAGATTTTTATGAAACCATCCCCTTCATCATTTATTATAGAATAACAGCACTCCATATTAGCTCTAATTTATCTTATATAAAACTTGTTTATATTCAGTTATTTGTAAATTGTCCTATATATTAGATTGTGATTTCCTTGGAAGCAGAAATGGTCTGTTGTCTTTCTTTATATGTCCAGCACAGCACAGTGCCTGGCACATAGTATATGTTTTAATAAATCCTTGTTGATTGATTCACTGTGCTGTTGATTCACATGCCTAAAAGGACATCTCTACTGATCTATTAAAATCCTTCTAAGAATAGAGTATTATTTGCTCCAGGAAGCCTTATGTAGTCACTCCAACATACTAATGACTCCATTCTCAAATTTCTCATTATATTTTGGATAGTTCAATCACGCTTTTCACTGCCTATTAGCATATTTATTAATGTACATGACTTCATATGCTCCTATTAGAACATACTTCTTGAGGGAAAAGGCTATATAATAATGTAGTATTTAAAATTTGTACTTAAAATACTTACACATAATAGTCACATTAGAAATATTGAATTAAATTGACTTGTTAGTAGGTAATTTACAAACTAATTTGAAGAACTAATTATTGCTAAGGCAGTTAGTTTATTTTCTCAATCAGTAACTATTTTCCCTTTATCACTCTCATTTCCCACTACCCAATCAAGAATGAAAGAAAAACAGAATTTTCAAGGTGGGCATCATGTTTTATAATAAGGCCTCTAGAATCATAGTTGGTCATTATGCTGATCAGAGTTCCTAAATCTTCTGAAGTTGCTCGTGTCTACAAAATTGTTGTTACTATATAAATTATTTTCTTGGTTCTGTTCACTTCAGTTTGTATCAGTTCATAAAGGTTCCCAAGATTTCTATGAAACCATCCCCTTCATCATTCATTATAGCATAATAGCACTCCATATGCCAAATACCATATATTATATTCCATACACCAAAACCTGCTGTTTTGGTTCCTGCTGTTGGTAACCTGCTGTTATATTCCAATTTTTTGCTATCTACAAAAGAGCTATAAATATTTTTATATCTCCTTAGTTAGAGTTTGTTTTACTTTGAGCTAGTATTTCCCCATTATACACCTTCTCTGTAATAGCCCTATGTCCTTTCCCACCCCCCTTCCCACCTGTTTTCCTATTGTAGTTCTATATCCATTTAAATATGTGTTCTTCCTTCCTTTGACCAGGTCAAATGAGAGTAAGGTTCAAGGGTCACTGCTTTCCCCACCCCAACTACACATTAATATAGATTTCTACTTATACCCTTCCCCATTATGTGAGATAATTTCTCCCAAATTCTCCCTCCCCCAGTATATTGCTGTTTCTCTCCCTTTCCTTAAGATCCTTAATATAGAAGAACTACTCTCAAGCTTTCTATCTCATTAAACTTCTATGACCCCTTATAGAAAAGATTCATAGGAGGGCAAATATATCATGCTCTCATATTAGAATGTAAGTAGGTTCATCATTGTTAAGTCCTTTATTATTATTTGTTTGTATTTAATTTTTTTTTGTTTCTTTCAACTCCTGCATTTGATCTTCTAAGTTTCTGTGTTAATCTAGGTTTCTCATTAGAAATTCTTGGAATTCTCCATTTGTGTTAAAAACCTACTTTCCCACATCTGTATGATTATATTTAATGCTGCTGGGTAAGTTATTTTTGAATATAAGCCTAAATACTTTGTCTTCCGGAATAATATATTCCAAATTCTCTTACCCTATATAAAAGTGGCTGTTAAATCATGTAATGCTTCTGACTCCTAGGTACTTAAGATCCTTCTTTATGATTTCTGGAAGTATTCTTTTTTTGTACTTAAAAATCTGGATTTTGACTATAATATTTCTATGAGTTTTCTTTTTGGCATTTTAAAAAAGAAGTAATCTATGGATTTTCAATATTTCCATTCTACTAGTTCCAAGAAAATTGGGGCAGTTGCATTGAAATATGATATTAAGGCTTCTTCTTCTTCCTCCTCTTCCTTCTCCTGCTCCTCCTTCTTTCTTCTTCTTTAGCCATGACTTTCAGATCATCCAATAATTCTTAATTTTTTATCTTCAATCTATTTTACATGTCAGATGTTTTTGGTGATTTTTTTTTGCTATGAGATACCTTATATTTACATTTTATAAAGTCTTTTGACTTTGTTTTAATATTTCCTCTTGTTTCATAGGATCATTGGCTTTTCTATTCAGTACTTTCTACTTTCAGGGAATTTTTTTCCCTTCAGCAAGGTTTTATAATTTTTGTAACAAACTATTAATTATAAAGACTTTCCCTGGTGGTATGGACTAAATAAGAACATTTGTGTTATTACAAGATTGCAAAGAGAATTCAGGCTAGGGATCTGAAAGCTTTCAGTGCTCCCAAAATAGTCTGATGTAGGGTAAAGTATGATTATTACTCCTTGGTCTGAACTCAGAGCATTTTTATCTGATTTTGGATCTGAGCATGAGTAAATTGCTACTTGCTCTAGCTTCTTTCAGCCAACTGGGAAGTTGGACTGGTTCAGTATGATAGATCTACAAACTTTTCTTTGTTCCAAGATTCCTGTCCTAGTTGTTTATCTGCAAATTTCAGACTAGAGAGTAATCAGCTACTCTGATTTCTGAACTTCTTTCTTGCTAGGTAAACTTCCTAGAGCTTGGACTACCCCTAATCCCTGAAGACAGATCTCCTTCTTAGTCAATTTTTGGTATTGGGGCTAGGACTGGATGTGTTTACCTATTCTTAAATCTTAAATGAAATATTCATTCGGGGTCTAGGATCTCCTCTTGTTCTGGTGCATAGTCCTTCCTCTGCTAATAGTATTCTGACACTGTGTTCCTGACCAGATCTTGTACCTAGAGTCCATAGATCTTTCTGTATGACTTTTTATAACAACTTCACCAAATATGACTCAACATGCTTTTTGCTGAATTTTTCTCAGATGATGAATATATTAATATTCTGACCCTTCCGTTTCCTATTGGGGCAGCATGTCTCCTGAGAAAAGACTGCTAGGATCCTAGCCACAAATTTTTGTGCATGCAAAGAATTTACCACTTTCAGCTATAGTCTCATAGCCAGCCCCCTCAGATGAGAAGGCCTCAGACTTCTCTGATGTACTAGCACTCCAAGTCTTCCAACTCCTACTGGGGTTTCATGTCCCTTAAGGAAAGCTGCCAAGGGCCTTTCTACAGATTTTTCATCTATTCCAAAGCAATCACTTTTACCCATACCACAATCTCTTGGAGCTATCCAGATCTCCCAAATGTGATTTAGAGAACCTCCACTGCAAAGAAAAGCAAACTTCCATTTCATTTCAAGTGTCCCATTCCTTCCTGATCTTGTCATTTGAGGGTAGAGGAATGATACCTTCTACTCAGGGATGAAAATTCTTATACTTGGTAATATACTTCATATCCCACAGGCTTTGAACTTCTATAAGTCATCCAAATAACTCTCAACATCTCCTACTACCTGATTCCTTATTCCTGTCCTTCTCAACTTTCTCACCACAGAGTTTTATCCAAAATTGATAGAGCCTTTCCACTGTGCCCTCTGGAATGTCTTCCATAGGCAAGAAGCTTTCCTTCATTTTAAATCTATTCCTCTCCAATTCATTCCATGTACTACTTCTTTCCTATGATGATACAACCTCATTGGACATTATCTCTAATAATACATTTATCTTCATGCATTCTTTTCAGCTCACTGTTTAAGGCATGGGAGTTGGAATATTCTTTGCTCCTTATTATAATTTCCAGCTTTACTCTACTTCAACCACACACGAAGATGGTCATATTTTTGATCTTGCCACAAATGTACAACTCTTATTAATTCTAGACATTTCCCTCTCAATGGTTTTCTATTTGTTCTATTTATAGCTTATTTGCCTCATCCATTAAATTGTAAGCCCTTGGAGGACAAGGTCTGTTTTTTACCTCTTTTTAAACCCCCAGGGCTTAACACAGTGCCTGGCATATAATATGTGTTTATTGAATGAATGATTTTCCCCACCAGGATTGTCTGGTGCATTTTCTAGATCTGTTTGGAGGAATGTTTGTGGGGAAGTATGTACTTCTTCCAGCTACTCTGCTAGCTTTTCTAGAGTATTAATAGGTGATAATAGCTTAATGTGTTACTTTTCTCAAATAATATATTTGCATTTTAATACAAAAAATGAATGACTAAGATGGAAATTTCAGGCAGGCTAGTGGGTTGACAAGGATACTTTCAGTGGCCCTAGAGAATAGAGTCTACATAACCTTTCTCTGACAAGTTGAAGTATAGAATAAGAAGGAAAGGGGTAGAAGTACTAATTCACACAATGTGATATAACTAGTGGGTACTAGAGAGATCAATTTGAAGTGCAGAAATAAAGTGATGCATTTGTATTCAAAGAAAGGCACTGTACACTTCTTTAAGCTTGAAAGACAAGCCTGTTAAAAAGATCTAACAAATGTACTCAGGGGAAAAAAACTTGAATTTAATTTTACATATATTTATTGAGTGACTACTTTATTTGAAGCAATGTTATTCTTTAAAAGCCTTTTCAATCATACTCATAGATAATACATTAGTTGGACCTATAGTCATATCATAGTAAATGTCAGTATTAATAAACTTTCACTTGTAACAGAATAATGGGTTTTTAGTAAATTAAATAAATTAATAAGTGATTTGCATGTAAATCACAATTCCTTTTTGTTAATCAATTTTTTTAAATTGTAAAATTCTTTGAAAGATTGATGTAGTATCAACATGGGACTAATGATGACTGCAATAACTCAAAAAAACTGATTAAGGTGGAAATTGCAAGCAAACAAGTAGGAAACAAGCAAAAATCACCCACTAAAGATATTTAAATTCATTTTTAACTTCAAGTGAAAATTTGACAGCAATCGATTTCCTTTTTTAAAAAGTTTTTTTCTTTATATCTTTGATGTTAGTAACAAATGGAATAGCAGAGAAGTAGGAAAAAATATCATAAACATTCAACAGTGAAAGAAGAATAATCTTCATGATTGTAAGAGGGAAGGAACTATGTTTATTATTTTGGTCTCTATTTCTTGGAACAAGTGTTTTGCACATGAGAAACATCAAAAAAATGTTTGCTGGGAGGATGAATAAAAGGAAAGGGAGTAAAATAATCATACAATAGAAAAAGGAGTCAAGTTGACATTAAAATTATTTTAGCACAATATATGATGTCATTAAAATCATGTTTGAATAAAATATTTATAAAATGCCACTTATTATTATTATTATTATTAAAATTAAATATTTGTGTGCCACAAATTCATGTATTTTCCCTTTTCTTCCCTAGAAATTTTTACATGTATTGATACTTTGGTTTTCAGTTATAATTTATACAACTAACTAAATCATGATTGAGACCAGGACATGTTTTTTCCTCCCCCTTAAATATTAAGGGATGACTTGACTCCCTTTCTGTCAGAGACAGGATATTGAAATTAAAACCTGGTGATAGTTTACTTTGATTAAATACTGTCAGAATCCTGGATCCTTAAACAGCTTTAATAGTGAGCATTGTAGAGTACTTTTTAAAGGGTTTGAAATTGTGAAGGAGAAGTCTGGGTACTCTCTTTCCCAGATGTTACAGATATATTCTACTAACAGGACGTACTGAAAAATGATTAGGAGGTTTTTAGGACCCAGGGGAAAGCAAGCTTTCCTGTGGAAGGACAGAGACTCCGGCGCACACGCCTCCTACCAAAATCACAGCCCCGTGGAGCTGGGGCTTTCATTCACAGCTTTCTAGAGAGATCTGAGCCTGAACCTGCCAGCAAAAGGGATCTTACCCACCCAGCTCAACAGCGAGGACACCTGCAGATAAACATACCCCAATGCAAGGTGGTGCAGCCGTGTGAAGGTATTTCATTTTCTTTTCTGTATTTGCAGCGCCTCCCAGTCCCTTTCCCTCCACCCCATTGCAAAACCATGGCTGCGGCGTTTCAGCACTTCTGTTCGTGGACAGCTCTCATCTGCAATCCCTCTGCACTTCATTCTTTCAGTCCTCTCTCTGTCTCTGCTGTTACCTATCTTCTTTTGGCACTTGCTCAGCCTGTGCTCTTACGGATCAACACCATCCCCATCCCCATCCTCATCCCCATCATCATCCCCGAAACAACAATCAGCACAACTATGTCATGTCATTCAGACAAAGCCCCGGATCACGGCTTGCAGAGGAAAAGAAGCACAAGTTTTTAGGGATAAAAGGAAAGTTCAGATGAATTACTCCTTCTAAAACAAAGAGAGAAGCCTGATTGGGAGAAAGGGAAAGTAAAGGCGAGCGAGAAAGACATCCAGCTAGGCAAAGACAGATGGGGCACTTGCCAAAGACCATCAGTTAGGCAGCTGCTGTTCAGCATATTACGGACTGTTTAAGTTCAGGGAATTAACACTGGCCTGGAGCATAGTGGTGTTATGATTATGTATGTATGTATGTGTGTATGTTGGGGCACACACACAAAAGCTCTACTGTTTCTGGTTTTCCAATAAAGATTCATCAGGGAGGAGGGTGGGGGTGGCTGATGAGTCATTTTCACCCACACTCCCCTGTTTTCTTCCTGAGCATTTACCGCAGAAACTCGGGAATTAAGTTTTGCTGATTTTTTTTTTTAAAGATGGAGACATTAAATGCTAACTCTCCAAACCAAATAGTAATAACAGTGATGATAACAATCAAGTGAAGGTTGCTTTCCCTAGGAAGTGATCTCTGTTAAAGGATTTCTTTATTGCTACTTGAAGTTCATTTCATATGTTAGAATCTTAAACCTTTGTTTGAATCAGAGATTCTTAAATATTTGCTCAAATAGTCCAAGTAGTAATGATATTCAGGAGCAGATGGTCAGGCTTTGTTCCCCACTAGTCAGTGCCTGGCTCAGAATTGGGAGTAAAAGACTCTGTGTGCTTTCTCAGGAATCAGCCAATAACACCATTTTTCTATAATAGTAAAGGGTAATAGACTGCAAAAAATGGAAAAGGCATTTTATGTAATTGTATCCTGTCAGACTGTTTTTTTTTTTTTGTCTTGACTAAAAGTAAGTTTGATGATCTTAAAAGTCTTTTACTGATTTATAGTTTAGGGTCCAAATACAAGTTCATAGGACATATTTGCTTTAGCCATGGTCATCTTTCTTAAAAGCATTAACCAACATATACTCAAGGATTCTACTGGGTCATTTCAGTTCCAGAAACCTTTGAGTAAGACTGCTATGCTGAATAATATGAACAAATAAAAACAAAATTGTAACTCTTAATATCTTTTAGGGGAGTGCACTTTACATTTTGTACATTTCCATTTTTTTCCAGGAAGAGAGTGCCCCCTCCTTACCAATTGAGCATATTTATTTTCTATATAATTAGCACCTTATTTAAAAATTAGAATTGTGCATGGTTTTCCAAAAGTGAGCAATGTCAGATACCATTTAGCTATTACTATTCAATTTAAAACAAAGCACAACAAAGGTCAGTTAATATCATAGTATAATTTGTTTACCTGTGCCTAAAACAAGTTTAATATGAAATCATTTCAGTACTAAGGATTGAACTAAATAATTTCTAAGGTCTTTTCTAGTTCTAATCCCTATGATACTCAAAATGTTTAGTAAACAAAAAGATGTAGTATTCCCAAATAAGCAGAACTTTTAAAGATGTCAAATTCTTTTGGGGGTAAATAAGAATATCAAATTGAAGTCATCTTTTAAAATCTGATGTTATCAAATATGTACATACATGAATCATTTCATTGACCCCTGAAATGCAATCAATCACTACTGGGGTTGAAGAAAACAGCTAAGAGAACTAAAGCAGAGTGCTCATCACATTAGTTATTTGGGGGCAGTAGAAGAAAGAAATTTTCTGAAAAGGACATAAGGGAAATCATTTGGTCTTCCCCAAAGTGTCCTTGGATCTGTAATGTTTATGAAGAGCAGATAATACCGCTATATTTAAAGTCCTTGTGCGATATGATGCAGAGGACTCAATTTATCTGCTTTCAAAGGATGATTCAGCCCTGCCAATATTTTAAAACTGCTCAAACAGAACAATCTATCTGTTTCCAGGAAGATACAGAGATCAGGAGACCAATGCCTCAAGTGCTTTTGCTGTATTTAATGAAATTTCCTGATATTGAGGGAATTTCAGAATAATGCTCCTTTAGTGAGATTTTCAGGGTCACATATTAAAAGGCAATCCTTCCCCTAACTGGAAATAAAAACTCTGAGTGTATTATTTTTTATGGAATGTATCTTTTCACCTTTTCATTGTCCTGGAAATGATCCATTTCCCACATCTGCAACAAATGAACTTTATCATGACCTGAAGAAAGTTTAAAAAGTAAATGGAAAATGTCATTTTCCAGGAATAGAAAGGAATATAATGCACAAATTACTCCCATGATCCCCCTTCCCTTTTTATAGCACACACCAAAGTTTAAAAAGACATGATGTAAAGAAATAATAAGAAAACTTGTCTTCAAATCTTGATTCTGGTAAAGATTATATCTTTTTGGGTAGACTATATTACTATATTTCTCTGGCTCAGTTTGTTTACCTATCTAGAGGCAATTAATGGAGTAAGGTATAGAATGTAGAGCCTGAAGATAGGAAGACCTGAGTTCAAATTTAAATTTAGATGCTTACTATCTATGTGGCTCTGTGTAAATCATTTAATTTCTGTTTGCCTTAATATCCTCAACTGTAAAATGAAGCTAATAATAGCAATATTTCTCAGGGTTGTTATGAGGATAAAATGAAATGATATACAGTGCCTGGAACATAATATGCACTATATGAGTGCTTATTCCCTTTCATTATCAAAAGAAAATAATACTACTTTCCCTATCTCCTTCACAAGGTGATTGGGAAGAAAATAAAATGCAATTGTAAAGTATTCTCCTTATTTCTGTCTCTGTTTCTGTCTCTGTCTCTCTTTCTCTATATATACATCTATATACACATAAAATTGAGATATACATGTTTATATATATTGTGTGCATATCTATATCCACATCTACCTACCTATTTACACACAAATTTTCTGTTATCATAGAATCATAAAGCTAGAAGGTGCTAGAAAGACAGTTTAGTCTAGCTTTCTCTCCTGAGAAATACGAATATATACTCTTTCCCATCCTATATATATATATATATATATATATATATATATATATATATATATATTATATATATATATTTATGACAAAATGGAAGATTCAATAACTTCCATGAATGACTCTTGCCAGTTCTTTATCACTTTGATGTAGGAAATTTTATCTCCTCTCCATGATGTCAAACAAGGTAGATATCCTGGGCCTCATACTTTGTGGGATCTATACTGCATATAATTAACAGAGAGGCAGGCTTTGTGTGAATAAGAGATTGGTTTAAGTAGAAAGTTCTAAAAGGATTTCTGACTCTTCACATTGTAATTAGATTTCCACCTTCATTGAGGCAAAATCATATCTTCTTTCATAATATTATTGCCCAAATACTTGTTTTCTACCTATTTTGTACCTTCCTTTCTCCTTGAAAGCAATTGGCAATGTTCAGAGACTCTACCTGATTTTACTTAGATAAAAAATTTGGGACCAGAGAGGAAGAGAAGGGTTGAAGACAAATTGTAGCATCCCAAGGATGGTACTAATCTCATGCCTGCCTTTCCCTGAGATCACCATGCTTATTTAAAGCCAAATTCTTCCTAGTTCAAGTACATTTTTTTGTTTCACCCATTTTGAATATGAAGTTAGATGGACAGCAATTTCCTGATAAAATCCCTTGAAACACTTCATCAATAATCATATCATGCTTCATACATCTATAAACAAGCAATCCTTGTTACTGAAATTTTTTCTTCTAAGATAAAGAGAATAGCTGGTATGTCAGTTCAGACATAATAGATGATAGATGATGAAATCTTTTGCAGGCTTTTCTCCTTTCTTGAGGGGAATGAAAATTCCTTGGTATTTCCTTGTTTCTGTGGCACTATATGGGCTGTAGGTCTTCACTTTTCTTCCACTTTGGTGGGGTAGGGAGGAGAAGGAATTAGAGACAAATCTCTTCCTTAGATGGACTCTTAAAACAGCATCAGGTCCATAAGACTTTTCTGTTCAATCATAATTCAGTTTAAAGATTTCTGGCATCTCTGTATTTCATATATTCCTTCCTCATCTGTATACAAGAAGCATTGTCCTTGATACACATTAACGAGATCATGGAGGAAACAAGAGGGAGATCTGCAGATTGGAACTGATGGCTCTAAAAAGCTACCCAGTTAGAGGAAAACAGGGGAGAAAATGATGCAAATTTCAGGCTATATCTATAAGTCATTACTCATTTTTTTTAGGATGTCTTCTTCCATTGGGAATTTATTTCTTTCTTTTTCTGGAGGAGTAATATAGGGACATGAGGGAGTGTGCAAACCTATAGCAAGGTTTCAGAATGAAAAAAAGTTTCAGAGTTATCACTTCCTTTGGCTTGTACATAATTCATACATCATGTTTATGTATGTGTGTGTGCATATGTATTTAGGGATGATTCCATGTCCTCTACTAATCTACATGTGCTATATAAAGAGAGTGTCAGTTATCATACTGAAGTATAGCAAGGAGGCCAATATAAAATGCTTTCTCTCTAGTTTCATCATGTGTACCAGGAAAAAAATGGCTTTTCTATAATGATAAGTTTGAATTCCCTAAGAATTACAGCTGAAAAATTTAAAACATGGTTGTTTATTGTCTATTCTTATATTTAGCGGTACTTAATAAGTTATTAGTCTATTTTTCTACAACATTTATTACCAGTAATCCTAGTTTGTTTTACTTTTTTGTAATTATTATATATATATATTAATTGCATTATATGTTATTTGTAGATTTATCTTATTACATTACTGGTACTAAAGTTCTGGAATGCAGGCAATGCATATCTTTTCCATCCTTTTTGAAATGTAGACAACTTTAAGTGAGAAAACTTCTTCTAACAGTATCAGATATGAAACTATATTATTGTACCTTATAGGATTGGAGAATTGTTTGGGATGGAGCACTGAGAGTTAACATGTTTTTATTAAGTGCAGATTTTCTGTTAGGCACTGTGCTTGGTACTATATTAAATGACTTGCCCCAACGTCCAATAGCCAGCAGGTGCAAGAAATAAGACTTGAACTCAGGTTTTCCTGATTCCAGGTCAGGCCTCTTATTAATCTTCATGTCTTATTCTGGATTAGCACAGTGTCATGGACATCCAGAAATGCTGTGAAACTCAAGTCATAAAAAATGTATAAAATACATTGCAAATTTTAAAATGTTACATGTGGTTATTACTGCCACTTAAACATATATTGCATTAAATTGAAGCAAGTTACTGAATTCTTCATGCAGTAAGTGTAAAGTCAACTCTACTAACTAACAAATTCCATCTTTAATGAAAAAAGAGATACACTCAGGAGTCACTATTGTTCTTAACTCTCCATAGTCCTTCCAATAATCAAATCAAGCCATTAGAATCAGATAATTAGAACTGGTCTATTCTTTTCATCCAAAGAATACATTTTGAAACTTAGTTCTATCTTTACCACATACAAAGCTCTGGGCACAGCTTTACCAATGATAACATTCTTTCTCCTGGGCATCTTCACTTTAGTTAGCTCCTCCTACTTATTGTCATTTAGCTTTAGCATTTTTTTAAAAAATTAAGAGATCTCTATGCTTCTACCTTTGTTGCAACTCACACCTGCTTCACAGTTACCTTTTAACAAATACCAAAACAAGTAGAAGCAGACGATTCTGTGCTTAAAGCATGGCTATAGTGTTCAGGAAGCCTTTAATCATGGTTATGCTGCAAGAGTGATCGGTGAGCTGGTGTGTAACAAGAGTGGCAGAGAAATGTGCTAGTGACCCAGGGAGTGAATTCTGAAGTCTTTGATGGAAGGTACCCCCTCCAAAGCTGAGATAAAGCTTATCTGTAAGCTTAGTAGCCTTAATTCTTTCATCCATCATAAAGAATGCACTAAGAATCAGGAATCACTTCACCAGTGACAAGGAGAACTTTCACTACTGACATGAATGGAAAACATGACAATGTCTTCATTGGAAAGTGATTTTTTTTGATCAAATTCAAAGAGTTTCTGAATGAGCTGTCCTTAGAGAGAAGTGATAGAGCACAATAGCCTTTAGACAGGAATTTAGCTCAAACTGTGATTAAACAAGGTGGTCAGAGTTTCCCTATGTGATACTCCCCACCTAAATTTTACTTTAGAGACAGCCGCAATCTATTTTAATTTCCTTTAGAAGAAAGCTACCAGTTTTTATTCCTAAGGAAATAGCTTATTCTCTCTCTTAATAACAATTAAATAGCGCTTTAAAGCATTTTACATGTTATCCTATCCATGACGTAGGCACTTCTATTATCCCCATTTTACACATGAGGAAACTGAAGTTGAAAGAAATTAAGTGGCAAACTTAGGCTTACACAACCACTAAGTGTTTGAAGCATCAGTTGAACCTAGGTCTTACTGAATCTAATACTTTATCCACTCTGTAACACAGATTCTCCAAAGAAGACATGAGTTTTTAGAAGTCTTGCAAAGTAGATAAATTCATTGTAAATATATGATGAGGGGAAGCAAATTTCACAAATACAGAAAGACTAGGAAGTTAGCCCCATTTACTTGCAGAACATTTGGACTATTTAATCTCATCATGAGTGTATATGATTAACCTCATGGTTGGTTGGTAATCAATTTCATATATAACTTCCTTTTTAAAAAATAATTATAATTTTTTATTGACAGAACCCATGTCTGGATAATTTTTTACAACATTATTCCTTGCACTCATTTCTGTTCCGACTTTTCCCCTCCCTTCCTCCACCCCCTTCCCTAGATGGCAAGCAGTCCTATGCATATAACTTCCTTTTCATTACTGTTTTAAAACTTCACATCCATGACCCATGGAACATATTAACTTGATTTTCAATTACTGAATATTTTTTTAAAAATAAATTTTGGTGCATTAATAGCTAGAACAACTTTTCTCACTTCAAAGAAGTAGTGACTCTGGGAGTTTGGGCTAGTAACTATCATTGCCACAGGCACCTCTTTAAGATTAGATTGCTAAGGAGATGCTCCCCTTCTGTGGGAGAAAAAGTTCATTCTCTATAACTCTCCACAGATGAAATCACAGGTTCAGTCAAATAACAACCATTTAGTCCCTTCCGGTAAAGTTCCCAAGAGGGCTTTTGGTCTAATTCATTCCACTTGGTCTTTTACATGGTTGTAGTCGATTTGTATTTTCTGGCTTTGATTTTTTCTTTTTATCATTTTTCATCATTTCATTAAGCTCGTTCCTTAGTACTTTATAATCCATAATACTTTATAGTCCTTACACTTGTCAATCATATTTGTACTGTAATATTTTAATACATGAGTATACTGCAATTTAAGTATTCTCCTATTGTTAGATATTTAGGCTACTTACAGGTTATTTGATTAAACTACATATAATGCTTTTAAGCATCTCTTTGTGAACAGCAAGTGCTTAAATTTTTTTCATAAAACTCAGATTATAGTACTAATAGTGGGATTTGAGGTCAAAGTATGTACTTCCTTGCATGTAGTTTCAAATGTCACTTATGTGTCTAAGAACACTAAAATGCACTTAAAATATATGACTCATTTTCAAAATTTTGGTGTTCATTGTTCTGGAGCAAATTTAAGATTTGATAGCTTTTCCTTTCTTGAGTATAACAATATTATTGCCATTTATGGAAACATTTCCAGTTTCATTCAACTTTTATTTTGTTTGATTTTTGTGGGGGAGGGAACTTTTATGGAAAAAAGCATCAGGATGGAATGGAGAACCATTTATTAAACGCATCCAAAAATCACTTGGACTAACACTTATATTTACATGGAATTATGCAATTTCCAAAACACATTTCTCACAACAATCCTGAGAGTATGAAAATTGGCATGCTCATTGTATAGATAAGGAAATTGATATTCAGAGAAATTATAAGTTTTCCAGTGGTATAAGTTAATAAGTAGGGACCCAAGAGTCCAGCTATAGTGTTTCTATTTTATACTTTGCTGCTTCTTTTTAGCTGTACCATTAATTTCTATATGACTTTGAGCAAATCATTTATCAGTTCCCATTTATATAAAAGATGATGATAATTGATAATAACAACTACATGAATGCCACTTTGTATTTAGATATAATGATTTATGAGCTATATATGATCACATATATCCTAACAATATTAGGAATTAATTTTTGATAAGTATAAGGTAGACACACACAGTGAGAGAGAGAAAGAGAGAGAGAGAGGAGATGATATGGTATGGTATGGTGTACAATAGTGTATATAGAGCATTTAATCAGCTAGTCAATAAACATTTATTAAGAGTCTACTATGTGCCAAGCCCTGCACTAAGTGCTGGGAATATAAAGGAAGATTAAAGAGTCTCTATTCTCAAATACTTCACAGTGTAATAGGAGAAATAACATGGGGGGGGGAGAAAAACTATGAGCAAACAAGCTGTATTCAGGATAAATTGTAAATATTCAAAAGAGGGAAGATGCTAGAATTAAGAGGGATAATGAAAGGTTTCCTGCAAAAGGTAAGATTTTAGCTGGAACTTGAAGAAAACTAAGGAATCAAGGAAGTGAATATGGAAAAGAAGAGAATTCCAGGCAAGGGGGACGGCCATTGACAATTTCTGTTGTCCAAAGGTTGAGTGTCTTGTATGAAAAAAGCAAGGAAGCCAATGTCACTGCATGATTGACTATTTGGGGGAAGTAAACCATGTAAGAGTACTGAAAATATAGAGGGGAAGATTATTAAGAATCTTGAATGATGAACAAAAGATTTTATCGTTGGTCTTTGCTATGATAGAGACTCACATTGTCAGACATATTTTCGAAAGATCTCTTTGACAGAAGCTGAGTGGAGAATGGATTCAGTGGAAAGAGACTTGAGTGAGAGTGCCTTACCAACCTTCAGTCTATTGCAAGTCTGGAGCCCACACAGATGGTGGCAATCTAGTGGAGAGAAGGGCCTTCTGAGAGAGATGATGAAGACAATGTTGACAGGCCTTGGCAACAGATTGGATGTAGGAAATGAGAGAGGGAAAAGTCAAAGATAACATTGAAGTTTCAAGCACATGTAACTGGGAGGATGGTGGTATCATGGACAATAATAGGGAAGTTTTGAAGGCAGAGAGGTTTTTTTTGGGGTGTGTGTGGTGGGAGAATAAATGGTTTTCAATTTGAATATGTTGTGCTTAAAAATGTTTTAAAATATCCAATTCTAGATGTCCAACAGGCAATAAGAGAAGCAAGTTTGGAGGTGAGAAGAGAGGTTCAAGCTGAATAAGTAGATCTGAGATTCATCAGAACAGAGATTATATTGAATCCAAAGGATCTTATGAGAATACCAAATGAAATAGTAAATAGAGAATTGTATCAGAGGTATAAATACAAAAAAGCAAGATGGTTCTTGCCATCAAGGAACTGCCATTGTAATAATGGAAGACAACATAACAAGGGAAGTTGGAAAAAGAGAGGAGAGGAAATACATGATGGCAGGGGATAGAAAGTAACAACTTGTCTGAAAATTAGGGAAAATAAGGCAAAAGTTCATTTAAAAGAGTCCAGGATGATTCTAGATGCAGAGGCCAAGGTTCCAGTGGAAGATGGGATTTAATGATGACCAGAATTCAGGAAGCTTAGTTCATTGATTTGGAAATGGGAGTGAAAAATGTCCCTTAGAGTAGAGTGGCAATGGAATAATATAATTTATATGAACATATGTTGAAATAAAAATTACTATATAAATACAATGATCTTATTACTATAGGAGTATGCAATTTCCCTCAAGATAGGGACTATTTTCTTTTTCATCCTTTTATGGCCAGTACTTAAGTCAATGTTTCACATAATTAGGCATTCAGTATTTTTTTTTACTGTTATTCAATTGTTTTTCAGTCATATCCAAATCTTTTTGATTCTTGATAAAGATATTGGAATGGTATGCCATTTTCTTCTCTAACTCACTTTACAGTTGAGGAAACTGAGGCAAAGTGAAGTGACTTGCCCAGGATCACACAGCTATTACATACCTGAGACCAAATTTTAGCTCAAGAAGATATCTTACTGACTCCAGACCTAGTACTCTATAAACTACATCATCTAATTGCCCCCCATATGTATTTACTGACTGCTTCTCACATTTATTTATTCACTTGTTATATAAATATTTATTAATTTCCTACTATAGAAATGATTCTAGATATGATGAGAATTGGGGGATATTCAAAGGTAATCAAGGCTATCTATTAGTGTTGATAAGATATATAAATTAATAAAACTAACAATAGCTTGTGGAACATATTTATAAATAAATTAATGAAAATAGCAATAGCTTATGAAACTTATCAGATAAGATAAATAAATTAATGAAAATAACAATAGCTTGTGGAACATATCAGAGAAGAAAAAAAAATAAGATTTTAATTAGCTGAATTAAAAGGAAAGAGAAATCACTTCTTAGAGGATTAGGAAGATGACATTTTAGGTTTGTTTTGAATAACAAGGTAAACTAATAGAATAAGATAGGGGGAAAAGGACATTCTAGACATAAGAAATGATGTTAGAAAAGATGTAAAGGTAAGAATAGTGACACTGATAATTGACATTTACATGGTGCTTCAAATTTTTCCAAAATGCTTCATGGATATCAAGTCATTATACATAGTAATAACTCTGGAAAGGTAGTTACCCCAGGTATTATTGTCACTGAGTTCAGAGAGATTAAGTTACTTGTACAATTAGTATTAGAGATGATTAAATTGCAAGTTACAAAGGACTTTGCAAGCCAAACAGAAGATTTTATATTTGGTCCTAGAGTCAGTAGGAAGCCATGAGAGTTTACTAAATAGGAGATAGAAGGGTACATCAGAATGGTGGCAGTGTCAGAGGAGAAAAAGGACTATAGTTGAGAGATGTTACACAAAATTAACAGGTATTGGCAACATATGGGTAAAGAAGAATGAGGAGTCAAGGACTATATTGAGATTGTGAGCTGGAATGGAAGAATGGTGGTTCCCCTAGGATATTAGCGAAGTTTGGAAGAGGGAATGGTTTGGGCAGAAAGACAATGAGTTTAGTTTTAGACATAATGACTTAAGATATTTACAGTACAATCAGTTTGATATCAGCAAGAGATGTAAGACTAGAGGTCAGTGGAAAGATTAGCGCTAGATAAATAGATCTGAGAATCAATAACATAGAGATGACAATTGGATTCTGTGAGCTGATGAGATT
Organism: Antechinus flavipes; assembly: GCF_016432865.1. Lineage (NCBI taxonomy): Eukaryota > Metazoa > Chordata > Mammalia > Dasyuromorphia > Dasyuridae > Antechinus > Antechinus flavipes. Next base: position 461,961,359 of record NC_067398.1, on the reverse strand, counting down.
ATCAGGAGAAATTGTATAGAGATTTAAGAGAAAAGGTTCCACAGCTTTGTGGGATACTCACAGATAGTAAACATATCCTGGGTAAAGATGCAGCAAGGAATATTGGGAAGGAGCAGACTAATAGATAAAAAGAGAAATAGCAGAGAGATGTTTTTAAAACCTCAAGAGAAGAGTGTATCAAGGAAAAAAAGGTGATTGATAAAATTAAGGCCGAAAAGATCTCACAAAGGATGAGTTTTGAGAAAAGACCATTAGATAAATGTCCATTAGAGGATGAACTTAAGTTACCTGACCCGGATTAAACTACATCTCTGGGTCTGAAAAACTTGCAGCTCTGATTGCTCAGCCCTTGAAAGTGCTATTTGAAAGATCATGGGAAATTAGAAATATACTACGGGACTGAAGAAAGAGAAATATTGTCCTGATATTAGTAAGAAGAGAACAGAATCTGCAAACCACAAGCCAGTGAGCTTGGCTTCAATTCCTGAGAGAATTTGGAATCACTAGAGATGGTTGGTAAATATTTAGAAATAGAAATGGTGAATGAAAAAGTAAGCACACCTTTATCAAGAATACAACATGCTATTCTAATATCATTTCCTTTTTGTTCAATTTACTAAAATAGTAAGTATCTTTCATTGCTTTGTAAACCATTTATCTAGATTTTGCAAAGCTTTTTTTTTAAGCTTTTAAAAATTAAAGCAGCTGAGTGGGACAATGGATAGAATATTGAACCTGGAATCAGGAAGACAAGTTTAAATCTGGCCTTAGAAATTGACTAGCTATGTGATGCTGGTTCTGGACAAGTCTCTCAATTTCTGTTTGCCTCAGTTTTCTTAACTGTAAAATGAGAATAAGAACAATATCTACCTTCCAGCATTGTTATAAGAATCAAATGAGATAATATATATGATGCACTTAGCACAAAATGTATCCCCATTTAGTTGGTGCTTATAAATGCTTATTCCTCCCCCTACCTTATAAAATATCTCATACTATTCTTGTGGAGAAGATGGGTTCATGTGGACTACAGTTTCATGGTTGGGTAACTAGATTTAAAGAGTGATTTTTAATAAGTCAATGTTAAAGTAGCAGTAGGTTTCTAGTAGAGCACCTTAGGGATCTATGATATTTCACATTTTTAGTAATGGATTGGATAAATATATAAGTGCTGTATTCCTTAAATTTCCAGATAACACAAAGCCGAGAAGAGCAGCTAATACATTGGATGATAGAGTCAAGATCTGAAAAAATACTGACAAGCTAGACCACTGGGTTGAGTCTAATAAGATAAAGCTAGACCACTGGGTTGAGTCTAATAAGATAAACTTCAGTGAAAATAAATGGAAAGTCTTCTTTTTGAGCACAAAAAATCAAGTTCAATAGTATAATTAGATGGAATTTTCTGAAAAAAAATCTGGAAGTTTTAGGGATCTGCAATTTCAATATGAATCAACAGTGTAGAATGGCAGCCAAAAAACAAAGTCAATGCAACATTGGAATAAACTGAGAGATACCTTTCAGGAATAGGGACTCTGCAGTTTCTCTATTCTGTGCTGTTTTCAGATCTTATCTTAAAAAATGTGTTCCATTATGAGTGCCATGACTTAAGAAGGACATTATAAATTTGTCAGTGTCCAGAAGGGAGCAACTGACATAATAAAGGAGTATGTGCCATATGAGTAATAATTGATAAACTGACGTCATTTAATCTGGAGAAGAAAGGACTTATGGAGAAAGGACTAGCTCTATTCAAGTACTTGACGGATTGTCAAATGAAGGAAGGATTAGACAGAACTAGGACCAATGGAGGGGAAGTTGCAAAGAAGCAAATTTAGGCTTAATATCAGGCAAGATCTCCAACGATTGGAGCTATCTCAAATGGACTGCTTTGAGGAGTGGCAGGTTTCCCCTTCTTCGAGATCTTCAAGCAGAGACTGAAAACCGTCTTATGTATAACTGGGAATTGATTTAAGATATGAGTTGGCCTAGGTGGTGATTGAGGCAATCTCTAACTTCATATTCTGTGATTCTATATCTCTTGAACTCCATATCTACCAACTGTTCCTTATTTTTGCTCTCATTACCCTAATATAGAATCTCATTACCTGGACTATTACAGTAGCCACCTAACAAATATTCCTGAATTGTTCTCTTTTGCCTCCAAATCTTACATCACACTATTGCCACAAGTTTTCTTATGCCTTCATCTGGTCATGTTATTTCTTTTCAATATCCTTTATTAGTTCTCTTTTACCTAAAGCTCAAACTCCTTAACATGGCATTTGAGGACCTCCAAAATAAAATAATACCCTAGTTATCTAGCTTCGTAACAATCTTTATTTATAAATACAGGTACTATCTATGTACCTGTATTTACTTGTTAATTCTTCAACTTCCACACCTTCATGGTTTTCTCCCTATAGTGTTTCTTATGTCTGAAACATTCTGTCTCTCATTCTTTGTCTATTAAATTCGTATTCATATTTTAAAGCCTTATTCAAATTCCATTTCTTTCATAAAACCTTCCTGATGTGTTCCATCAGTAATCACCACTCCCCTTGAATTACATATAACCTTTTGTATCTTCTTTATGTATTTACTAAGTACGCTGTGGTATTAAAGCTAGCTTTTTTATGTTATAGATTCTTATTCTACTTTAAGCTCCATAAGTGAAGTGACCTTGTCTTATATATACTACTTTCTCCAGGCATACATAATAGGTACTATACACATGATAGGTACTTAATAATTCTTGTAGGATCAAATTGAATTGACCAGTGATAGGTTGAGTAAATGAAAATTGGAATATAGCATGAATTTGGCACTTCTACAGGTTTTAACACGTCATCATCATCATCATCATCTTTATCACCTGCTCCTCCTATTTCTCCTCTTTCACTTCTTTGTTCTTCTCTCCGCCTGTTCCGTCTATTCTCCTTTTCCTTCTTTTTATAGATTGTCCCCACTTCAAGTTGTAACTCCATCATGTGAGTCTAGAGCTTGTTAGAAATAGTACCCTACATCTTTTATGAGAGAGAATATGGTGTAGAGAGAATAGAGTGCTGGGTTTAGAGATAGGAAGATCTGGGAGGGAATATTGCTACAAGCACTTAATGACTTTTTCATCACAGACTAGTCAGTTTATAACTAGACCAGTTTTCTCATATGCATAATGAGGAAGTGGTCTCTATAACTTCTAAGGTTGTTTCTAGTTTTAAGTCTCTGATTCTGTGAACTTGACTCACTCTTCCCTCATGCCTTCCACCTCAGTGATGACTTACTGGTTGTTTGGCAGCAACATAAGATCCAGATATTTAGGATCACAGGAATCTGCCCTCTCATCTGGTATTTCATCAGGTCCACAAGTAGATCTCAAGCACCTGCTGTGTGCTTGGTTCAATGCCAGATAGAACAGAATAGCAGTCCTTGAAAAAGAAGATCAAGGACTCTGACTTCCTGCTTTACTTGAGAAATCAACACATTAAGAATGAGTAAAAATAGTCAAAGATAGCCTAGGAATAAAGCAGCCAGTTTTAAAGCTGGCAAATTTCTTTTCTGCATAAATAAAGGTATCAAAAAGTAGCAACAGTGTATATGTTTGATACAGCAGAAAACCTTCACTAAAATAAATCAATTTCTTCAGTGAACAAATGTGTATGTCTCTTAAATTTCAGTCGGAAGTTAAAGGATTATTGGAATTGAGGATGTCTTAGGATGAAAGAATGTTAGAAATGAAAAGGACCCAGAAACATTTTATCTATGTTATATGGAGCAAATCACCCAACTTGATTTTTACTTCAGTTTCCTTATTTATATGATAGGGATAATAACACCTTCAAACCCAACCTTACAGAGTTGTTGTAAAGATCAAATGAGGCAACACAAAGTGCATTGTAATGGAAGAATGCTTAGAAAAAAAATTTTTCCCCTCACTATTTTCTCTGCCTATCTCAGAAGAGTATTATGAAATCCAAGGAAGAGAGGCAGTTTGGTATAGGGAGAAGTGTTTAAAAAAAGGAAAATTTGTAGTGATTCTCTTCAACTGAAATGCCTATTGTCATGTCTTTTTTTTAAAAATAACTTTTTATTGACAGATTCCATGCCAGGGTAATTTTTTTTTTACAACATTATCCCTTGCACTCACTTCTCTTTTGATTGTTGCCCTCCCTCCCTCTACCCCCTCCCCTAGGTGGCAAGCAGTCCTATATATGTTAGATATGTGGCAGTATATCCTAGATACAATATATGTTTGCAGAACCAAACAGTTCTGTTGTTGCACAGGGAGAATTGGATTCAGAAGGTAAAAATAACTCGGGAAGAAAAAGACAAAAATGCAAATAGTTTACATTCATTTCCCAGTGTTCTTTCTTTGGGTGTAGCTGTTTCTGTCCATCATTTATCCATTGAAACTCAGTTAGGTCTCTTTGTCAAAAAAATCCACTTCCATCAGAATACATCCTCATACAGTATCGATGTTGAAATATATAATCATCTCCTGATTCTGCTCATTTCACTTAGCATCAGTTCATGTAAGTCTCTCCAAGCCTCTCTGTATTCATCCTGCTGGTCATTTCTTACAGAGCAATAATATTCCATAACCTTCATATACCACAATTTACCCAGCCATTCTCCAATTTATGGGCATCCATTCAATTTCCAGTTTCTAGCCACTACAAACAGGGCTGCCACAAACATTTTGGCACATACAGGTCCCTTTCCCTTCTTTAGTATTTCTTTGGGATATAAGCCCAGAAGTAACACTGCTGGATCAAAGGGTATGCACAGTTTGATAATTTTTTGGGCATAATTCCAGATTACTTTCCAGAATGGTTGGATTCGTTCACAACTCTACTAACAATGCATGTGTCCCAGTTTTCCCGCATCCCCTCCAACATTCATCATTATTTTTTCCTGTCATCTTAGCCAATCTGACAGGTGTGTAGTGGTATCTCAGAATTGTCTTAATTTGCATTTCTCTGATCAATAGTGATTTATATTGTCATGTTTTAAGAAACTCTAAGGTACCATACAATTGTTATGTATAATCTGAGAGATTTCAAGCTGGTTGGGACCTCATTAGTCACCTAGTCCAATCCTCTTCCCCAACCTGCACTTTAGAAATAACTAGATCAAAGCCCAGTTTAAGGGGCTTCTCCATGGTCACATAATTAGGTAAGTAGGAGTCAATAGAGGATCAGAAAATAAATCTTTTATTCTAAAATTTGGGCTCATTTCATTGTATTTTGTTACTTTTATAATATATTATTATTATTATTATTATTATTATTATTATAGGTTTTTTTCTTAGAAACAGTGTGATATAGTGACTAGAAAGCTGGACTTGAAGTTAGGAAAATTTGAGTTCAAATTCTGTTTCTGATCCATATAGGATATGTGACCCAAATCAATGCCTTAGGTGACTCTCTAAATATTGAGAAAGGTACCTTATAGCATTGATAGAGGAAATTCCTTCATGAAAGAATTGTTTTTGCCAATGACATCTTAGTGGAATTCTTATCCTTATCCATCTTTTCTTATATTGTAGAAGGGACAGCTGAGGCCAGAAAGGTTCATTGGATTCCTAAAGATTACATAGCTAGTTTTTGACAAGTTGGGATAATCACTTCTATAATCAAGATACAAAGCCTGGATTACATCCCAATGTACTGGAAGTATACTTCTCTATATGTGCAAGTAATCTCATTCCTTCCTATCTTTTCTAAGAGATTGTCCCTCTTATAATCCCTAGTATTTCACTAATCTTCAAACTCTCCCTGTCTCCTGCTTGTTTCTCTGTTTTCTAAAGAAACATCCTCAAAAGAAAAAAAAAACACAAAACAAAAAACCATTTGTTTTCGATACCTTATTCATCCCTGCTGTTTCTTGGCCTTAATTTTTCTTACTTTTTGCAACTAAACTCCTTGAGAAGGTTTGAGATTACTACCTCTTTGTTTCCAATTCTTTGCAAAACATTACCCAAGTAAAAATAAAAATGACCGTCATCAATGCCAGGATCATCGGATTCCAGTTCTTCCTGATGAAATAGAAAAATCCATAATTCAGCAATAACTAATGCTTTTTCTTCCTTTCTGTTTTTAATTCTGATCTAATCATTCAACTGAAACTTCTCTCTCCAGAGTTACCAGTATATCTTAATCAAATCTCCTGGCCTTTTTTCAACCCTCATTTTTCTTGATCTATTTGCTACCTTTGACAAGATTACCTTCTTGTCCTGGAATTGTCTCCTAAATTTTTATAGCACCTCTCTATGTAGAACTCTATCCTGGAGCCTTTTTTGTTCTTCACCTACTATTTCAAATGGTGATCTTATCAGCTTCTGTGGATTCAATTATCATCTGCATGCAGATAATTCTCAACTCAATTTATCCAGGTCAAACCTTTCTTCTAATTTCTAATTTCACATTCCAACTGCCTATTAGATAATTTGAAAAGGATATCACATAGACGTTTTAAATGATACATCCAAAGCTGAACTCATTATCTTCTCTATCCTCAATCCTCTCTATTCCTAGCTTCTCTTTTTAGGACATCATTCTTTTCCCAGTTACCTAGGATTGAAACCTAGATGTCATCCTCAACTCCTTATTCTATCCCACACCTTCCATAATCAATCTATTGCCAAGTTCTATTACCATCTCTTGTATATCCCCCCTTCTCTCTTTTTACACTGACAATACACTGACAGCAAGTACTGATTACCTCATGTTTGAACTATTGCAATAGTCTTCTATTGGTCTTCATGCATCATGACCCTTCTTTTCAGTCCATTCTTTACTCAGCTTTCAAATTAATCTTCCTAAAGCACAGGTATAACCATGTCACACTCCCCATTCAAAAAATTCCACCAATTCCCTATCACTTCCACAGTCAACTATCAAAACTTTTGTATGTTATTCATATATCCTCATAATCTTGTCCCATCCTATCTTTCCAATTATCCACTACCTTAACCTCACATACTCTTAAGCTCCCATGGCACTTGTCTCCTTACTTTTCTAGAGTCAGGCTAGCTGAGAATAGAATGTAGAATCTGGAGTCTGAAAGATCTGAATTCTAATCCAGTCTCAGAAACTTATTGGGCAAATTACTCAATTTCTGTCTGTCTCAATTTCTTCAACTATAAAATGAGGATAATAATAACTCAAGGGTTATTGTGGGGATCAAATGAGATTATATTTGTAAGGTGCTTAGCAAAAGGCCTGCCAAGATGAATAATGAATGCATATTATCTCTCTTTATCCTTTTCTCCTTCCCTTCTTTTCTTCCTTCCTTTCTTCTTTCTTTCCTTTTCTTCCTTTTTTTTTATTTGTATGATACTCCATACAAATTCTATGCATTTTCACTGCCTCCTCTACCTGAAATTCTCTTCCTTTTCATCTCTTCCTGGTGAGATCATCTAAAATGTATCTTGTTTCTATATAGTCTTTTTGCAAGTTGTTTCTTCAATGAAACTGTGAGATCCATGAGAGAAGGAATTATCTTTTTGCTTTTTTGTGTTTTATCACTGCTTAGCACAGTGCATATATCACAGTAGGCACTTAATAAATATTGTTGATTGGTCTTAGAAGGGCTGGCAAATGAAATGTGCTACTATCATTGATTCTGGAAGTTTGGGGGGATTGGAGGTTGCTCCACAGGACTTGGAGAAGCCCAAATGTCCTAGTTTAAAACAAAAAAGGATAGTGGATAGAATCTTTCATTTTAAAAGTGATGAGTTTGATTTGAAGTCCTATGGTTTGGTCTAGAACATTCTATTCAAAGATTCATTAATAAATACCTAGAAAAAGAAATTTTAACTACAAAGAGATCAAATGGCTTCATCAATATTAAGCCAAGAAACACTAATAGCATTTTTGACAGGTACTAGACAGATATAACAGGAGAATATTGCAGATATAGTTTACCTAGAGTGCAGCAAAACATCTGACAAAACTTTTTCAAGATCTTCTTATGGAAGAAAAATGACTATTAAAAGATAGAAATGTTTGATGAATTCAGAACTGGTTGAATGACTGAACTAAAATAGTAATCCAGTCATTCAATGTCAATTGTAGTGAGATTTCTAATGGAGTATGCAGAGATCTGTGATTTACCTTGCTTTGTTAAAAAATTTTTTTTCTCAAAAACTTGATGTCATAAATAGCACACATCTCAAATATTTAGGTAATACAGAGTTAGAAGTATCACCCAAACACTGTATGAACAGAGGAAGGAACTACAAAGTTCTAAACAGGTTAGAACATTGAGTCACATACCAGAAGACAAAATTTAAGAGGGATAAATGCAAATTTTATATTTGAATTAAAAAAATTAAATTCATTAACAGGTGTGTTATACTGAAGCCTGTGCCAAGCTAAATTCATTGGGGAAGGAGTGGATAGATTGCAAATTGTCTTTAAAAGATGAAATAATAGTGTGATATAGCAGCCAAGCCACTGAAAGCCAGTCTTCAGTCCAAGGGAAGCAACAGTTATACCATTAATTTTCAGACCAAGAGAAGCAATAGTTATATCATTCTCTGCCTTTGTTGATGTATCTGGAATATCGTATTTAGTTCTGTATAACACATTTTAGGAAAGACATTAATAAATTGGAAAACATTCAGAGGAGGACAACTAAAATGATTTTGAAAACTAAATGAACCAACTTGAGATGTTTAGTCTAAAAAGAAGAAAAGTTAAAAGACAAATGAAAGTTGCTATTAAGTATTTGAAAGAATTTTATATAAAAGTCTACATGGAATTATATTTGTTTTGTTTTGGTCCCAAAGAGCAGAACTATATGATGGGCAAAAATTCTAGAAAGGTGAGTTTTGACCTGATATGTGGGTAAACTTCTTAACAATTAGATCTATCCAAAGATGGAATGGGCTACCTTGGGGGAAGTCTTCAACCAAAGGCATGAAGACTATTTCATTCTGATGTGATTGAAAGGATGTTTGGTCAGGTATAGATTTGACTAGATATTTTCCAAACCTATAATTCTGATCCCTGAATCATCTTATTCACAGTCAATAGGGACATAGCATTAAGATAATAAAGGACATTGGAGATAATCTATTCACAATTGAGAAAACAGAGGGTCAAAGAGGCTAAAAACTGGCTTATAAAATCTTGTCTACACAAGTAGGCAATAGTGGAACCAAAATTCAAACCTAATCTATCTGACTCCAAATCCAGCAAAGTCAAGTGCTGTCCAGTTCTCTTTCTAATATATTACATCAATACAAATTTCCCACTCTCTCCCATTCAAAATGACCTTATTATTATTCATATATTATCATTTTTCCCTGATTGTTCTTGTGCCTGGAATACACTTTTACCTCATCTTTACTTTTTAGAATCCTTTAGTTTCACTGACATACTGCTTCAGGAATAATACTTTTGCATGAAACTTTTCTTGACATGCCAGGCATTAAATGCCCTTCCATCCTAAAACTTTCCTTATTTTTATTTTGTATGTAGTTTAGAGGAAGCTGAATAGTGCAGTGGATATATCACTGAATCTAGACCCTGCATAGATCACATAATCAGTATCTCAGTATCTCAGTCTCTCCATTTGTAAAATTGAGGTTATGATGATAATGATAATAATAATAGTAAAATCTCCCAGGGTTATTGTGAGAAAAAAGGATATTTCAAAAGTATTTTGAAAAATTTAAAGTGCTATGTAAATGTAATTACTATTGTTATTTTTGTATGCTTATTTATATGCATGCTATCTTCCTTGATAGAATATAAATTCCTGTAGAACAGGGACTATTTCATTTTTATCTTTGTTTCTAGCACTTAGTAAAGTGGTTGGCACATAGTAGGTATTTAATGTTTAATGATTGAGTTGTTGACATTAGGATTCATAAACAAAATAAGATTTAAAAATGTAGATGTTATTTAGGCTTAGTTCCAAGTTTTTAAAAAGCTGAGATACTGTGAGGAGCAGGTGTGTTATACTGAAGCCTGTGCCAAGCTAGATTGACAACAGTTTACCATGTGAGAGAGTTCTGCATGCCTGATCAGGAAAGTCCAAGCAGAAAATACACATTAGTAACTCACAATTATTCCCACAGTGAGTAATGGGGTCTAATTAGGAATCTGATTTTCAGTAAATTAGGATTTTACACTAGTTATAATTCCAATTTTTCACATCTGTCCAGTCTCATGGACCACTGCATCTGTTGTAAATCTTGACATCCAAGACTATATTCTACCCTTGCCATAGCAACATGCATCTGGTTGAAATCCCAGTAGCTCAAGAGGTCAGGAGACAAAATAGCAATAATGAAACATATTTATATGGTGCATGAAATGGTTACAAAGAACTTTTACAGGTATTATCTTAAAGGATCTGTATAATGTACTGAGGTATATGCTGCAAGAACTATTATATCTCTTTTACAGATATGAGGCTCAGAAAGTTTAGATTTCTTGCTCAAGGTCACAAATATAATAAATATTTAAATGAAGGACTTTTGACTCCAAGCCTTTCTGCTATAATAGAATCTAAAGAGTAGACAGGTCCTCAAAGGCCATCAAATCCAACCTATGTCTAAATTGGAATTTCTTCAGTAATGAATGGCCAGTTAGCTGTTGTTTAAGCTTTTTAGTGAGAGGAGGAATCTACAACAACCCAGGACCTCTCATTCTGCTCTTGGATAGCTCTAAGAAGTAAGCATTTTTTCCTCATCCATCAAGCCAGAAAGCTTCTTTTCAAATTGTAGCCCCTGAGGCACTAGATAGTGCAGTGGCTAAAGCACTAATCCTGAAGGCAGGAGGGCCTGAGTTCAAATATGACTCCAGACATTTACTAGCGTACTTCTTAGCTATGTGACTCTGATCAAGTTACTTAACCCCAATTGCTTCTTAAAAATTATAGCCATCATTCTAAGCTAAGAATAATGTTTTACCATATACTTTAACATGTATTGGACTACCCTGCCATCTAGGTGGGGGGAAGGAGGGGGAAAGTTGAAACAGAATGTCTTGAAAGGGTAAATGTTGAAAAATTACCCATGCATATGTTTTGTAAACAAAAAGCTATAATACATTTTTTAAAAAAAAAGAATAATGTTTTATGGCACCTTGCTCCAGGAAAGCTCACCTGGTGATGGCTCATACATTGGTTCCCCATGGTCAGTGCTTTTCTAATGATTTTGCCCTCACATAAATTTAATAGACATTAAAGTCAATACATCACCTTTGTGATTTCTTTGGTCCTCTTTGATAATGAAGGATGAACAACAATGCTGCAGATTCATCTCTCTTTTCTCCTGCTAATCTTATATAAAGAAAGAGAAATCAGGCTGTACATGCAGCATTTTTAGGCAGTATGTAGTGGAGTATATAAGATGGTAAACTTGGGACAAACTCAAAATCAAGAAAGGAAAACCCAGAGTTAAGTTAAACCATAATCTAAGAGCAATCATGCCATAAGACAAGCTCCCTTGAGAAATGATTGAAGAGTAGAAATACTATTCTTAAATGTGGAAGAAACTTCAAGAGATTATTTGGTTCAGCTCCTGCATTCAGGAAGTTGAGGTTTTCCTCTTTTTACCTTTAAGATGAGGCACTCAAAACTCTGAATGTCACGTTTCTGGTAAATATGTATAGTGGTGGAACAAGGGCTGATTTGGGCCAAATTCTAGCTCTCTTACTTTCTGTGTGATATTGGGCAAATCACTTAACTTCTCCAGTCCTTAACTTCTTAATAGCTATAATCAGAAGTTTTAACTAAGATTTCTTCCAGATCTAAAATTTCCAGATCTTATGTTTTCTAAAGAATAGAATGAGAAATTTGTTTCCTCCCCATCTAAGTTCTCTTTTCATTATCTATTCTAGTCTGTTCTCAAAGGTTTTCAAGAACTACAAGAAAAAAAATGCTATCAAATGAATCATATTCATGAAAAAATATTTCTTAAATATTTACTATGTCCCAAAGACTATTCTAAGTTATAAACATACAAATAGCAAATCAAGGTAGTCCCTGATCTTAATGAAATTATACTTTAAACAAGAGAAACAACGTATATAGGAAGTTTTAAGGTACAGTGGTCCTAAGGCTGTTGCTATAAGCACAGATGATAAGGACTGTTATTTAAGTCATGTTGTCAGAAAAAGTAACAATTCCTGGGAGTTTGGAGGGCATATTATCAGGGAAGATTGTAAGGCCTTTTCTCCCTTTTCTCCATATGCTAACCCCTCCAGCCTCCAAATAAAATAAAAATGTATGTAACTTTAAAAAATGCATAGAAATAGATCAAGGTAGTTTGACTATATTTAAGTGAGACGAAACAAAAGTGAATCATATGGGGGAAGAGTAAAGGCTTAAAAATTATTTTGGCCTTCCAGAAGCAGAAAGGTAAAGATCCAATTACCAGAAAAGACATTTAATCGCTCAAGTAGGATAGCAAGATAATGTTATATCTGAATTATTCCAGCTGTGAATAGTATGTCACTTCAAGAGTGTGGGGTAGCATTGGGATGGAGAAAAGTGTCATTTATTTGCACACATACATATTGCCACTATATCCTGGTTTATAGAAGTTCTACCCCTACACTCTTTTAAATACTTAAATATGAGACTCAAGACTAATTCAGTGATTACTTTGCACAGGATGTCTAACATCACTATATACATTCTTCATTGTCAAGTCTAAATAAAGATGCTTTTCCACATTATTTTAGTTAAAAAGCAAATCCAAGTTAGTTACTTTGATTGTTCCCTAGGCCCTCTCAGCCTAACTATAAAATAACATGGAAGTAGCGTAGAAGACTTCCTACATTTAGAAAAATCACCATTGGTCCCAAGATGGAATTTCCTCTTCTGAGGTAGCTTTGAGAGGATTAGAAAATACCAGTCACAAACAGGCTGGAAATGGAAATTCTTCCTCTTGCTGTAGATGTCATTAAGCCAGAAAAGCTGTAATTAGGAAACATAATTACATTTCCCAATTTGTTCACCCTGAATGTTTCTTCTGTTCTTCAGAACTTCCAGGATGTATGCCTGAGAGAGGATAAATGTTTGTTCTTATGTAACTCATGACCTTGCAATTTGAGCTCCAGGCTTGAACAGAACAGATTTAATCCTGGGGGGGGGGGGGGCTTCAAAGAATAATATCATTTTGGTTTAATTTATCCCCACTCAGAGTTTCCTTTGAGAAATCTCATAATATAAGCTCATGGCTACATCTCCACAGATTTGAGTAAAAAAGAGCACACTGCTCTTCTGCAAGAACTCTAATGCAATGCATATTGGATATATTCAGCATTTGTTTCATTACCCTTCCCCTCTCAAAAAAAGTAGAAAGTAAATACAGGATTCACAATAATCCATTAAAAATTATTACAATTATCTCCCCTTTCTGGTGAAAAGCATCTAAAGTTTAGTGTTCTATTCAACCACCAGACCTATAGCACTAACCTCATAGCTTGGACTCCTCTCCTGAAGAAAAATGAATCTGGGCCTGTTTTTGAAGAAAGCAATCTGTTAATGTGACAACCTCCTTCTCATAAAATTTTAACAAATCCTAAATAATGGAGCAAGGATTCACCCCAAATTCTCTGACTCCAAATTAAATGTTTGTTCTCTGACTCCAAATTAAATGTTTGTTCTACTAGACTAAATTTCTCTTTGTTTTGTAAAGTTTTATAGTATTATACTTTTTGAGAAGTATAATTCTGGGAGGTATTTCTGTTTGGGAAAAAATGGAACTAGGGAGAAATAATATAATACAATGTACCTGCCATATCTTTGGACTAAGAACAGTCTCACATATGGCAAATTAGTTTTTCTTCTCTCTCATTGTTTCTTAGAATAATTAATAAAAGAACAATCTAATGCTAATCTGATCTTAAATCTTTATTGCTAACTGTTCCATGTAATTATAAATTCATCAAATTTATTTCAAATACTTACATATTATAGATTCAAGATGTCAATGACAAAATTATGCTAAACACTCTCATTTTAAGATAATTTAGCACTTATTCTTTGAATACTTAATCAGAAGCACAATATAATAGAAAAGTTTTCAGAATTGAGCTCAGAAATTCAGTCATAGAGATTTTCTTTGTTTCTTCTCTGTGATGTGATTTATGTCATAAATTTTTATGGATTTGTTTTGTAGAGAAAGATGGCATAAATTCTGCTTCCCTTTTGGATGGAGACCACCATACATGGCCTGAATGTCCTACTGCTTTCCAGGAATAAGAAAAAGACCCTCTAGTTGTCTTTCTCTACAACAGCTTGGCAATAAAACAATTCTTGAATGGGTCAAGGTTCCAGAAAACTTTCACTTGAATGGGATCAGTTCCTTTCCTTTTAAAATATCAGAAATTGAGCACTGGGAAAGGAGATTTAGCAAAGATGACCCATTTACAAGCTGGACTCAGTCCAGAGACTATAGAGAAAGCTCGCCTTGAATTAAATGAAAATCCAGATATATTGCATCAGGATATTCAACAAGTCCGGGATATGATCATCACCAGACCTGACATTGGATTTTTACGTACAGACGATGCCTTCATCTTGAGATTTCTTCGAGCCAGGAAATTTCACCAAACAGATGCCTTTAGATTACTGGCTCAGTACTTCCAGTACCGCCAGCTAAACCTGGACATGTTCAAAAACTTCAAGGCTGATGACCCTGGAATCAAGCGGGCTCTGATTGATGGATTCCCCGGGGTACTGGAAAAGAGAGATCACTATGGCAGGAAGATCCTTTTGCTCTTTGCAGCCAATTGGGACCAGAGTAGGTAAATGTAGATAGTGTCTTTATTTTTTCTTTCTTTTTTTAAAATATATATGCACATAGTAATCCCCACTTGGGATATTTTGTCTTTAGATAATGAGTATTCCGTGAACTATTTTCATATGTGGAGCCAAGACATTTTGAAATTTAATTCTCCATCATCCAAAGGGCTTCATTGTTATTAATATCCCTTCTCTAATTTATCGTAGCATTTGAAACAAAGTGGACCATTTATTTTAATGAAATTTGATTGTCCTAGAAGAGATTGAAAGTCACTAAAAGTAACTATCTGCAAGCAAAACAATTGCTCTCAGTGCTTTCCTTTCTTTCTGATGATTTCCATTTCCAAATATTTTTAAAAATGTTTCCTGTGGTTTTAGCTTTTATACAATACTAACTTTGGAAATAAAACTAGGCTTTGTAATGGGACTGCCTTAGACACTACAAAAACAAGCCAGAAATATTTTCTTAATACTAAACTAATAGTAGCAAGAGCAGATAATGGCTGATACTTATTTTTACCATCCCTGGAAACCAGGGGAAAATGGTACTTGAACTTCAGTCTCAATTTTACCCTGAGAAAATTTTTTTTGGCAAAATAACTCATTTGTCATAAAGTTAGACAGGAATGTAGATATGATCAGGTTATATATTGTTCTGTCTGCTTTTTCTGTTCTATAAAGTAGTAATAACAGGAAATTATCCAGACACTACTAAGGAGCCTTTGATGTTCCTGTACCTGGAAATATTTCTAGGTTTTTTCAAGTTGTAAGAATCTACAATATATAAAACTAAAAGTTGAGTTGGCAGAATTTGGCATTCTCTGTGCTGTAAATTTGGAATTTCATATTTGGGATTATGAAAAGCATATCTGGGATTATGAAAAGCAAGGAAATGTGGAAGCTTATGAAAAGACATATCATGCTGACTCCATTCAAGTTTATTCTATTAAAGCATTTCCATGTTTTGAGACAGATGATGAGTTTAATATCATTAAGTGGTGATTTACTTATAATAAATTCAGAAGGTAGTACTATGTCTAGTTGAGATAAGTTCTGTTTAATTTCTAATATTGAATTTTTAAAAAAGATTGATGGATATAAGAAAGAATGTATTTGAGGGGAAATAATAAAAAATGATTGTTAAAAAGTCTGAGACTCTCCTAAAAAGAGTTCTCTTTCATTCTTTGGTCATTAGGCTCTTGTAATCTCCATTTTCTAGATAAGGAGTCTGTGCAAACATGAAGCAAGTTCGTTGAAATTTAAATGTACTATTTGGCTTCAACCTTCTTTCCTCTTTCTCTAACATTGCTTCATAGGGAGAGAGAGCAACAGAGAGAGAGAGAGATAGAAAGAGAGAGAGAAAGAGAGGCAAAAGCAAACAGATAAAGTCCATAGATACAGAGACAGGGAAAGAGAGGAAAGGGAGAGAAGGAGGGTGGGAGGAAATAAGGAAGGGAAAGAAAAAATAAGAGAAAGGCCATAAGAAAGACTCATCAGTACTTAAATTGGATATGGAATACTTTTCTGAAAGCTATAAAGACAAAGGTGCTAATAAAGATGAAAAAAAAAGAACAAAAGCTAGTTCCCTATATTGTTATTTTCAATTGTCCACATCATTTTGATTACAAAAGTACAAAAGAGGACTGCCAAAACTCTTTTTTATTGCTAAAAACAGAGTCTCTGGGGGATTCCAAAGACCTCAAAGATCACAGCCCTGCCTAGTAATGAGTTCATTTCATTCTTGCTGGGCTAAAGATGGTAAAGTAATGGGAAAGCATTATATGAAAAGTTTATTGAATATTAAAGTGATTATTAATATATATTAAACTATATAAATCTTATTCAGGTAAACCTAGATGTTTTAAAGGGAAAGTGTAGGCATACATAGGCATAGATGGGGTCACTTAGTCTCCCAGAGAGGTTCCCTATTTCTTTGATTTGCTCCATATATTTGTGAATTTTTTGGAAGTTTTGGAATTGGAAAAACAGATAGCAGCCGATATATTGTGGCTGTTGAGGAAACTAGTCTTCTCCCCCAAATGGACGTTTTCTTAACACTTGGTCTTTGCTTTGGTCACATCAGAATTACAGAATCAGACTATAATTTCATCAAAATGATTTCATTCTGGCTAATGACATTCATATAGTTACTCATGAAATGAAACTGGCAATTTTGGAAATGGCAGAGTTTTTATTTCTGTCACTTAGCTCTAGTATGTAATAAATAATAGGATTCTTTGATTCTAGTCAAATGAAACAATGAGAAAACATTTTGACAATGATAAGACTTTACTATTAGCCCTTTTCCTTTTTGTAACATTCTTGTAAAAACACATTGGTGGTTGTTCATTTATGAACAACAGCTTTATGTCATTAACTTATTCAAATCTTATCGGTTTGTTATTGCTTTGTCCCTAGGGCCCAAGATCTTTTGGTTGAATTAGGGGCTTTCAACAAATAAGGAATCATGGCTCTCTTATTTCTAATGTTGTTAGTGATTGACTATGGTAGAATCAAACTATATGAATTTGGAAGGATTCCACTCATGCTTATACAGGAATATAATTTCTTGAGGCAACAGATCCTTGCCAATACCCCCAAATTACTTAGAAAATGGGAAAAAATCCAAGGTATTCTACAGATGACCTGGAAAATACACAATTAGCCTTGGGTTAGCCCAGCACTGGCTAGGAAACACTGGTAAACCAACTAGTCTTAGTTTCTTTATTTCTTTACACCATAGAATTGGGTTACTATACAGAGACTGAAAGTTCTTTTAGGTTCCCAGATGCAAGAAACTAGGAAAAATTAAGTATCAACATGTACTGTGTGCCCTATAGCTACACATTATGTTAACATCCTTTGGTGTTAGAAATGAATCTTTTCACTGGTCAGACCTCCATGACAATACTATGAATAATTCTATACTTCTATATGAAAAGGGAGGTGGAGAAATCAGAGAAAAGCAATGAAAATAATGACTAGTTAGAAGATAAGATCTTTTAAAAAATCAGGTATTTAAAGAAAAGAAAAAAAGAATAAGGTTAATTTAGAATGGGAAAAAGAAGGCTAATGAGCAACTTAATTACCGCCTTCAAGTATGTAAAGTGTTTTTATAAGAAGGGAACTTATCCAATGCTCTCTTCTCCAAAGAAGATAGAACTGGAAGAAACAACTTTAAATTGATTCTCAAATTCAATTGGTATGACAGTCTGAGCAATGGCCTAAGGCCAATCAAGACCAAATAGTATGAATCGTCAGTAGTAACAGTATCTACAAATTATGGCCCAATTCTCTTATAAGAATCACAGAATTTTAGAGCTAGATGTGACCTCAATAGCTATATGCTCTAACCTATACCTTTACAAAACAGGACTGAAATATGTCTGACAAAAACCTTTTGGCCTTTGTTTAGAGATCACCAGTGAAAGGGAGCCCATCATCTCTCCAAGAAACTCATTCCAGTTATAGAAAGTTCTACTTGTTAGGAAATATTTGCTGATAGCAAGTTTAAATTTGTCTCATTGAAACTTCCAACCCATTGTTCCAAGTTCTGCTTTCTGGGGCCAAAGAGAACCAGAAGCATAGAAATAGAAGTAGGAAAAGCACTGAGTGGGCTTTGTCAGTTTCCCCATTTATAATTAGATAAACTCTGAGGTTCTTTCTAGCTCTAAACTGAATCAATTCACTGCAAAGATTTTAAAGATTTCCCACATTCCATGTCTATAATTCTATGATACTAAATCTTAGTTATTTTATTTAGCATTTTAAGCAATTGTGTTTCTGAATTACTACTATGTAGTCAACAAGAACATTCTGTAATAGTCATTATTTTGCACAGCAATATAACTAGCAATGATTTACTATCATAAAAGATACATAAAAATATGAATTGTCAATTTTCAATACCTAGAGAATAGTGAAAACAATTTTAATTACCTAATCACTATTTCATGTCATTTGTTCTCTTCTATCCATTATTTTAGTAAAATACTAGGTAGCAATATAGCAAAACATTGTAATAGGAAATAAGCTATGCTAGCATGGTATAGTATGACAAATTTTTCTGTATTCTCTCTCAGCTCTAAAATGCTATCATTTCAATTCAATCCAACAAGTGCTTAACCATAACAAAAGAGTCCACATAACACGTGGAATGTCTCAAGGGTTAAGGAAATAAGTTTTTCTTAGCTGGAGGACTTCAAGTAGAGTATAGATAATCATTTGACAGTTAATTAATAAAGGAGATTCTGGATCAAATAGGTTGGATTCTAGGCAAATGAAGACTATTCTAATTCTGAGATCTATGATAAGCCAAAAGACAATTGCAGAGGTAGAATGTAAAGTCTATTTTAATTCAAGTTTTCTTCTAGGTATCCTTGGTGAGATCTCTCCTGCAGGTTCAGAGTTCCTTAAGAAGTGAAGCAGTTTCATATGTCTATGTGATTTCTGTTAAGGTCTTTTAGGCAGTATCCATAGGAGCTCTAGTAATGTCATTACAACTCCTTTACAAAAAGGGCTTTTTAATCTTTTTGTAATCCTCCTTTAGAAGTCTGGTGAAGTCTGTGGAGTCCTTTTAAGTAAACAAAAATAATTGCAAAGGAAACCAAATATATTAAAACATAGTTATTGAAATATGTTTTTAAAACATGTTTCTAGACCACAGGTTAAGAAATATTGTTCTAATACATCCTCTACACAACAAAGGAATCTGATCTCAGGGAAGTCTATCTAAGAAGTTCCCAAACCTATCATGGGCTGACCCAAACAGCTATATTGATTGGTGTTGAGGCCTTGGAAAATCCAAAATATTCTCCTGTCCAAGTTCTAGAACTATGTCATTTATGCATCTCAGTTTTGGTGTATTGCAGCATAATTGTGAGGCATCAATATTTCATTGTAGTTTTAATGAGATTCAGACTGCCCTGAAGAGAGCATCAAGAACCAAGATGCTCCTTAAAGGGTAGCTCAGGAAAATCTGTGGGTTTATCCAGACTTTCTCTAAAAGAGAGAGGAAAAGGAAGGAGAAAGTGTCAGATCATCTTAGTGGGAGGAATAAGAAAGCAAGATGGTTGAGGGTATGATTTCAGTGGGAGGAATAAGAAAATAGGATGGTTCATCAATAGCCAGAACCCTGTCAGGAAAGTATGCTAAAATGTGGTGACATAATTTCAATGTCCCCTGGAGGAAAAATGAGAAATGACATCTTATTCCCTTGTGGCCTTCAAAATGGAATGGAGAAATGAACATTTAAACAATAAAGATATAGGTTCCATTTAGTCAATGTTCTACATTACTGCAAATTATAGTTATTATAAATTACTGCAATAACTATAAATACTGTTACATTATTATTTTTAAGAGCAAAAACACTTAAGACTGATGAATATTTTTACTCCTATGGAATAAATGAATTATCCATCCACTCAAGAGGGAACATTTTGTGAAGTATTCAAGTGGTTCTAATCACATTGTCTTATATGGTAACTGACTAACAGATTAGAGATATCTCTGCTTTCAGATTCCAGTCCTAGCCACTGATCTGTTGCTTCCTCTCTAAAGGAACCATTACAATACAAGACCATAGACCTAAGACCATAGAAAATGGTATGGACCCATAGATCCAATCCTATTACTACAAATATCACTATACCCAAATTTTATTTATAGCCAAAGATTCCACCCTGGCTATTTCTTTATCATCTCTAGAAATGTGTGATTAATAAAATTCTATAACAGGATTAGAATTTGATTAGCAATATTTGACTAAATGAACATTATCATTGTTTAACAGAGATTCCAAGGACTTGGGACATAGAATCCCACAGTTGAAAGTATTGTCAAAGATAATCTAGTCTAATGTTAGGTTGTCACCTTTCTTTTTTCATTTTAAACACAATGAAATTACTTTGACCTTCATCCATTCTATTAAGTTTCTATTTTATGCCAGGTCACATGCTAGGCTCTCAAGTTACAAAGACAGAAAAAAAAATAGCCCTGCTCTCAAAGAGCTTACATTATATTTGGAGAAAGACAATATGCACATAGGAAAATATAAAATAATTTCAAAGTAAACACAAGGAAATTTCATCTGAGAAAGTTTCTAGTAGCTGAAGATCAAGAAAGATCTTATTTAGCATGTGGCACTTGACTTGAACTTTGAAGGAAGCTAGGAATTCTAAGAGGTGAAACTGAGGAGAGAGTATTTTCCAGATCCTGAGGGACAGCTTGTGCAAAGGTGGGAGATAGAATATTGTATAAAAGGAACAGCAAGTCATTCTTTAGGCTGAAATTCCAAAAGAATGATTTATTTCCTATTAATACCTTCTCAGAGTCTTTTTAAATACATGAATTAAAACATAAAGAAAAGTTACACTGGAATACAATGATCAAAATCATTGAAAAACAGATTTTTCAAATATTTTTAAGTTCTATTATATATTTTTTGAAAATAAGCAATCATCCAAATGATGAAAGGACCAATTTAGATTGATTTTAAATATGCCTATCTCACTGCATCTCAGACTTATTGAATGGAAGTAATCCTTTCTCCATGGATCAGCCCAAAAGTTTGATGCATTTTTCTCCCAAACTTCCTTGCCAGAAACACTTTGTCACTCATACTTGGAATTCCCTTGGCACTAAGCTGTGTGCTTGTCACTGTCAACAACTTCTTCCAGTTGGGTTCAGAGCCTTTAAAAGCTTCTTTTGCAAGCTAACTCACTTTGACTTCCAGGCTAACTACTACCTTTTTTACTATTACTTAGGAACACATTAGGATCATATGACATCTACAAAAGGCATGGAAAGGATGGAGGAGAAGAAGGCCATTGTTTATCACATCAATTTTCATTCCATTTTCTGCTCATAAATGCACATTTATAATCCCAAGAGGTTTAAATACAGAGCATTCTTTACCTTAGAGATAGGAACATCTCTGATTGACATAGAGTTATGGTATCAAGATTAATTTCTTCTCGGGACGAGTCCTAAATATAGTAGTGAAAGCTAGACTAGACTCTCTGTTATTTGGTTTTGAATTAAGCAGGGTTTCTGCAGTAATCTAAGAACAGGATTTGCGTCTAGTTAGGAAGCCAATGACTGTAAAACATGTACAAATAGAACAGTCCTTCTTAATGATGCAATTGCCTGTAAGACATGTTCAACTTACGCCTATAATGGGCATAGCTTACTTAGTGAATAACGAACACATGGCATGTCTGGAGGCCTTTTTACTGGGAAAATTGTAAAGTGCTTCTGGGACATTTATTCTCTCTGTCAGCAATGAGGGAGGCAAGCTTTGTATTTGACCCTTTTTAATCAGGGACCAGTAACCTTAGAGAAGCATATCACAGCTCCAACAAATGGCCCAATTCCAACCTGAACTCCAGTCCTATGCCC
This sequence comes from Antechinus flavipes, assembly GCF_016432865.1. Classification (NCBI taxonomy): domain Eukaryota; kingdom Metazoa; phylum Chordata; class Mammalia; order Dasyuromorphia; family Dasyuridae; genus Antechinus; species Antechinus flavipes. Next base: position 461,939,186 of record NC_067398.1, on the reverse strand, counting down.
TTCTGTTCTGTAACCACTCAACAGCTTTCTTTGCCTTTAAATATGTTTTGGAGATAATCTCTCTTGTTCAATGATATATAGAACTTTAAACAGCTGCTGAGAGTGATTAAATGCCACCACTTGGCTAAGGCTGTAAATCAAGCTCAGAAACCATTTATTTGAGGATACTTGAAAGTAGTAGAAGTTATTGCTATGATTCCACCAACAGCAACATCAGACGGGAAAATAAAAAGCCAGTAAATTCTGTTCTGAAGGTTTTAAAGTGATGTGTTGTTTCTTTCCAATACTTTCTCCTCCAGCTTTTCATATTGCTCCTTCCATCACTACCACATATTTGCCTCCTCCTCCCCCACTTCTCGATATTTTTCTCAAATAATCCAGTTGCTTCTTCTACTCCCCAAATCTCCTAGTTTCCTTTTGTCTTTCTTAAAGGAAATACTGACCATCACTCTTACTTGAATTGCAGTTCAATATTCTGTTGGTATAAATACAACCTAGTCTGCAAATGCATAATATGTGCAGTAATTTACAGTAATTCTTATTTGAACCAGGTGCAAAATCATCATCCAACCATAAGAGGCCCTCCATATTTGATCCCATGCTACTTATCCACCTGAAATGCTCAGTATGCCCAATTTTCTAATTGTACTCTGCATTTCTCATCTATTTTTTCCTTTAGTTTTCTGCACACAATAGGCACTTAATAAATATTTACTTAAAGGAATTACTCTCCTTTTGCTTTTGTTCATATTATTTTTTTCCTTTCCTCCACAGAGCTAAAATAGGTGCTAGAGATTATTTAATCCTTCTCTGAACAATTTGCAAATCAGAAAACTGAAGTTCAGAGAGATGCATTTGCTCAAATCACTGGCAAAAATAGGATTAGATGTTAGATTTCTCTTTACTTTTGGGACCAATGTGGTTTCTATAACATTGTACTTCTTTCCAGAATGTCCTCGTCTCTCTTCTTGGCCTTATTCAAACTATTTCCCATCCTTTCAGGTTCATCTCAGTCTCCATCAAAAATTCTTTTCCAAATATACTAGCTCATTTTGATGTCTCTTTTCTCTGACCTTTATAAGTTTTACAAATTTGATTTATTTTAAATTTATTTTATTTTCAATTTATGGGAAAAAATAAGTATTTGTTTAACACAATACAATAAAAATATGACTGCACATTAAACTGCATATCTACCATGTAAATCTTGCTATTCCTTTCAAATATATAACTAAATTATCATATAAGCTTTTTCCCTTTTTTTCTTCCATCCTCCTCACTCGGCTCTAGATATGCTTACTGTTAGATACACATATATACATATACATCTAAAATTACTATCTATTTGTTTTGGCAAAGAATTAGAAATTGCAGGGATCCCCATCAACTGGGAAGTGGATAAATAAATTGTGGTATATTTTTATGCTTGAATATTACTGTGCTATAAGAAATAATGAGCTCAGTGATCTTAGAAAGACATGGGAAGACTTGCATAGGGACAAGTAAGTGGCACAATGGATCGAGCACCAATCCTGAAGCCAGGAGTACCTGAGTTCAAATCTGATCTCAGACACTTAACACTTCCTGGCTGTGGGACCCTGGGTAAGTCACTTAACTCCAGTTTCATCAGCAAAAAAAAAAAATGAAAAATCTGATACTGTTTTAAAAAAAAGACTTTCATGAAATGATGAAGAGCTAAGTAAAACATTGTACACAGTAACAGGAATATTGTTTTTAAAAATGATTTTGAGAGATTGTTATTTTAACTATGATAAATACACAAATTAAAAATAAAGATCACAAGAGAGGAATGCTATCTACATACAGAGAAAGAAATAATAAATAGAAAAATAGCCCATAATTCAGTTTTCTCTTATATGCTGTTTTATGTAATTAGTCTTAAAAGATAGTAAATCCAGGTAGGGCAGATGCCATATTTTATATTTCTTTGAAATTGAAATATATATTCTTTGAAATAACTATTATGGTAATAAACCAGAACTCAGCATTTGGAAGAAGTCCATTTAGATTTGCCACTAACATTGACTTTCCCTTATGTCCATCAGAAGCAACAAGAATTCATATAGTTTGCTAAATCTATGGTTTTACTTTTCAGTTTTTAGAAACCAGTTGGATTTCTTTTGGACCACAGCATTATTCAATGTTCATTAAATTCTTGTTGAGAAAGGTAGATTTCAACTTGTTATAAGGAAAAAGTTCTTAACAGAATTGTTTGTTCTCCTTCGTTGGAATTATCATTCGAGAAATTGGTTGGATATATCTCTGGGATATTTCCTTTTCAGATATCACTTGGACTAGATAATCAGTAGGTACTTTCTATCTCAGAGATTCTATGAAGCTATGACTCTGGGGAATGTGGAGGAAGAAGTTGAATTTTACTTTGAAGAATTTTCATTTTCCTTTGTTCAGGTTTGCTAAGATGTCCAAGATTCTTCCAAAATAAATGTTTATGTCTATGTCTGTTTTTGATCTGTATTTTGATAACTGTAGTCCAACAGATATGTATAGGTTCAAGGAGAAGTTATAATTTTCTTATTAGCCACTGATTATTAATCTATTTTGTGAATTGAGACAATGAATATTGTGTTTTATACCAATGAATGTTATATTATAATATAAATTTATTCAAATGTAGAATATTTCAAAATGACATTTGATTAGTGGAGGTGTTTAAAAACAAAACAACAACAACAACAAAAAAAAAAACCAAGCCTTATTCCTCATTTATTTAACACTGTTGGAGCATAAAGTGTTCTCAATATTTGAATTTCTTTTATAACTACAGCTAAAGTGCAAGGAATTTTTGTTGTTATTATGTTAACTCTGTTGCATAGAAATCTTGCTAAAATATATTATTTGAGGGAGAGTAGTATCATAGTAGAAAAAGCTTGAAACTCACATTCAGGAAGATCAAGGTTTAAATACTGTGTCAGTAATTATTTACTAGCTATGTAATCCTGGAGAAGTAACTTAATCTCTCTAGGTCTCATTTTCCTTCTTTGTAAAATGAGAGGGTTGGACTTGATCATCTCTAAGGTCCCTTCCAACTCTAAATCTATGGTCTTGTGAGCAGTTTCTCCAAATATGTCTGGTATGTTATTCTTTCTTAAATATATTCCTAACATTTTGTGATGACATTCATTACTGTAAGTAAGCATTGAAGGGTTCAAGTGGCAAGGGCTATTTGCCCCCACACTAAATGGTCCCAAACCACTATGTGTTTTTTCCCTAAGATTTTGTGTTTATTTTAAGACTTTTTATAAGATTACCGCAAGTAAGCTACTATTTGTTGCTACTACAGGCAAGCCAGTCTCTCTCAGCTTCTTAGAATTGCTTCTGAAAATAAGAATCAATATAAGTCAAAAGTAAATTCTACTTTGCATAAGTAATTCAAATAGGGTTTTGAACATTATTATGATTTTAGCTAATATGAGATTTCAAAACTACAGCTCCTGCTAAGGCAAGAGAGGTCACTCAAAATTTGACATATTATCTATAATTATCCATGTGCAAAAAAGCCAGGCCAAGCCAGCATTGAGATTTTTAAAATCTTAGATTATTAGAAGTAGAAGGAAACTCAGAGATCATGTAGTATAACCAAATGAGAAATTATTAAATTGTTCAAGTTGGTCTTTGGTGTTTCCAGCCTCCCTTTATGTCTGTTCTTCTTAGCATCATCTCTATCCTCTTCAACTGTTCAAAGTTTGCCTTCTTTCCAATCCCCTTGCATTTGCAAAATAATAAAGGATTGGGTTTGCACATTGATGCAAACTCAGTGATGTATCATTTCCCCAATTATTTGCTTTTTAGATATTTTTATCTTTATTTGTAGAATTTGATTCAATGTTATCTGAAATATTCTATCTATTATATCCTCTCAAATTGAAGGCAATAGAAATGTATGGTAAAATTTGAGTAGGGAGTTAGGGAATAGGGGGCCTGGGCCCTTTTCTGAATTCTCAAAATCATACTATAGTAAATCTGAATTTAAAAGTAAGCATGCTATTTTATTTAAAGTCACTAAAAATTTCCTCAACCAGCTCCCTTATATCTCCTTTAAAACCTTACTTCATTTTCCTCAACTGGAGAAGAAAATGGCAATCCACTAGCTATGTGACTCTGGGTATGTCACTTAACCCTGTTTGCCTCAGTTTCCTCATCTGTAAAATGAGCTGGAGAAGGAAATGGCAAACCACTCCATTTTCCCTGCCAAGAAAACCCCAAGATGGAGTCACAAAGAGTTGAATGTGGCTAAAAATGACTGAATAGTGACAATACAACTTTCTCCTCTCTTTCCCCAAGATTCCCAGATATATTGAATTCAAAGTCGATCTTAATATGTCATTTCAATTCTTCTTTGTAAGTGTCCCTGGGACTGGGTCTCCCTTCTTTATCATTTACAGAATGATAAATCAAGTTTTCCTTCTGCATTAATGCCAGAGCAACCAAAATATGTTGGTTCATAATTTTTTTTAATTTTAAATTTGCAAAGTACTTTTCATGCATTTATTCATTTGAGTCTCATGATCCAGAGTATCTCTAGCTCTAAACTCCTCCAAGACCAAGAGCCAAAGGGCAGAGAGCAAGGGGATTTTGCTCAGTGACTCTTCAGATGCAGTGGGGCAGAAAGCTGGGAGGAGACATGAGAGAGGCCTGATATCTGTATGTGTCCTATACAGGAACCTCAATCCTGTGACAGGGGTGTGCGTGGATCAGAGGCCAGGGAGCCTCAGATGTTGGGGAATTAAATCTAGGACCTTTGTCTTTAACATGTGTGAATGTCAGTGTGTGTTCATGTATTTAGTAATGATGATGATTAAAGTGTACTTGGTATCAAGGAACCTTGTCCACACTGACAGTGATTATAGATATTTGAACACTAAAAAGTAAGAGAAAAAAACTAGGAATTTGGTTTGGCTGTGTAAAAGTATTACTAATTACAGTACAGTCATTTATGTGAATCACATACTATTTATGCCTGATTACCATGTGGCACAATAATGATTATTTCTATCATTGGCTGCGTGTCAGCTTAACTTCCTTTTAAATTTTGATTATAACAGCAAACCTAACATACATATGTGCCATGTTTTTTTAATTTGTTGCTCATGAACCTATGCACACCTTTGCTCACAGCTTTTAAAAAACTTCAGAGGGAACATTACTTAGATGCTGTTTCTCCTTTTTTTCTACTTTAGGTTACCTCCCCCCCAATCCATCTTCCCACCATCCTTTTTCTAGATGGTTGACATTACCAGATCAATGAGATATTACTGTTTCATTAAGAAATCCATAGAATTTAAATAGCACTTGTCCAAAAAGATTAGCTCAAGGCACTAATATGCTAGGAGTGAGAGAAGGGAAAGAACACTTCTTCCTCAATAGAGTGAGCATCCATGCTTTCTCCCAAAGGTGACCCCAGTGACTTTGCCTCCCAGTCTTCTGGAAGTGTTGAGAATTATCTTTTCATGAGACTTTCTGAAGGGATGGTCACCTTATCCCTAGTAATGGAATCATCTTGTGTTGTGATGGCAATCCCCCACATTATCTTCTGAACTCCTCTCCCAAATAAATTTGCCCTTTGTGAGTGCTTTCTATTGGTTACAATTTTAGTAATCCATTTTGTTCAGTCATTTCAGTTATGTCTGACTCTTTGTGATCCCATTTGTGGTTTCCTTGACAAAGATACTGAAATGTATCTCCTCAAGATCATTTTACAGATGGGAAAATTGAGGCAAAAAGATAAAGTGGCTTGTGCAGAGTTAAATAAATAGCATCTCAGTCAGATCTGAATGCATCTTCAGACTTGGTGCTCTATCTACTGCACCGTTTAGTGACCTATACTGCTAGCTAAATCTCAGGCACAATACTGTCATGAGCAGGAATGTTTAAGGAATCATTTTGATATAGTTGCAAGAGTACAGACACTCAAAAGATTTAGATTTTTATTATTCTTGTCCAAGTGGTTTCTTCTATAAAATGAGATTTCACTAGATGATCTCTTCCACTCTATGCTTCTATTATTTAATTTCACAGTGATGAGCAAATAATTATTTTCTACATCTATGAATTCTGTTCTTATATGTACTTGTAAATTATCAAACTACCAGGAGTTTATACCTTAGCTCATCAAGGAATCAAAGCAGGTCACAGGGATAGGAGACATGGATTGTAACAATGACATATAGTTGCTACTGCACTTGTAAGTCCCAGAATCTAGTATGATATCTGCTTGGGACATAGGCATTTAATAACTATATGTTCTTTGATTAATTGATTCTTTGGATGCAGAATGGAAAGCTCTCTGAGGAAATGATAAAGTTTGGTGGTGTTCAGTCATGTTTGATTCTTTGTGACTCCATTTGGGGTTTTCTTGGCAAAGATACTGGAGGAGTTTGCTCATGGAGTCAGAGTCTTCTTTTCAAATTCAAATCTCGTCTTTAGTTATATGACTAGCTATATGACTTGAGACAAGTCACTGAACCCTATTTGTCTGTTTCTTCATCTATAAAATGATCTGAGAAGGAAATGGCAAACTCCAGTATCTTTGCCAAGAAAAGCCCAAAAGGAGTCACAAAGAATCAAACATGACTGAACACCACCAAACTTTGTCATTTCCTCAGAGAGCTTCCCATTTAGTCTAGAACTTCATCTAGATAACTTCTCACATTCTTTTCAGCATTAATGATTTTTGGGTTTTTTTTCCGCAATAGAACTAGTGTTCACTTTCCTGATGAAGGAAATCAATGACCATTGAGTCTATAAAGAAAATGTCTGAATTGGATTCTCCTAGAAAACTAGCTACTGTGGCACTTTTCTGCTCCTTCATTCTTGGAGAATTTGCTGCAAAGACTATATAATCAAAGGGAAAGATTAATATATCAATTAAATCTGCATTTTCAAATATGGCCAGTATGTTGCTGTGTTTTCCAATAGATAGATATTACTTTTTTTTTTTTTTTTACAATTTTCTGGTTAATGACTGTAGGTGTACACATTGTGTGGGGATTAGGGAGAGTCAAGTTAGTGGGAAATGATAAATATGAAACAAGGAAAGGAGGGAGGGAAGAAGGAAAAAGAGAGAGAAGGAAAAAGAAAAGGAGGAAGGGAGAAAGGAGTAGGGAGGGAGGAAAGAAAGAGAAAAAAGAGAACAGGAAAAGAGGTTTCATTAATAATTTTTTTTTGCTTCTTTTTATACTGAAGTGTTTGTATTTGTTAATTACTTGTTAAAAACTTAAATAAAAAAGAATAATTCTGCCAGAGGAGTCTCTTGTGTTATCTAGATGAAGTTTTTCATTTTATGGATGAAGAAACAGGCTTGAGCTTAGTTTAAGGCCTTTCTTTACATCTGAGTTTCTAAACACATTTAGTCTGTCTCTAAAAGTATTTTAAAATAGATGAGTCAGAAAGAATACACATAATGATAGGAAAAGAAACTGGGGTTGTTTAGTCTATAGAAGAAAAAACTGGAGTTGGGTAGGATTGAAAGGGTGATAGCTACTGTTTTTCATTTGTAGAATCGGATGGAAGAAGAGTAGGTAGACATGAAGCAAATAAAACAATGGCCCTGAGTTCAAATCCAGTCTCAGACATTTACTAGTTGTGTGACTCTGGGCAAGTCATCTATAAAATGAGCTGGAGAAGGAAATGGCATACCACTCCAATATTGTTAGCAAGAAAACCTCAAATGGAGTCTTGAAGAGTTGTATTCTTGAAGAGTCTAGGGTAATACAGAGGAAAGAGCACTGTATTTGGAATTAGAGAGTTTGGGTTCAAATTCATTTTCTATGATCTACTATCTGTTTGATTTTAGGAAAGTCACAGTCTCTTTTGGCCTGTTTCCTTATCCATAAAATGAGGGACTTTGAATAGATTACTGCTTAGGTCTCTTTCAGCTCCAAATCTGTGATCTGTGATTATATAAGTAAAACATTCTAAATCAGAACTGACCAAAAGTGCAGTGGAATGTAATAGAAGGCAGCAGGTTCCCATTCACATATGGCTATCACACAAAAATAGGATCACTTCTTTGTTGGAGTGGAAATTTTCAGTCAGGTATGAGTTGAATTAGATGGTGACCAAGGTCTCTTCCAAAATAAGGATATCTGATTCTATGTGATTAAATACATACACACACAAACATATATTATATACATACATATATATATGTGTGTGTAAATTTGTTGAAATGTGCAAAACAGGAAAAAAAGAAAGCCATCTATAATGTGACAGAAGCTCCAAGGTTTGTTTTCTGCCCATTATTTTAAAAAAAGAGTGCTTCTATTTATTATACAAAGTTTCATCTCAAAATAAGTAGACTGATTTGAAATTCTGACATTTCAAAATTGAGAGTAGTAAATTAAGTGTGTTGAACATATTACATTTATTTTAGATTTTGGGCACAATCACTATTCTAATTGCCACTGTAATGTAGCATTATCTTAGCACTTATCCTCAGTAGTTCTAACTCCAAGCAATTCAGTAATAGGCAAGTTGTTGTTTAGTCATTTTTCATTTATGTCTGATTCTTCTTGACCCTTTTTGGAATATTCTTGGCTTATCATTTCCTTTTTTAGTTCACTTTATAGATGAGAAACTGAGGCAAACAGGATTAAGTGACATAACCAGGATAACACAGCTAAGAAAGCATCTAAGACCAGCTTTGAATTCAGGTCTTTTTGATTACCTGATTCAGGTCCTTTAACACCTAGCTGGGCCGGACAATGAATAAAAAAAAGTCACCTGGCTTCTATTCCCAATTTCACTTGAGATTATTGGATCTTAAGTAATTGTGAGCCTGTATTGTTACCTGCATTTTAGATGGAATAGTTTCTGCCTCTGAAACCTATGAATAGGGAACCTTATATTTTTATCAAGGCTTTTGCCAAATTCTAACACCTAGTCAGCACTCAACATTACTTAAGAAAATAAAATATACTAATAACAAGGACCAAAATTTTAAAAACGTTTTAAGTTGAAATGTGCTAAAGCTAGCTTAAATCTTCCCAGTGTGATCATGTCCACATAGGAAATAGGTAAAGGCTACACATTAGAGCTTGATTTTTTGTTTTGTTGACTTAAGAAGTCAACTTCAAGACTTAAGAAAGTGATAGGGAAACCATGTGAATAATTCATATTGAACATAAAAGTATCCCAGGAATTTTTTTTGGAGAAAGTCTATTGTTAAACATTAATCAGAATACTCTTGTTTGAAAAGTTTACAAAGTAGATTTTCTCATAACTTTGAGAGATCAGTAGTGCAAGTGTTATTATTTCCATTTTATAGATAAGAAACTCAGACATGAAGAGACTTGCCACAACTCACACAGTTAGAATGCCTCAAAACTGTGGCTCAAACTGAAGACCTAAGACCACTGTATTTATTTCACTGCCTATCAAGCTTACTTCATTTAGGTATTAAATCCACAAGCATTTTAGTGTGACTTATGCCTTGACAAAGATAAGGCAGTAATGGAGGTACAGAAGGATAAAGTGAAATGCATGGCCTTAAGGAGTTTATAATCCAGTGAAAAAGATGAATTTTTAATATATGAAACCTATATATATATATATATATATATATATATATATATATATATATATATATATATATATATTAACAAAACAACAGTTCTATAGCCCAATAGGACTTTCTCTGGGATTTGAACATGTGGGGACACCCTTCTTCCATGCAATTATCATAAGCATTGCATCTCATAACAGTGACTTTCATTAATGTATGGCATACCCCCATCTCCAGAGTTCCATTACCATACAGCTTCTTTCCTGAGCCCTGCCTCCCTTAACAATCACCCCATTTCCCAATGAAAAATTGAGCAAAGCTATAGAGAGAAGAAAGAATAGCATTTAGAAAGACCCTTAAAGAGACCAGCTTTATGCTATCTTTATGTCACATTTCTGTTTTCAACTTTAATCTCACAATGTACTAGCTACAGATTTCTAGTTAGTACTTATGAACTACTGCATGAATCATTCCTCCTATCTGGAGTCTCTTTCATTTTCATCCTTTAAAATATTCTTGAATTCTTCTACAATTCATCTTACTTAGCTCTAGTCAAGCAATCACTCTAGGATTCTCCTTGCAAGTAAAAATGACTTTCATTGATCAGATGGAGTTTCATATATCAATGTAAACATTGTCTCACTGATATAGCTGGACTCTCTCCACCAGTGCCCCTTGAAACCCATATGTCTTCCCATTTTATGGGATTTGGGGTTCAAATCCTCTCATAAATTCTCAACAGAGAAGTTCCCAAGTACAAACTTTCCTCAGGGTCTTTTAATATTTCACGAATACCAGGATATCCTTATTGTCATTTCAAAATGATTCCTGGTCTTTTTTTTTTCTTTTAACAATGTATTCTATTTTAAATTTATAAAATAAAATAAGCATTTTTGATATAGTATTTAACATAGTATTAGTAACATAGCATTTTATTCATTGCCGGCCCCAGCTAGATGATACAGTGGATAAAGCACCAGTCCTGTAGTCAAAAAGCCCTGAATTCAAATCTGGCCTCAGATACTTGTTTGGCTGTGTTATCCTGGTTATGTCACTTAATCCTGTTTGCCTCAGTTTCTCATCTGTTAAATGAACTAAAAAAGGAAACATAACATAGTATAGTTAAAAAAGATGATTACACATGAAAACACAAATTTTATGTATAATTTGCTATTCATTTTAAATATATAATAAAGCTATCATGTCTATTTCTTTTTTTTTTTTATTCTGTCCCTTCTTACCTAGGAATGGCTATCAATAGATAACTACACACACACATATATACACACATATATAAAACACATATATACATATATGTAAAATTATTCTACATATAATAGTCCTTTAATGTGGATGCAGATAGCATCTTCATATGTCCTTTATTTTTAATGTGTGTATTTATAACAGTCCTATATCCATACCTTTCCTTAATGATATAAGGCAGCTAAATGGCACATTAAGAGAGCAGTGAACCTGGAGTCCAGAAGATCAGAGTTAAAATCTAGTCCCACATACTTTACTAGCTGTGTTATCCTGGGCAAGTCCCTTAATCTCTGACTACCTCAGTCTCCTCATTTGTAAAATGAGGATAATGATAGTATCTATATCTAGGGTTTTTATGAGGATAAAATGAGGTAATATCTATGAAATGTTATGCAAACTTTAACACTATGAAAAACTAGCTTTCATGATAATAATGGCATTATGTACATTTACATGCTTCTGTTATTTGTGTTTTAATGTTTAATTTCTCTTTTCCCAGAAAGCTGTAAAATTTCTGGTAGCAGACTGTGCCTCTAGCCCCTTGTTAACCCCCTACAGTTCTTATAAGTGTATTTTATTCACAGAAGACATTTGACAAATTATTGACTGATTGACTAATTCAGAAAGATATGATGAGGATAATTAATGTAATGAAATGTCAAATTAGGATGTTCTCTACACAATGTTCTCAAGCTTTGGTAAAAGGTATACCATGTTGGAGACAGAGTTATGTTTCCATTAGTAATAATTAGAATGATATTGGGTGCCTCTGAGGCCATGGGAGGGGAATCTACATTTTTAGATTTTGCTCTTATTTTCTTTGTCATTATTCATGAGTTTAAAAACTCAATAGTTTTTTTTACCATATTAAAAATAAGCAGAATTAGCTCTTTATATTATAAAATTACATCAGAGATGTTGGCATGGTGTGAATTTATCAAGGAAGTAATTTCTGTTAGGTGTTTCAAGGATAAGTGAGAAAGTGCACTGAAGAACAAAATATCCTTTATTATGTACATCATAGATATCTGAAATGTAGGTGAGAATTTGAAAGTGTAATAAGGTCTCTACAAATGCTGTGAAAATAGTGCTAACATTTTAGCACTGAGCAATTACAATCAGAAAGGCCCTTTATCCCCAATCCAATCATCTGATACTGACACATGCCAGCTATCCTCAAAGTTAATCGAAACAGAGAATGCTGAACAGTACGTGAATAACTAGTTGCTATGAGGGGAAAAAAATGTCAATTGGAAATCATCTTGGGAGCAATTTAAAATAATCAAAATCTTCAAAGATGACAAAATGGAAATTATAAGGCAGAATGCTAGAAACTTAATTTTCTATACTGCCCTCTGGTTGATTTACAAATAGATTTAGCAAGCATTTTAAATGGTGTGTGTGTGTGTGTGTGTGTATGTGTGTGTGTGTGAAAGAGAGAGAGAGAGAGAGAGAGAGAGAGAGAGAGAGAGAGAGAGAGAGAGAGATGAAAATCAAGAAAAGAAGGAAGAAAAGGAGGAAAGAGGGAAAGAAGGAGGGATAGAAAAAAGGGGAGAGATGTCTGGGAGGAGTTGGCTAACTGAAAACTGATGATGCAAAACTGATAGTTATAAGAAAAACAGGGGCTATATATATGAATCTGAGAGTTGGCTGTATATAGAAGATAACTGAACTAATTGTAAACTGATAAGATAATTAAGAGATGTGTTGACAAAAAGAAGAGGACTCAGGACAAAGCCTTGGGGAAAATAGAGGCAGTGAAAGAGAAAAAGAAGGAATAGTCATATATGTAGGAGGGGAACCAAGAAAGAAAAATGTCTCAGAATCCCAAGAAGATTGGAAAGTCTAGGAGGAAGGAATGTTGATAAAATCAAAAAATTTAAAGAGATAATATAGAATAAAGGCTGAAAAAAGAATATGGGATTTAATGTCTAAGAGATCTATGCCAAGTCAAGAGAGAAGTTTCAGCTAAGTAGTAGGAACAAAAGGAAGACCAACTGCAAAGAACTGAGAAGTGAGCAATTGAAGACAATAGACATAAATAACTCTTTTTAGGTGGTGATTATTTGTCCTTCATTCTCAAGATGATCATGATATCAGGGAGGTGAATTGGATTGAAGTGAAGGATGACTATGCAAAATCATTAGCCTCATTTTCTCCTTCAGAACTATCTGGATCCAATGATCAAATATAGATCAAAATGGTTGGATATGGCCCTGGATTCAATAGGAGACTTTGTTTGGCTGTGAAAGGGAAAAAGGTGATATAGAACAAGAGTTTGAAGGGAAGAGAGGATTAAGAGTGAATGATAGGATGCTTTGAAGAACAAAATATCTTGTAAAAGGAAATGAAAATTCTCTAAGGATGGGATGACCCAGGAATATTTGTAAGAGAAATTGAAAGAAATGGACAGAAAGAGTAAAGGGAAAGAGGGACAGAGAGAAAAAGGAAGGGAGAAAGAGAGGGAGAGAGGAAAAGGGGAAAAGAGAGAGGAGGGGGAGATGGAGAGACAGAGAGACACGGGGGGGGAAGAGAGAAGTAAAGGGGAGGAAGGAAGGGAGAGAGAGAGAGAGAGAGGAGAGAGAGAGAGAGAGAGAGAGAGAGAGAGAGAGAGAGAGAGAGCGAGCTTTTGAAGAATGAAAGGGATGGGACAAGGATATAGATAGAGTTGGTTCTGACAAGGAGAAAAAGACCACTCTTTAAAGGCTGAAGCAAAGAGGTTGGGAAACATTTGATAAAGAGTTAGGAAATCTAGGTACAGGGGAAAGACCTAGTTCTGGAATCAGAGAAACTTCAAACATCCTACTTTCAACTTGCCACCTGTTGGCAATTTAGATCTCACTTCGTTTATTAGTAGATTGAGGCTATTAGATTAGATTACCACTAAAATTATTTCTAGCTATACTCTTATGATCCTATGTTTATTATGGACCCATTTGTATACGCTCACTAATAAATACTTTAATACATTGTATCTTCAGAGTATAAAGGTAGTTGAGGAGCTCTTCATTTCTAAATAGTACTGTATGATGGAGTAGTGGATTGATGTGTTTTATTTTGTTTTTTTTTTTAGGGATGTGTCATAACCATACCTTTTTTTATAGTTGGATTTTATAAATAACCATATATAGTATAGTATTCATTATGAAATGTTCTCTCTCATCAAAATTACAATTTTAACAATGTGTCCTATATTGTCATGTCTTCAAGTCTTTTGTTGTTCGCAAACATCACATGTCATCTCTTAAAATGACACTAGATTTTATTCCTCCTCTTAAATTATACTTCGTAAAATCTAAAATTATTTTTTCTTCCAGAAAACAGAATATCAAATTAATATTATTCAGAAATTTTCACATTTAAAATTCCCACAAGGGATCATACAAGTAACTTCACTTTGATAAAAAAAAAAAAAGGAACCATGAGAAAGGTTTTTTTTTTTTTTTTTTTGACAAACTAACACAGAATTTAGATTCATACATAGACTTTACCAAAAATTTAGAGCAGATTAAAGACAGGTGGGACCCTGAAGCAGCACAGTTATAAGCACCTGTTCATTTAGGCCTTTTTCTGCCAGTCATACAAGGGATGTTACTGGAAAATAGAAAGCCATGCATATACGTTTTAATCTTTCAGGCAGGACCAAGTGGAAAAGCAGATACCACTAGATGGATATATTACAAAGCAGGTCATTATATTTTTGATTAGCTGTAGGTATTAGGAAATTTATCCTTATATTGAGCCTAAATCTTCTTCATTTGCCAACATTATTCTCACACATTGTTGTCCACACGACAGCTCTTCAACTGTATAAAGAAGGTTATTGAGAGCTACTTGAGGTTTTTTCCTTCAGGCTGAATATATTTAGTTCCTTGAATGACAGGATTTCCTGTTCTTTCCCCTGCCTGGTTACCTTCCCTTTAGACAGTTTTCTCCTATGTGCTACAAAGCATTCTCCTCTCTATTTCTACTACTACTATCTTAGAATAGTCTACTGTTTAGACTAGTCTAAGTATCCTACCTTAGGACAGTCTAGTACTTAGTATAGTCACTCCCATTGCACTCTCTCCTGGGTAATTACAATGGCCTTCCAGAACTTTATTCTGCTTGTCCTCCAACATTTCCTTTATTCTATCAATAGAATAATGTTTCTCATTTATAGAACTAGAAAAATCTGAATTGAAAGAACTCTCAAGGTCATCTAATCCAATCTGCTAAACAATCTCCACTGTATCCCCTCTAACAAATGGTCAATTATCCTCTGCTTGATGATGTTTAGTGGTTCATAGCTGGGAAATCCACTATCTTCTGAGGTAGTCCATTCTACTTCTGAATTGATCTGTTAGGAAATTTTTCCTCAAATGAAGTCAAAATCAGTGTCTACCTTAAAAACCCTTCAAATACTTGAAGAAAACTCTAATGTTCCTTCATAAACTATGTAGGATACTTTCTCTTGGCATTTTAAACCAAAATATCAGTAATCGGATATTTGTATGAGAAATGCAGAGAAAAAGAATCTAGAGGTGAAATTCAAACAGTTCTGAGAAGATCAGAGATAAAAGACACAAAGTAGTTATTTTATTTAGTTTTTTCTTTTATTTTGATAGATGCTTGTTTGTTGACTTAAGAAAAACAACACCAGATAAAAGACACAAAGGAGATATTTTATTTTGTATTTATTTGTTTTATTTTGATAGATGCTTGTTGTTGGTTGACTTGAGAAGAAACACACTCAGTCAACTAACTTTATTAAGCACCTACTGTGTATGAAGCACTGAGGATACAAAGATAGGTAAAATACAGTCCTTGATTTCAAAGAGCTCACAGTCTAATAAGGAAGAAATTTCTGAGAACCTGAAAGAAAGTAGTTAAACTTTTGATACAATAAATATTTGTAGATATAACCCGCATACATAAAAACTCTTGGTGTAGGTGAGTCTCCTCCATAAATTTTCAGGAGTGTAAAGGAATTCAGAGATAAAAAAAATTGAGAATTACTGGTTTAATGGAAGAAGGTGGCTACTCAGAGAACTCTGATAGAGGAAAACTGCAAAAAGATGATTTTATTCAGCTTCTATATTGTTGTTCTCATATCTGGAACCATATCTTTCTAGCTATCTTGAGGTAGGGAAAAGCTAAATGTGTCAAAATCCACATTTCTCTTTGACTATACCCATACACACAGGGCTGGCATTGCTCTGGTATCCTTGAGATACAGATTTATATATCAGAAAGACCCAGAATCTGATCCATCTCCTCCCAAGGGGAACAAGAAAAGGACTGTAATTTGTGTTTGTTTCTTTCTTCTTCTATCTCTCTTTGACCAAAGAATATTTATCTTCCCCTTAAATATTGCTGATCTAGGAGTATAATTTGTAGGGGTTCCAAACCAAAGAATTTCCCCTGTAGTTCTAGAGGAAGAAGATATTCCTTTAGTTTACACTTGCCAGGTTTCTGCCCAATACACGGTATTCAAAATACCAAAACTAATAGCAGAAAGTGAAGAAATCCATTTTCCATGGAAAACAGCAAGCAGAATTTAGAGAAGTTCTACAAATTAGATTGAACCAGAAAACACACAAAAATGACTGAGCTTTTAGGTGACAGCAAATTAAGATATCAAAGAATGGGAAAAAGAGAAAGAGATCTTTGAAATTTCTAATCAGGCAAGCTGAAAATCAGAAACATATTAAAGAGCTAGTTTTCCCCACATATCTAAAGCTTCCAAAGTTGTTTTTTTTAGTACATCTTTCTTGAACAGTGTGTAGAACCATAGTTCTTTTTTCTCCATGAAGTTTTGATACAAACTCTACTCCTTACACAATTTCTCTGGCACTTAGCATTTTCTCCAATTCTGAATCAGATTTCTATTTACACAGTGTACAAAACACTTGAGGTTTAGTTGGAGACCCAGGTTAGAGTTACAAATATTAGCTACTATTATAATGAAAAATCAAAAATTCATAGGACAATTTCGAAAATTTCAAAAACTTAAAAAAATACTAAGACACACACTTTCTCCCCAGATCTCAAAACATCACTGTATTTCATTGGAACAAGATTGATGAGTGTGTGCGCCCGTGTGTGTGTAGGGTGTAAATATGTGTGTGTATGTATGTATGTTTGTATGTATGTGTGTGTGTATACACACAGAGATAGAAACAGAGATTGCAAATTTTCTTATTTTGTGATACTTCTGAAATTTCTTGGTAAACAGAAAGAATCATTTTTTTTTGCCAACTTTGATTATGGTAATTTGTAGCAAATATGAAGTTAAGAGGAAAACTCAAGCTTTTCAAAATTTTAGTTGTTTAGTTTGCCAAAATTCCCTTTCCTTTATTAGTGGTGACTTCACCAGCAGAGAATCATTTCTCCTATCTTTCTAAAATGACTGGTGAAAAGTGAGAATTGCTCTTTTACAGTTGCTGGATGCTAAAAACACTTAACTGCTGTGGAGGCTTGCATGTTCTCTGTGGGAAAGAAAACATATAAAAGGAATAGAAGAGACTCAGGAAAGAATGGAAAAAGATAAAACATAGCAGAAAGGGTGTGGGGGGGGGATTCAAGAGGAATGAAAATCAATGCACAAAGAGAGATGAGAATGAGGAGGAAGAAGTGCATTGGAAATCAATTCAGAGGTGGGGAAGACATAGAAGGGCTCACAGGAGAAGGAATCAAAACTCACAAAAATCAAAATCTATAAAATGAGACAAAGACAGAGATTGTTAAGAGCAAATGTCAAAAAAGAGGTTAAAAATGAAAGTGACCTACCTGTAATAAAAATTTCTTTACTATTTAATACCTATGAAGTATGGCCTAAAAGAGCAGTTGAGAAAGCCCAAAGCTGGTTTAATTCCTGCTTCTCACACTAATGTTAATATTTGAACTTGAGCAAATCAAAGAGGTTTTTCATAATCCTTTTCTTTATCTATAAATCAGATTAAAAATGCTGAGCAAATTTAAGAAAGCATTGACTAGAACAACCAATAAAAAATGGTCATAAAAATATAGATTGATGAGTTATCTGCCTGACAAAATCAATATTTCAAAGATCCATGATTTCACTGGTGTAGATATTTCTTCCAGGTCACAACTATTCCTTACTTTGGTCTTCATAAGTTACTATGGTCAAAAAATATTCATTATCTGAGAAAACAAGCCACTAATTATCGATCTGTCTTCACTCAGTTTGGTCAGTTCTAGGTTCATAGATCTAGAGCTAAAATAAACTTTGGATCAATTATTTCACTTTGTAGATGAAGAAAATAGAAAAAAAAAGAAATAAAGGGACATGCTTGAAAACAGACAGGCAGTATGCAACAGTACTAAGATATGAACTCAGATTCTGTGCCTTAAGGTTCAGTATTTTAGCCATTGTACTACACTAGTCCTTAGATGATAGATAGAGGCTGCCACTAGCTTTGAACCTGAATCTTTTCTGAAACCTTGCTATGACCTATCAATGCTCATACCTCATTGGCTTAGCCTTTGAGAACCCAGATTCACCTAGATTCCACAGCAAATCTTTGGAAGACTTCTCTCCCAGCCTTTCATTATCTTTCATGTTATCATTTTTCCCAAATGACTTGGGTGTTATTTCCCCAGAGCACAATTTTGACAAAATTTAAGTCTCCTGATATGAATTGACTTGCTTAAGGTCACAAAAGTCATAAGTAGCAGGCTCATTGATGGTAGATTATCAATGATATTCACCAGTTTTTTTCAGTACTCTACCTTGTACTTGTTAAAGATAGCTAGGTTATCTTTTATTAGAAATACTTTTCTTTAACATTGAAAAACAGAAGCAATATAGGATCTGGGCACACATGTTTTGGTTTGGTTATCATTTCATCTATCCCCAAGCAAGATCACTTCTAGGATCCTCCTCCCTTATCCATTACAACTGACCTGCCCCTGTTAATTCAGTTGCTACTCTCACCTCTATTCTTGTAGGTTACTGAGACATTTTGGTATTCATCCTCCATTACCTACCTTTGCTTCTATCTTTTATTCCTGCTTTTAAAAAGTCTATATTGATCAATGAGTCTGTACGCATTTTCACTCTTTTTTGCTGTTGTTTTTCAGTGGTTTCACCTTTCATGACCCCATTTGGAATTTCCTTGGCAAAGATACTGGAATAATTTGCCCTTTCCTTCTCCAATCTCATTTTACAGATGAAGAAACTGAGGCTCATAACCTCAACCAGTGTGCTTTCCACACAATTATTAGTTGATATCAGTTAGCTAAATAGTGATAAGAGAAGGATATTTTATTACAGAAGCATGGCTACTACACAATATTCTCCTCAATGTTCTTCAAAAAATTAGTTCTTTCTTAGTCCACGGAAAGGTAGACTCAAACTTAGAAAGCATATGCTATAAAGCTCCAAGAAGACCTTTGGTTAGAATACTCAATGTGTTCATCTAAGGTAGATGGGACTTTTTTGTAGGCTTCTTAAATCTACCTATCCTGATTTACTATTAGCCTTTATAACCCAAGGGACACAGAAAGAATACTAATTTTTTTTTAAAGTCCAAATCCTACAGTTCTTTAATGGTCACAAGATCTTCCTTTGGCCAATCAATATCTGAAGTTATTTTATTTATTTAGATGTATTTTTACCTAGTTAAAATACTAGAGAGTACTTCTTATCATCACTTTAGTTGGGGGTAGGATAACTGATTAACTAACTCACTGACGTGGCACTTTTCAATTTTCTTAGACATTCTTAAGGGTATCCCTTATCTTCTAAGGTGGTTTATCCTGTAGAATTTTAGTCTGTGGAATCTTATCTATCCTTCTTAATCTTTGATAGTATTTTATTTTCCAAATACCTTCAAAAGATAGTTTTCAACATTCACCTTTGCAAAACCTTGTTTTTCTCCCTCTTTGCTCCTCCTCAAAACAGCAAGTAATCTGGTATAGGTTCTAAACATGTTTCCATTTTTTAAACCTTTTGAAATCCTGTCTTAAAACCTAAAAGGCTTATTAGAATATTCCTAGCTTTCTACTCTTTCATGAAATCAAAGAATGTATTTATTTTTAGGAAAGTGATCTTCTAAAGCAAATAGCCATCACTCTTATATTTAGCTATTTTTACAAATCTTGATCTTCCTCTATATTTTTCTTAAAATGGATATATACTTATATGCATTTATTTACTAGTTTATAAATCAAACCATATGTTGGTAATATTATACTAGTGTCAAACTTACTCAAACCTAGTACCTTATACATAAATAGGTGCTCAATAACTCTTTATTGATAAATGCATGAGTATATTTCTACATAAAGGAGCATATTCATATTTTGACTTTTTTTTTAAACCATTTTGGAACTTTTTACTTTTGTTACCTTAATCAGGATCTTCCAACGAAGTAAGTGGGCTGAAACCACAGGGACCAACCTTCCAATGAGGATCAGATAGGAAAAAGAGCTAACACTTGGTACAGCTACGTATTTAAGACCCTTTTTTTCTGATACTATGTCTCTCTAGAGACCTATTATTCCAAATTAGAGATCTGGCTTATATTGTCTCCCCTATGCTATCTCTTTCTGTTCTCTTTATTTCCTGATGAGGCTACTTAACTCTAACTTCCTGGGCTTATAACCTCCCATGTTTTTGCAACAGGCATGGCAATTTCCTAGGTTCCTGACCTCATTTCCTGTTTAATTTACCTTGACTCAATTCAATTCAGTTGCACAAAAATGACTCCTGATTCATCATCTGTCTTTGGAAGCAGTAATTGATTTCTGTGCTGATCATGGTTCTTAGATCTCTCACAGTTATTTTTCTCTATAATATTGTAGCCATTGTCTAAATTGTTCTCCCAGTCCTATAAATTTGATTCTGCAAATAAATAAGTTTCATCAGTTTATATGTCTTCCTAATTTTCTGTGAAACCATATCTTTCTCCATTACTTATAGTACAATAATATACCATAACTTGTTCAGACATTCTTCAGATGTTTCTTCTTTCTTGTTATAAGAAAAAAAGTATTGCTTCAAAGCTTTTTGCACCTATGGGCTCCTTTCATTTATCTTTGATTTCTTTATAACACAAATCCAGAAATTGTATTAATGTGAATAGGTTAAATTTTTGAGAGATGTTTTCTGTCCTTAATTATTTTAGCAGTTGTAGGCTAATATTGTTAGAAAGGAAAATGGGGTTCATTTTATATGTTGGGTGTTAAAGGCCAGTGGGCACATAGTCGATAGTAAATCTGGACACAGGGTCCAACTTTAAGAATAGATTTCTTGAAAAATAATGGTGTTTTGCAATTTCAATACGGGAGCAGGGATAGCATGGAGGTAGTGGGAGAGCAGTATAGGATTATTAAAGTAATTACAGGCGTCTCTCTATACCAATATATTGCATTGTATACTGTAACAGTATATTGCTAATTTATCATTTCTACCTCAAACAATGTTTATTACCAAAACAATTGAGCAGAAATATTTTTTGAATGATTGATGTTTGCATTGCACAATCAGAAATAGTCCTGGTAAAGATGATCCCAAAGTGGCAGCTTTCTTTGCCATTATTAGCTGTGATGGTTAAGACTTGGAGCAATGTGTTTCTTGGGGCAGGATGAATGCTAAGGTTGATGATGCTAGTTTGTCTTCCAGCATAAGAATGAAAACTACTGCTCCAGTAAGCAGCATTTAACATTCAAAAGAAGACTAAGTATTTCACTTAATTAGATCCCAAAGTATTTACCAAATGTAGAATCTATCTCCAAGTGCATTATTTCTCTCAGTTCATTATTTCAGAAGATGAACAAATGGAAGACAATTGTCAGAGGGATTTTTTTTCAAACAAACACTCCTTTCCACCTTTGTTCCCTAATTCTAATTTCCTGATATCCTCCTTAAAATTATTCCTTAAAAGTCAGTAATTTGAAAGATGGGCATTTTCCTTTAAATAATAAAATGTAAGAGCTTAAAAGACTTTAAAGATCAGCTAGTACAGTGTCATCATTATTGCTGAACCAGAACGGTATTGATGACGGATCAGGTAGACTAGTGGTCTCTAAACTTTGCTGATTGTATACTCATCAATATAGCATATATTTATAAATTATAAATATGTATCATTATACCATTATGAACATTATAAAATGTATACAACAGACATTAAAAAGAATGACAAAGACGAAAATATTTAAGATTTGTTTATTAGAGGTACAAAATTCTTTTTTCTGTCACTAAAATATTATTAGTAATATTTTAAATGAAAATGATATTATTGAATATAATTTATTCTTTTAAAAATCTCTATTTCATGGGGATTAGGGTAGACATGTTAATAGTTGTGTTTATTTGTTGTTACTTTGAACATTATAGGTAGCCAAGAATGTGAATTTCTTTTTTTAATCAAAAGATACACAATATATGTCATGTTTCCTTAGACCATATACAATACAAAAGTACAAGCAAAATTAATTATATCCAATCCCAGCTCAACAGAAAATCTTCAACATAAACTATTTATCTTTATTTATAAGTTCTGATGGTTATCTTGCCTTAAATTCTTCTTCATATTTAGACACCTGAATTGTGTTTTTATGAACCTGATGGAAACAAGGAAAATTACAAGGTTGTGGAATTAAAGAAAAAAAAATTATAGTAAAGATTTTTGCAAACCTATAAAGATTTACCAAGGGCAGATTTTTATGGACTGACAGCTAGAGAACATTGAAAGTAGCAAGATTTTGACCCATGTTATAATTACACCATGCCATTTCCCAGAAGTTCTGACCTCCTACTCCAGATCTTTTTCAACGACACCCCACTTTCTTAGGTGTCTTATTTCCTTGTTAAAAACTTCTTTATTAAAACATATCCCCCCCTTTGTATGCTCAAGTTCTTATTTTTGGTTCTTCAAGCATCTTTTTCTTTTTCTTCTTCTTCTTCCCTCTTTTCTGCCCTCCTTCCCTTCCCTTTTCTTTCTGCAAATATTCCTCTTCCACATGTACCATACTGGGTTAAAAGGTGTGATTCATTTTCCTTTTGCCTAATGCACTTTTATCTTGGATCTCTTGTTTTTACTGCCAATTATTTTGCCTTTTAAATTTCTTGCATTTATTCATGACTTCATTTATTTATCTGATAATAATAATAATAGCTAACATTTATACAGCACTCACTATGTGATAGGCTGATACTGCTAAAATGCTTATGAATATTATCCCATTAGTGCCTTACACACACCCTGTAAGATAAGTGCTGTTATTGTGACTATTTTACCAATGAGGAAACTGAGGCAAAGAAAGATTAAGTGACTCGCCCAAGTTCAAATAGCAAATAAGTGTCTAAGGCTATATTTGAACTCAGAGATTCCTGATTCCAAGGTAAACCTTTTATCTACTGCATCACCTTACTGCTTTAAGTTATCTAAGGGTTTATGTTGCCTGTATGGATTGTTGACATTATCTGTCTAAAATAGCCCTACTCACAGAATCATAGCATTTAGAGCTTGAAAGTAAAAGTCACCTACTTTGTTCTTTCTCATTTTAAAGATGAGAAAATTGGGTCCCAAAGGGGGTAAGAAATTTTGAGATTTTACAGACAGTGACAGAAGAAGAAACAGATCCAAGAACAAGCATTTTTCATATATTCTGTCTCATTGCAATAGTCATTCAAAAAAGTGGTGTGCCAGGTTGACAATCCTTTATTTTCTTTTAGACTGGAATATGACATCAAACTAGATCCTAAGAACAAGGATGTAGTGGCAGGTGTTCATTCTTATAAGACTCAAGAAGAGGTGATTGTTGCTGTATGTGTGTGTTTGTGGTGTCTGATCCACAAGGTGGATGCTTATCTTTACAAAAGATTTTCCAAATCTTTTTATTTCTATGGTGCTGAAGGACAATTTAGCTAAAAACAGTTTAATGAAAATTAAATTTTCCTGGAATAATTGTTGTATGGTTTCAAGACATGACTGTAACTATCTCCAAAGAATTAAAAATGATTATCATGCAAAAAAGAATGCATGATTACTCTGATTAGTTCCAAAAATATTATAAAGAAGACATTATGTAGTGAAATCACCATAAAAAGATGTCATTGAAGAAATGCAAAAAAATGGTATCATCAGGTAACTAGAAATAGCCAAAAAAGAGTACTACTCAATGGACCTCCTCATGTTCCAATGATATAAAGTCACGAAAAATCAAGGAAGACTCCTAGTTGGGGTGGAATTTCTGTGGCTAACTTGTGGGAGGAAATGGAGATTTACCCAAAACAAGCAAGTGGGAGTAAATTGATTTCCATATTGTTGAAAGGAATATCCACATCTAACAGATAACACATCCATTTGAGTAATTGAGATTAAAGTTCCCATAATCAATTAGCAATTTCTTACAATGCATAACCTGACTTACAACCTCATCCTAATAATAGCAAGTAATATTTATGGGAGGGGTTGCATGGTATAGTAGATGGAAAGCTGTCCAGGTATACTTGGATTATATTCCACTGCCTGACACTTGCTGGTTGTGTGATTTTGGTTGTCATTTGACTTTTCAGTGTTCTGTGCAACTTTCCACAATTCTTAATTGCAGAAAAAGTGCTGACTTGCATTGATAGAAAAGTTTCTCATTGAGAGCTCCATATACCAATGAAATTGAATATCTAGTCTGAACTTTACTGAGACTATATTACTGAATCTGAAAATGGAATTTAGACTTCAGTTGCAGTTACTAGCAGTGTGACATTATACAAAGTATAGAACTTAACCTCTCTGAGCCCCAGTTTCCTCTCACTAAAAATGATAAGATTGAACTGGGTAACCTCTAATGTTTCATCCACGTTTAAATCTGAAATTCTACAATTTTAATTATTTATCAGCAACAAAACTGAGGGGTAGGTAATAAAATATTATTGGTCCCATTTTATAGATAGAATGAACAAATATGCAGAGAAATGAGTGGCATTATGGATAATATTTGGCTAACAGAATGTAGGGGCCAAGTCTCTCTGTCTCTATTCAGGTTCAGTTTCCTTTCTTAAAATCCTTTCTTAAATTGCAGAGAAAAGCTCCCAATTCATATGACTGGATATAACTCCAATCCTCTCCCTCAATTCCTACCTCCAGTTTAGATACTGAGAAAGATGTCCTTTTCTTTCAGTTTATTCAGAATAAATTCAGAGTTGAGGTTTTACTCTTGGATTCTCATAGGGAAGAGTCAGAACACAGGTTATCAAATGAGCTTACAGCTTTCAATTAATAGTCATTCCTGCAATTCCTCATCTGTGAATGAATAAATGAGAGCTGACTGATACTTTTAAAGTCAAATGGAATATAGATTATTTGACCTGTCCTTATGGAGGAAAAAAAATAGATCCACAACAGAGAAAATTAAATTTTTTTTTAAAAAATTAATGTACTACATAGTAAAGAAAGTAAAAGAAATGCTTTCCCTAGCTCTTTGTATCTAGAGGTGATTTTTGTTTATTTTCAATTTTCCTTTTTTTAAAATTAAGCTGAATTTTCATTTCTGTATACTCTTTTCCTGGAACTAGATGTCAAAATTTTTGAACCATGGCCTTAAATTTTTTTTTTTAGAATAAAGTCTTTCTATTAGAAAAAAAAAACATTTTTTCCCCCTAGGCAGAACTATTTCCAGGAAAACACAACCATTCTATTATCTCTCTGTAAAGCATCACACTCAGTTCATATTTATGCAGATAATAGAATGCTTTTCTATCTTCTATAATAGAATTTTCCTAAAATATGCCTTTTAACAAATGCATTAAAATGAACAAACAACATCTGCTAGATAAACAATGGAAAACATCTCTATTTTTGCAGCCTCTTCATCGTTTTAATGTTTATCATTTCTATCCATCACAACCATTTAAATTCCATTTCACATATTAATAAGTCTGTAATTCTGATTATAGGTGAAAAGCCCTGAAAATTGCATTAGGTCTGTTTAGGGTTAGAGAGACCAGTTAAAGCCAGCAAGTAAATGGCTTCTTTTAGCTTTCTATCACCTCCATATTATCAGGCAGCAGTGCCTTTTCCACACATCAGGTATATTCACAGCTGGAAGCCTATTGCTTTTTCAGGACCTTTGTGAATGTGCATACACAAATACACAGGCCCAGGGCAGACATGGATCCACATTTATTCTCTCTCTCCAACATTTATGGAAAGCAACACAAATAAATTCTGAACTCACCATCTGTGATATCATTCTTTTGGGCTGTCCTTTACAAACACAGCAGGCTACTGTGGATGCCAGTCACTATGGGTTTCTTTGAAACAGAGCCAGGGAAAAATTTTCCCCCACTGGGCTTTCATGAGATAAATGATCTTGGGGCTGATACTACTGTTCCACACAAACAAGATTCAAGCCAGAGACATCCTGGCAATATTCCTGTTGTTTTTTAAAGCTGGATGAAAAAAATAATGATACAAAGGTCTGATGTAAAAACAGTTCTTGGCTACTTATAATTGAACTCAATTCTGTGACAGGTAAAATATGAAATGACTGGAGAGACAAAGGTTCAACCTTCTAAGCATATTGATTTATTAAACAATGCATGCCAATTGCATAACAAATCAGGACCAGGACTCCTCAGGTTGAAATTGGACCCAGAATACCGGAAGAGACAGGATTTTGTGAATTAAAAGAAAACAATCAACAGGATATAAATCAATATGTGAGATTATTGTTGTTGTTGTACAGTCATTTTTCTGATTTTTCAAGTCTGATTTTTCATGATTTGATTTGAGGTTTTCTTGGTAAAGATACTGGAGGGGTTTGCCATTCTTTCTCCAGCTCATTTTATATATGAGGAAACTGAGGCAAACAAGATTAAGTGACTTGTCTAGAATCACACAGTTTGTAAAGGTCCGAAGCTAGATTTGAACTCGGGAAGATGGGTCTTCATGTCTCCAGGCTTACTACTTTAGCCACTGTGACACCTAGCTGCCCCACAATATTAGGTAATTTGATTTCTAATTGGAGGCAAGATATGGGGCTTTTCAAATTGGGAGGGGGAGAACAAACATGCTTTTCCTTGAAATCAGGAAAAGAGGCGTTCCACTCCAGGAATAAGGATTCTTTTTCCAGAAAAAGAAAAAGAAAAAAGAAACCATGAATTCCTTGAGATGTATATCTGTGAGACAGTACATCAATCTGTGGATCTGATCCAGGTTCTGGTCAGCCTAACCTAGGTCCTTAGTTAAGAGGCTCTAAGGAACAGCTAGAGGTTCTCCAGTTTACCAGCCATGGAGGGTTAGGTTCAAACAATGCAATGAATTTCTTACAATTTTCATAACTGAATAAAATTTTCTCACAAGACAGAAATTGGACTATTTCCATACTTGAATAGAAAAGGAGCTGAACTAGATACAGAATTGTATCATAAAATAGTCAGTGTAATTCACTCAATCCCCATAATTTCTTCAATTCACTGGTTTTCCATTATCTTTTAGCTCTTAAATTTTAAAAAATACTGCAAAGTGCATAGTCTTATTAACTTAATTATAATTGTAATTTTTCATCTGTACCTTCTATACAGATTTTTTTCACCCTAATAATGGGGACTTCATTGCTATTCATTTTATTTTGCTGAAGGTAGACATATACTAATGCCACAAATCACAGGTCCTCTTGTCCTTTTGAAAAAATCTTTATGAAATTCTAGGTGTTTGTTGTTGTTTAGTCTTTTTGTATCTGATGTTTTGTGACCCTATTTGGGGTTTCCTTAGCAAAGAAACTGAAATGGTTTGCCATTTTCTTCTTCAACTCATTTTACAGATAAGGAGCTAAGGCTTAAGTAAGTTGCTGAAGGCTGGCTTTTATTATTTTTTAAAATAACTATAGCTTTTCTAAACCAAACTGATCATATAAATAGTTGAAATATACCCTTACTTTGAGAGTTTATGATCTTTTACTGGAACCAAATTCCAGAAATGACTTTCCAATTGAAGAACATAACATGAGACACTTTGAAAAATGGGAATCTTCCCTTCTCCCTCCTCACTAGTCAATGACTTATTTTCTGAAAACAGTATGGTTGTATTGTGATCAGAAGTAATCCTGGGTAAATGAAGATAAAGAGTAGGAGAAGAAAGAGGTTTGGAGATTGTTTAGAAATCTATCATTGTTTAAAGTTTCCATCATGTTAGCAGTTTTAATATCTGAGTCAATTTCTTGGTTTCTATTTTAAAGAAATTCAGAGACAATTCTCTTGTGTTCTGTTCAGTAGTTGCTTATTCTATTATAGAATTGGTCACTAAGCAGTGATGGACAAAATGACTACTGGCTGTTTTTCAATGAAATTCTTTCAAGCAAGTCTAAGTAATGTGGAAAGAAGCAGTTCTATGGAGCAAAGAGAAAGACTAGAGAAATCATGTTTAAAAATGTGAAAATTAAGCTAATGGAGTGGGGTTAGGGGTGGGGAGAGGATAGATAGTTTCTCAATAGTCTATTACTATCCCCTATTTTAGATCCTCCATTTTCTAGCATTCTGTACTCCAAAGACTTAGAAGATATTTCAGCTGTACTTTGAACATGTTTAGAGCAATTAAGACAAAACACTTTTCTCAAAACAAACAAAATCTGACCCTATTCACAAATCTATAAAGATCCTTCTTAGATCAAATACAAACTCTTCTGCTTGATATTCAAAGCTCTTCATGTTCTGTTTTCTGCCTGCTTTTTAGACTTATTGTGCATTACTCTTCATGAACTCTCTATTATAAACTGGCCTATCTATTTTACATATGCAACATTCTGTATCAGTGTTAGTTTCTTGAATGTATTCTATTCATCACCTTGATCTTTCTGAGTCCCTAGCTCTCACATCAAATACTATTTTCTTCCTCTGGTCTTATTTGATCTCTCCTAAACTATTAGCTCCTCCTTTCTAAATACAGAATGTCCCCAAACTGTGTGTTTGTATGTATGTGTGTGTGTATATAATATGTATATAGCATATACATATTTTACGTATATATGTATTGTGCATACATATATCTGTATATATGTATTTTAACTTTTTCTTTCTATGTGTATGCTTTTCTCTTTGATGCAAAATCATCTACTTAAGGGTAGATATCATTTTCTTGTTTCTCTATTCCTAGAACAAAACATATCTAATAAATTGCTTTAGTAACATAATAGACATGTAGAACAATTCCTAGCCCATAGGAGATGCTTAATCAATTCTTGCTAATTTGCTATAACCAGACCTTCTTCTCTTAGAATCCTTAGATTCTCTCAAAGTATAACTGAGGTGAGGAGTTCAGGTTTTTGAGCTGCAGTGGTTATGTTCCACCAAGCATGAGTCTGGCATTAAAATGTTGAGCCCCCAGCAGTAGAGGGCCACCAGATTGTCAAAAAAATTGAAGTGGTTAAAGCTTCTGGATCAATTAGAATTAGAGATAAGAAGGAAGGAAGGAAGGAAAGAAGGAAGGAAAGAAGAAAGGAAGAAAGGAAAGAAGGAAGGAAAGAAAGAAGGAAGGAAGGAAGGATAGAAGAAGAGAGGAAGATGGGGAGGGAAGAAAGGAGGAAGAAAGGGAGAAGGAACAGAGTTAGCCTCAGAGGCAAAAAGAACCATGTTCAAGTTCCACTTCTAAAAATTTCTGACCCAAGTCCTAACTTCTCAGCATTCTAAACAAATCTCTTATATTCTAAATTAGTAAGCAGGTGATGATTTGCATTCATAGAGGGAGTTTTCTGCCTGGAGAGTCCTGCCCTCCCTTCTTTGCACTCCACTAACCTAAGGCCACCCCACTCTGCCTCCAGTGTTTATTTTAGGGGATGAGGACATCTATATATTTCACAAATAAATGTAAAGAAGTACAACATTTAAACTTATATCACTAGTTATTGTTCAAACATTTTCAGTTATATGGACTCGTGACCCCATTTGGACTCCAAGTTAAGAACCCCTAAAGTTAGATTATCTAAATAAGGCAGCCCACCTGAAAAAGGGGGTATCCAGCCTTTTCTTGCGGACCTTTATTGAGGAAGAAGCCACCACTTCCTAAGTTAATCATATCTACTTTTAGATAGTTCTAAGCATTAGAAAGTTTTTCCTTTTAATGGAACTCAAATCTACCTCTTCAAAATTTCCTCACACAGGTCTCATTTCTATACTTGCTAGAAGTGAGGTCATCTCACCTTTTTCATTGGAGCAGGTAGTTTTTTGGGGGAAAACTTTCAGTCATTATATGGCTTTGACCAAACCAGTTAACTTCTTAGAACTTTCCTTTTCCTCATTTATGAAACAGGGCTGATAAAGCTTACCTCATAAGGTCTCTGCAAGTATCAAATGTGATAATGTATGTGAGGCACTTTGCAAACCTTAAAGTACTAACCATAATTGTAAATATTTCTTTAAAACTCTGAGGATCTGATATTTCGTGGTGTGCTTTTCCCATATTAGTACAGAAAGCACGTCATCAATGAGTTTTCTATCTGCCAAGTTTACCCATGTTTTTATGCATTGAAGAAGTAGCTTGAAATATATGCTAGCTGTGTGATCCTGGGCATCCCATTCATCATCTGAATGCTATAAGCCCCAATAGGCATGGGTCCTTAAATTGTCTGTAAAGAACCCTGCATCCTTTTAATGACTTGGAACACCACATGTTAATGTTATCTGTGTTTTATTATACTTTTAGTTATTTTGTTGAGTATTTCCCAATTACATTTTTAATCTGGTTATGCAGCTCTGGAGAATGCTGTGGTCAATATGAATCCCACTTATATTTGACACCTGAGCTAAAGACAATTTTCAAAAGCCATAATTTGTAGAGAGGAACTTGAATTGGTAAATGTTTTTCCTTATTTTTCATTATACTGACAAAATCAGAATTGTAGTTATCAACCTTATTTTGCATCAGAGAACTTTTTGTTTCTCCTTGGAGGATTCCAATGTCTTATATTTCAATCTCAGTACAAGACTATCTCCTTTTCCATTTATTCAAGTTTTTTCCACCTTTTTCTCTACTTTTAATATGCAAGTCATCATTTTTTCTTTTTATCCCTAGCACATCGAACAGTTCCTGGCATATAATAGCTGCTCAATAAGCACTTGTTGATTTATTGACTGGTAATATGCTGCTTTCCATTTATATCCACCATTGCAATTTTGATTCTTCACATAACAATAGAGCATTGCTGGAAAAAATGTTATTAAAGTGGTGGACTTTTGTAGCAGTGAGAATCTTAATACCCTTGAGAACTAAACTACCTCCATTGCATCCAGCTGACCTAAACCTGACTATTATTATCCCTAAGCCAAGTATCTAAAGGAACTCAGTTTTGAAGAGACTTATCTGATACTTCTGAGACTCCTAAAACTTTCATTTACATGTAATACCTACTTCACTTAAGCCATCCCTAACCCTTCAATTGTTACAAGACTAACAGTTTTTGTCCTTCATCTAAGGAAAAGTAAGGGATCATTTCTGATATTTTTATCTGAATATTTAAAGACTTAGAATTTAGGATTTTGACATAAAGCTGAAATGGATATACCACCAGGGATATATGTGAAATCTGAAAGATTTGTCTTCAGTTACTTCTCTCTTCCTGATGGCTTGTGCAATAAGGTGTTTGTGACTTGTATCTAGGTCACATCAAGTGACAGAACACTGCCATAAGAGGCAGGCTTTTCCTTTAGTACCAAAGATTATGGATGACCTTTGAATCCTTGCCTTTCTTCAAGACTCAATTCATGTGCTGTCTAACTCCAGGAAGTCTTCTCTGATTCCTTTATTTTCAGCATTCTCTCCCTCTTCCTCAAGCCGTCATGTCTACTTACCTGCTTCTCTGCTATGTTCTCTTCAATAGAATGTACTTGAGAAAGAGACTTTTGCGGTCTAACCTAAGCTTCACCCCCTGTTTTGCACTAGTAGATCCCTAATATATACTTTTCAGATTGGATTAAGTGAGGTTAGTAATTTGCAATGAAAAAAAAGTTCTATCTCTGTAGTCATAGGACCCCTGATCAAATTCAGTATCTAATGTTTATTATCTGTGTGACCTAACTTCTCTCAGACTCAGTTTCCTCATATGGAAAATGAGAGAGATGAGTAAACTCTAACCTTTAACATCCTTTCTCTCTCTAAATCGATGAGTTGATATTTTCTGGGCTTTACTTTCTTTATAAAATGAGGGGGTCAAAGTAGAGGGCCCCAGGGGTCCTTCCAACTCTCCATATATGAACTTCTATCAAGTATATTTTCTTTTTACTAAACCTCCTGCTGATTCCCAAGGAAGCTGTTTTGCTGCTAAGCATCTAGATCATTGCCATGATCAGTTATTGTTTCTGGAAGCATTTCCTCATACTTTAAAGTACTACAATATTAAATTGCAAAAGGGAACAATTTCAAGAAACCATTAGGAAATTTTTGGCTCCTGAAAATTGCAGTTTTTATTATTGGAAAGATAAGACGATGCTGTGGCTTGTAAAACATACACATTCAAACACTCTTCCAAACAGCATCAGTTTAGAAAATACATGAATATTTTGTTTTACTCCCCTCCCCCATCAGTTATGATTTGTTCAATGTAATTATAATGAAACAAAAATAAGCAGAGTAATAACAATACATGCAGTAGGGGAGATAAAACATAACCATGAGTCTCCTTCAGGCAATTACCTGATTTCCATCGACAGCAATGCAATGAAGATAACAGAGACCTCCTGGGGGTATCAGAGCCCTCCCTAGCTACATAGTTAATTGGATAAATAGTAAGCCCCAGGGTTAGCTTGGCTGGTTGCCTGGTAGTCAGCCTCGAATTCTGGAGATTGGTGGCTCACACTTCCAAAGTGCAGGGCAGCGTTAGGAAACTGGGAATATTGTAGACGGACTGTGGGGGCCTCTCAGATGGTCCAGGGTCCTGCTTCACACTGCAATTGCCTTGGAGGCTGTTTTTAGGACCTGTGCCCTCCCCTTTATTTTTTCCATTCCCAATTACTTACATCTCTCTACCATCGGCCTTGATAGCTCCCTCCAGTAATAATTGCTGACATTCCTATAAGAGTTGGCATTCATATCTAATTTGATGAGAGACATAGCTTAGGGACAGAAACTGTATTTTATATGAATGAGACCCTGAGTTCATTATCCAGCATGTTTAAGTGGATCTTTTCAAGAGGCAGCAAAGTATCATAGAATGAGTACTGGGTTTCTAGTGGCTCTGTGACATTGAGTAAATTATTGAACTTCTCTGTGACTCCATAGCCTCACCTATAAAATAAAGGATTTAGACTATGTAGCATTTGAGCCATATTCAGATCTAAAACTTTTATCTTGTGATATTTACAAAAACCCTATGAGGTAGGTAGGATCAGTATTATGAAACTATTTTATAAGGTGATTAAGCGTCTTACTCCAGATCCCACCAGCTACCAAGTGATAGAGGCAGCCCTCAAACAAACTATTCTAATTACAAGTCTCCATTGTGCTTTCTGCTCTTCCTGACTACCTCCCAATGTATCTAGTCAGTTCCTTGAGCAACCCAGAGTGTACAAATAAAAGAAGTCCCTATCTAGAAGCCCCCTCTCAGTTCAATTCCAAGGAAGAGACTGATCAATCAAACAATAAACATTGATTAAGTGCCTAGAATGTGCCAGTTTTGTGCTATCAGAACTTACCTAGTCACTTAAGGTATCCATCGAGGCACTTATCTGATCCAGAGTAGAATTCACAAAGTGACTTTCTTTCAGCAGCTGTGAAAACTCCTAAGCCAGAGAGCCCACACAGTTATGCTCCCTATGATAAATGTATCCCTCATTCTTCAGACAGTAAAGTCAGAGTTTTTAAGCTGTGCTTTTTTTTTTTTTTTTTTGCAAACTATATATATTTAGAAAGATATTTTTCCCAAAATGGATATATCACCTAGGCATAAAAAGAGATATCATAGATAAATTAGAAGAACATAGAATGTGTTATCTATCAGATTTATAAATGCAAGAAGAATTTATGAATGAACAAAAGATAGGGAACTTTGTGAGATATAAAGTGGATCATTCTGATTACACTAAATTTAAAAGCTTTTTGTACAAATAAAATCAATACAGCCAAGATTAGAAGGAAAGCAGAAAATTGGGGAAATTTTATAGATGTTTTTTCAGATAAAATTGCTGTACTTCAAGTATATAGAGAACTTTGTCAAATTTCTAAGAATATGAGTCATTCCCTAATTGACAGTCAAAGTATATGAGTAGGATGAAGATATCAAAACTATATATAGTCATTTGGAAAAAAATGTCCTACATCATTCTTGAGCAAAGAAATGAATATTAAAAGAATCTTGAAATATTGACTTACACTTATTAGATTGGCTAAAATGATAGAAGGGGGAAATAACATGTTGGAGGGATATGGAGAAATTGGGATATTAATATACTGTTGATATATCCATTTTGAAGAAAAATCTGGATTTATGCCAAAGAGTTAAAAAGCTGTGTATACCTTTTGATCCAGCAAATTAGGTCTATTTCCCCAAAAGAAAAAAAAAACTATATGTTATAAAATATTCATAACAACTATCTTTGTGGTAGCAAAGAAGTAGAAATTGAGGCTATGCCCATCTTTTGAGGAATAGCTAAACCAATTGAGGTATATGATTGTGATGGAATATGACTGTTATAAGAAATGATGAGCTGGTTGATTTAAAAAAAAAAACATGGAAAGACTTGCACAAAATAATGAAGAATAAAATGAGGAGAATCCAGAGAATATTATAAACAACAACAGAAATTTTTTTGAAAGCATAACTGTGAAGACTTTTATTCTGAACATTATAAATACTCAAATCAACCACAAGATATTATCTATATTATCTACTCCAGAGAAAGAACTGGTAAACAGTAGTATTCATAGTATGAGTGTGTGTGTTTGAGGGGGGATTTTGGGGGAAGTGTGTGTGTGTGAGAGAGAAATAGTAGCCTTCTTTAGTATGGGGTAAGAGAGTAGAGAGACAATTTGGAACTTAAAATGTAACAAAAAATAAGTGAATTTTTAAAAAGTCATTGTTTTAACATATCATTTATGATCTCCAAAAATATTCCTGAGTATCTTTTATCTCATGCCATAGATATAGGATTTTTGGAAAGTCACTTAACCTCTTTAAATCTTTTTTTTCCTTCTGCCAAATGAGGATGATAATACTTGTTTTATTATTTTGCTTTTAAGAAGCAATAGAAAATATCATTCAAATGATCTATTTTCTTAATAAAGAATGATGGGAAAAATATTAGTCTACCATATTATATGCCTATTTCTGTTAATTGTGACATAAAATAAATTTACCCTTTTGACCCATACTACTTTAAAAGGATACTACTATTATCCCAATGTCAATTGTATAAAAGACAGACATCATGTTTTGTCACATTGCTGGCAATATTTATTGATGTGCTGAGTAATTCTTCCCTTACTATTTTTAGTGACATTAATATCATAGCTTACTTATTCATCATGGATGGAAGTAGAATCAAAAGACCTGGGTGTAAGAGATTCTTGCTAGCTCCTGATAAGCAAAATGTAAAAATAATACATATACTGCCTATCTAACAAGGCTGTGGTCAGAATTACTATTGGGTAGATAATGTGACCTTGGAGCAATTGAAGGAGACCCTGGTTACCATTTGGTCTGTGTTACTTGTTGTATGACTATGGGCACCCTTAACCTTTTAAAGCCTCATTTTCCTTATTTATAAAACATAAATGCTAGCACCTGAACTGAAATTGCTCTCTCCAAAGTTATCAATGATCTCTTTTCTAATGGTTTATCCTCATCCTTTTTGACTTCTATGTAGCCTTTTAAGATAATCAATCACCTTCTTCTCTTTGACACTCATTTCTCTTGAGGTGTGTCTGTGGGTAGGGGTGGGGGTAGAGAGACAGCTAGACAAAGAAAGGGGAGGAGGAAAGAAGAGGGAGAGAGAGAGAGAGAGGGGGAGAGAGAGACAGAGAGAGAGAAAGAGACAGAGAGAGACAGAGAGAGACAGAGAGAGAGAGAGAGGAGAGAGAGAGAGAAGAAGAAGAAGAAGAAGAAGAAGAAGAAGAAGAAGAAGAAGAAGAAGAAGAAGAAGAAGAAGAAGAAGAAGAAGAAGAAGAAGAAGAAGAAGAACAAGAACAAGAAGAAGAACAAGAACAAGAACAAGAACAAGAAGAACAAGAACAAGAAGAAGAAGAAGGAAGGGAGGGAGAAAAAGGGAGGGAAAGAGGAAGGGAGACAGAGACAGAGAAACAGAGAGAGACAGAGAGAAAGAGAGAGGTAGACATACAGAGACAGAGACAGAGAGACAGAGACAGAGAGACAGAGAAAATTCTTCCTGATTCTCCTCTTGGTATCTTTTGTTGGATCTTCATCCAGGTCAAGGGCTGATAAATTATGCTTGCCACATCTTTTTGTATGGCCTTTTTGTATTTAAAATAGAAATTCATTACACTTAAAAATGTAAAAAATATTCTTGTTTCTTGGTCTGTAGAAGATCAGGCAGAAGGTCATATTTAGTCTTGGGGCCATAGTTTGCCTAACCCTGTTCAGATCAGATTTTATAACAGGATGTTGGCCATCTCAGAGAAGAGAAGTGGATACATGAGAAGTGTTTTAAGGGGAGCCAGAACTTAGTAATTGATAGCATATGAGAAGGGTGGTTGTAAGAGAGTAAGAAGTCCAATATTATATCTAGGTTGTGAGCCTAGATGACTGGGAAGATAGTTATATCCCCATAGTAATAACGAAATTATTAACTAAACACTTTATCTCATTTGATCCTCATTTCAACTATAGAAGTTAGGTGTTATTATTATCTTTATATTATGGATACTGTAAATTTGTTAATTCAGCCTAAAAATCACATAAGTGCCTTTATTTCTAGTTCATCACAAAGTTTTCAGCTCACTATAGTCCCCAGTTTCTTTTTATATGAACTGCTCAGCCATGTCTCCCCAATCTCATATTGTGCAGACACATTTTAAAACTCCCAGATTTCTCTTATCCACAAATATGATAAACATATTATCTACCTATGCGTCAATTCTGTGTGTGTGTGTGTCTTTGTAGGACCATGGAGAAAAATTCTCATAGCTCTACTATAGGTAAGTAGATAGTATAACCCATAAAGTTCTGAGCCCTTTAGTCAAGAAGACCTGAGTTCAAACAACTTCAGAGATTTATGTCTTCTTATGGATAAATCACAACATCTGAAACAACAATTCTTTACATTGTGCCATACAATCACAGATCAAATGCAAATTAACAGGCAAAATCAATTAATAATGCAGAGAAGGTATTATTTTATTAAGTTACATAATTAATCTGAAGGCAAAAAAAAAACAAAAAGTCTTAATATATTTTCATTCCTGGTAAACTTATAGTAGATGATGATTAAGAATATGTGGGATGTCATTCTTTGAGTTACTTGTACATGATCTCTCTGGCATGGAATTATAGACAAACTCTTTAGCTAAATACTAAAGGATTCATGACTTATGGTTTGAATAATAAGTAGTGAATGCTATAGTTGATTTTCTTTTAAAAAGATTTCTTCAGACTTTCAATTATGACAAATGTGTCATAGGAATATGCAGGAGGAATAAATGTACCAAGCTTCCATTTTCTTTTCCCAGTGCAATGTTCCTGTGAGACAATAACTGAGGAATAAAAAGGCTACCCAACACGATATTATCCTACCCCATAATTTCATCATATAGTTCCACAGTACAAAATTACCTTCTCTGTAAACTAAATATGCTAGAGGATCTATCTCTATCTCTTATGAAAGCCTGAGCTCCACAAATTGATACAGTTCAGTTGGAGTTGTTGATGGTGTTGGTAGAGAAACACTGACAGACACAAAGGTTGCCTACTAAATTTTCAATTGAATTTGCCATTAATAATAATGACTAGTACAAGACTGTTCCCTGAGTATTTATGCCCATCAAACTGATCATAGAATAATCGAGACTTATTGAAAAAATTTTTTCTTTTTAATTTAATCATAAATTATAATTTCCTATCAAAATGGTGTTTTTCCTTGATTTCTTTTGTTCTCTTTCTGAAGGTATAGTCCATAATTATCTAGATTGCTCATATAAATAATATTACTTCTACTTATAGAACAGCTAGTTGGTACAAGAGATTAAGTCTAGAATTAGGAAGATTCATTTTCCTGAATTCAAGTCTGGCCTCACATACTAACTATATGAGCTCAGGCAGGTCATTTAACCCTATTTGCCTCAGTTTCATCATTTGTAAAATGGGCTAGAGACGGAAATGGCAAGTCTCTCCAGTGTCTTTGCCAAGAAAATTCCAAAAAAGATCCCAAAGAATCAGACACAATTAAAAAATGACTAACCAACAACAACTCCTATTTGCACTGAGAAGGAAATAAGAATTCAACCTAATCATAGATACCTTTATTTACACAAAAGTATGCTGCTAAATGTTTATCCTGGGTAGTGGTGGTGAAAAATGTACACATGACATATGTTTAAGTGTACTTAATATTTTTTTCCATTATTTCTGAAGCCTAGATGATGAAAATAAAATAGTAAATGGAGTTCCAATTTGTGATATTTGCCATTTTCCAGGGTGTAAAAGCTCTTTTTAGAAGTTTAACAATCAGCTTTCTGGAGCTAATTTGAACTGGCTTTCCAATGCTTATTTGAATTGTCTTCCAGCACATCACCGATTGTTAGGGAGACAATGTGGTGAAATATAGAGGCCCAGATTAGGAACTACATGACCTAGTTCTACTTTGCTCTTTTATTAATAATGTAACTTTCTGCTGGACAATATATGGATTTCTAGGCTTCAGTTTTCTTTCTTTTAAAATGAGGGTCTTGTAATGAATCAATGTTCTCAAACATTTTGTTAACGTTTTTGTTAATATTTTGTTATGACAAATCCCAGCAAATCATGGAATTTTGAATCAGGAGACTTCTCATATGTCTATGATTGAAAATAAGTTTTTTTTTGATTCCCAGCACATCAAATATAACTGTCAGCACGTTATACTAATATACTCTTTGAGAACCACTAGGTTAGATGATTTTTAAATGCCCTCTTATTCTAGAATTCTATATTTCTGCCCAGATTGTAATGTCCATGAGTAGAGAGCATGACTATTTACTAAATCGTTCTCAGTCTCCAATACCATGAGAAGAATGTCAGGTGATTCACTTTAAGTGTTGCCTTCATTGGGACTCTTTAAATAATCATAGAATGATTCTTAATTTTTATCAAAAGTCTGGCAAAAGTTTTTGGTATTTTCTACTTCAATTCAATTCAATCAAATTCAGAAAGCACTTATTAAGCATTTACTATCTTTCTGGTGCTTTAAAGACTATAACTAAACAGTCTCCAATTCTGTGAATTTACAATTTAATTCTGCATCACGGGATTGTTTGCAAGAATAGACAGAAAATATAGTAAAATCTCATGGGATTTTTTTCTTCTTTACCAAACCATTAATATCCTTACTCCACATCATATGCTAAAGACATTATTTAATAAACATATCCAATTTTATAAAATATTGCTTGAGCATACAGAAAACTGTAGAGATGACTTTACTTCCTAAAAATGATGTGTGCTACAAGATGAATATCAGTTTAGTAGTCAAGAGACTTAGATTTTCATATGGACTCTACTACAAGCTGGTCAAAAAGTTTTGGGTAATCAAAGGGTTCTGATAAAGATCTCATTTCTAAATAAAATAGAGAATTGCATTGATTCAATTTATAAGAATACAAGCCATTTTCCAATTAATAAATGATCAAAGGTTTGGAACAGATAATTTTCAGATGAAGAAATTAAAACCATTTCTAGTCACACCTCTTACATTGGCTAAGATGACAGGAAAAGATAATGATGAATTTTGGAGGAGATATGGGAAAACTGGACAGCAATGCATTGCTGGTGAAGTTGTGAACTGATCCAAGTATTCTCAAGAGCAATTTGGTATACTGTAACCTATTTAACATATAAAGGACTGCTTGCCATCTGGGGGAGGGGGTAGAGGGAGGGAGGGGAAAAATCGGAACAGAAGTGAGTGCAAGGGATAATGCTGTAAAAATTACCCTGGCATGGGTTCTGTCGATAAAAAGTTTAAAAAAAAAGAGTAATTTGGAACTATGACCAAAGAGCTATCAAATTGTGCATACCCTTTGAATCAACAGTATCTATACTGGGTCTGTATCCCAAAAAGATCATAAAAAAAGGGAAAAGAAACCACATGTGCAAAAAATGTTTGTAGCAGCTCTTTTTGTAGTGGCAGGGAACTGGAAAATGGATGCCTATCAGTTAGAGAATGGCTGAACAAGTGATGGTATATGAATGATATGGAATATTATTGTTTTATAAGAAATGATCAGCAGGATGATTTCAGAAAGACCTGGAGAGACTTAAATGAATTGATGCTGAGTGAACTGAGTAGTGAGTAATAAGAAGTGAATAGAAGCAAGAGAACATTGCACACAGCAACAATATGGTTATGTGATGATCATTTCTGATGGACATGGGATAGCGAGATGATTCGGAGCAGTTCCAATGGGTCTTGTGATAGAAAGAGCCATCTGCACCCAGAGAGAGGACTGTGGAGATTTAGTGTGGATCACAACATAGTATTTTCACTTTTTTGTTGCTGTTGTTTGCTTCCTTTTTGTTTTCTTTCTCATTTTTTCCTTTTTGATCTGATTTTTCTTGTGCAGCATATTTGTGGAAATATGTATAGAGGAATTGCACATTTAACATATATTGGATTATTTGTCATATATGGGGAGGGATGGGGACAAAGGAGGGAGAAAAAAATAGGAACACAAGGTTTTGCAAAAGTGAATGTTGAAAACTATCTATGCATATGTTTTGAGAATAGAAAGCTTTAAAAATAAAATGAAATGAAATGAAAAAAAAAGTTTTGGATAAATCAGTTCATCCAGGCCTCATTTTCCTCAACTTTAAAATTAGGGAGTAACACTCACACAGTTCAATTAACAGAAAAAGATGAGCCCCCAAATCTCTTATGGCTCTAAATCCTATCATTTTGTGATAAAAAAATAAAATAAAATAAAGCATTCATCCTTCCACATTAGTTTTAGTTTATGTAAACCAAGACTGAGGAAGTACTTTCAGTATATTTGTTTACTAACACATTTAAAGGAGAAAAAAAATACCCAAGCTTCCATCTATATAGGGAGCAAGTATCAAAGGAGGAATGCAAATTTGGTCCAAATTTTTCTAGATTTTGGGCCTGTACCTCTTTGTAAAAATGAGAGAAACTCTGATAATTTTTAATAATTTTTATTTACCTTCATCTCTTTCCCTAAATGTGTCTTTTATTTAAGTGGTTCCCAGTAATGGGAGAATTAAGACATTTCTCATTTTTAATGAGATTATTCTTTCTGTCTTTCACATCTATCAGTAATCTAAAATTGTCTAACTTTTCTGTTGCTTTCCCACATATATTTTACAAATCTGCTTTGTTTATTTTTTGATCCTAATTCTAAAAATTTTCTCATCTCTTTGGAATGATGGTACAGGTGGATATACTTACTAGTATCTATTTGTTAGCAAGCCTTCTTGCTCCCATATAAAATGAATTCTCTCTTGACAGTTTAATATTTGATATATCTATGATTTCATGAGAGTGATTACTCCCTGCATGGCAGCGGATCACAATCCCTCTATAACCTAGTAGATAATCTTTAAGAATGGCTGAGGCAAAGAAATTCATTACCCAGAAACCAATGTAGTAAGGAAATTTTGATTGGAAATCTTTTTGGGAAGAGATTCTATTTTATTAAACAGCATCTGGTCACACAGTGAGCAATAATGTAGAGTTTAGTCAATATCGTATTATCTACTACACTGTTGAAGCCCCAGTATGTTAAATAGCTACAATAAATAATAACTATTGACTCTAATTGCTCAGAAAATTACCAGGTGATAATCTGTAATATAATTAAGTAGCGGAAACCAATGTTGCCTTTAAGCACGTCCATAAAACAGTTCTCCAGAGAGATATTATTGTCTCTGTGGAAGAAAGTTACATTGCAGGACAAAATTACATATAGAACATCCGGAGAATCTTTACTAAAATAGTATAACCAACTTCTTTGTTATAAAGTGAAATTATGTTCAACTAAGCATCTATGTCCATTTCCTTTATTTCTGGTTTCTGCAAGAGAGAATGAACAGAGGTATCAAAATGATGTTAATTCTCTGATATGTTGATCAGAAAGCAGATTTACATAGAAATAAAGGGAGGCAGGTGAAAGAAAGGTGGAAAGAATTGCTTTTTCCATCAGTACAGAATAATTTCAATTAAATTCAAGAGAGGTCATTAAGATCCTATTCATATTATTTTAAGAATGACTTTAAAAAAGCTATTCTATTATAAATA
This sequence comes from Antechinus flavipes, assembly GCF_016432865.1. Lineage (NCBI taxonomy): Eukaryota > Metazoa > Chordata > Mammalia > Dasyuromorphia > Dasyuridae > Antechinus > Antechinus flavipes. The sequence continues at coordinate 461,896,983 of NC_067398.1, read as the reverse complement.
CCTAAATTAACCATAAAGGATAAATGAAAAAAGACAGTATCTGTACCCAGAGAAATAATTGATAAGTAGAAGTATATATAGATTAACATTACATATATCTATTTATTTATATATATATTTATATCTATATAGCTATTTTTGTCTAATGATAGCCATCTCTAGGGCAGGGAGGAGGAAAAAAAGGAAATTCACATGTTATTTCTATTGTACATAGGAGATTGCAGTATCTTGTCTAGTCATTTTTAATTGTACTATGTTGTGGAATTGCATGTTTTGTTCCATAACTTTAAAAAATATTTTAAAGTTAAAACTCCTTTGAAATTAAAGTTTTTAAGTCCTAAGCATTGTGTTGGGTACTCATTGCTTCAAAGACTAAAAGAAATAGTTCCTACCTATAAGGAGTTTTCCTCTGTTTGGGGAAAAGACTATACATAGATGTGTCATTAGAAAAATATAAAAATTAAATTAAAAATAGTTTGGTGGGAGAGCACTAATAATTTATGAGATCAGAAAGGAAATAGTAGAAGATGGCACCTGGGGTTGAGTCTGGAAGGGAGGCAGGGATTCCAAGCAGTGGAGATGAGTGAGGAGAGCATTTCAAGTGGAGGAGGCAGCCCATGTAATGACATGTTTGGAGATTGAATGGCAGGAATGGTACATGGCAGGAAAATGAAGGAGGTCTATTTGGTTGGAACTTAGAATGAGGAAAAGGGAGTAATGTGAAATTAGATTGTAAAAACAAGTTGGAGCCAAAATGTAAGAGGTAGGAAATACCTTCTAAGAGGTGCTTGAGTTATATTCTAGAAGCAATTAGGAAGTGGTAAAAACTTCTTAAGTAAGGAGATCAGTACAGAAGGGAATATTTTCTTGGCAGCTATATGGTAAATGGATCAGAGAGGAGAGAAATTGGAGGTTGGAAGACTCATCAGGAGACTCTACAATATTCCAGGTAAGAGGTAATAAGAACCTGAACTACAATAGTGTTGAGTAGAGAGAAGGGAATAAATGTGAGAGGTAGATGGGCAAAGGCACCAGGTTTGTGAACCTGGGTAATTGGGAAGATGGAAGTGTTCTTAGGAATCCAGGTTACAAGAAAAGATAATGAGTTCCATTTTGGACATGCTGAGTTTGGGATAGCTGTGGATTTCTAGGTCACAGGTATGAATTGATTTAGTGTGTGTGGGGGCAGGCAAGATTTCAAACAAAGGAAAAGGGGTTAGTTGGTCACATTTTGATATCTTAGGATCTAAAGGCACTGGAACTTGGAGGGTGAAATGAAGGAATTTTTGCTTTACTCACCTTAAAGTCCTCTGCTAAGGTGAGCTTGCCATTGGAATAAGCCCCTCTGAAAGCTCCAGCATTCTCCTAACAGCTAGATAGGGGCAATGCACTCTTGGAGTCATACCAAATACAATTGAGAGCAAGGATTCTCAGCCTTCATTTGTTTCAGGGAGGGTCCTTTTTGTCAGTCTGAAGAAATCTATGGACCATTTCTCACAGGAATGTTTTTAAGTGAATAAAATGAAATATATGTGATTATCAAGAAAACAAAGATTATGGAAAATAAAAGTGTCTTCCCCCACTCCCAAATTCATGGACCGCTTGAAACCTATAGGATCTCAGATTAAGAATCCTTGGGGAAGAAAATTGTGCAAGGTTCTGGACTTGACTTCTATCTGAAGCAAATCCCAGGAATGCATGATACTCCTAGAAATAAAAGGAGGCTGAAACTGATTACATAATCAGTTATTTATGGGAATACTAGGAGAATTCTCAGAACTGAGCAAGAATAAGAATCCATAATGCTTGTTTTAAATGAACATGACATTTCATAAAGGAGGTGTTAGGGTGAGGAGCAGAAAAAGCAGTAAAAGAGTACTAACTTACCTAGGACTTGTCATTATCAAACCAAACCCCACAAATCCTCCTAGGCTGTGCAACTACATACTCAACAGGTTCCAAAGCATCTGCAAAGTCAAAATGAAGCAGGAAGAAAAACTCTGTGGAATTCTATTCCCCACAAACACTCCTTCCTCTCAAGATCATCATTTAAGGGAAAGAATGCTATAGAACTAGAAGAGATAGGGTAGCAGGTGACAGGGAATGTAATCTTTTCTGACAGATGTCAGTGGCAGAGCTGTCCTGAGGGTAGCTAAGGTTTGAGGAAAAACAAAATATTGTGAGATTTAATAGCCTGTTGAAATAATGCCCTCCTGGAAGTCTAGTCCCCCAGTTATATTTGGGATTGATTCAAACATGAAGCTAACCCAAGCACATTGTTTGCCAAATGTGACTTTCTCCCAACTCTAGGGTGATTCTCTCCTTCAAACACTCCACAGATCTGACTGCTTCATTTTCACACTCAGTGATTAAAGGTATTCAGCTTCTCTAATAATAAATCTACAACCTGAAAGGCTCTATCCGAGCCTACTAAGGAAGGGTTAGAAACCTTCCAACAAAGCTTCTGATGCTATTGCATCGGTTTTTCTAGTTTCAGGTTTCTGTTACCTAGTTACCAAGAAACAATAAGAAAACAGAAAGTCTCCAGCTTTTATTTAGCATCAAGCTTGTTTGTTCCTGCTAGGAGTCATTTTTAAAAGAGGTTTTTTTGGGTGTGTTGTTGTTTTGTTTTGTTTTCCTGTTTGGTAGTGGAGGTGGGGGAAGAAAAAACACAATTTCCACCTTGATTGTAATGATGTTATTTCCATTCTCCACCCAAAAACACAGGTGTACAGACTATGAGGCTGATTGTCTGTGCCATCCTGTACACAATTATTACTGGAGTTTGAAATTCAAAAATTGCTTGTCCTTTGATTGGATGGAAATTGCAGCATAGTACCTAGGGAAAGAGAAAGAGTTCATTTAATTGAACAGTTCTTGAAGTAGAGGTCCCTACTGAGAGGTTAAAACTAATTTCATAATGATTTTAATATATTTTAATGTATAAAACAAAAAATATTCCTAGATAGCAATAGATATAAACAAAAGTTCTTTGGGATGATCCTCAATAATTTTTAAGAATTTAGGAGACCAAAGACTAAAAAGTTTAAGAATCTCTTATTATTCAAAGCAATGGGGCATATCTTCTAATATATCTCCCCATTTTACTTTTTGTTGAGTTCCCTCCATAATATAAGAATGAAAAAGAGAAGTAAGACATAATTCCAGCAGATACAATTACAACCAACAATCCTCTTCAGTAGCTATTAGTTGAATTCATCAGAATGGAAACAATATTAGAATATTCAATTAATCCTGAAAGAGGTGTAATTCACCCCATGTTTGAACTTAAAGAGAGTTCCAATTGAAGCAGTAGAGTCATTTTTACTTGGAGCAACTAGTGGTGAAATGGATACCCAAGGCCTGGAGTCAGGAAGACCTTAGTTCAAATGGGCTCAAATACTTACCAATTTACTAGTGTGTCCCTGGGAAAGTCACTTAACCCTGTTTGCCTCAGTTTTCTCATCTGTAAAATGAGCCAGAAAAGAAAATGTCAAACCATTCCAGTATCTTTGCCAAGAAAATCCCAGATGGGGACACAAATATTCAGACATAACTGAACAAAGACAGCAAAATCATATTTATTAACCCCCAAAGTGTTTGATGGTTTTCTTCATATGATAGCATAATTTTCTATTTTTAATTTAGTTGGTTTTTTGTTTTGTTTTGTTTAGGAATCAGTCTGTTATTTGAAATCTATTCTTTACTTTTGTGGTTTGTAAGAGAACCCAAATTGTGAGCACCAAACTTTTTCTCATATAATTAATTCTATTGTCTTTCATCAACAAGAAATTGGATTTTATTGTGGTTGTTCATTCATGTCTACCTCTTTGTGACCCTATTTGGGGTTTTCTTAGCAAAGATACCGGAATGGTTTGTTCATTTCCTTCTCCAGCTTATTTTACAGATGAGGAAACTGAAACAAAAAGGGTGACTTGCCTAGACTCACAAAGCTAATAAGTGGCTAAGAACATGAGTTCCTGATTCCATGCCCAGTGTTCTAACCATTGCAGCATCTAATTGCCCCAAGTTTGATATTTGTGAAGCAAGTTTCTTTAGGTACTCTGCCATTTTTCATTTTTGAATACTTAGGCATGAATTAAATTATAAATGAAACGACTGAAATAATCCTTGTTTAGCTGATCCAATGCATATTAACATTTTTTCCATTGCAGTTTGTACCTTACTATAACTGCTTGGTCAGGGGATTTACCAAAGTAGACAAGCATGAAATGGAATTTCCATAGTACTTTAATAATGGCTAGAAAGCTCACAGTTCACTCATATTGGGGGAATGTTAGTATTTCTCTTCTTTTGCTCCCACTAATTGCCATCTTAATCCTTCATCCTGAAGTCAGATTAAATAAAATAATATTCTAATATATTTTCAAAACTATTTTGGAGGTCACTTGTGACCTGTCCAGTGGAGTAAAGGACCCAAAGATACATGGAATTCCTTTATCCCAAGATATTCTTTAAGCACACATTATAGATTTGGTCACAATTGTCTTTTCCCTTAACACTCAGTCTCTCCTTCTGTTCTAAACAGTTTGGAATATAGACATGCCATGCTCCCATTTTTGAGCTGTGTCCTACTCTTTATGTCCCCATTTGGGATTTTCTTGATAAAGATAGAAGAGTGGTTTGAACTTTTTCAGTTCGTTTTACAGATATAGAAAATAAGACATACAGGATGAAATCACTTGCTCAGGATGATACAAATAATAAGTGTTTAAGACTAGATTTGAACTCAGAAAGATGAGTCTTCCTGATTTCAGATCAGACACTGCAACATACACATACATTTGTAAAAACATTCTATACATACTTCAATTTATAAATTCTTTCTCTGGATGTAGCTAGCATCTTTCTTCATATGCCATTTGGTGTTAATCTGGATAGTTATGTTTTGTTTTGTTTTTTTCAGAGGTAATTGGGGTTAAGTGACTTGGCCAAGGTCACACAGCTCATAAGTATCTGAGGCCACATTTGAACTCAGGTCTTCCTGACTCCAAGGCTGATGCTCTAGCCATGGTGCAATCCAGCTGCCCCAATTTGGGTGTTTTTAATACTCAAAATGTCTTATTCACTTAAAGTTGTTTTTAAAATAGTGCTGTTAAGATATACAATGTTCTCTTGGTTCTGTTCATTTTATTCTTCTTTATTTTGTGCAAATGTTTCCATGCTTTTCTAAGATCATCGAACTCATCACTTTTTTAAAATATGTCAAATATGGGGCAAACAATAGAAGTCACAAGAAATATTCATTAGTTCAGAAGAAAAGGAATCTGGATTTCTATCTGTCACACATAATAGGAATATGATGTAAAAACATTGCAAGCTTAGGAATTTCTGAGTTTCAGATCTAAGAATTGTTTTCAAAGGCCATAAATACATTGCATTCTATCTATATCCACAAACAGACATGTTTATGAGAAAGCACAACAGTTAATCTGCATGCCTAAATTTGTCCAACAATTTCAATTCCATTTTTATCATTTTCTCAATTCTTGCCCTGAGCTAAAAGCATGAACTTTCTGTCTCTTTTGGATTTTTTTTTTCTTTCAAAGAAGTAGGTAGCAGAGAAACAGAGAATGGTTGTCTTATATTTCCATTTTTTAAAATTTAAATTTAATTTTTGGGTCTTTTTTGAGACTTTCTATCTCACTTAATCAGGAAATACAGCCATTTATGAACTTGAATCCCATGACTGAGCTGCTCAGGAGCTCTGACCATTTTCTACTTGGGCCAGTTTGGCCTTCCTCAGGCAGCCTGGTTCTGCACCTTATTCAGGGAACTCATCATACTGGTGATATATTTAGTGGGATGCCCAGTCATCTTAGGCCATTTAAGCCATTTCTGGGCTTAAGTGAGCCACCAGCCTCAATTTTCCCAGAAGCTGGTATTCTATTAGCACATTCTGTTGTCTTATATTTTCTAAATCCATTGCCTTTTCTGAGCCACCTGCTAGGCCACTTGGATGACAAATATAATGAATGGGCTGAAATTGCTTTTGTAACCTGCATATCAATTGAATTGAAATCTGTCATCTGATTTAAATTTCAAGGAACCAAAATCTAGGATTTTCTAGAGTCTATTCTCTGGAAAATTTCACAATCAAGAACAATGTCAAATTCTGTGATTCCTACTTTGCACAGTGCATTGCTGGTGTTGAACGTATTCTGCCTTATTTTATTTGCTACTAAAGCTTTGAAAAGTGAGATTTTCTCAAACTATAGCAAACTTGTGATTGACAGAAAATTTAAATATATCACTGAGCACTCACAGATTCTCTATATGACTGTGGGATCCTTTATTACTTCCAAGGTTCAATGTGCCATTTTGTACCATTGCCTACTTAAAAACACAGCCCCAAACCCCCTACCAATGCATCTCTATGACAGACCAAACAAAAGACAAGAGTTTTCACACAGCATTTAATTAAGGTGGAATAGGAAGATGCAAAAAAAGGAAGAGTTTGATATTAAATATTCCCTACATGAATACATTTCTTATGCCTTAAGAGAGGAGTTATACACAAATTCACTTTTAGTCCCTCTGCTTTTTCAGACATTGTGGGAGAAAGATGCTGTTAATTCAAGCTCATAGTGCTAGCAGAGATGTTTATTGTCTGAACTCACCCCCCTTTTTGAGTTTCTTTTCTTCCTCAAACAGGCATTTTGGGAAGTTTGAATTAAAAGCATAAAACAATTTCTGCCTATATAATGTGATATCTTATTATATTAAGAAATAAAAATAATATTTAATCTAAAAAATTGCCCAGAATACTATATGTATGTCTATGTATAATATATCACCTTTCCCCTATCTTTCCTGTTTTCTATGTTTGCTTATATTTTTCTTTCTGCCTAAAATGCCATCCATTTCCTTTTGAATTCCTACCCCTTCTTTATAAATCAACTTAAATAACATCTCCATGAACCATTCTATCTTTAAGGTGATTTGTCTTCCCTTGTACCTTACATAGTATTTTATGCATATCTTTCTGTTTGTATGCATATTTAGTATGTAAGACACATTTTTCTAGGTAGCTATATCCATTCCCCAATCTCTACTAGATGCTAAGTTCCATGAACCCAGGGATCCTGTCTTAACTAATTTTTTTTACCTTTCTTAATGTTTAGCATAGTGATGTATACATAAAAACACTGAAGAATTGACCTATATTCAAGGGTAAAAGGTATTTGTGTGCCTTGCTCTTATGAGAATAAGGGACATATAACACTAACATTAAGTGTAGTTCTCCATTCTACAGGTGATCCTTACTGTGATGCAAGTGATTTTGTAATTTGACTTTTGAACTAAGGTTTTGAGTAGCAGGCTCAGAATTTGTTGTTGCTCATTCCAATTCAGCCAAGTCAAGCAGCAACAGAACACATTATGTTTTCAAAACCTTCTGTTGTCAATTTAGAGGCTAATTGCTAGCTAAGGCTTCGTCTTCCATAGGAGACTGACCTGAAGGAATAAAAGAGATCAGTAGAAGCGATCAGAGAGGGACAGTAAAGCATCTCATTTCTAGGGTTCCTAGCCTATAATCCAGGGGTCATACTGCTTCCCACATTTAACACATTCTGATCTGTCTTAAAATTATTTGTGTCAAGGTCTTATCTTCCAATCTGTATTTTAAGCTCTTGGATGGGTAAGAGAAAGTCTTATTCATAATTTCCTAATACATAATGCAATTAACAGCAAATAATGGGTGCTTTTTGAATTGAATCTTGTGGGAGACCATGCCTTGTAATTCTTGCAGCAAAGTCTCTCAGATTTAGAGCCAGTTTCCTCCAAACTGGCAATCCTTCATCTTTCCTTACCTCTTTTCTAGACTGTTCTCCCTTTTTAAAAATAGTATATTATTTTTTCCAACTACATATAAAGATGGTTTTCAACATTCATTCTTGTAAAACTTTGTTTTTAAAATTTTTCTTCCTCCCTCCCTTACTTCGCTTCTTCCCAAGATAGCAAGCAATATGATATAGGTTCAATATGTGCAATCCTGGCTGTTCTCCTCCCTTACATAAATGCCTGGAATCTCCCAGACTCAAAATTTCTAGCTTCCAAATTAATTAGTACTTACTTTGCTGTGGAATCAGAAATGGAAAATCAATCTAATAAATGGAAGTGAGACCCCAATTTCTTTTATAAAACGCCTTGTCTTTTTCCACAGCACAAACCAATCTCTCTTATGTGGAATTGGATCAAGCTGACCCACAACAAACTGAATAGGGATAAGAGCCTGGCAGAAACCAGACATCATGACAGGACATCTCGGGCATAATTGATGTTCTCCTGCTCTCTCCAGCTCTGTCATCAATGCCTGTTTTCCCAGACTTGAGAAGTGGTATGATGAATAGAGTGCTGGACTTGTAATTAAGATCTGAATTTGAATCCTACCTCAGTCACATTATCTGTGGGATTCAGCATAACAATTATTCTCTTTCAGACTCTATTTTCTCATCTGCAAAATCAGAATAACAAGAACACTTACCTTAAAAAGATTATTGCAAGCATCAAATGAGACATATGTAAAGTGCTTTGTGAACCTTAAAGTACATTATAAATATTAGTTATTATTATTATTCCCAATCAAAGTGAAAAGTTCTTGATAGCAGGAAGCCCCAGGTTTTATATTTCATTGTGCCTCTCATGTCAATCAATACATAATGCTAACCAAAGTCATTACTCAAGTAATTATTAATTGATGTATTCTATCACAGATTTTGTGTTTTTTTATCCAAAGAATTCACTCATCACTTTTTTATTTAGCACTTTTTATTATTTCAGTAATGAAAACTGTGATTCCTGAAATATTGGATTTCTTGAAGAACCAAGGGCTGACCACTTCTATTCTAATAAGTAGGAATGGTTGCATCTATGCCTGCATGGGGTATGCATTTTGAGCCCCCCAAATTGAGACCTTGTAAAATCCCCTGGGTTTCAGCCAGAGGGATTATCATATATGAATAATATTTTCCATGGGATGTCATATTTGAAAATAAGTTAAAACAAAAGTAGACTGATAAATGGGAAGAAGTGATGGTACTTGAGATCTAGAAAGATGTGTAGCATTTCAACAGTATTTGGTTGCTTAGGCAGGTTTGCTTGTTGCCATGGTTACTGATTCCTTTGAAGTTGTTTCCTTACCTGAAAAAGACACTGTGCCACTTCAGTAAAAATCAAGGGATTGTTCTTGCTCTGTGTTCTGCCGCTACAAATACTAGTTGCCAAATGACATCTAGAGTTGGGATTTAATTTCAGATTAAAATCTTAAATTTATTCTATATTGAATAAACTAAAAATGAAGTAGTGTTGTGGTGTATCAAAAATACTTTAAACCAAGAATCAGGAGATCCCATCTTTGTCCCAAATTCTCTTTATAGCCACGGGGAAAAAATTGTTCCTCTGAGCCTTAGTTTCCCATCTACAAAATAAGACAATTGTACTTAGATGATTTTATGGTTTAAAAATCTATTACTTTATGATAGAGACTCCATTTTCATATCTGTTTTCAGAATATCCCTTCCAGAATACTAAAATCACTTTGAAGTCTGTGGTTCTGGAAAAGAAGGAAAGCATTTCACCCTTTTAATTAAAATATATATTTTAAAGTTACATTTACAATGTTCTCCTGATTCTGCTCACTTCATTTTTTATCAGCTAATGTTAAGTCTTTCCAGGTTTTTCTGAAATCATCCTACTTGTTATTTCCCCTCCATAAAATAGTATTCTATCATAATCACATGGCACAAGTTGTTCAGTCATTCCTCAATTGATGGATATCCCCATAATTTCCAATTCTTTGCCACCACAAAAGGAGTTGCTATACATATTTTTGTCCATATAGGTCTTTTTCCTTTTTTTTAAAAAAAAATCTTTGGCATGAAGACCTATCCCCTTAATTTTTGTATGCAAGCTTTGTGTCATTATTATCTGATTTCTTCTAGAAATAGTTACCAACAGTTCTTTGTTTCTGCTCTGATTTTAGGAACTCCTTCACTGACATTCTCCGGGCTATTCTGTTGTCATTGGAAGTTCTTATTGAGGACCCGGAACTTCAGATAAATGGTTTCATTTTAATTATTGACTGGAGCAATTTCTCCTTCAAACAAGCCTCCAAACTCACACCTTCAATCCTCAAACTGGCCATCGAAGGATTACAGGTATGTGTATGCGCATCTATCTGAACATGCAAATGCATAACTAATAATTGGGAGAGGGGACTTAATCATAATCTGAATAATATTTCTCACCAAGAGGAGGGAAAAGGGGGATAAAATTCACCTGTACAAATTCCTGCCCCAATTTTTACCCAGCCTGAACCTCAGATATTTGTTTGTATTTTATCATTTTTGTTTTTATTTAAACTTTATTCTTGCTACAGTCATATATTACTTGCTAAAACAAATACAAATAATGATTAGAGATTTGCACTTAATTCATTTAGGTTCATATAGATTAAAGTCATGCACATCTGATAAAGTATGGGGGATAGGGGAAATTTGCTTATATATGTGGAATGTACTTCGGAGAAGAGCAAAATAAATGATCAGAGCAGTAGATATAACTAGGAGCTATTTTAGGGGGTTTAAAGTACTTTTCAAGGAGGTTTTCTGGAGGATCTGGTATCCCATGAATTTGGGCTTCCTTAAATTTCCAGTGGGGAAAATGCATCTTTCATGAATACTGATTTTAGCTTATGGTTTTGATGTTTAGGAGATGGTTTATGTACATTTAAAGCAAATGGATCAAATAATATCTAACTATTGCAGAAAGAATTTCTACAATGGGGTAAAGGGGCTAGTTGAATCAAAAGATTTCTCAGATCCCTTCAAACACCATCATTTCAACACTTTTATGATTGGAGAGGGATGTAGTGGAGAGACTTTAGGGCTTGAAGTTTAAAAGACTTAAAATCTTGCTTCAAACTTTTACTAGTAAGTTTTGTGCCAGTGGGCAGTCATAGCTTTTGCCAGTCTCAGTTTCCTCATTTGTAAAATAGGGATGATAATAATAGAACCAACCTCACAAAATTATTGTGAGAATTATATGAATATATATATGTGTAAGGTCCTTTACAAATTTTAAAACACTATATAAAAATGTAATAGTAAACTATTACAAAGTTTTATATATATGTGTGTGTATATATATATATATTAAATATTCAAAATTAAGATAATTTTCTTTCATAACAATCTAGTTTTGCTAAAGGCTAAAATCACTTCCAGATTGGTAGGATCATACATAGATGCTGAGCCAGAAGTCACCTCACACATCATCTGGTCAATTTGTAAGTGAGGAAATTGGAACCAGAGAGACTGAGTGATGTGGTTAAAAACATAATAGGTGGCATGTGGCAGAGTTGGGAATGAACCCAGGTCCTCTCGGACCAGCTCCATCTCTTTGTTACATAAGCTCTAATTGTGACATTTGTGTCCATTTCACAAACATGGCCTAAATGAGTGATTGTAGCACACAGCCAGGAAAAGCTGAAAACTCCCCAGGAGGTTCTGGATGTGCGCGTGAGCATGTGTGTGTGTGTGTGTGTGTGTGTGTGTGTGATTACTTCTACAGCCCAAAGACCAAGCAATTAACCATGTTCTTTAATAATGTTAACCTCTGAAGGGTTCTATGAGATCTGTTTGTCTTGTATAATAACTCAGGCAGTTACTAAAGAGTGAAAAAAAAATTAACAGTTGCTCTACATAATTTTTCTTGATTTTCAAGATTCGATGTTGGAAAAAATGGTGTTATTATCAATAGTGATCAAATGATTTTAAAAATTATACTTTCCAAAGAATAAGTTCATGCTGGGTCTTCTCTTTAAAAAAATATGATCTTAAACAGGAAGAAAAATGCATGTGGGGAGAAATTTACTATGTAACTTTAAATATTCAAGATTGTTCTCTTCTTGGTTTTTTCCTCTTGGTTTCAAATGTTTCCCTCTCCCCAAACCTCTTCCCTCGATTATATTTTTGAACAGATAACTTGACCTTTTCTTAAAACCATCATCAAAGAGAGTTTTAAATTAAGCCTGAGGGTGAATTACTATCCTAGTGGTCTGACCTTCCTGTTTGAAATACTTGACATCTTTGGAATCAGACTTTTAAATCCTAGGGGTTTTGCTTCAGCCTTTAATCCTTCATAAATGGATGCCATATTGTATTCTTACTATCTAAGGCCTCAAATTAGGAATCAACAGATGCTCTAAAAGATTACGGGATGGCATTAAGGAGGAAAGGTTTACACTGGTTCATCCAAAATAAAATTTCAGGAAACAATGAAATAGTCTCATAAAAAATATGCCCATGGGTAGCCCAATGACTGATTTCAGAGTATGAAAGAGAGGTTTCCAGAGAACCAACTGCTTACCAATAACTAAGACTATCTAGGCCTCTTATTTCCTTCCTTCATGCTTTCTAAACCTCTGACATTTTTGTTATTCTCATTGCATTTTGTTTTTCACCCCCTTCCATTTGTAGTAATACTGAATCTCAAGACCTTAGTTCTCTCCTCAGCAGTGTCACTTATTCCTTGTCTAGAATTATACAAATTACTTTGATCTTTCTGAGTCTCAGTCTCCTCGTCAATAAAATGGAGACAACAACTGTTGCATCACATAATAGGCTTCTTGTAAGAATCAGAAAAGATAATGTCATATGAGATCATTCTATTTAAGGACAAGTTGAAAAACATGCTACATTTAGTTAGGGATAGGTAAGACTAAGGGAATTTGATAAATGTATTAAAATAATTGAAAGACTGTCACTGGAAAAGAAATTAGATCATCTGCTTGTCCACAGAAGACAGAACTGCAAACAATGTAGATGGAAACTGGAAGGATGAGAGAGTTATAGGAGTCATTTATTCTTGATAAAAGGAAAACTTTCTAACAATGTGAATGATCTACAAATTGAATGGGTCATTTTGTTTGGTAGGATATTCCTGAGGTCTTTAAGTGGAGTGTGGATGGGCATTTGTTGGGTACAGTGTAGAAGAGATAGTTGCTTAAATACATGCTGGACTTCATGGCTTCTGAGTACCCTTCTGATTCTAGGTTTCTGTGAGTCTATGTTCACTGAGAGTAGAAATACTTTAAAAACTATAAATCAGAATATAAATTCAATATAGTATCATTGATACCTGGAAAAATTAAAGAACATAAAAAAGTACACTTCAATTTAATATTATCATATTGAATATGATAGTTCACAAGGAACAAGGCCAATAGACCACAAGCAATCATTTAGTCTATATATATATATATATATATATATATATATATATATAACATATATATATATATATATATATATATATATATAATAGTTGAGTCCATTATTCATATTTTACATGTGAGGAAATTGAGGCCCTAACATGTTAAGTGACTTGCCCCAAGGTCACATGAGTTATAAATACAAGAACCAAAGTTTCAATTAATCTAAAATGGCCTGTTTGGATTATCTGTGAATTTCAGTTATCCCAGTCTCTAAAATGAACTGGAAATTATCTAATTAACTAACTTTGGTGTCATCTTCCATAATATTCAGTATTTAGCTATAATACCTATTTTAGGCCTTTACCTCCCAATCTTCCTTTATATTTGTTAGTAACATATTCAGAATTCTTGCCTCCATAATATTCTTAGCTCTTGGCTTCCAAGATGCATTGTAAAGGAATTGGATTAATTCATGATTAGTTCATGAAAGACTGCACATTTTTCTTATAATAATATCTGTCTTTGCGGTAATTGTAATGTCATTAACATTTTTCTTATTATCAGGAGCAGATTCCTTGGAAATACTTTGTCTTGAACTGTGCAGTGCTTTTAAACAGGGATTTAAAGAGACATCTCTTAATGGCACAAAGACAAGTTAAATCCATGTGCCCTACTTGGAAAATTAAAGGCCATGTACTATCCATAATCCATTCTTCAAAACCTATTAGCATCTGTAGAAGCTCTAAATGGATATCAAGAGCAATGCAAACTAAGTAGATGGTACAGTAAATAACGGATGTGATATTCATGAGGAAACAGAAATCCAAAGCATTTCCTTCCTTTCTATCTTGCTGTGTGATGTTAGGTAGCTCCAATAACATCCTTATGATTCAATATCCCAGATTGGAATATGTGTGAATGATTGTGTTTGCCAAATGCTTTCCCCAAAGAGGAGCCACTGAGGATAAATGAGATCTCTCTGCTAAGGGTTCTGAACCCCTTGGCACAAAGCCTCCAAGAAATGAGAAAATAATTATCATGAATCTCCTCATTCAGCTTCCCTCTGCAAAACTGCTTATTTCTTGTGTACCTATAGGTCCCATTAACCTGAAAGTACAGGTGATAACAATTAATGTTCAGGGGATGAAAACTGGGCTAATGACCCTTAGAGAGAAATTTCTATTTAGTTCTCCTCGTTTCTGTCCTTTAAAAGATAATGATTAGGCTAATGATAATTGTCCTAGAATAAATGATATGTGCTTTATTCTATGCAAAATAAGTTGTAGCAATTATTCTTTAATTACAAAGAATCATTCTTTTAGGAAGTATCCAGTAGCAATATCTAAAGCCATGTACTGTCAGTCCCTCATAACCATTTGCATTAATATATTAGTGAGATGCATTATGGGACATTTCAAATTTTAAACTGTTAAACTGTCCCAATTGCATAGATATTTTTGGAACTTCATTTCAAAGAATCTTTGTTAAAATATGGATTTTGCAAATTCCTAAAAGTTATTTTATTTAAATCTTGGGGGTAACTTTTAATTATATTCAATTTTGTCTATGGCAACATTTGTATGGTATACATTTTGAATTAACTGATTTATAATCAAATTTAAGGTAATATCTATAACATATTTTATTCATAAAAGTTCACTGCTCCAGTTCATTGAAAAATGAACCACATTGGCTAATTGTAGCTCTCAAGGCCTATAATATCTCCAAATTGATATGTAAAATTAATTCCTGGTAAATATCATAGACCAAACATTGCTATCAGTATATAACATCTATCCAAGCAGGATGCTTAAATGAGCTTTATATGCTAAAATGTTTTCTTTAAATGATCTATTGCTATGTGTCTTATTGGCCATTTTAAAATATCTGATTCCTTTAGGTTTATTGGCATTTATGAAATATTTTAATAGGTATGGCAATGCCTTTTTCTTTACATTTAATGCACACATCTGTTCTATTTACCCATAAAATGGCTTCTAATTTTTTGATCATGCACCCCATTAGCAAATTTTTGAGCCCTTTCCAATATGTGAAGATTTGCTTATTTATAAATTATATACAAGTGCTAATACATTCATACTTATGTATATCATAAAATGTAGATGAAATAGTTCATTTTAAAAAATAAGTATTTGAACCTAGAGTTACTAAGGAACTATTGGATTGTCAAATAGGGAAGTTACATGATCAGACTTAAAATTTAGGAAAAAAACAAAACAAAACACTGACTCCACATTGTGTGGAGTATGAATTACAACAAGAGAATTTAGGGGAGAAGTTTGGGATTGTTAGAAGAATTCTGTGGTTTTTGAAAGGAAATTCAGCTCACTTTCCTCACCCTGCTGCTCAACTCTGCCCAACTATAAATTTTCAGTGTCAGTGATGTGCACACTGATGGACAAGCTCTTTAGCTTTTTTATTCAACCATGTATCGTAATCTGGACAATAATTATTTCTGTGCATTTGATTTTTCCTGTGGAATTAGTTACATTAACTTCTTGAGAATAATTACAGATTTCTTTTAGGTATTAGGAGGCTGCAATCAGCACACTCTCAACTTCAAATAATAGCACTGACAGACCCCATCATCTAAAAAAAAATCTCTTTTTCTCCTGGATTCTTTTTTTATTTCATTTTATTTTATTTTGTAACTTTATTTAGACACTGGTTAAGGACCCAAAGGAAATGCTGTCCAGGAGAATATTTTTGGTTTTTTTTTTTAAAAAGGAATTCTTTGTTGTGTTGTTTAGCTTTCTTTCTCAAAAGGTATAAATAAGTACATGAAGTCATTGTAACCAAATCTTAAGCAGAATATTTAGTAAAGTTAAAAAACAAATTAAAAAAAAAACAGCCTATCTCATTCAAAGTTCTTTGTGTTCACAGTATTATCCTGAACAACTTATTCCATCTTTGGAGCTAAATAGAAACTCAACAATTGGCAAAAATTGTTTTCCCACTCACTAGGTTATTCCATTCCTAAAAATCAAGTATTTATAGCAAATATCTTCATTGCCTATGCATTTAGCATGATAACATAATTTTTCTTTTGTTTATCTGTTCACTGTTATTATTCTTCTTGCCCCCTTGACTCTTGAGTAGATCTCTTTGCCAAGCAAATGTCTCTTTTGTTTTATGCCTAAACTGAAACTTTTGATGAAGAAATCATCACACAAACTCTAACTCTATTCTTATATCTTTCAAGGCATCTTATATAATTTTGACATATATACAAAAAACATCTTGTTGGAGAAATTTTAAGTCAGTGTTTTGCTCTCCTGAATAAAATACTATTTTAACAAACAAAATTTAGTACGTCAAGATCTCGTGTTCTCTATATTTCTCAGTCAGTTGTTTGATGATTAAAATTGCCAATGGAATATTGCCAATGGAAGTTTGCCTGTTCCCTTCTAACATGTCCTTCAAAGTTGCTCAAATGAAGGATGGGGATGGAAAAGGAGTGTGGATAAATAGTAACTGGTGATTTTTTTGTTAACAAAATGGTCCAATTTTTTCCCACTCCTCTTATATCTTATCCTCCTTCCTTCATCTTGTGAATCAATGCTTTAATACTTCCACAACTGTATTGTCATCAACATAAACCTTCTTTTAGTCTAATTCAACATTTTTTCTTTTCTTTATTTCTGCTCCTCAAGGTCTGTTATTTATAGATTTTGTCCATCTTTCCCTTGTTACTCTCTTTCTTCTGGTTTCATTTTTAAATGCCCTCAGGATGTTTTAGCTTCCCTCTGTTTCTTGTTTTTATGAAGCAATACTGTGCATTATCTTCCTCTGTCTTTCTCTGTACTATTTCATAAACAGATTCATATTCTAAAATGCTGTTGCCCTTGGCTACTGTATTTCTCTACTTAGGAAGTAGGTCAAGTGTTTGTTGCCCAATGTGGTTTATAGATAACCTTTGGTCTTGTGATTATTTTCTCCATTACCATTTTTATGCATCAAGAACTTACTTAGATAAGATTAAAGTTGTTTTCAACATATTTTTCTCATTTTTATTTTTCTAACTTCATGTTAATTTTATCATTGTTCTAACAAATGGGTGGTCTAATTAAACATAGGAAGCTAATTCAGAAATTACATCCACATAAATAATGAGTCATTTGCTGACTTAAAATATAATAAATTTCTTTTTTTTAAATAACATTTGGTATTTATCATCAATAGTGCCCTCAAACTCTTTTCTCTAAAAAAGAACCCATGATGTAGAGGGATGAGGCTTTAATTCAGTTTATAAGTCTTGGATCTTTCATTCCATAATCCTGATTTAAATCCCTGAAAATTTTTAGATTGAAGTCACATGGTATAAAGTGTAGATTAATTTTAATTTGGGTCTTCCTGAGTTCTTGTATAATTTCTCCATGACTAGATCCTCTGCAACAAATGTTGGTTTATTGTCTCTAATTATTTTCCTGTCATCTTTTAGCAAGTATCATGAGTCCTTTAACATGTGACAGCCAAATGTCCCATAAAATTATGTAATTATATTTCTTATTACCTTTGGATGCATAAGAAAACCAACTTCTCTAGCTCCTTTCTTTGCCTCTGAGGAGAATGTGTGAACCCAGCGAGTCTTCCACTGAGTTATTTTATCTTCAGTTTGTTGTTGTAGTAGTTGTTGTTTACAGAGAGATTGTCAAGATTGATAGGATTCAGTAATACATCCATTATCTGATCCTTGGTCTAGTAATCTTACATTTAAAGTACCAAAAGCTGTTAATGTGAATTATCTAAAACTTATCTTTCCTCTTTTCTTTCACCATCAGTGCAAAAGCAGATAAGAGCTATGTAAAACTTGAATAGGCTGCTATAGCCAAAAAATTCATCACCATGGAACCATTCCTCTTGGGATAATACACTCCACATACATATAGTAAAAATACATAGTAAAACTTGCCCTTGGAAAGTAAACTCATCCAATTACTAGGACCATATGCCAACTTTTTAATTTACCAGCGCTTAAGCTCCTTTGGCATATCCTTCAAAAAACTTGTCACATTTATACCATGATCAGAGCAGGACTTTTTGTTCCAAAGTTCTGAATTAGTTACCCCCAATTTCTCTTACCTTAACCTTATAGTTTTATACATCCTCCTCAAATTCTTCATGGAGTCAATATTACTTGTGTTTAAATCCTGTAGTAGTAACAAAAGAATTATTATTTCAATATCTACTAGATAACGACATATAATTCTACTTCTTTACTCATTAAAGGTTCATTGATGAAGGTGAATTGAATTAGAATCATAATCTTTGGGAAGTTAAGTAGAGCATATACTAACATTTCTGATACAGTTCTGCTGTGGAGAAACCAAGTATCAGAAAAACACATACACACATGTGTATGTATGTGTGTAAACATATTACATACATTTAGGAATGTTAATATTTTTGTACATATCGTATATAACTATTAGATACACACATATACATATATGCATGATTATATATGTACTTTGTAGATGTAATGCATTCTACCTCTTAAATTCATATGGATCTAAAATGTTAATATCAATATAATTGTATCTTCATTATATCTCACAGTTCTCTAAGGTTAGACCTCTTTGTAAATTGGATCTCATTGCATTCTATTTCCCACTGACCCTACTCAATGTTCTAAGATTGGTTTAATATCACCAGCCCAGGCAACAAGTCTTTATTGCTTTCCAAGTATTTGGATAACATGGAATGTTTTATCTCTCAACAATATAGAGAAAAGTCTTTTCCCTATACTTAAAAAGAATCATGATCAATAAAAGCAAAAGTTATCTTTTTTATGATGAAGAATTATTTTCAGCATTAGAGCATATGGTATCTTTTTTAAAAATTTTATGCATTGAAGGAAGTTTTTTTTAGGTGAGGAAATTTTTTGAAAAAAGAGAATATGTTTACTTTGTTAATAACCCACAGAAACAACATTTTCCAAATACTGCATAAAATAAGAAGGTCATGAAATGAAGGGATTTCGAAGGTCATTTGATCCAACCCTTCATTTCACAGATGAGGAAATCAAAGTCTCAAGAAATTGAATAACTTGCCAAGATAATATAACTAGTTAGTGATAGAGTTGAGATTCTAACCTTAGGTTTTTGACTTCTAATTTACTGCTTTTTTTCCCCTAAGGCAGCAGTCTGCTGGAGTAAGTTCAAATAAGCTCAGTGTTCAAACAAGCCAATTGTTAAATTTTCAATGTGAGCATTTATACCTTGGAAATGGGCAAATTCTATGAATCAGGATGTGATTTATTGTTTTGCTGACTTTTAGATTGAAGAAACTGATGGAGAAAATATTGATAATACAGATTAAGCTTTAAAAAGTATTGTTCATACTCCACCCTGCTCCATGAACTGATTGTTGAATATTTGCCAATACACTCCTGATTACATATGATTAAATAATATACAAAATTATGTGTCAGGTAAAACTATTCTACTTGCATTGCTATTTAACTATATTTCTTAGATAAGTTGAATGAAATGAAATTTGTTAGGAGTAAAAGGTAAAATGAGGCTGTGAGATTGAAATAGTGGAAAGGGGAAATGAGGTTCATGAGCATCATGTTGAAATTTTATTAGTTAAGTAGTGAAATCCCAGAGGCCATAATTCCTGGACTCATTAAGGATTTAGAAGAAATTATAAGTAGTATTTTCCATTCATTGAATAGGCTTTAATTACAATTGTTTTAGAGGAAAAGATTAAAATACAAAGTTTTAAAATGGATTTTAAAAGTCTTGAAGAAAAAGCTTAATTATCTGGGAAAAATAGACTGAAAGAGTAATAATTAATGTCAACTAGGGCAATCTCCAGTGCAGTTTCTCAAGATTCTGGCCCTGTGCTGTTTAATATTTTAATCAATGACTTGGATAAAAGTATGCTTTTCTGATTTGTCCACAAAGCAAAGCTTGGGAGAGAACCAGCATGCTGAACAACAGAACTGGCATTGAGATGAAATACTAAGATTGCCTTTGACAGTGGTATTCAAATGTAACTGGGTTGTTGTTTGTCCTTTGTGTTTAAAGAGAACCAAAATAGCATCTTGATTTTAGGGGAAATATCAGTGTGTCCAGCTGGGGCTGATCATACCAATACCAGCTAAGGTGGCTCTACCACAGATTAGACACAAATAATTCATATGACCATTTGGGAGGAAGGGTCTCTAAATTTGCACATCTCAAGTTTATGGTGACTAGGTATCATTAAATCAAATGGCAGAGTTTTTTTTATTCTTCTTGTTTGTTTGTTTTTAGTGTGTTTTTGATGGAATTAAAGCCTGGTGATATTCAGCTAAATTACTTTTTCTAGTTATCATACATTATGGAAATATTTTGTTTCAGATTATTCAATGTTATTTTATTTCTGCTATTTTTCTCTCCTAGATGGTAAGCACCTTGCCAATGGGGGCTATGTCTTTGAACCACAGTACATAACTAGTGTTTGGCATAGAATATATAATTAACTGGTTATTGAGTGAGCAATTAAAATTTCTTTAGACCCAACCATATGATTTTACATTTCCCTGATTAAATTTTGTTTTGTCCATTTTCTATTCCATCAAAGAGTTTTTGGTCACTGATTCTGTCATCCAGCATATTTGTGGTCCCTTCTAGTCTTCTTTCATCTCAAAATGTAATCAATACACTCATTATACCTTCATTCAAACAATTTTTCATACTATTCCACTGAACTGGGTCAAGGACAAAGACCAGAGAATTCCAGTAGAGGCTTTCTTTCAAGTTGACATTAATTTACTAAGAATTCTATTTGGATCTGGTCATTCAACCAACTTGAAACTCCCTAACTGCACTGACTAATTCCCACAAAGATAATAGCATATGAAATGTCCAACTATAATCCAGATATACTCTTTCTATGGCATTTTCCTGATCCACTCATCTGTTAGAAAAGGAAATGAGGGTAATCTGATAAACATTTTCAAATTAACCTAGATCTGTTCTTACTGACCTTCTCCTTCTTTCCCTTTGTGTTTATAAACTATCCCTTTAATAACATGTTCTAAGATTTTACAAGTAATTGAGAATAAGTTCACTGGACTAAAAATCTAAAGATTCACCTTCTTCTCCCTTTTGGAATCTATACATTTGACCTTAGCATTTCTCCCAATTATCATGCTTCCTCAGAGATTAGATCCATGATATTTTTTTAAACAATTAACTCAAATATTTGCCCCAATTGAATTGCTAGTTTAATGATCATGTTTCCAAATTCTTTTAGAACCCTGAATTGATATGTGTGTGATATGTGTATGTGATTGATAGTCTAAAGGAATGTCTTAATGAATTGATAAAATGAATATTTCACAAATTACTGACCATAGATTGATAGCTGGCAGAGACTTTAGAGAATAGTGATTCTAACCCTATTATTTTACAGATGAGGAAACTGAGGCTCCAAACAATTAGGTCATTTGCCCAGAGTAGCATAATTACTTAGTAATTAAAGCAGGATTCAGATACAAGTTTGATTTCACATCCAACACTTCAATCACCATACTTCCCAGTTCCCTCAACTTCTTAACTATTTTTTGTTTTTTCTTTCCTCATCTGAAGATTATTATCTTTGGTAGAGGAAATAATATGAATAGAAACCGAGTAATTCTGACTTCTCCTCTTTGCTCTTTTCATCTTTTTGTCCACACCAAATAGTGGAACTCTTCTGTTATCTTAATTCCCCTAACAATACACCAAAAAATCCTCCCCGACACATATATATCTTCAGCATTTATAATATGTCTCAACTCATATTGGGCTTTCCTAACAAGAGAGATTTAAAGTTCTCAGGAGTTTTGTTCATGTTGAAAGGCAGTTGAGGGATAAGATTAGACATAATTTAGGAATCTCATTATAAAAGACACTTAATGCCACTCCATGTTTTGTCTCAAGCTCATGTAATTGGAACAATGTTGACAAAAATATGGAAATAGGATGCTATTCCTCAGAAAGGTCCCTGCTCACTAGCAGTGATTCCTATTGAAAAATTGCCTCCCCTTTTAGAACACTTTGCCTTTGCAACAATTCCCCATCTGGACTCATGCACCAATGCACATACCCTTCTGAAATCTTCATTCTAGAAATTTTCTCCATTGAACTTCATCGGCTATGTATAAATGTTTCATAGTATACTAATCCTCCGTTACATTATATATGACATATTAACCTCATTTTCATACCACATCTTTCCTAGCACCACCACCCCTACCTCTTTAACCACCACTGATGACATGGAGAAAGCCATTTAATTTTATATTCTCCAAAGAGCTGAGCTGATGAAAAAAGCGAAATACTAAGGATTTATCTTTTCCTATTCCTGCAGTGTCTAATATCACAGAGATAGTACTCAAAATATATTTGTAAAATTGAATAGAGCCTGCTTTAGATAGTAAATGTTTCAAAGGGAGATTTGTCTTTTTTGGACTTCAGTTTCCTCATCTGTAAGAGAAGAGGATCAGATTAGATAAGCTCCAAGGTCTCTAACTCTTCTAACTTATTTTGTGCTTCTTCTAGTTGGTTCATTAAAGAAAAACATCTCTGTTGTATATATTAAAACAAATGAACAAAAAACTCTAAATATTTTGACTCCCAGTACCCATCTAGGAATTTATAGGGATGTTCATTTTTAAGTAAAAAGTTTTATTTTTGTAACATCATTTTTAAATGAATAATTTAATGTCTAATTCAATTCAACCTAATTCAAATGTTTGGACTAGAATGGGAATAGGGTCAGTAAGGAATGTTACAGAAAGTTTTAAAAACAACTCTTGTGATGTGACAAAAAACAGGATATCCCCCAGATGTCACTCAAGAAAGCTCCTGGAACTTTGAACAGAGATAAGAGACTATCTTGTTATAAATTAAAGACAGATAAATGGACCTTGTATTCCCAGGAAGGGTTCAGACCAGTGGGATGCCTAATGGGGATTCCGGTTATAAGATAAAAGAGAGATAGAGAGAGCATTAACAGCACCATAGGAAAGAGAGGTGTTTGCTATTTGAAGCTCAGAACTTAGCAGGTCTATCAGCTCTGTGCATGTCAGCAGAGTGCTTTGAAGCCAAGCCCTCTGTTAATAGCCCACTGCCCATAAACATGAAAAACATGCCTTTTGTAGAATTATATGAAGAAATCAAGCTTGGTTCCAGGCATGGGAGTCAATTTCCTTTCTATTTAGAGTTGGCTGACATTAGAGAGAATAAAAGAGCATGAAGGTGTGCTTTGGCAATGGAAAACGGATTAAGTTTTTAAAAGAGATGTCCTTGAATCCTTTCAAGCCCAGGATTCTCACCAATAACCATATTTTTCAGGTACTGTGAACCACATGCAATGTGAAATGACCTGAGTTGTTAATGGTCTTCTACTTGGTGCTATGAGGAAGAAACACTGGATTTGAAATTCAGGAACATGTGGACAAATCACATTTTCTACTTACCATTTGTGTGTTTATAAACAAGTTTCTGTAGCTCTCTATACCCGAGTTTCTCCTCACCTGTAAAATGAGAGAGTTGGACCAAGTGATCATTTAAGTATTTTCTCACTGTAAATTCTATGATTGTTGCTTGAAAAAGTAGGACTCATTTGGTGAAATACATGGAATTTCTATACATATAAAAGTACATAGTTGAACAAAGTTATTTTCTTCTATGACAGCTTCTAAGATGAATTTTAGTCAAAATATCTTTAGATTAGCACAGAATTCATCTGGATACTGGCAAAACATTCTCCCACCAAAGGGATTCCTTCCTTCTTCAGGCCACTTAAAACCAATCCAGGTATTAGGAGCCCTGGAAGATCAAGGATTTTAGATGCCCTTTGACCTTCCTTTATCTCCTCATTCCTTTCTCCCCTCCTGGATTTTTACTGCACCTATCTCCTTATCCCACTGTGAGAAATCAAAGACTTCCTATCTAGTTGTATGATCAAATTGTATGATCTGCCTTCTCTTCCCAATGATAATGGGAAAAAAACCAACCCGTTAGTTTCAATTCCTCTGCCCCATAAAGAAGATATAAAGGCTCATGCACTTGGATGAATAGGGAGTCACTCAACTGCAATCTTTCCACTAAAATTAAGGGCCAAATTCTTCCATAATGAAATTTTGAGGGATATTGCTCACTGCCAGAATTCAGTAATCTCTAGGTCTAATCCCCTGGATTGCTGCAGCAACAAAACAAGATACCTAAATGGTTTTAATCTTTGCCTAAAGATATCACAGGAAACAAACATATCCCTTAGTAACTATGAAAACACAAATGAGGAAGTTTAAATTTTTTCTATTATGAAATAGCTAGAACTGAAATAGAATTTGATGAATTTGTAGCATAATATGACAGAATTATTTTTGACTCTGGAATAGTTCTTAGAGATTGCAGCTTTCTAAATAACTAAGGAGTTCTTGGTATGAATAGGATACAACAGATTAATATGATTCTAAGAGATCATTTTACACAGTCTCTTCTTCCCTATATGCTAAAGCCATCACATTGCCTAAGAATCAACAAATAAAGTATGACCAAATCTATCAAATTATTTTATAAGGTAATAAAAGCACAGTTTTTGATAAATAAATGGAAAAAGAAAGGGGAGGTGGAAGGACAGATGAATAAAGTTACACCTAACTTCTGTCTCTTTTCCCTGACCAAGGATACCAAATTAGGATAGATTTAACCAGTAAAAACAAGTTCAGTAGAAAACAATGAGAAAAAGTGAGATTTGGAAGATATGTGGTCAAAATTCAGAGGTTCTTGATTTCTAACTTAGAGATTTTGGCCATATCCATATATTAGTTTAAAAAATTAGATATATTTAAAATGTTCTTATATTGATATAGTTTCTTAAGGTGATAAAAATAATAACTGACATTTAGGTAGCACTTTATAGACACTATATCATTTGAGTCTCACAACTTTATGAGATGGATACCACAGCACTATTGTTCCAATTTTACAGATAAGAAAACTGAGTTTATAAAGGTTATTTGACTTCCTTGAAACTAGTATTAATGTATTTGTAATCAGTTCTTTCTAATGACATGTCAATCATTCTATTCATATTGCCTAAAATACAGTGTTATAAAAAGTAAATGAGATTTTACAGCAGGTAGTGAATGGAGACAACAATTCAGGTCCCTTCCAACTCTCTAACTCTATAATATGTATTAAAGTGTTGTATAATTGGTAATCACTACATAAGTATAAGCTATAATTGAGGCTTAAATGGTTCCTGATCTTACTGACTTGGATGTTCCTGCCAGTGATATAGATTATAATCCATTCATACCTGATCATTCCATGTGGCTTTTCTATGAGTCCTCCCATAATTTCACAAAAGATCCACCAACATACAAAATAAATGCCTGATTTGCTTTATCCTGACATTATGAAGACATTAGTGTACCCTGTCTATCCTATTCCTCACTCTTGCTACATGACCATCCTATTTTCCCCCTGCTATTTACCAGGACTGGATCTTAACTCAAGTCTATTGTCTGATAGGTGTCATATTGAAATGAAATGAAATATTGTATTTCAGCAGTTAACAATAAGCATTTATTAAATAAGCAATTAAATATGCAAATAAGTCAATAAACATTTATTTTTAAATTTACTATATATCATGCACTATGCTCATTATTAGGGATGCAAAGAAAGGCATCTAGAGCCTTTAGGCCCTAGAGTCCATTGAGTTTTGAGCATGGTTTCAATATCCTGAAAGGAAAAAAAATATTCTTGCACACCATATAGGGACACTTGTGGGCATTTCTCTTATTCCACATAAAATTCCTTGATTACATCTTTTACTCTCATTCTTCCTTAAAGGATCTTATTGACAATTCATATGTTTCATCCTAGTCATATCTATTTTTTTGTAATTATTTTCTATGTAATACTAATTTTCAATTCTTCAGACTTTTGTGTTCAATGTTTTGCAGTCATATAACAACATTGGTAGAAGCTATTTTTAATATGATTCCTTAAATGACTGGTCCTTGTTGCTTGAAGAAACAGGATAGATTACATTAACACTCTATATAGAAACACACTCCCCATAACAAATAGAATGAGTTTGTGGTCATCTATATGGATGATTATATATAAATTTCTAGGACCATCTGTGCACCTCGACTTACCAAACTTCTCTCATTGTTTCTCTTCCACATTGTAAATAGAAGCTCAGTATTCCCCCAACCATTTAATTCCATAATCAAATAATGGATTTCTAATTCCCCTTTCATTAAAAAAAATGAATAAAACAATTCAAGCCTCTTGAAAAGGTAGCAATTTTTAAATAGTATTTTCTTTTTCCAAATATATGCAAAGATATTTTCAGCATTTACCTTTGCAAAAACTTGTGTTCCAAATTTTCCTCTCTCTCTCCCATTCTCCTTCCTCCCCTAGATAGCAGGCAATGCAATATAGGTTAAACATGTAAAATAATTCTAAATATATTTCCATATTCATCATGTTTTGCAAAAAAAAATCAGATCAAAACAGGAGGAAAAAGCACAAGAAGAAAAAACCAAACCACAACAAAAGGTAAAAATACTATGCTTTGATCCATATTCACTCTTTATAGTTCACTCTCTGAATGCAGATGGTACTTTCCATCATGTATCTATTGGAATTGAAAAGCAGCAATTTTAAAAACGTAGTCCACTGTTGCATCATTTTGCTTATAAACATAGGCTTAGGAACCAAATTCATCCAGCCTTCCTCATTTTACAGATAAAAAACTGAAGTCCAGTGAGATTAAATCATTTGCTCAGATCCAAGAGACTAAATGTTAGAGATGGAATTTATATGTACCTAGATGATTTGATTCTAGAGTCCAGGTTCTTTCTGCTCAGGTATGCTTCCTCTCTCTTGTTCTAATCTAGGTAAAAGTAGGAATAAGTAACATGAGCTCAAACTCTGTTATTTGTTCTTATTTGATTGTTTCAATCACGTCTGAGTTTTCATAACTCCATTAATAGTTTCTTTAGATACTGGAGTGGTTTGTCATATCCATCTTTAACTCATTTTACAGAGGAGGAAACTGAGTCAAACACTGCTTAGTGACTTACCCAAGATCACAGGTACACGTCTAAGGCCAGATTTGAACTCTGGATGATTGCCATTCTATCACTTAGCTCTCTAGCTTCCTGTATTAACCAAATCAAAAAGCCAAAAATCACCATACTGCAAACATTTTTGCGATGAAGTTTTTGTAACAAACTATTCTATACTAACTGTGCTTTTTTGACCAGGCTACAATAGAAATGAGGTTACACAGAAAGCTTTTCTGGTTCTGATCCTCTGAGAGCCACTCTTTATAATGAAAATATCTAATTATATGCTCTCTCTACATGAGGTAAAAGGAGGTGAGTGAAAGGTTAGAATACTTTTTGACTCTGACATCAAGCAGTAATTTTAAGCAAAGATTTGAATAAAGACATAGATAGCAAAAACATTGTTGGATGATAGAAGTGGTATAACAACAGTGGTAGGATGCTTTTAAAAAGAAGATAAAATTTGATAGATATAAATCTAAAGTCCTTCATTTTTGTTAAAAAGATAGAAAGATAAAGACAAGAGAGAAGGAAGGAAGGAAGGAAGGAAGGAAGGAAGGAAGGAAGGAAGGAAGGAAGGAAGGAAGGAAGGAAGGAAGGAAGGAAGGAAGGAAGGAAAGGAGGGAGGGAGGGGGAGAGGGAGAGAGGAAGAAAAAGAAGGAGGGAGAAAAGGAGGAAGGGAGGGAGGAAGGGAGGGAGAGAAAGAGGGAAGGAGGGGAAAAAGGAGGGAGGAAGGAAGGGAGGGAAGGAAGGAGAGAGGGAGGGAGGAAGGAAGGAAGGAAGAAAAGAAGGAACGAAGGAAGTAAAGAAAGAAGGAAAGAAGGAAGGAAGGAAGGGAACTTAAAACAAATATATCTGATAAGAGGTGTCTAAATAGCAGTAATTCACAAAGATGTGGATTTCATCTATGTACTACAAACTTATTGGCTATAAATTGAATGTGATCTTAAGCTGCTTTCAGAGAAGCCATAAAAAGTCTCTAGAACAAAAGAGGCAAGGTTTTGCTGTCCTCTGTCCCAATCTAACCATATCTAGAATACTGTGTTCAGTTTTGGGTTCCACATCTCAAGAAAACTTGAAAAATTGAAATTGAAATGAGTTTAAATGAAGGCCTCCAGAATATTGAGGGAATTCTACATCATGTCACACAATTAACAGGCATGCTTAAGCATGAATTCTCCCTGGTGTTCATTTGGGAAACTATAGCAGAGATCTTGAATAAATACTCCCCTCTACACATACACACACACACACACATACACACACACACACACACACACACACACACATCCCAAAGGAAGGCACAGATAGAGACATATCAACAAAATTCACCAATGCAGATTCCAAGTTTCACAAAAACCTGAAGAGGTCTGTGCATATATGCACATTTTATAGGGAATATTGTATATTTACAGGATTTTCCAAAGATACAAAAAGAGAGTCCTTGTGGGAGTGAAAAGAATGAGATTCAAACACCTCATTGAACATAGCCCAGCTTTACTCAGACTTGGGCAAAAACCCATAGCATGCATTACATGCAAGGTCCCAGAATGGAAAAATTATATAACAGGGATATATATATATATGTATATGTATATTAAGTTTATCTTATACTTATATAAGATATATATCATATATATATATGATATATATAATATATAAGATGGTATAATCACAGGAGCCAATAAGTAGAGAGGGAAGTTGTATAAAACAGAGACAAGTTTTTTTTTGTTATTTTTTAGAAAAAAAAAAGGGAGGATTTTCCTTACTCCAAAAGGGTTCAGATATAAACCCATTCTGAAGTTTTGATGGACAAAATACAAAAGTCCTGTATCTGAGATATTGTTAGCTTTAATTTTTGCATGGGAACTAATGGTCTTTAAATGAAACAAGGCATAGTCTGATATATTTATAGTCCTCACTTTATAGATGAGAAAAATGGGACTCAGAAAGATTAAGTAACTCTCACTCATTCATAATTACTGATAATTGTGATATGGACTCAAACTCAAATCACTGATCTAGAAAAGCTGTTATCATAACCCAAATTCTGACTTTGGGAAACATGATACAATGAAATTATTATTAAGAGAGGATTCCAAAGCAAATTCAATTCATTTTATCAGGGGACATTACCAAAATGATACATGAACTTCATAATTCTATTGATCATTTGAAGAAATTGGGGATTTTAACTTCGAGAAAGGAAAATTCAAGGGAACATGATAGTTATCTTCGAATATGTGAAAGGCTGATTGAAACTGACTTGAGGTATCTAGAAGTACAACGAGCTGCCTTATAAAATAATAAGTTCTTCTTTATTGGAGTTCTTCTAGAGATTGGGTAGTATAAGTGATGTTGGAGTTGGGTTTCTTGTTCAATTTAAGCTGGAATACTTTCCAGCTCTGAGATTCTGTGATTCTATCACTTCAATTATTCAAGAATTTTTCCCACTTCCTTACCTAAGACATTCTTGCCTACATACAAGTGGGCATGTGTCTACCATATGTTAAATTGACACATTAACATACTAGAAAAGGACCACCTAATATCCAAAGTTGTCTAACAGAGCAATCTAAAACACAAAAGATTCAATAGTTTAGAAAGTAAAGAAATACATTTGGACATTTATGTACCTCTTTCCTCAACTATTCAAATCCCTTTTTTGATAATTTGCTCATAGAGGTTAGATATCAGTTCTGATTTATTTTTTACTGCCTAAAAGCATACTACCCATAGCAAAATAAGGTTTCACTACAAAGTAGAAAAGTCTGCCTTGGACCTCTTTCAAGGAAACCACTATGAAAAAAGACCCAGATGCTCAGGACTAACTTCTGGCAAATGACAAGCATATTATCTTAGGAAGGTTTAATTATAGGGTAACATTTGAACATTCTGTAACCATCAAACAGATTGTTAAATTTTTGATGTGAGTATTTATGTCAGAAACTATAAAATGGTATAAATCAAGGACTGATTATAATTGTGCTGATTTCTAGACTTAAGAAAGTGGTGGAGAAAACAAACCTAATAGTATGTGATAGGTACATATTTTCCTTAGAAAGCCAGTTGTTAAACATTTACTAGAACATCCCTGCTAGTTATCCCTTATGTAGGGTTCCCTCAACTGTACCTTCATACTAGGCCAGAAAAATAAAAGGAAACTGTACTGTCTGCAATAATGATCTGGATCCTATTCAACAGTGTGAATATTTAATTTGTTTTAAATTAAATTTTATTTTTACTAATAGTATTTCATTTTTTCCAAAAAACATGTAAAGACAGTTTTTAACATTCATTTTTACATTTCATAACCTTTTTCCCTCAACATTTCCTAGGCCTTTCAGGAATGCCTCTATGGTACTCAGACTACCCAGATGCTTACACAGCATGAAACATATTATCCTCAATTGGCTCATTTATTTCTCTTACAGCTGTTATTTTAATGATCTTCATCATCCGAGAAGCTTTTGCATCTAAACGAGAAGTTTCTTCCATAAAACTGACTACTACTAAGGCAAATGACTCTGTGTTCTAAATTTTTCTCCTTTCCACTCTTCCTGCCCTGCCCCAGCAAGCAATCTGATATAGATTATGTATACACCGTCCTTTTAAACATATTTCCATATTTGTCATGTTGTGAAAGAAAAATTCTGATTTTCCCAAAAGGGAAAAAAAAACCACAAGAAAATTTTTAAAAAGTGAAATTTTGATACATATTCATTCTTCATAGTTCTCTCTTCAGAGGTGATTAGCATGAAGTTAGTATTTTTATATGTTTATATATATATATATATACACATATATATGCCTATGGAAATAGTTGCAACAAGTCATATAGATAATTTTACAAGCTGTTAATCTAGATAATACAAACATTTTTGTTTGTGCATAGAAAAAAATTTTAAGCAATGCAAATACCAAATATTACTAGTAAGTAACCAAATTATTTAACTTTAAAGCAGTCAATAAAATTGATTTTAATTGTTTATGATTATTAAAAGAAATTGTTTCAGAGAATCTCTATTTTGTTTCACGTAAGGAATTCTATTTTTAACAATTGATGTTTTTACTACTGGGATACAACAGATTTTTGAGTCCATATTAAACTTTCACATTAACCAAGATTAGCAGAGAAAAAAAAAAAAACTACTTCCAGAAGATTACACAAGTTTGCCCAGAAATCCAAGTGGTTCCATTGGTTTGTCACCTTCAGATAAAAGATGAGATATATTTCTTTCTCCCTCCACTTTTCCCCTGAAAAAAATTGAAGCTTAATATAACCCTGAAAGGCCATTTCTGAGCCAGAATAGGGGGGGTTTCAACAGGGCAAAACCATTATCTTAAAAGCAGCTGAGGGGGATAGGTGGGAGAGTGATGATGGAAATTACTTTAGCCAACCAAAGAGGTGACTTAATTATGCATGACTGAAAAGCTGCTGTAAAAAGAATGGATTAGTGTTGTGTCCACAAGCTGTGCTCTTGACTATGAAATCAGAATCTGGCCTAGTTATGGTGTTTGAATATACTGAGAAAACCCATCTTGTAGAAGGGAATGGTTGGGGGTGGGTGACAAGTCCACAGAAGATTATAAATTTTATTTGAAAATTTTTCCTATGGGGAAAAAAAAGAATTGATCCTTCAGTGACCTTTATAATATCTCTGTGAGGTAGGTACTGCTATCAGCATTTGGATAATAAAACTGAGGTTCAGATAATAACTTAAAATGACATAGCATTTTAAAGTTTAACCAAGAGTTTTACATATACTATCTTGTTTAAGTCTCCACAACTCTGTGAGTTAGGCACTGAAAGTATTATGATCTGTATAGAAGAGGAAATCTAGACATACAGCTCCATATTCACAAGATTGATAAATATCAGAGAGAGGATTCGAAAAGAAATTTTCCTGAACCCATATCCTTCACTGTAGAGGGCCCAACCAAACTCTGGAGAAGTATACTTGAAAAAAGGTGTTAACTCAGTGGAATAGATGAGATAATGGTTCTCTAGTTCACATATATCTAGTTTGATATAATGATATAATCACTCTAGATTGGCTTATACTCAGTATACTATAATGATGTAATTGTAATAGGGTATTTAAACTGGGGACAAAGTCAGACTCAGAGGGAGACTGGTTGAGACTGGCAGACTGCTGGAGGATACTGGTCAGACTGAACCTGGGTCAGACTATGACAGAAAACTAGCCTGAACATTACACTTCACTTGATATACTGCATTAAAAAGCTAATAAGGGTGGAGTTGGGAGTAGAACTCCAAATTCTGTATTTCCTATTCCTTCACATCCCCTACTCTGTATAGTAAGCTTAGTGTGGAGATCCCAAGTTTGGTTAACCTATGTGCCTAACTTCAGGCAAATGTTCCTGCTTCTCTGTCCCAAGTTCAGATCGCATTTGAAATGATTCCCATTTTAAAGGAACTGTCCAAGAAAGGTCACATCTGAGAGGGGGAGAGGAGGAACATAGCTTCTATTTCCTTATCTAATGAATATTACTCTCTTGATCATTGAGCAACTAGAGCTCTGGAGAGAGGAAAAGAGCTGAGGATAGAGTGGTCCACAAGAGAATAAATAATGTGCTTTAGAAGCCACATTCAAATGCAGAAAACTTACTTTACAATACTAAAATATCCTTATGCAAAAGACAGTCTTCACTTGCTTCTATAGGGAGACTGTGAAAACAACTGATAGATACCATTGATATATAGGTTATTTCTTTTCTTTTGTGATTTTTGTTACAAGGAATGATTCTTTGAGCAAGTGAAGTACTAGGGATTTATTAGGAAACAAGAATGATTTAAAAAACAAAACCCAAAGCATTGCTTTAATTTCATTGCTATTGGCAACTCCTAGATGAGGTAACTTTCTTTACAAATATAAGTCGATACCTCCTTCTCCAAAACTTATGTCTTAGTGAGTTTTCCAAAATACTTATGGGTTAAACTTCTTGTCTAAGGAGATATGACTAGGATATTATGTGTCAGAAACAGGATTTGAAACCAGGTCTTCCTGGCTCTTACATATTCTCTCTGCCCTCTTTCTATATATATTATGCTTTCTCCAAGGACATCAATAAAAATAAGATTTTTAAAAAGAAAGAAAAATTGATTACAGAAAAACACATGGAATCTTTTAAAGAAGAAAACATTGCCCAACAAGCATGTCATTATTAACTTCAGATTCTTACCATCTAAAATTCCATATCCCCAAATATTTATTCCTAGATTTGAATTCAACTAAAATATATACACTTTCATTTCATCTCTTGTGATTAGAATTAAGACTTTTCATTTCAAAAGAAATCATTTCAGTTTCCTATACTTATAAGTGAAATGGTGAAAGAAGGAAGCAAATTTTAGAGGTGAAGAAAAGGGAGATATCAAGAGAAAAAATTTTCATGTTGAATTCAAGACCAGACCTGGGTTAACATTCCTGGAACCTGAGGGTTATTCATCTCACAAAGCCAAATTACCTTTACTTTTTGTCACCCTTAGGATGAAACATGACAGCTGTTGATCTCCTTGAGTGTTTTTAGCACTTTGAGAGCAATGATCTGTGGAGTGTGATACTCAATGGAGTAAGAAAGACAGGCATTTTAGAAAGACAGATAGTGGATGTTACTGGAAAGAGAATACCCTCATTGCTGGCACACTCAGGTGGCTCATTAGTAATATTATTCACCGGCTTCCCCTAAGTCAAGGGAGAAAAAATGTGTAGGGAAGAAAAATGGTAGTAAGATTAAGGGTGAGAAGGAAGGTTGATTTTAAAAAATTGTTTCTCTTAAAAGAGGATTTTAAATGATATTTTTTGAACACAGACTTTCTAAAGCATATATACTTCCACAGCTTGTAAACATGAAGAATTTATGGCTGGCTTTCATGTCCTTTTAAAAGTCATTCACCATTAAAGTAGATCCAGTGTGATTAGAACCAGCCATGGGGAAGGCATTAAAAACAGGTTTGAAATTTTTATAGGCTAGTCAAACAAAGTGTTTCTCACTTCCTCTTCTTCCAAACCCTCAGTATTAAACATTTCAAAGAATTAATATGTGTATAGCAAAATGATTTCATTTCCTGGGTTAGCATAGCTTCACCATTTCTCAAGAGTTTTACCACCTTCAATATTTGTAACAAAATCTGTTTCAACAGTTTTTATCTTTCTACCTCTTATTCACATTAAACTTTTTCTTCAGAGTTACCATGATCCTTCATTTTCTTGTCCCACCCCATTTTTCCTGTCCATGATCCCTGTTGTGGTTTCCCTTGCCTCCATATTGAACCTTAAGCCTATGGTTAGCCAATTAAATGGTTTAGTGCATGCATTATCTCCCTGCTTCTCTACCAATCCCAATTTGTGAATCATCATTCCTGATGAACTCCTACCATATACTTTTCCTGCCCTGTTTAATTTATAGCTATTTAATATTGTTGAAGGAAATCTTTTATCTACTAACACTTCTTTACAGCACTTCATCTAAGTTCATAAATATTTGGTCAGTCAATAAAAAATTTATTTAATGCCTATAATGTGGCAGACTGTACTAGGGATACAAAGAAAAATAAAAATAGTCCCTGCTCTCAAGGAGAATATATTCTAATAGTGGAGACAATGGGTAAATAACTAGTACACATGTATATGGAAGGTAATCTTAAAGGAAGCATAAACAGGTGGGAAAATTGGAAAAGGCATCCTCCAAGGAAGTAGGATTTGGGCTAGGTATTCAGTAAAATTGGGAAAATTAAAAGGGAGAGTATTTGTTTGTGAAGGACAGAGATGTGGGAAATGAAGAATCATAAACATATGGAGAAGGAAACTGGACAATCATATGCAAATGATATCAAATAGATCAGTGAAGCTGGATCTTACTGTGTGTGGAAGAGAATTAAGTAGAAAAAGACTCGAATCAGATTATAAAATTTTAAAAATGATTAACCAAGGATTTTATGATTTTTTCCCCTAAAGGTAATAGAGTATATATATAAATTGTGTTCATCTACTTCCTGGGTTTGTTTTGGCATGTGTATTCCCAGGTATTTTATACCATCTAGAGTTATTTTAAGTGAGATAGCTTTTACTATTCTTCTTGCAGGTTATGCGTGTATGAGTATAAGAGAGAGATATAAGAATGCTGATGATTGCAGATACTTGATATCCTGCTACTTTGCTAAAATTATTAAATTTTTAAAATACCTTTTTAATTGAGTCTTTGGAATTTTCCAAGTATATCATCAAACAATCTGCAAAAAGGGATAGCTTTTATTACCTCATTTCCTATTCTGATTCATTCTATTTCTTTTCCTTGTCTTATTGGTATTGCTAGGATTTCCAATACAATATTGAAAAAATATTGGTAACCATCTGTATTTTAAGAATTGATAAATATAAGTATTTATAGAATTTTTTTTTATATTCACACTTTTCTGTGTCTAATGGTAGCTGTCTCTAAAGTGAGATGGGAGGAAGAAAAAAGGGGGAAAATAAATTTACATGACGGTTTTATTATGTATTTAAAAGGAATAGCAAGTTGTACATAATAGAGTGACAGTCTCATGTGCAACTATCTACTTTTTTCCTCTTCTACTATATTATGGAAATGTTCGTTTTATTTCTTAAATTCAAAATAAAAGAAAAAAGAATAATCCAAACAAGAGGTGATGACACTCTGAAGTAATGTGTGAGTAGAAAAAGTGAGTAGAAAGATGCCAATGAGATATTTAATTCCAGATGTTCAAAGAGCACTTTATAATGTGGGACTGAAGTTTAGGAGAGAAATGGTAGAGAGATAGTATATAGATAGGAAAAGAGATAGAGATACATATATAGCTTACATAGATGCTTAGATCTGGCAGTTGTCTTATAGAGATGATAATTGAAAACATCAGAGAAGGGAAAACAACATAGAGTAAAAAATATTAAAATCCCAAGATAACACCTTAGAGATATCCAGAGTTAGTTGAATATGGATTAAGGACCAGCAAAGCCGACTGAGATGGAATGATCAGACAAATAGGAGCCTAGAAGAGAACAGTATCATGGAAAATACAAGGAGAAAAGAATGTTCAGAAGGAAGAAATGAATGACAATGTCAAATGCAATGTCAAAAAAAGATGAAGACTGAAAAAATTCTATTAAGAGATCATTGGTAACTTTGGGGAAAAAATACTTTCAGATGAATGATGAGGCAAAAAATCAGGTTACCCAGGGCTTAAAAGAGAATGAACAGAGAAGTTGAGACCATGGGTGTAAATGCTTTCTCAAAAGTTTATCCATGAAAGGGAGAGGATGATATATGAAAGCTAATGTGACTAGGATTAGTTAAGGTTTTGTTTATTTTGATGATGGGAAGGCTTAGATATGTTTGTAGCCTGTAAGAAGGTAAGAAAATAGCACTGATTGAAAATAAGAGAGATTAGGGATAATCATGAGGGTAATCTGTGGAGATGATGGGAGAAAATGGGATCAAAAATACTCATAGAGAAATTGTTCTTGGCAAGAAGAAGGGACATTTCTCCATCACAACCAGAAATGAAAGAGTAAGATGCTTGAGTAAAGTGAAATGAAGAGGAAGAGAGAAGAGGGAACTCATTGTGCATACCTTCAATTAGTTGTTTTAGTGAAGTTTGAAGTGAGATGCTCATATAAAAATTGGCAGTAGACAATGTAAAGCTTACCTTTACTATTTAATAATTTTGCTCTATCATTTTAAAATCTCCTCACTCATTTTCTTTAGCCTCTGTTCTATTTCTCTTCTCCTTTTATATCACTCTAATCCCATGAGTAACTCCACATTTATATCAATCTCATATGTAATTTAGAAAATTGAAGCCATTTGATGTGATTTCCCTCAAGCTTCCCTTTATTCCTCAAAAATGTCATTGCATCATCACCTATAGCTAGTTCCCAATTAATACTAATAAAAAATTCCTTTGAAGGGTCATTCTGTATATTTCCATTGGGTCTGAAATCAAATACTATGTTTTACATAATATAACTTAGATTATAATATTGTTTATGTATGTTAGATTATAATCTAAGTTATAATATTGTTTATGTATTATATACATATATAATTTACATAATTATGAATTCAGAACATTATGAATAATTATGAAATTAGAGCAGTGCAAATTCTAATATATGTGACCACTTCAGGAGATTCTTTACTCTCTCTTATTAAGACTTAGATGCAGTCACTTTTCTTTCCCTCTAGTCACAAAAGAAGCCATATCTTACTTATACCTATGGCTAATTTTTATACCATTATCTTCTTCCTTCCCATATTCTTCAGGGTATTGATCTCATCAGTCACCTCTGCACGAATTCAGTTAACCTTACTAGACCGTCTTTCTCAATCTCTTCTATGTAAACTTCAAAAGACATTGTCCATGCTTGATGTTTCTGCTCCCTTCTTATACCCACTTTCTTTTCAAATCATTACATCTGTGTTTCTGCCTTCATCACTCCAGAGAAACTGCTGTCTCTAAGGTAATCATGACTTCTTTAAAAACAAATGCAGTGATCTTTTTTTCCGGCTTTCATCCTCCTTGATGTTTGTAACTTTTCAGGAGGAAAATGGGCTTTAGAGTTAGATGTCTTAGGTTTGAAATCTGATTCTTATATTTATATAATCTTAGATAATCTTGAAAACAAAGTATTTCACAATGTCAGAGGCTTAAAGTTGGAAAGTACCTTATAAGTCATTGAGTCCAACTCCTCATTTTACAGATAAGAAAATTGAGGCACAGAAAAGTTAAGTGATATTTCTAAAGCCACATAGCTAGTAAGTTTTTGAGGCTAGATTTGGGCTTAGGTTTTCCTGACTCCAAACCCAGAACTCCATAGAGTGATAAAGCTAAATGATTCCTAAAATCACTTTCAGCACTAATTTCTGTGCTTCAATTTATCATGGCTCTATACAAATGAAGCTGAAATGTAAATGTACAAAGCAGAAGGCTGAAAAAGGAGGTTTTTCTCCCATAACCATAGCTAGCTATGTGATTTTAAGCAATTCACATGCACTATGGCAAAAGACCTCCTATTGAATTTCAAAAAGCAGTCTTCACTAAGTTCCCCAAGCTTCCATTAAAATCAATGGCAGGTAATCACATAGAACTCCTTGGAGAAAAAGGCAATTGTAGTGCAAGGTATTGCCATATCCCATGAGAGGGAAGCATTAGGGGATATTGGAAATAGTACCATATTTGAAATTAAAAAGAAGAAAGCAAGAAAACCAGCATTTATTAAGCACCTACCATGTGCCAGGCACTTTAAAATATCATCTCATTTGATCTTTATAGCAACTCTGGGAATTAGGGGCTATTATGTCTATTTTACAGTTGAGGGAACTAAGGCAGACAAAGATTAAGTGACTTGCTCAGAATTACACAGCAGGTAAGTATTTGAGGCTGTATTTGTGATTCCAGATTCAGCATTTGACCCTCGCTTTGCTATTAGAAGAGTAAATTTTCACTGTCAGCTCTGCTCTTTTAGCAGCTGTGAGAACCAAAGTCAATTAAATCTTCTTTGGGTCTCAGTGTTCTCTTCTGTAAAATGAAAAAAATTGACCCATCTGACCTCTCATCTCTTGGAACTCTAAAATCCTACGAACAATATGTTTTGCATATTTGTATGTATCATTAAAGGAGAAACAATCAAGAACAGATCTGATTTCTCACCTCTCATAGCATCCAGAACACAAAGATCTTCAGTAACTGTGAAATTGCTGAGTACATTAATCACTAGTAATTTACTTACTTGCTCACTACAAATAACAGAAACAGGAATAAATTTTTGAATGGAATATAAAGTGTTGTTTTAAGCCATTTGCTTGAAGACAAGTAAATAACAGTGTTGTTATTTCAATATGCACAAAGATTCCAAATGATTATCAGATGCTACTGTTAGGTGCTTAATACTGGATGTATTTTTCTAAGCTATTTCTCTATTAAATTCTTCAGTATCAGTGCTTCCCTACTTACAAATATTAAATTAACAACAGCCTATATGTAAATTGTCAGCACTACTCTTCTCTTCCCTACTTGCTATGGAACAGTTACACAACTGAAACTTGAAAGACCAGGAAATGCACATTAGAAGATATTTTTCCTTTTTTGACCAAGTCCTGAAGGAGTAAAATTTTCTTTCTGTGGCAAGTTGAATTTGACACAAAACTGAGATAAAAATCTATGTTTAAAGGAAACACTCACAGGGAACAAATTAGATGCTACATTACTAGTGATCAATATATTTAATTTAATTCAAGATCTCTTTGCCTCCACTTCCTTTTTTCTCCTTCAAGAACATAGTACTTGTGTCCCCTTCTTGTTTTCTCCATCATTTTTCACCTCTCAGATAATCTTTTTCATACATAACTACATATCTTCTTGAACTATTTTCCTTCTTCATAATCTTTTCCATCACTCGCCTATTTTTTTTTGTCAGAATTTCATGGTCATAAGAACTGATGGACAAAATCTCTTTAGTGATGGAGAGATAAGCCCATGCATGAAACATCAGCCATTCAATCCTAAAACCAAATATGCAAGGCATGAAATCACCTCCCTTTTTTGGATATTCATAAGCAGTCCATACAAGACCTCTAAGGAAATATAGATGTATTATACAACCTCTTCCCATTCTTCAGCCTTTGTCAACAGAGATACAATAGCTAGAGCCACACATAGCAATACAAAACAAGTGGGGAAAACTATATTCTATCAGAGCCATGCTTCTTTTAGATCTTTTTCAGATCCTTACCTATAGGCCATTTTTTGTTTCTCTCATATACTACATTATAACTTGAACAAGGCCTGAGACAGCTTGACCAATATACATCATCAGTCAGGGCAATGAAAATGTGTCTTAATTATCTGCTCCAGGTGGTTTTATGACCTTGAACATAGTATTTCACCTCTTCCAACCTCAATTTCCCCATATCTAAAATAAATTGGCAGCTAGATGGCACAGTGGATAGTGTTTTGGCCTTGACATCAAGAGGACCTGAGTTTAAATCCAGCCTCAGACATTTAATATTTACTAGCTGTGTGACCCTGGGCAAGTTATTTAACCCCAATTGCCTCTCCCATAGAAATAAAATAAAGATACTAGACTAGATGAATCTAAGTTCTTGTCTAGGTTTAAATCTACAATCCTATGGCATGAGTAGAACACCTGTCACTCATAACCAGACATGAATATCTTGGTATTCTTCATAATAGTCCACATCTATAATATTCCCGGGGAGTGGGGAAACAGCAATGATCTTTGCATTTAAAAATGCCTGATTCAAAAAATATATATTCCTTCCCCAGGCCAGTATCTTTTCCCTACTGAAAGTAGATTCAGTCTCTGCATTTGCTAATCTGAAAAAAAAGGCAACTGGTTTCCAAAGTGTTGATCTGAACTGAAAGCAGAATATGAAAAATTTTAATTTGTTCCACAGACATTCAATGTATTTATTTCTTTGCAAATAGACTTTTAAAATCTCAACTTTGTGTTAGCTAGAATTTACCATTTCTATAAAATTGTATGTGGATAGTCCCTCAGGGCTTGGTCAAAGAAGAAAAACATTTAATGTCCATTTTTTTGTCATTAAATTTTCAAGATCCCACTAAGTTATAAAATCACTGCTATAGTTTCCCAAGTGAACACCTGAAAAGAACAGTGAGTCAAATTATACATTTATTCTACTTGATTAGTTCATTGAAATCATCATTGAAATAAAAAATCCTTCAGCGTTTCTCTTTCTACAATTTATTGTCTTGTAAGTAAATTATTTGGCCATTAGTCCTTATTATAATCAAAAATGCTACCTTTCATGTGTACAGATGAGACCTCTGATCTAGAAGTGTTCTTTTCCTTAGTTCATTGATACACATGTGAGACAGTCAGAATTAAGAATTAAATTTGTGATTGGAGCAAGGTAAAACTAATTGGTCCACCTGAGAATCAAATCTCTTCAGCCTTGGTTTATTAATTAGCACCGTGCTATAATGAATTAAGAGCTCATAAAGAACTGGGAAGAAAAAGTGAAGGAAGAGGCAGAAGAAACAGAAAAGTCAAATGGACTGACAATTAAAACGAACGATTCTCTGCACTCACAAAAAAATTACTTATGTATTCCTATAGCAACATTTCTCCCAGGACTTCTTGGAAAAAAATAACAACCATCTCCAGCCACATTTGGGCTTTTGGGTCTCCCTGCACAAGATCTACACAGTTCAAAACTTTTCATGTTGAATTTATTATATTTCTTTTTTTTAAAGAAAATTTATATAACAGAGATATACAGATTGACTGTATTTGTATACTAGATAATACCTTTATTATATATTTAAAAGGAATAGTAAATGGTATATAATAGATTTGCAGTTTCATGTGCAATCATCTTTTTATTATACTATGCCATGGAAATTCTTTTTATATTCCATAAATTAAAAACAAAATTAAAAAAAAGAATGTAGAAGCCTTTTGTATGTTAGAAACTAGAAATAATCAAATTCCTAACTGAAAATTTGAAATTAAAAAAAATCTATTCTTAGGAAAGCTCACATGTTCTAGTTCCTTTGATTCTTCCATCTTTTTTCCTCCAAGTTCATTTCTTTTTTTTCCTCATCTCTTCTGCCCTTTTCATTTTCTACCTTTCTTAAATCTCAAGATTTGCCACTCTTAAGTTATTGGGTCATATGCTTTGTGTACTTTATTGTGCATCAATGTACTGACAGCTGCTGGATAGTGGTGGTTAGTGTAGTTGCCCCCAAAAGAAGCAGCCAATTATAGTCATGAAATGTGGCACCTAGCCAGAAATCAATATAGTATACACAAGATTGCTATAACATTTGGAGTTCATGGCATTTCGTCAGTTGGTACTAGCTCCCATAACCTTTCTGTTTTGGGATGCTGTGCAGGAATTCTGAATCAAAATGAAAAAAAGGGAAGTACAGGTATATATAAATTTAAAAATCCATTTTGGAAGTGAAGTTGGTAAGCATATGTATGTGTGTATGTATTCCCACATATATATGCATATGATACATCCATATATCCATATTTATACACATACATAGATATAAATTTACTTTTTTGTATTTGCTCAGTTGTGCATACACATACAAAGTTAATTTTAGTTTTGTTTTAATCAGACCTGTGATTTCACAGCTATAGGGAACCAATTCATAGATAGGGACTTATTCGACCAATGTATACTAAAACCTTTTCTGAAACATATAATCTTAAACAGTTGCCTAAGACATTGATGAGTTATTTACTTACAGTTTATATATATTTGGGTAAACTGTAATATCCTTGTTGTAGGGCATTCCCAGTGAGAAAAATCTCCAATTCTTTCTACAACTTCACCCATACACACACACACACACACACACACACACACACACACACACACACAGAAATGTATAGTATAAATGTCTTTGTATGTATAGATGCATAATGATCTTGAAGGCTTTCATCATGCTTGTCATTCTTTATATCATTGTTTCTAAAATGTTATGTTCAAGGATGAAGAGAATATTCTAGATGTGGTCTGATCAGGACAGAATAGTTTGAGATTATCAGTTCCCTCATTCAGGACCCTAGGCTTCCTTTAAACCATTCAAAAATCACAGCAGCTTCTTTGGCATACATAACACATGGCTGAGCTTGCAGTTTGATAAAACTCTAAGACTTTCTACACATAAGATACTGTCTAGCTACACCTCCTCATCTTGGACTTGTGAAGTTGATTTTTTAAACTTTGAGATAAGACTTTGTACCTGTAAAATTTAATCTTGTTCAATTTGGCCCGACATTACAGCCTGTAAGGATCTTTTAGGATACTGATTCTGTCATTCAGTGTGTTAGATCCTTCTGTCTTTCTTTTCTTCTTCTTCTTCTTCTTCTTCTTCTTCTTCTTCTTCTTCTTCTTCTTCTTCTTCTTCTTCTTCTTCTTCTTCTTCTTCTTCTTCTTCTTCTTCTTCTTCTTCTTCTTCTTCTTCTTCTCTCTCTCTCTCTCTCTCTTTCTGTCTCTGTCTCTGTCTCTGTCTTTCTGTCTCTCTGTATCTCTTTCTCTCTCTTTCTTCTGTGACATAGCAGCCAAACCCTACACAAATCTGTTGTGAGATTGGGCTTTCCAGAAACCCTGAGAATAGCAATGCTGCCTACTGTATGCAGCCCGATAGGAGGCCAGGCTTCCAATCCTGCTGGAAACCCAATGGAGTCTTAATGGTGACTAAGACTCCTTCCATTGGTCAGGTTAAATGCCAGGACATCAAGGACCAGGTTGTCAGGGACATTTTGAACCTTCTACTCACCTTCTAACATTAACTGAGCACCTCCTATCCCTAGGTACTTTGTCTGGACTCCAAAATAGTTGATATACTTCCAATTCTCTTATTCTTCCTATCTTAAGTATACTGAATTCCCAGCTTTTGGAGAAAATACCCTCATCTCTACATCTATAGTGTTCCCTTCTATATCTGTCTTCCCCTTCCACTATGTCCTTTGAGACTCCTTACCTATAACCGACAAGTTTCCTTTCATTTTAGATTTCTTCTTCTCTAGCTGCCTCCATCTTCAGGACCTCATTGGATTCCTCCAGATATTATTATATCATCTATAACTTAGTCTATATTTCTCCATTTTGTGTATGTTGTTTGTCCTTCATTTTCAAAGAGGACTAAATGACATCAAGGAGTGTGTTTTGACTTGCCTGTTAATTAGATTTAAATAAGGCAGAGTTACACAAAGTGATCAGCCTCACTCTCTCTACCAGAATTACTGAACTATGGTGTCAAGACAAGTCAGGATGACTTCTGGTAGTCCAGAAGGCAATGGATGACCTTGGTATCTTTGATGTCTAACTAACCTTTAAGCCTTCATAACTTTAACCTTTATAACCTTTAACCTTCATAACTCCATAGCACTTACTTTAGCCACCATTGTGGCTGTCACAACAAATTGTTTTTATCTGCCCATTCCACTGGGGGAAGCCTTCATGTTTGGGGTAGATATGTCCCTTACCAATAGTTTGAAGCCTGCCAATTACCCTCAACCTGGTTTAGCTGTCTGCTGAGACAGTTTTACCAAGGTATGGTTGCTATACATACTACATTTTCTTCAAGTTATAGATAAGAATTGGGTGACAATTGGAGAAGAATGTGAGAATAGGCTACAACCAGTAGTTAGTTTATTTCCCCTCCTTCAAGTACATTGTATTTACTTTGTACAATTCCTCCCAAGAGAATGTGTCCTCTTGTAAAGTAGGGATTGTTTCATTTTATTTTATTTGTATCCCCAACACCTAACTGAGCATCTGGCATTTAGGCCCTTAAAAAGTGCTTATTAACTATTGAATAAGTGTGTGCCTTTGGATGATTGAGTTATTTGGATTAGTATTGTTAATAGAGAGAATTAATGGGTACTGGGAAAAACTTTAAGAAAAAGATCATAATGATATGAGGTGAAGAAGATAGTGTCATCATGGTTCATGTATTTAAGTCCAGCATATCTCATTTAAGAAATGTGTTTCCTTG
Organism: Antechinus flavipes; assembly: GCF_016432865.1. Lineage (NCBI taxonomy): Eukaryota > Metazoa > Chordata > Mammalia > Dasyuromorphia > Dasyuridae > Antechinus > Antechinus flavipes. The sequence goes on along the minus strand of NC_067398.1, from coordinate 461,852,106 downwards.
TGTCATAAAATCCAAGAAATTACACTCCATTTGTCTTGACTATTTTTGAGACTAAAAATTCAGGCTCAGAAAGCAGGATACCAAATTTGAAGATCATAAATTTATTTGCAGCTGTGACCATTGTCTATTCCAAGCTGATTTCATTGGTTCCTTAATATCTTGACAGTGTTTGTGAATTGGTCTTCTTAGGTTATTTCCAGGCCATGATGTCTTACTTAAACACAAAAAAGAAGAGTCTAGAATTAATAGAAGGAAACATCAGTAGTTTTTTGTCTTGATATAGTCACATTCAAATAATCTAACCATATAATCCACAATCTCGTTCCCTTTGTATCAATGAATCAGCAAGCACTTATTAAGCATTTACAGAATGCCAGGATCTGTGTAAGGTACTAGGGATCCACATATCTTCTTGACACTAAATTGCCCATATTTTCCTACTAAGCTCCATTTAAATCTCTAAGACTATAAATTGCAGAATAGTTATAGATATGTATTGGTAGAAGGAGTTTCATGAGGAACTCTTATATTAGTGGAATAATAGATACAATTTAATACACACACACAATTGATGAACTCTGGCAATTAAAGCCCTTCACATTACGACTTTAGCTTATTTTACCAGGTAGATTACAAAGTCATTAGATGACTCTCCCCTCCTATATTCTGAGCTCCAGCCAAGTCCACTGTTTCCTGTACTTGACATTCTATCTCCCACCTACATTTCTTTGCATTGGCTGGAATTTCCTATGATTGGAATGCTCTCTAACCTTAGCCTCTGCACCTCTACTTTGTGGAACTCCTGGATCTCTTCAAGGTTTGTCTCAAATGCCAATTCCTCCTTGATTCCCTTAGTAATTATCAATTAATAATTACTCATCAGTTTGTATATATAGCTTGTATTCTACCTGGTGGTAGAACCTCTTGATGGCTGAGTTACCTCAGCTATAAAATGAGGGAGTTGGATTCCCAAGGTTCCTGCCAGTTCTATATCTTTGATTCTCTGATTTGCTCTGGATCCTGTAGTCTATAAATTATCAGAGAAGACACTTGAAAACAGATTATCCTGCCTCTAAGGTGGGTCTTCTATCCACTGTTATGCTGCCTCTCAAATATATATACACATATTTACAGATATATTTGTGTGTATAAAAATCTACCCTGCAATATTGACATGATGCAACATGACAATATTGCATTCAGAAGCAACTTCTCTGACTAATGGAAAGATTTATTTAAAATAGTTTTAGGACTGTGGCAATATGGGGATTTAATTCAGATGAGAAAAGAGTACCTCAGATACTTTAATAAATATAAAATGAACTTGATCATAGAAGCTTACAAACTAAAAAAAAAACAGGAAATCTGGATTTGAATGCTAGATTTGGAATCAGCAATACTGAATTAGGATTTTAGTTCTACTTGCTGCATAGACAAAGCATTTAATTCTTATGAGCTTGTTTCTTTGAAAATATTTTAAAAGGTTTTGAACTCTATAACCTCTTAAGTCCTTTCTACCTTCAAATCTATTATGATTCCTACTTTGGTTCAATCTTCTGCTGGATCATATTAGTATTCAGTTTCTATAGCTATATGAGGGAGAGATTTCACAGTTCCACAATTATGGATGAATATTTTTCCTTCGGTATTTTCCATTATTTATTGCAGTGGAAAGTCCAGTTTCAATCCCATGTTTTCTCTTTTTCATTTTCCTTCCTGCTTGACTCAAGCAGTCTGAAATTTCCTAACCAACAAAGGAAAGAGTTTGCTATTATAGTAATCCCCATCTTTCTGGAAATTCACAGAGGGGAACAAAGCTGATAAATTGAGATCTGCTGATTATCTAATCTAACTGCCTTAGTGTATAGATGAGAAAATTTATTCCCACAAAAGGCAAGTGATTTGCTCTGATTCAAATTTTTGCCCTCTCTGTCTGTCTCCTAATCTGATTGTTTTTCTTCTATGTTACCTAGAGCAGCACTCAGAGATTCCTGACATTTTATAATATCAGTGTGGTTTTTCTCCCCATGATCATCAGAGTTATGTAAATTCACTTTGTAGCTGTGAATAAAATATTTAGAAGCCAATTGCAAAAATAGAGTGGCAGGTGGAAGTTTGCATCACTATCGTTCGCTTTGCTAAATACAGAAGGCAACATGCTATCTCACATATTTTATTGAGTATCTGTCACCTTCCTTACTGTTATGCTATTCCCTAGATCCAGTCTCCATTATTGAGGTTCTGTTAGGAGCTTAATACTGTGCTAGGTGTCATGAAATATTAAAAAGGTAAAAGACATGGTTTGTGCCCTAGTATTGTAAATCTAGAGCTATAGGAGAATTTCAAGGTCTTTTAGTCCAACTCTCTTATTTTATAGATAAAGGAACCGAGACCAAGACAGGTTAATGGACTTGAAGGAGATCATATAGAGCAGAGCTGTGATCTGAATTCAAGTTTCTTGATTCCAAATTCATATCACAGTATCAGACTGTGAGAGACAAGATGATACAGATTCAGATATAAATAATAAGTGCTATAGTGATTTAGAGACAGAAAAGATCATGGGCAGCCATAGTTAAAAAAGACTCATGGAGGAGGTGGAACTTGAGTGCATCTTGAAGGTTATTAAGATTTGGATGGGCAGTGAAAAGGGAGGAAAGGATATTCCAGACAAGAGGAACAGCATGAACAAACTCTGGAGTTAGGAATGGGTATGAAATATTTCTGGGATAATGAGGAGACTGGTTGGACTGAGGTTAAGCATTTATGTCATAGAATCATGGTTGGTAAGTAGATCTAGTGAAGGCCTGGGAAGGGCATTGGAAAACAGATGCATGAGTGGGGAGGAATAAAAATTTTATTGTGGAGGCAAAAGAGAAACTGGAAATTTGGAGAAAAGAATATAATAAAGTGAATTATTTCAGAAAGATGTGTTTCTTGATGATATATAGGAGGGAACTGTACCAGCTTAAGGGAGATGATTGTTAAATTTTAAGTGTGATCATCTACATCTCAGAAATCAGCAAAAGCTACCAACAAGATCTTTATTAATTGTTTTATTGTCTAGACATAAGAGTGAGGGAGAAAATGTTAAGAATGGAGATTAAATTTCAAATATATTGTACATACATTTAGGGGGAGAGGGATAGAGTCAGTTATTAAACATTTATCAGCACACCAGTGCACAGATAGTTATTTCCCTTCTCTGGACCTCAATTTCTTTCTTTTTTTTTTAATTTAAAACTTAAATAGAAAATATAAAAACATGAAATAGAAAAGGAAAAAGAAAATGCCACCATGTGTACAAAACAAGAGAAGATTCAAAATACATAACAATAAATTTCCATTTCAAGAAAATGTATATAATAGAACACATTGTATTCAGAACTTTGCATCTTTGCTTTCTTATAGGTTTTCTTTTGTTCTATGCTGTGTACTTTTTACTTTATTCTTTCTTTTCCCCTTTCTTTCCCTTTATACTCTTATCCCCCCATTGCACCTCCCCCAAGCAAACAACAGTTATGCATGGTATATTTATGTTTGTATATAAATTTATTTCTTAATAATACTTAATAGCCATTATAGAAGCTAGGCCGCTCAGTGGTACAGTGGCTAAAGTGAGAGAAATCAGGAAGACTCATATTTGTTGAGTTTAAATCCATCCTCAGATATTTATTAGCTGTGTGACTCTGGGAAACCATTTTAACTCAGTTTTCTTGTCAGTAACATGAACTGAAGAAGAAAATGGCAAACCATTCGAATAGCTTTGCCAAGAAAACTCCAAACAGGGTCACAAAGAGTCAGACACTACTGAACAACAACAATATTTTACATGGTATTTTAACATTTGAAATGCAATATATATATACATATATATGTGTATATATATATATATTATATATATATATATATATGTACCTATGTATTTCTATGCCATGCTAGACAGTTCAGACACAAATCATGAGTTCCACTGTGACAGTCACAAAGGACTGAAATATGATGGTGGAAGTGAGACCAGAAAGGAAAGGATAATAACAGATCTCTTGAAAGAAGATTCCTCAGAATTCCTTGACTGACTGGAAACAGGAGATAAAGCCAGTGGAAGGTTTTGAGATGTTGAAAATTGACTACTGGGAAAATAGGGAAAGCACTGATTTTAAAAGGAAAGTTGTGAGAGGGAACTAGTTCGGCAGAAATGACGAAGAGTTTCATTTCTGACCTGCCAAATTTAAAGTGACAAAAGAACACTCAGGTGGAGCTATTCTGTAGTGTTTGGAGTTATGAGACTAGATAGAGGTCAGGTTAGAGGTTTGGGTTGATTTCACAGTTGGTATCAGAAAGTCTACAGCTGAACCAGATATGGCATAGAGAAAGAACAAAGGGCCAGGGAACATAGGGCCTTAGAAAATCCCTATTATAGAAGGAAATAGGCTGTGAAACTAAAGTTATAAAAAGAGAGAAGAGTGATTAGAAAAATGAGGAGAAAGCTAGCATATGTCATGAAAAGCAAAATGGGAGTTTAAAGATTGCAGAAGTGTTCAAATGATGTCAAGAAATTAAGGAGAATGTGCAGAGAAATGGTCACTATATATTTTTTCTATACAGAGAAAAATTAACTGATTTAATGTAAAATGTCAGAGCACAAACTCACTAAAGACAGCATGGTGAAATGCAAAGAGCCTCAGTAATCTGAGTCTGAGTTTGGGCTTATTAGCCATGTGGTCTGGGGCTAGTGAATTCAACTAGGTGACCTGTAGCCATATCTATAAAATAGAATTAGTAATACTGAATTTTCTTATTTTATAGCATAATTATGAGGGAAATTCTTTGGAAATTAAGAGAAATAAAGAAAGATTTATAGGAATTGATACAGCATAAGATAAGCAGAAGTAGTAGAAAAAAGATATGACATCAATATAAATGAAAACATTAAAAAGAAGTGGAACTCTAAGTAACTGAATATTCAGGGAAGGTTCTGGAGGAAAAAAACCTCTAACAGCTATTTTTTATATGTTTTATGGTTCTTTACTGATTATTTCATCCAATCCTCAGAACAATCTTGTAAGGAGGTGTTATCATTACACACATTTTACAGATTAGGAGACTGGAACTAAAAGAGATCCGAGGACTAATCCAGAAGCATGCACATCTGCAGAAAGTCTGCTTAGGTCTTCTTTACTTAAAAAACAGAACTTTACTGACCACCTGACTCCCTCAAATGATAAAATCTCTGAGTGGAGGATTACAAAGAATATTATAGATATTGTCAGGTCCAATATCTATATTTGATATGTTTACTTAATATTTTCCCCCATGGTAGGATTTAATGTGGTCTAAAAGGTCTGAAATGACTGATTTAAACCCAAAAGGTATTAATGAATTGTATTTTTATTTCATCATTCATATTTGATGTGATTGTATTTTCATCTGTACTTGATTTTTATTTTATCAAATACATTAAGGAACTAAATGTAAGACCAAAACAAACATAAATATAACAACTAAGTGTTTAAAAATAATAATTCTTTGATATCTTCTTATCCCAGAAAGAATCTTTTGTGTAGGTAGCTGACTGTAGGCCCTAAATGCCTGAGCCATTCATGATTTCTTTCCATAGATTTCTCAATTCACAGTCTGTCTTTCTTTCTGATAGTTTATAGCTTATTTTGTGATCTGCTGCCTCCTATTCACTGTCCCAGAAGTTTAAACAATTTCAGTTTAAATTCTTCATGGTGATTAATCAATCAATCAACATTTAAGCACCTATCATATGCCATGTTACATGTTAGATCCAAAGTGTCAAAATCTGCTAAATCAGATGTACTTCAAAGGATTTTCCAGCATTCTGATTCTTGCTTACCTGCCTATTGTTGATATTAAACAGGATATCCTGATTTGTGATCACAAATGCACAGGTAGAACATACAATTTACGAGTCCTTTAGGCAAAAGAGATGTCAGGGTGTGTTATGGTGGCAATAGCACTGGGTTAAATATCCTGAAATCTGGGTTCTAACCCAAGCTCAGCCAATTACTACCTGTGTGATCTAGGGCAAGTTTTATCTCTCTGGGGATCTCTCATCTTTAAAATGAGAAGGTGGAATTAGATGACTTTGAAGGAATTTATAGTTCTAAATCTTATCAGCTTTATATTATTCTACTAGGTAATACATGTATCATGTGTCACCTGCAAAGTCTCTTATTTTCTTATCATAGATAAAAGTTTTCTTTAATCTTAAAGCAGAATAATTTCCAAGATTTTTTAATAATAAGGCAAAGACTTTGAAAGCACTGATTAATCTTACAATTTGCCAAACTGTGAGCAGCTTTGCTTCTTAGGATAGTCCTCTGTTTTGAATATGGTTTTATAATTCTTGTATTAATTTCTAGTTCAATTTAGTGCAACAGAAATATATTTAATGCCTATTATATGCAGAACATTGTGCCAGTTGTTACATCAAATTTAAAATTAACAAACTTATTGTTTAATCTAAAAATAAAAAATTAACTACTATGAAAATATAAAAGTTGAAAGAAAACACTCCCTACCTTCAAGAAGTGTATATTCTACTTAAAATAGGAAATTTTAGCCTAGGATTAGTTCCTAGACCCTGGAGAGGTCTGTGAATAAATTTTAGGGAGCCTGTGAAGTATATCAGAAATCTAATTTTAAAAATACTTTGATAACTGTATTTCAAAATAATTGACTTCCTTTGCAATCATATTTTATGTAAATAAATACATTATTCTAAGAAGGGGGTCACTGATCCATCAGACTTCCCAAGCCCTCACTCTAGGATGCAATATATATATATATATATATATATATATATATATATATTATATATATATATATATATATATATATATACATACATACATACACACAATAAATGTAGGACAAGGAAAACTTTAGAGGGAGAATAAACAACTCAATCAATCAAAATACACTTATTATATGTCTACCATAAACAGGTAGGTGCTTAAGAGAGAAAGAAACAAAAATAGTTCTTAGCCCCAACAAGTTTATAATCTATCTAGGAAAGACTCCATGTGCATATGTAGCAAATCACTTAACCTCTGTTATTCTTAATCCTTTGGCGAAGGAAATGGCAAATTACTCCAGTATGTTTCCCAAGAAAACTCTAAAGGCAGTAGCGCCATAGGGTTGCAAAAAGTCAGACTCAGCTTAAGATGGACTGACTACCATTTGGAGCATCAAGGAAGGCCTTAGGGATAAAATAAAATTTCAGCTGATGATTGAAGGAAATTAGGAATCCTGAGAGATGAAAGTGAAAAGGAAACCCATTGAAAGGAAGGAAAATGCACAGTTCAAAAGGATTGTCATGTATGAGGAACAGCAAAAAAGGCCAGAATATGTATTGCAGGAGATCAGTATATAACTGTATTTGGTTGTGAAAGTTTTAAAGGATAAACAGAATTTATATTTGTGCTGGAGATAATAGAGAGCCATTTTATAGTACTGACTAGGGGAATGACATGGTTTGGGAAAAATAATTTTGCATCCATGAAAAGAATAGATTGAAAAGGGCAAAATCTTGAAGGAAGGAGACCAATGCATTCAGGCAGGAGGTGATGAGGCTCTGAATTAAGGTAGCATCTGATCTTTACTATAAAAGAAGATAAGAATTTTGAGAAGCAATAATAAGGAAGGAGTAAATTCCAGGCATGGATCCTGTGCATCCCATTTCATATTTCATCCTGTGCATTGCAGTGAAAAAGAAAAATAGAGAAGTCAGTTGAAATCCATATAATTCGGTCAGCAACAATAGTTCTCTCTTACCCTGATCACAGTTGTCCCAATCTGCTTTTTTTCATATCAACAATAGGCAGGTAAGCAAGAATTGGGATGCTGGAAGATCCTCTGGAATGCATCAGGTTTTGTAGATGTGCTCTTTTTGACATTGTGGGTATAATTTTTAATCTGGCACTTAAGAGGAACTTAAATGTTTATTGGGCCATGGATTGATCACTATGAAGAATTTAAATTGAAATTGTCCGCACTTTAGGGGAAGTGGATAGGAAATAGGAGGCAATAAAATTACAATATTTTGCCTGTGATTTTATTTTTGGAGGGAATTCCCTTTTCTAATGTAGCTCAGTAACTGTTTTGTGGCACAGACTTTGAGCACTACCTAGGACACTTGGGAATTTAAATGCTTTGTCCAGTATCACACAGCTAGTATATGTCAGAGACAGAATCTGAACCCACATCTTTCTGACCCTGATAGTACTCTCTATCTTTTATATAATTTTCTCTCTCTATGCAAAACTATGGAGACAGTAAATGGAACATCTATTCTGGGAAACATCTATTTGGAAGATTTTTCAGTTTGCTTGGAAAGCCTAGTTTCTCTTACATGCTTATGTTAATTATATGAGTGCTTGGATTTATAAAGGAGGACCTAAAAAAAAAATCAGGGCAGATTCATTTTTGGACAAATATTTAAGTGAAAACTTTAAAATATTCATCAGTCCTCTAGTTGTTTTTCTATATCTGTAATGATATTTGTCATTATCAAGGTGTTCACCTGAATTTTTCCTTTTTCTTCTTATAATTTGGCTTTAGGTATATACAATGTGAATAATTCTCTGCCCATGATAAGTAGAAGAGATTTTCATAATCCTCCTCTTCCTCTTCCTACCTACAATTACAGATGAACTCTAAGAGATTTCCTGCTTAGCTTTTGGCAATCCAAACCTTCCTATGTGAGATTTATGGTGAAAATGAATTAAATCAATTAACAATAGTTAATAAGACCTGGAATTTACATAATAACCTACACATATCAGATTTAATTCTCAACACAATTCTGGAAGTAGGTGCTATTATTATTATTCCCATTTTATAGATGAGGAAATCAATAATGAGAGTTCAAATGACTTGACCTGGGTCACACAGCTAATCAGTGTCTGAAGCAGGATTATTAAAAAAAAAAGTTTTCTTGACTCCATGTCTAACATTCCATATATCCACTATAGTACTTAGCCACTGACATATCTTTCCTGAGGCAGTCAGGTGGTAGTATAGAAGAAACAGTCTTTGTCATCTCATATCACAGTTTTCCTGTCCTAGTTTTGCCCTTTGATAGCTCTGTGACTTTGGGTAAATCACTATTTAAACTTTAATTTCCTGATCCGTAAAATAAGAATGATAATACTTATATTAGAAGAATATTGGGAGCACTGAAGGAGATAATGTATGTTAAAAAGGAGATAATATATGTAAATGATGAAGCATAATATAAATGCTAGTCAGTGTTATTAAATTATATTCTTGTGTCTGTAAGAGAAGTTTTGCAAGGGGGAATCTGTATTTTTATACTGAAGACATTTCAGAAATAGAAGAACAGTTTTTGCTTTGTGTTTCTGAGAGGAGAATTTACTTTCATAGAAGTAGAAGGTCAAATAACTTTTCTAAAGAAGATCAAGATAAATCTTCAACCTTCTTGAACAGAATCAGTATAACTAAAAGAAAAAGGGGGCAGTGAATGGCATGATGGGCTTAGCTTTGGATCTTGGCCCTGATGTTTACTAGACTGTTCTGAGAATTATGAGAAGTAATTCTTTTTTTAATGCAAAACTTTATTATAAATAGCAAATCATTGCAAGACAGATTATCACTGTGTGACTAAAATAGAAAGTCACTTAATTTCTCTGATCTCCTGTTTCCCCATCTGTAAATTGGGGATAAGGTGCTTTGCAGATTTTAAAGCCTCAAATAATTGTGAGATGCTACTATTGTTGAATAAATGAAAAAAGTATTTAAATGCTGAAAGTAAATTAAAGGTATCAAGCATTCTTTTATTACTACCAATATTAATAATAATAATAATAATAATAATGTGAAAAGTCATTATGAGTTGGTGGGTAGAGAACCAGGCTTCAGAGCCAGGAAGACCTTGATTCATATATATATAGCTCTATGATCCTTAACATGCCATTTAACCACTTAGTTCTCTGGGAAACTCTCCAAGATTTTAAATTGCAGCAAAAGTTCTATTTGCATTGACAAAAGGAGTTTTCTTATCCACAATTCCCTATACCACTGAACTCATAGGTCCTTTTCTCCTAAACCCTACCTCTTGCCAAAACCCTAGAAATAGCCATTCCACTAAATTATTTTCCTAATAGGGAATCTTGTCCTCTCTCAGCCTGTACTTTGTGAGTTTCAAGCATTTCTAAGAAACTCAGCAGTAGGCCCATCTCAAGTTAGATATAGTGTCCAACAGAATCCCGGGAGAAAAATGTTATTCAGTAAAACTTTTCATTCTTATACAATCATTTTTTTTGGCTTGAAAGAAAACCAATAAATCAATAAAGAAACATTTATTAAGTATTACTTTGTTCCAGACATTGTGCTAAGTTCTGGGGACCCAAAGGAAAAAAAGGGCAATCTCTATCCTTGAGGAACTCACAATCCAAAAGCAAAAAAATCATGCAAGCAACTGTATACATACAATGCTGGAGAAATTGGAAATGATTAACAGAGTATAAGTTACTATTATTGGTGATCCATTTTGGAATCAGATGATTAGTTTACAATGCTAGAGAAACAATGAAATATTCCTTGACTATTCCCCAGTTGCCAGTTATACCTGATGTACCTATTTATAGTGTTATGAGAAAGTACTTTGTAAATATTATAGTTCTATATAAATGTAGGTTGTTAATATTACATATACATTACAATCACTTTAGTGACTTTAAAGATGAGGGTAAATGGCTAAATGAGGGAAGTTGGAAACATAACTAAAATGGATGTCTAAATTCAATTCAATTTAGTGAATATTATTGATTTTCTCAGTCACACACTCTACTAGAAAGTGGGGAAACAAAGAGAAAAGCAATCATGAATGAAGGGCAATAGCTACTTCCAAGTGATGAAAGGTAGACTGTCTTGCAGTGATTTGCTATTCATAACAAAGTTTTGCATTTAAAAAATGAATTACTTCTCATAATTCTCAGAACAGAGTTCTAATAGCAATATTTATATCTGGTCTGGCAAAACCCAAACCTAGAAAAGCCATATGAAATGTGTTCTCAAAACAAATGTATGTCACTTAAAGTGACTACTGATCCAAGTAAGAAGAGGCTATCCCTCTCCACCATCCCCTTCCATACACATAGTAGGGCTTAGAACACACAAGTTTTCTTCTACCTTTTGTGTATGTATGTGTATGTGTGTATTATCAGTGTCAATAGGAAGGGCATTTGCTTGGCTGAGACCAGCACCCAAACTGAACACCTTTATGCTTTATCGGAGGGTCCTATATCTTTGTTACCCTTTGCCTGGGGATGAGCCTCATCTATTACCAGCACAAAAAAGTAAATAGTAATTCTGAGCAGAAACTCTGTAGGTCTTTTTCTCCCAGAGTGATTCTTTTATGAAGGCAAATTAGGCCATCTTTTACCTCAATTTTTAACCTAACCTTTAACTATTGAATGAGCCTTGTCTCAGACAAATTGGAACCTGGGAAAGACCTTAGCTTAAAAGACCTAGGTTTCCCCATTGCATCAGGGGCCATCTCCAGTAATCTTGACCAGTGTCTTGCTTCTGGACCTAGATGGCTCCTTTGGAGAAAGTGGGATTAGTGACTTTGCATGGCTTTGCCTCACTTCAATTCAATTCACTTCAAAGTTAAGACATCATCCATCTAATGTCATTGTTCTTCTTCAAGAATGAAGAATGAATAACAACAATAATGACAATCAATATAAAGAGGAAGAGATAGTACCAGCCATTAGATGGATGTGGATTCACCAATATTGTTGTGGGCACTAGTGGAACTTGAGTGACAAGAGTTAGCTCTGACATTTTCATGATCGAACAGGACTATTATGAACTAAGAACCAATGAAGCAGAATTGAACAGTTCGAGTTAATTTAGCTCCACAAAAATTAATCTGGGTTTTAGCTGTGGGTCCTTCAGGCAAGAGGAATATAAAATCAGTTTTAGAAACTTGGCAGGGAACTCCTGAGACCCCAAGAAACTTCCTTGCAGTCTGCTTTGAATCTCCTTAATAGCTTTTAACTGCTTTTACTTCCCTGTGAACTGTTTTTTTACTGCTTTGGGGATTATTTTTACTTGGAAGTTCTGAATAGGTTTTTATTAAGAATTTATTTATCTGAATATTCAGGTTCTAAGTGATTTATTATGCCAGATATATAATCAAGTCAAAGATATCAACATGTGCATATGGCATTTCCTTTACCCTTGTCTCTCTCTTCCATGGAAACTTGAAGTGCGGTGGCCAGTGGGAAAGAGAACATGACAAATTGGCTTGAGAAAAATTCAGTAGTGGTTCAGCCATGTATTGGAGAGGGAAGATGCAAGCTAATATCTATTTTTTGTGTGTTGCAGAAATACTTCAAATGCTTTTAATGCCCTCTAAATTTAAGGCCCTGGGTAAGTGCTTGCCCTAGTTTTGGCTTTGCCTATGGAGTGCTTATCAAACTGTGATAACACTGTGATTACAAAGGAAAATGTTGCAAGAATATCTTTCAGGTTTCCAGGAGCCCAAAGTCAAGCACTTATGAGCATCCATGTGTACTTGAAAACACAAAAATAAATGTTTTTTTCCTTCGGTTTATCTATATTATCCCCAGGGCAGGAGCTATATAATATTATATGTTCACTACTGTCCTTGAAAGTGAACAGTTTAATTCAAAAGGTCAATATTTTTAGGTTTCATTACATGAATTCCTGAAATTTTACCCAAAGTCAGTGTTCTGCATTATCTTATTTAATATTAGTTATAAGGTGTAACAGGCATGGAGATGTTTTCATGTTAAGTATATATCATAGAAATCTAATCAGTAAATTAATAAATGTCCTAATTTTCATTTCTGTTGGCAACTAGAATCATTTATCTTGCTGAAGTGATCCATCCTTATTATACTTATTAGAATCTACTAGCAAATAATAATCTGTTTCAATGTCAAAGGGTCTTGCAATTAGTGACAAGAGCAGAGCCTCAGTCAATATTTTTATCCTAATAGCTGTGTTGGAGATGTAGGGTTTTATTTTTAAAATGATTTTTTTTTCTGTATTTACAATAAAGAATAATTTCACATGTACATTTTCATATTAAAAATAGCATAATTTCTGTGAATGAAGAAAAGATATTAAAAAGTTTATTAATTATGACCATGGACAATCCATGTACTGCAGCATCAAAAATGGTTCAAGTCTTGAATTTATAACTTTCTTGCTTTGTAATCTTGGGCATTCAAGCCTGAACCTGATATGTTTCATTGGAAAAATGAAGAAGTTGAAATAAATGATTTTTAAGGTCCCTTCCATATCTCTGATTTTTATTTCACTGTACATATTTAAGGAATTTATGTTTATAACTTTAAAATGAATTTGTTTATTGAATTTAACAAAAAAAAAGTCCATTGCTTAAATTTCATTTCCCCAGTGATTTCCATTTTAAACTAAAATTATAGTCACCCCTGCCAGGTCTTATCTTCCTAACACTACTCAGATGCATTCAATGAGCTAAGACCATAATCTGGGAGTATACCTTAAATTTTAAAGTATTAAATAAATATGGCATATTATTATGTACCATTTTTTAAAATAATAATAAATATGCATAACACAATTAACACATAAGATAAACTAATATTTTGATAGAGTTTTAAATTTTATAGATCTAAAATGATATTTTTATTTGACATAATACAAATAGAGCTTGCTTGATAAACATTTATCCACTGCATTAGTAATTTGAGTATCAAAGGTCCTCCTTGTTAGAGTGCAGCAGAATCTGAGACTGAGATATTAGGATGGTGCATAGTTCTTAATCCTTTTTGTGTTATAGAGCCCTTTGGCAGTGTGGCAGTGCTTATAGAACTTTTGAAATGTTTTAAATGCATAAAATAAAATATGTAGAATTATAAAAGAAAATTTTATTGAAGTAAAGATGCAGTTTTTCCCATCCAGGTTTATGGATCCCCTGAAATTTATCTATGGACCCCAATATGTAATTCCTAAGATAAAGTATGAGACCAGTGCTGTGATTTCATTGATAATCCCCAGAGAATATTCAGATGAGGAAGTGTCCTTAATTGTTGCTGGTAAGCGTCTTCTCTACGACTTACCAATATTAGAGTTTCTTTAGGGACTCCAAGGAAGGCTCTCTATGCACTATACCTCTTTGCCTATCTTGAGACTATATATCACATATTTTAAATACAATTATCTCTTTTTCCCTTGAATAAATTCTTTACGCATGTGTCTTTTAAGGACACAGCTGTGACAATCACTTTTTATATTTAGCTAGCAGAGTTCTGGTATTTTTCTGAACCCATTGTAAGAGGTGGGTAGAATTTCTCCAGAGGAGCTGATTATTTCTATAAGCACAATAGCTCCTACAATTACCGATGTAATAACTTCTAGTCTACAAGTCAACTTTTTTTTTTTTTTTTTTTTTTTTGCCTCTCCATAAAATATGGCAGAGACGGATTGGGATTCATTTTTCAAACAGAATTCCTCCTCCTTCCCATGTTATTATGTATCATTAAAACTGAACATGTTGGAATTAAATATTGAAAAATGCTAGAGATTTGGAATCAACTTTTTTTAAAAAAAGTATTGTTGCCCACCCCCCTTTAACATCTCTTTTTTAAAAAATTATTTTATTTGAAAAAAAACAGAATAGGAAAAAAGAAAAACAGAAGAGGAATACAAAACAAAACAAAAGCAAAACAAAAGAGACAATTCTGCTTCATTCTTGCCTTGCTATTATTTAACCATTGTCCACTCCATGAATCCCTCCCTTGTCTTCTTTCCTCATTCTTTGCTTCCCCATCTGCTCATCCCTTTTCCCTTATTTCTTTATAGAATTTTTAGGGTGCTATACTCTTCATGATATATATTAGTGTTGCCTATTGTCTTCCTCTTCCCCCTCTAATGCCTCTGTCAATTCTTCTTCTGCACCCATTTATATAATATGATTACTATTTTTACCTTAACTCTATTATTGATGTGAATCTTAAATATGTAATATATAATTCCCATGTACAAAACATAAACAATTTGTCCATGTTTAAATAATATATCCATGTTGAGTTCCTTGAAATTGATTTTTAATTTTGGCTCTTAGTTGTTAAATTTTCTATTATGTTTGGCTTTGGATTGATAGAAAGTCCTGAAAATCTGCAAGTTTGTTGAATGTCCATTTTTTTCTCATTCAATATTATAAATAATTTTGCCTTTAGTGTAGCTTCTACTAAGTCCTGTACAATTCTAATCATAGCTCCAGAGTATTTAAATTTCTTTTTCTGTTTCTTGCAATTTTTTTTCTTTGACAATAATATTCCTGTGTGTTTTCCACAAAGATCTCTTTGAGGTGATGATTGATGGATTTTTTTTTCTATTTCTACTTTCCTCACATGTGCTATCACTCCAGGGTAATTTTCTTTGATAATTTCCTGCATTATTATGTCAAGGCTCTCTTTTTGGTCACAACTTTCAAGCAATCCAATTATTCTTATATTTTTTCTTGTTGATCTGTTCTCCAGATCTGTCATTTTCTTATAAGATGTTTCACATGCTGTTCTATTTTCTCATTCTTTATAATCTGTTTTGTTATTTCTTGGTCTCTCATAGCTTTACTGGATTTCCCTTGCCCAATATCTAATTTTCAAAGAATTATTTTCATCTTTGACACTCTATCTCTTTTTCTAGTTGGTTAACTTTTTCCATAATGTCTTTTTTGTCTTGGATTTTTTTTTTAGTTTTTCTTCAATATCTTTCATTCGATTTTTAAATTCATTTTCTCTGGGCAGGGAGCCATTTCAGATTATCTTTGAGGTAGAAGCTTCTTTTTATCAAAGTGTCTTCCTCTGAAGATGAACGTCAGTCTTTCCTGTTCCCATAGTAAATTTCTATGGTGGGATTCTGTCTTCTTGACCAGTTCATTATTTTTTAATAAGAGGTATTAGGGTAAGCACTTTTAATCATGAGGTAGAGATATGGTGACTTAAGCTTCCCTTCAGGAACCCCAAACCAAGATCCCTCCTGCAAGTTCTTGCAGCTAGCAGTGTCCCTGCCACCCCTATTTCTGCACTTATCAGGTGTTCTGGTTCTTTCATCAACTGAGGGTCACTCAGTCTTTCCAGACTTAAATCCCGACTCCACAAACAGTCTGCGAGGTGAAAGTCTCTGTGGTTTCTATTGAGACGCCAGTCACACTCAGCTAGTGCAAAAGGTCCCCATTTGTTGTTTCTGCACAGATTAATCTTGGCCTGAGGTCTTTCTTCAGATCTTGTTGGGTTGTACCTGGAGGACCCTTGTTCTGCCCCAAATCTTGATTTTTCACCAGTCTATGATTGCCCTGAGTCACAATTTTGTTCTATTTGTGGGGGAAATCTGGAGAGCTTGAAATTTACCAACCTACTCAACCATCTTTCCAGAATCCTCCTTTCATGCAAAAGCTTTTTAATTTATATAATTGAAACTATCCATTTTATCTTATTAAACATATGCTTTGCTTACCTAGTCATCCCCATGATAGTTATCACATAAATAGCATTTTAAGGTGAGCAAAATTTTTAAATAAAAGTGTTATATTTAGGGATTTGTTCAGCTGATCAGTTGTGGATTTGCTTATGTTCTCTTCTGCCTGTTGTTCTTGAAGTTTTCTTTTATACTTTTTCAAAATATGATTATCATTTTTTTCCTGGTTCTAAGTGACACAATAATTCTTGTCAGTCTGTTAACTGGGTCAGTTGTTTTTAATAGAAAATTCCATATATTATATTTTCTCAGTCTTTTGATTTTTAGTATTTATTTTTGCATCATCAAATTTTTGAGTTCTATTGATACATTCTGATTTTTCAGGATATCTACTGTTAAAGTTTTCCCATTTTCTGTTTTAAGTTATATATTCTGTCTTAGTACTAAAATTTCAATCTTTTTCTATTGATTTCTTCTCTCATCCCTTTCAATCCTCTTGGAATCTTTATGGCAAAATTCATTCCTTTTGGAGGGGGGGGCAGCATTCTATTTATACTTTTTGTGAAATTATTTTGCTGTCCTAGAATTTTATTTTGTGACTCTTTAGACCATAATATTTCTTCATTTTATTAGGGTCTTTTCTTCTATTTGGCACCTATATTCCAGGTTTGTAATGAGGATCAAATGAGAAAATATTTGTAAGGGCTTAGAACAGTTGCTCAAATGTTTAACATTTCTCAAGTGTTTAACAAATGCTTTTTTATTGTCAAATTTGCTTATTTTTTCAGTCTTTCATCCAAGCATGGTGGACAAAAGTCTCTGTCTCTCTCTGTCTCTCTCTCTCTCTCTCTCTCTGTTTTTTTTTCTTTCAAATTTCTCTACAACTTTAACATTTCTTTCACTTTGGTGCCTTTGTGGAGAACCTGAAATAGAAGAAGAGGCATACACAAAACTCCAGTGAAATTACAGGCCTTGGTCTAGAAGATAACAAATAGAAAGTTTGGTAAATAAGAGCTTCGTGGCCTTCCCAAATTCTGTGTATCGTCATTTTCTGCAACCCTAGATGATATAGCTTCATTAGCTCTCATTCCTGTCCAGCCTGTATTTTTTCAGTTCCTGTCTGGAATAATGTGTTAGACCAGTCAATGTTCTCACCTCGTTTACTGCTCACATCTTTCTCCCTGGTATGTTGTCAGAATAAGATCCTAAGCTTGGCCAGATCCACTCCCTACTGCAGGTTGAGTGAATTAGAGGATCTGAGGGACTGAGATGCCAAGGCAAGAATCCTATTCTCTGTGTCTTGCTTCTTTCCACAATTCTGGATGGGTTGGATAAATGGAGGCTTACGTAAGGAGCTCATGCTGCTATTTTTTCCTGTGTATGTATGTACCCTTTTATTATTGCTATTGTTATTACTGATTACTTCACTGATAATTCTCTTGAATTGTAGCTCTAGTCTTTTCAATTGATCTACTTCTCTATTCTTTAATTGATAATCAGATGATTTTGATTACTTCTGCTTTACAATATCGTTTGAGGCTTGGAAGTGCTATTCCCTTTTCATCTTTACTTGTTTTCCTAAGTCTCCTTGGTATTCTTGATCTTTTTGTTTTTTTTAAATGTTTTCCCCATTATTTTTTCAAGCTCTACAAAGTATACCCTTGGTAATATGATTGGTATATTCATTAATATATATATATTTAGAGAGAGAAAGAAAGAGAGAGAGAGAACCATTTACAAGGACTGAATAATCCTAAAGCTATTTAAGTTGTTTGTTATTTCTTTAAGAAATACTTTGTAATAATATCTATATAAGTCTTTTGTGTGCTTTGGGATTTTGGTACCTTATTTAGAATGGTATTTTCCTTTCTATTATTGCCTCTTGTGTTTTATTATTGTTACATACAAATGTTAATTTTTGAGAATTGATTTTGTAATCTACAATTATGCTGAAGTTATTAATTGGTGGAGCTAAGATGGTAGAGAGTAGACAGATCTTTGCCTGATCTCCTCTTGGCTTCCTTCAAAACCAACACTAAATCAAGCCTTTGAATGGGTTTTGGATTGACAGTACTCATGGATATTTGGAGTGTAATAAATTTCCAGTCGAAGATGTTTTGGAATAACTTTAGGAAAGGTCTATCTCAATTGGGGCAGGGGCAGGGAAAGTGGATGGGAGGGATGGGGATGCATCCAGGCACAGGCAGTATAGAGAGGCCCAAGGTGGAAAGGCCTCCACATGCTGGGGGAATCTAGTAGGAGGCTTTTAGCCAAAATATAGCAGTGTTGACAAACAACTTAATAATTATCATGAAAACCATGATGAAAAAAGAGCTTAGCAACATTTTTCAAGAAATCATCAAGTGATGTCTTAGAATCAAAGGGTAAAATAGCCATTGAAATAATCCACTAATCAATGAAAACTCCAAGGAATATTGCAACTAAAATCCAGAATTATCAGATCAAGGAGAAAATACTGCAAACAGCTAGAAAGAAACAATTAAAATATCAAGAAGCCACAAGTAGTGTTACCCAGGACCTAGCAACTTCCACTTGAAAGGATCAAAGAATGATATTCCAGAAGGCAGAGGAGTGTGGACTGCAACCAAGATTGAACTATCAAGCAAAACTAAGCATTATGTGGCTTGCCTGGGGTCACACAGCTGGGAAGTGTTAAGTGTGACCAGATTTGAACTCAGGTCCTCCTGACTTTAGAGCTGGTGTTCTATCTGCTATGCCATCTAGCTGCCCCAGAACATTCAATGAAATAGAAGATTTTCAATTATTTTTGATGAAAAGGCCAGAGATGGAAATTTGATCTTCAAAAACAGACCTCAAGAGAAGCATAAAAATGTAAAAAAAGGAAGGAAAAAACTGTTTTTAAAGGTTAAAATGTTTACATCCCTGTATGGGAAGATGATATGTTTAACTCAAGAACTATATCTTTATTAGGAGTATAGTTAAAGAGTGTAGGTATAATTTGATTGTGATGATATAAAAAAGAAATTAGGGGTGGAAAAGGAATTCTATTAGAATAAGAGGAAAGGGGAGGTAAAATGGGGTAAATTATGTCACATGAAGTGGCAAAAAAGACCTATTACAGTTGAGGGAAAGAAAGGAGCTAAATGAGCATTGTATGAACTTTAATCTCATTGGCTGAAGAGAAAGAAGAGAAAACAAACTCATCACCACCTTGAAACAGAAATAGACCTATTAGTTATCAGAAAGGCAAAGGACATTACATTCTTCTCTTTCCTATAGGGTAAAACATAGAGTAGAAAGAGTATTAGTCCTCTGTTATTAGCCAACAATTAATCAATACACATTTTTAAAGCACTTACAGTTTACCAGAAAAAAATGCAATGAGATATTCTTCATTAGATTGGAACCTTAGCTATATCTTTACCAACTTAACTAAATTGAAATTTTATCTAGTTTTAATTATTCAAAAGCCTTTCCTCTCCCAAAATAAAAATTGGCCCTCTCCTTTTTAAACATGAATAATATTTTGAAGAAGATCGTGCTTGAATTGGTCATTGAAAAGGAATAGAGGCTTCCAACATAAAAATGAGAAGGGAGAATACCTATGCATGAGAGACTGCTTGTACAAAGTCAGAGAGAGAGGAGATAAATGCCATAGATAGGAATACCAAACAGGCCAGTTTGGCTGTAGAAGCAAATATATGAAGAGGAATATATATGTTTATTGGGGAATCATTTGTATAAGATGAATCCACAGAAATAGATGAGATCACCAAGAAAATTAAAAAAAAACCTTTGGAATAGAAGATTATACTTGAGATGCACCTTGAATGAAAGATTTAATGAAATAGCCAGTACAAAGAGATGGAGATGGAAAATGTAATGTCTTGGTGAGGAATAAAAAGGTCAATTTGGCTTTATCACAGAGCACAGGAGAGAAAATAATGTCAAATAAATCAGAAAGGACAATTTGGGACATGTTTGGGAAAGGATTCAACAAATAAACAAAGGAGATTTTATTTGACTCTTCAAACAATACGAACTCACTAGATTTTTTGGACAGGGTAGTGACATGATCAGATGAGGATCTGAGGAAATTCCATCAGAAATAGTGTGAAGGATACAACCTTAAACACTTAATAGTTATATTACTTACACGGGGAAAGTCACTTAGTTCCTCATTTTTTTAACTGTAAATTGGGGTTAATAACAATACTTTCAATGTTATAAAAATCAAATGAGATATTTTTTATAAAAAGTACTTAATACAGTTTCTGGCACATCAGAGAGGCTTTATAAATACTTATTCTCCATTCTTTACTCCCACTTTCCATAATGATTATCATGGGCTGGAATTTTCAGAGCAGACTTTCTTCCCCTTTGGGGTTTCTACCTTTAGAGCTGGTCATGCTGAGATGTATGGAGCAACAAGAATAATGCTCATTATTTCTCTATATTTGGAGAACCGTAGGCCATTATTTGGAGTCTGTTGGGCTGGGGAGCCAGGAAAGGAGAATCACAGACTTCAAAGCTGATACAGTGCTTAGCCTTTAACCAATACAATCTTCTCATTTTACAAAAGAGGAAACTGAGGGCTAAAAAGGTGAATAGATTTGCTCAAAATCTTACTCATGACATGAGCTATGAATACAGCCCACGTACTCTAACTTTAAATTCTATTCTCCCTCTACTACTCTGGGTTGAGTCTTACCTGGGAGCTCATGTATTTATTATTTATTGATCATTTAGCTCAACTCACTAATTTTTCAGATGAGAAAACTAAGGTCCAACTAGGCTCATGGTCATACATGCAGTAAATGGCAGAGCTAGGTTTTGAAATCAGTTTTATTGCCTTAAAAATCTAGCCCACTTTCTACATGCTGCCTGCCTGTCTAGATTCAGGAACCTGCCTTATCATAACTTCTCCAGCCTTGGAATTGTATAATAGGTTGGTATGCTTAGTTGGAGGAGCATCTGCCTTTGTCACATAATTTACATTTCCAAATCTTCAAGTTCATGTACATGATACTTTTTAGCAGCAGAAACACAAAACTATAGTTAATTGATAAAATGATAGTATATTTAAATGATAAAGAAAAAATACACACACATTGTAGCCCAGTAACATTGAAATGTTACAAATCTATTTATAATTTTTTTTCCTTTTTAAGGATAGATTTTTTTATAACTTCTGAGTAAGGGTTTACAAAGGGGAAAGAGCTGGGAGATGGTGATGGGTTAGCAGCTGTGGATTTTTGCTAACAGAGAAAGTCCTATGCTTTTCTTTGTAGCTGATGGAGAAAAGTTGGTGTAATAATTTGATATCACCCTCCAGGAAAAAAAATTTGAAATTTTAGACAGAAGTGTTTGCATGAAGAAACCTGATTCCTAGAAGTCCTGTTAGCTATTCTGAGCAAGTATCCTCAACCAAAATTTATAGGACTTTCCCAAAAGTCACACTGGTCCAGATTTTGGAAGGCAGAATTAAACCTATGTCCTGGCTCTAGATCCATATCATATATTGATAAATGACACTTAGTTTTGTCAATGATAATCCTACTTTCATTTGGCTTTTAAATCTTGGAGATTCTTTTAGTTAGTGAAAGCTTAATAAAACTCACCTAGTTTATGATTAAAACTTCTAGAAGTTTTCTGGACCATTCAACTAGAGTTGTGTTTCCCTAAGCAACAAAGATAATAAAGTTTTGAGACATTTTGGTCTGAAAAAGATAGAAAAAGACTTTTAAAAAGAGGGAGCATTGAAACCAGATAGAATTTCAAATGAATTAAGGTGGTAAAGATGGAGCTAAGATTCCAATCTAATGAGGGTGACAAGAATAACTCATCGATAGATAATGTAACAGAGTATCAAAACAGGAATATAAATGAATCTGAATTTTATGGAATTTAGGCTTCAAGTCACTTAATCTCTTTGTGCCTCAGTTTACTCATCTGTAAGATGGAGCTAATAGCCTACTCCCTACTTCATATGTGGCTGTGATGATAAGGGATACAAATGTGAGCTCTGCATTTATATAATAGATATACAGTAAAAGTAAGCTCTTAATATCCCCAAATGGGCTTCAGACATTGGTTATTCTGAGTGCTGAAAGAAGGCTGAGCATTGTATAATTCTTTGTAATCTCTTTGAAAAGCAGAAACATCACATGTAGAAAAGAAGCTGACATTTTCCAGAGCTGTCAAGTGACTCTTGGATGCGATGGCGAGCTTTGTCTGATGCCTTTTTTTTTTTTTTTTTTATCAAATATTGACTATTCCCTAATGGCTTCATATCACTATGACCTGTTGGTTATATCTTATGGACTTCTCTACTGTCAGTACCAGCTTTTCAAAATGACAGGAAATCAGCACTGCATGTAATTTCCATTTAAATAAACAACAACTGCATTTCATACCTTTCCCCCAAGTACAAGCAGTGGCATTTCAACTCTAGTCGATATTGTAGGCCTCCAGGCCTCAAAATCAGAAGCAAAAAATAGACAGGTTTCTTAGAAGGCCAGCCAACACTATTTCCTTCCTCTGTCCAGACAAGAAAACAGTGAAACCCTCCTTTACTTAAGATTTAGTCATATTAATAACATTTATTAAGTGCCTACTTTCCAAATATTTTCCAAATCTTAAAGTTTAAAGTTCATGTTTATAAACTTTCCCTTTCCAAGGGACAAAATTTATTGGCATTATGGTTTATCCCCTTTTATATTTGAAAAATAGCTGCCAAATGGCACAGTAGATAGAGCATTGATCCTGGTATCAGGAGGACCTCAGTTTAAATTTAACCTCAGACCACCTAACACTTATTAGCTATGTGATCCTGGGCAAGTCGCTTCATCACAATTGCCTCAGGAAAAAAAAAAAGGAAAGGAAAGGAAAGGGAAGGGAAGGGAAGGGAAGGGAAGGGAAGGGAAGGGAAAGGAAGGAAAGGAAAAAGGAAATGTAAGGGAAGGAAAGGAAAGGAAAGGAAAAAGAAAGAAGATAATGCTTAGTTTTGTTTGCTGTTTGATTCTTGATTTCCTTTGCCCTCTGGAAAATCATCTTCTGATCCTTTGAAGTGGAAGATAGTAGAACCAGGAGATCATTATATACAACAGCAATAAGACTATAATATGATCAATTCTGATGGCCATGTCTCTCTTCAACAATGAGATGATTCAAATCATCCAGTTACAATTATCCAATAATGGAGAGAGCCATCTACACCCAGAAAGAGGACTATGGGAAATGAGTGTGGATCACAAAATAGCATTTTCACTCTTTCTATTATTGTTTGCTTGCATTTTTGTTTTCTTCTCAGGTTTTTTTTTTCTTTCTAGATCCAATTTTTCTTATTCAACAAGATAACTGTATAAATATGTATACATATATTGGATTTAATGTATAATTTCACATATTTAACATGTATTGGATACCTGCCATCTGGGGGTGGGAAGGAAGGGAAAATTTGGAGCAGAAAGTTTTGCAAGGGTCAATGTTGAAAAAATTACCCATGCATATGTTTTGTAAATAAAAAGATATAATAATTTTTAAAAATGGAAGCTTCTAGGTCCTGGGTAGTTCTAATTGTGGGTTATTGATATTTGAATTATTTCCCAAAAAAAAAGAAGAGAAAGAAAAATAGCATTGTAAGCCTAGGTTTGACAGAGGTGGTAATTAACAGAGTGTCTAGAAAGAAGAAGAATATTGACATTATTTCATATTTTATAATTCACAGATCTAGAGATGGAAGAGATTTTCAAGGTCATCTAGTCTAACAAACTTATTTTTAAATATTTAACAAACTTCTATTTCCCCCTTCTCATTCCCAAGATTCTTCCTATTTCTTGTAAGCAGCTAAGAAATATTAAAAAATAGATAGACTTTGAATTAAGAAGACTTAGATTCAAATCCTGCCTCAGATATTTACTAGCTGTGTGACCCTGGCAAATTCAATTCACTACTTTCTGCTTCAATTTTCTCATCTGTAAAATGGGGAAAATAAAAATGTAGATCATATAAGGCATTTATGAAGGACTTTGTATTCCTCATACCCCTGATTATTAAAATCATTATCTTCTTTCAAAGAAATATGTTGTTAATGTTCTTATTCTTATATTATTTCATTGGTGCAGGGAAATTATGATGAGGAAACTCCTTCTACCAATGAAAACCAGTCCCCTTCCCTTCAACTTTCAGTCTTGAAGTTTTGTAGCTACACAAATGCTCATCATTGTCATTTAGGTGCCAACAAAAGTTTTTTAAAAATTGCTCAGTATGATGGCATTTGGCTTCAGTTTAATTCAATTTGATATTTATTAAATAATTGTTATAGATAAAGCAATGAGATGCCACATGGCATAGGAGATAGAAAACAACCTTAGAGTCAGAATGGCAAAAAAAATCAAATTCTACTTTGGACACAATACTGACTGCTTCATCCTGGGTAAGTCACTTACTCAATCAACTCTCTAAACCTGTAAGTTGTAGAGAAAGTACTTATTTTTATTGGAAGAGGGATTTTCCTCTTCAGAATTTTCATATAGGAACGGAATCAAACAACAACATATCCCATTGAAAAAGAAGATCATTCCAGCAGGATGATTTCAGAAAGGCCTGGAGAGACTTACATGAACTGATGCTGAGTGAAATGAGCAGGACCAAGAGATCATTATATACTTCAACAACAATACTATATGATGATCAATTCTGATGGACATGGCTCTCTTCAACAATGAGATGAACCAAATCAGTTCCAATAGAGCAGTAATGAACTGAACCAGCTACACCTAGGGAAAGAACTCTTGGAGATGACTATGAACCACTACATAGAATTCCCAATCCCTTGCATTTTTGATTTCTTTCACAATCTAATTGTACACTATTTCAAAATCCGACTCTTTTTGTACAGCAAAAATAACTGTTTGGACATGTATACATATATTGTATTTGACTTATACTTTAGCATATTTAACATGTATTGGTCAACCTGCCATCTGAGGGAGGGGGTGGGAGGAAGGAGGGGAAAAGTTGGAATAAAAGCTTTTGCAACTATCAATGCTGAAAAATTACCCATGCTTATATCTTGTAAATTTAAAGCTATATAATTAAAAAAAGAAAAGAAAAAGAAAAAGAAGATCACTGTTTTTAACAAGAAGGGGAATGGAGAGTATATGGATATATTGATGGCACTGATGATAGAAATTTGAGTAACTACTTAATTTTCAGAATTTTGAGATATAAGGGACATTAGAGATCATCTAATCCAACATTTCATTTTAAAGATGAACAGAGAGAGAGAGAGAGAGAGAGAGAGAGAGAGAGAGAGAGAGAAAGACGGGGAGCAAGTAGTTTGTCCAAGATGAGGAAGATAGTCAATAGTAGAATGCAATTCAAACTGAAGTCCTCTTAGTCTATATTTGGTACTCTTTCTTCTTTTTTTTCAAAAATCTTGCTGTCTAGCAGGAGAATAATATCTATACATAAATAAGTGAGGAGTGCAAGGAGATATGTGGCAAATGCAAGGAGAAGATCAGGGGAAAATGCAATGAAAAATATTAAAAGAGAAAACACTTTCGATTGGAGAGAAAAATAGAGATTATGGAATGTCTATGCTAAATATTGAAGGAAAGGTATTTTTTTTTAACAGGCAGAGCTGTGGAGAGTGGATATCTCGTATGAATGCTCAATGAAAGGAGCAATGATGATTAGATCAGACAAAAGCTATTTTTCTCCCGTAACTCATTTAATTTCTCCTCCAAAAATTTAGGTGCTATATCCTTTAGTTCACATATGCTAAATATTGATGTTTATTCATTGTTTATGATACTTTTAAACAAAATATAGATGACTTCTTTCTCTCTTTTAATTAGATTTATTTTTACTTTTGCTTTGTCTGAGATTAGGATTGCTACCTCTTTGCTTTAGCTGAAGCATAATAGACTCTGTTCTCCAGCTCCTAACTTTTATCATGTATGTATTCCTCTGCTTTAAATGTGTTTCTTGTAAACAATATATTGTGTAATTCTGTTTTTTTTTATCCATCCTGTTAGCTGCTTCCATTTGGGGGTGAGTTCATCCCACTCACACTTATAGTTATGATACTGTGTATTTCCTTCTATGCTATCTTTTGCTTATTTATCCCCTTCTCTCTTTTATCCCCTCCTACTCTTTCCTCCCTCACAAGTGTCATTTTTGATTACCATTTTCCTCAATATAAGCTTCTTTTTATCAATATCTCTTCCCTTTTCTATTATCCCCATAGGATAATAGATTTATAGGGTAAGATAGATTTCTATATTCAACTGATTATAGATATTATTCCTTCTTTAAACCAGTTTTGATGAAAGTAAGATTTAAACCTTGTCCATCTCTACTACCATGACCCTCATCATTCCCTCTGTTATGATAACTTTTTCATGATTCTTTTATGCATGATAATTTACCGCATTCAATTTCTCTTCTCCTTCTTACAGTGTGATTCTCTTTCTCAATTATTTATTTTATTTTTTGTGGTATTATCCCATCAAAAGCAGAACCAAGAGATCATTGTACATGGCAACCACAAGATTATACAATGATCAACTCTGATGGACATGGCTCTCTTCACCGATGAGATGATTCAAACCAATTCCAATTGTTCAGTGATGAAGAGAGCCATCTCCACCCAGAAAGAGGACTGTGGGAACTGAGTGTGGACTACAACATAGCATTCTCAGTCTTTCTGTTGTTTGCTTGCATTTTGTTTTCTTTCCCAGTTTTTTTTTCTTTCTTCTTGATCAATTTTTCTTGTGCAGCAAGATAACTGTATAAATATGTATACATATATTGGATTTAACATATATTTTAACATATTTAACATGTATTGGACTATCTGCCATCTAAGGGAGGGGTGGAAGGAGGGGATAATTTGGAACAGAAGGCTTTGCAAGAGTCAATGTTGAAAAATTACCCATGCATATGTTTTGTAAATACAAAGCTTTAATTAAAAAAAAAAAATTTTAAGGTATTGCCCCATCAAAATCACCTTTTATCCACTCCCTCTGACTACATATACTCCTTCTAATTGTTCTTATGCTAATAAACTTTTTAAGAATTACATATATTATTTTGTCCTATAGAAAAAGAGCTTAACCTTATTGAATATTCTGTGTTTTCTCTTTCTTGTTTCTTTTTTTACCTTTTTATGCTTTCCTTGAGTCTTATATTTGGAGAGCGAATTTTTATTCTTTTGGTCTTTTAATTAGAAATACTTAGAGTCCTCTATTTTGTTAAATATTCATTTCCCCCCTAGAAGATTATATTCAATTTTGCTGGGTAAATGATTTTTAGTTGTAATTCTAACTCCTTTGCCTTCCAATATAAGTCCTTTGGTTCTGTTATGTGGAAGCTGCTAAATCCTGTATAATCCTGACTGTCTCCATGATATTTAAATTGTTTTGTTTTGGATGCTTGCAATACTTTCTCTTTAATTTGTGAGCTGGAATTTGATTATAACATTCCTAGCATTTTTCATTTTAGGATTTCTTTCAGGCAGTGATTGGTGGATTTTTTCAAATTCTCTTTTACACTCTAGTTTTCTTGGATAATTTCTTGAAAATGTTGTCTAATCTTTTCTTTCTTTCTTTCTTTCTTCCTTTCTTTCTTTCTTCCTTTCTTTTTTTCTTCCTTCCTTCCTTCCTTCCTTCCTTCCTTTCTTTCTTTCTTTCTTTTTTTCTTTCTTTCTTTCTTTCTTTCTTTCTTATCATGGTAGTCTAATATTCTTATATTACCTCTCCTAGATCTATTTTTTAGGGAAGTTATTTTTTTCCATGAGAAATTTCATATTTTCCTCTATTTTTTTTTACTTTTTAAAATTTTTATTTTATTATATCTTGATGTTTCTTAGAGTCATTAGTTTCTACTTGTTCAATTCTCATTTTTAAGAAATTATCTTTTTTTAATGAGCTTTTGTACTTCCTTTTCCATTTGGCCAATTCTATTTTTTGGGGAGGAGTTATTTTCTTTTGTAAATTTTTTTGTATATCTTTTCCTTTTCTATTCATTCCTTTTTTCATGATTCTCTTGCATTACTCTCATTTCTTTTCTTTTTTTGTAAATTGAGTTCTCATTTCTTTTCCCAATTTTTGTTTTACATCTCTAATTTTTTTTTAATCCTTTAAAATGTCTTTCAGAGATTTGGGGCCTCAGATCAAATTCATTTTTTTTTTTTTGAGGCTATATGAGATGTAGCCATTTTGACATTATTGTCCTTTTCTAAGTTTGTGCCTTGATCATCCTTATCGCCATAGTAACTTTCTGTAGTCAAGCTCTGTTTTTGATTCTTACTCACTTTTTTCTGCCTTTTTTGTGACTTGGTGTTTTTATGTGAAAACTGGGCTCAAGTTTTTGGTGCTTGAATTCTGGATCTAACTGCTTAGATTTCACTGAATTTCATGGCTTAACTGATTGCTTTTTTTTTTTTTCTGGACAACAGGGTTCCCTTTTAGAGAATAGGGTAGTAAGACCTCCCTATTGGCTTCCCCGGGGTGTGGGGTTTAGCTGCTGGCCTGCTTCAGGGGTGGGGCCTTTGCTGCTGGGGTGTTCTAGAAACAGAGTTTCTCTGCTGGAAGGCCCCAGGCCAGAGCTTCCAGTGTGCAGAGAGTGAGATTACTAGAGTTGGGACCTTCCTGCTTTATACACTCTATTATTTGCCTAGAAGCCTACTGGTTTAGAGGAAGACAGGTACTCACTGGAGCATTGCCCTCACTAGAGCTTTTCTGCAGGTCTAGCCTGTAAGCTTGGGGCTGCTTTTGGACCTCACCCCCTTCCCACTCCAGTGAGGTAAATCTTTCCTGCTGGGTGGATAACTGCTTCCCTGACTTTAGACCAATTCATAGTTTTCTAGTTGTTTAGAATGGAATTTGGGGGTGACAGAGGATTTCTTCCTCACTCTTCCATATTGATCTGGATTTGTTTTTAACACCTTCTACCTATCATTTCAGAAGCTTTTTCTTTCATTTTGACATCATCTCTCCAATCCATATTGTCCCCACCATTCACCACTGCCCACAATAGGTTCAATATCAGTGCTTCCAATCTCTGCCCTTTTCCACTGCATTCTCTGGAAACCCTGTATCTTCTTCCACACACTGAGGCCCTGCCAATTAACATTTTCTCCTCTTTAATAGGATTCTGTGTGGCCAGTGCTCTAGAATAAGGCATAAAAGAAGCATCTGTTAGTCCATATGTTCCAGCAAAAACTGTCAAGCAATAAATGCTTCCTCCAGATTGCTTTCTGACCTGGTTCCCTGGTCTCTCATATCCATGCTCAGCACCAGACTCCTCTCCTAAATTTGTGTTAATCTTTCATACAGAAACCAGACTTTTACTGATTGCTAATTCTTTATCATTAGCACAGACTCTCCGCTTCCTCCTCAAAACCTCATCTTCCTGTTGATTTGTCCTAATTGCTCTTATACTAAACCCAACCTTTTTCTGCAGGAATGTGCATGTATAACTGCTTTTACCTCTAAGAATGAGAGTATTAATTTACAATTAGACATGCATTTAAGATTCAGATTTCTTTCATCACAACTCCATAAGATGAATAATACAGGAATCATAGCATACATTTTACAGATGAGGAAATTGATGATTTTCTCATAGTCACATGGTGTAGAAAGTAAAAACTCAACCATGCTCTGTCTTCTTCTGGAAAAAAAAAAAGAGCCCTCTTGCTGCTAAGAGATAGTAAAGATTAGGTGAAGGGACAGCTACAGGGTGCATTGGATAGAGCACTAATCCTGAAATAAGGAGATCCTGAATTAAAAGTCGACCTCAGACACTTAATACTTATTAGCTAAAAGCCACCCTGGGCAAGTCACTTAACCCCAATTAAGAAAATGATCACATTTTATTGGATTGCTTGCTGTTTTGGGGAAGGGGGAGAAGGGAGAAAGGGAAAAAATTTTGAAACACAAGGTTTTGCAAAGATAAATGCTGAAAACTATTTTTGGATATATTTAGGAAAATAAAATACTATTAAAAATAAATATAATTTTTTTAAAAAGGAAAAAAAGGTTAGGTGACCGAATACCTAATAGATTAGATTCAAACACTATTATATTGAATAGTATCATATTTAACTTTAAAGTTAGATGGAACCAAATAGATCATTTAATCATATCACCTCAGTTTGCAAATTTAAGCTATCTTGGAAAACTGGAGAACATATTTCATGTTATGTATATTTTATGTGTATTTATATATATTGTATGTTATTTTATATATTATGTGTGTATATATAATATATGTGTATATTATTTTTATTTTTATATATTATATTTATTCTTTTACAATATGTTTATTAAGACTTCACTGCATAAAAAGCACTATACTAAATGTTGAGAAGATACAAAGTGAAAATGAGACATTGTTCCTGATTTCAAGGAACATACACCTTACTAGGGGGATAAGATACAAAGATGTAACTATAATGTGAAATGTTACCTTATAAGAGAATCTTGAGGCAAAAATCAACATTGACAAGAATGTAGAGAGGGTGGAATGGATGGATTTGGAAAGTGGGAAAATTGATTAAGGGGATGACAGCAGCTGGAGGTAGGAGGCAAAGAGTGTATTTATTCATCCTCCTAACTCTACATGACAGATCAAGTGAAGAGCAAAAGATTGTTGAGGATATTGTAGAAAAAATTCTTGTTCAAGTCTGAATGAAAGTTGACTTCTAAGACTACTTCCAAATTCTGGGATTCTAGTCCTTTGGGGGTGTATTAAGTTTATTAGAATAAGGATAAAAATTAAAGAAGGTAACATGAGAACATAAACAAACAATGAAATGTTATGTCCAGGGAATAAAGTTATGGCTGAAACTGAGGGAATGCGATTGTGAGGAGCATGGAATAAATCCAGAAAGTTAACCTGGAGCCAAATTGACAAAAGCTTTAAATAAAAATGAGAAATTTGTATTTTACCCTTAACAATGGTAGGGAGCCACTGAGCAAAAGAATATGTATCTTATATCAGAGTCCCTCTTGATACAAAGAGACCAGGCATACTTCTGAGAGAATTCTCATTTCCCTGGATCCTATACCAGTGATTTAGATTATACACATCTGGCATTCTTTTAGAGTAGCTACAAGCTTTTTTTTTTTTCCAGCACAAAGAATCAAAGTATCTAAATCATAGATAATTTTCTTTAAAAATTAATTAAAGTGAATAGCTCACCTTTGAGCCCAATTCATTATATTTCTCCACCCCCAATCCCAATAAGCAACGCTCCCATAAGCATCTTTGTGACTTAGAGTATTGTCCTGGGTGGGACTTAAGTTAAGAGTGGCTTTCCTGCATCAGAACTTCTATTCTTGGCTGCATGCAGATGGCTGCATAATTGCTTCATTACTTCCTGTAGTTCTCCAGTTGTTGCTCCTTGTAAGAATTTCTATAGCCTTCCTCCACTACTTAACTTTGGCTCTCCTCCATTTCTAGCAGATGTTGCTGATTCTTTCTTGTCTGCAGATCCTCCAGGGCCTCTTGCTATCATTCTGCTTTTCTTTATTGTTCCCAAAATTTTAACTTTCCAGAAAACAATTTGTACTCTTCCAGGGTCCCAGCTTACACCTGGCCTATAAGGAGCAATTATTAGAGGATATTTAGTACAATTCAAAATTGCCTATAATACTATATTTGAAGGTAGGAAAAACCTGGATTTGGAATCTCATTTAGACACATAATAGCTATATGAACTTGAGTAAATCATATGTCCCTCTTAGCCTACATTCTCTTATCTACAATACTATCACATTTCACAGGATTATGAGGATCAAGTGAAATAACAGGGCTTTGCAAATCTTAAAGTGTTATATAAATATAAGCTATTATTATTATTTCCTTCTCTTTCCCTTAATACTTATCTTTTGCTCAAAATATCTATTTCATATCCACACCCAGCTAAAGCCTTCACGTTCAGAGAATATTCCCCATTCTTCTTTTTTCCTCTTCTTGGGCAGTTGGAATAGACTATTCCAATGATCCTAGACCCACTCCAAAAACAGAAAAGAGAAGGGCAAAATTGACTGCCCTCAATGCAGTTTACTGTTTCTTGGAGGAGGAAATTTGTCTTACCTCTTTTATAGTAACAAATTATCTGGGCCCCAAGCACAAATTGACTTTTATCTAAACAACAGACTCACAATACCTAATACTTTGGAATCCTGTGAGGTTCAATGTCAGTAAGAGATTTTTAAGTCCCTAATATTGCCCAATGGAAATTTCTCTTATTCCAAGAATATATTCAAAGAATATAGCTATATGTAGAGAGATTGGAAGGGATTGCATTGTCTTGTAGTGTCAAAAGAAATTTCTATCCTTCAAGTTCAATTTGGCATTTTTGGGATCTCAGTGCTTAGTAGAGGGTTATACCTGACCCAAAAGAAAGGTTGTTTTCCTGTTAGATAGAAAGACAAAAAATAGATAAAATTATTTTCGCCTTCACAGAATCAAAGGCCACATGCAACAAATATATATAGAGAGAGAATTAATTTTTAGGGAATATTTTTGCTTCTGTTATATTTCCAACCCTTAACACAGGGGTTGGCACATAGTAAGCTCTCAATAGTAATATAAAGACAGCATTTTTATAGTGCTTTACAAGTTCCATCTCCTTTTATCCTCAAAACAATTCTGGAAAATATATACTGTTATAATTTCTGTTTTACAGATGAAAAACTGAAGCAAATAGAAGTCAAGTGGCTTGCTCAGATTCAGACAGTTTCTAACTTCCTGATGCTGGATTTGAACTCATATCTCTCTGATCCAAGTCTAGTCTTCTATCAGACATCAGGTGACAACAAACTGCCTATTAATCAGAGAGCTAATATTATAATAGATCTCAAAGGCCTTGCAATCTAATCTCTTCATTTCACAAATGAAGAAACTGAGACAGACCTAAGTATTTTGAGAGATTTTCTCAAAATTTCTAAGTTATAAAATATCCATGGTCACTCTGCTTGTAAGCAACAAAATCAATATTCAAATTCAGATTTTCTAATTCCAAAATCCAGTGCTCATTTTGTAGAACTATAGGATGTTTTACATCTAATAGAATAAAAAATCTTTGAGGATATGGGCCATTTTTTTCATAGGTTTTGTATACTCAATTCTAGCTTAATGCCTCAAATAGAGGCATTTTTAAATTTTTTTTAAAAATATAACTCAGCTCTGATAAATCCTACTAGGGTCCTTATTAGCTAGATTGATCTCTGATGTTATCAGAGTTCCCAAGAGAATAAATGGTTATACAAATCTTTCTTAAATGGAAAGATGATTCTGCTACCCCTGGGAGCTAAAATAGTTTTGAATTTTTACTTGTTTATTGGCATCAATCTTCAGTAGATCTGAGGATTTCATAGTTCTGTTAGTAGGATCACTAAGAGATTGGAAGAACTTGAGGAAGGGCTAGTGAATTTGAAGAATAAACCTCTAATTTGAATCATAAAAAATTTTTTTTAAAAATCCCAGGTTCTTTCAAGAGAGGATTGGGGCCCTCAATAGTCATCCAAAGTCAGCTACAATTTCCTAGAAATTTAGTAATAAGTAATGGTCAGTGCTTTTAACAATTTAATACAATTTAAATAAGGACTTTCATAGAAACTCTATCAACCTCTTCTTTCTTTACATTCTCTCTTTTTCCTCCCTTCTCCTTCTTTCCCTTATTTCTTCTATATCTACCCTATCCCTCTTGCATATAACAAAGTAACAGCATAACATAATGTATATAGCAATATAACATAGTGAAATATAATGTGCCATAAGACAACATAATATCACATCATATTATAACATAATATAACAAAATATGATGTGATATGATATGAAGGAATATAATATGATGGAGGAAAACATTGATCTGATTTGTAACTTCTATCAACAGACTGCTCCATTTCCTCTCAATATGGAGAAATATGATTGTAGTACAGTAATTACTATTTCTTGACTTATAAAATACAAACACATCTCCATCAGATATGGGATTAAAATAATCCCCACACTCTTGCATCAATTATACCCATTTCAACATATAGGAAACCTTTTCCTATGTCTTCCCTAATATGAGAATAATTGCCATTAGTTGGTCTTATATCAATTGAGCAACCAACCATGGTCATAATAAGAGGTAGAATAACAAAATGGATAGAAGGCTGGCTTCGGTCAGGCAGACCGCATTTTAAGTATGGCTCCAACACATCAACTTCCTTACCAGAAATGGAATCCACAATGAAACCCCAGGTCCAAATCAAAGTGAAAAAAAGTCATAATAATGACAACTATCCAGATTTACATATCACTTTAAGACTTACAGGACATTTTCATCACAACCTTTGTAGTGGAAGGAATAAATTGCATGTGTCCCCATGTTCATATTCCCCTAGGAATATACAACCAGCCACATATGTAAATATCTGTCCACCTAGCATGGCTAAGAGAAATCCAAATAAGACTAAACGAAAGACATGGAACCTAAAACATAGTTGCTATGTACATTCTCTAAATATTTCTTACCTTTCTTTTAGGATTATTTTTAGTTTGTTTTGGGGTGTTTTATTTTGTTTTTATTTTCATTTTTGGCTTTTTGTTTTTCTGCCAAGAAGGAAAGCAAATCTCCAACAGAATATAAGTTTCTTGATGATAGAGCATTGAAACCACTTAGCAACATAATAGAATGTTGAGATTCTCCCTCTGGGTCCTTGGTCCCTTGATTTTGCTTTTTTAATCTGAGAATTGAGGATTACCGATAAAATCAAGAATCGTTTTGTCATCACATGCCTTTTAAATGTTTCGAGACTGTATAGTAAAATAAGAATTATTATAAAAAGATCATAATGCTCCAACAAAGGAAAACAGATCTCATAGAAGAATTTTTTTTATGATGATGAATACAGAGCCATGATGTCCCAAAAGCCTAGTGTTAGTGTAAACCATTAAAGCTTAAGCTATTAAAGTTTACAATAGCACTAAGACTTTTAGGACACCTTGCATTAACAGTACAATTTCTCTGTCTTATACAGATATCAATACACTGATAGATTTGTTGTCTCATTGGTGTTGGTTCTCTTTCCATTAAGTAAGCTAAAATCCCTCTGTGACTGTTCATCCTATGAGACAACAAATCTGTCAATGTATCTATATCGATATAAGACAGAGAAATTGTACTGTTACTGTGCTTTGTTTTTGCCCCCACATTTCCAAAACCACTGGAAGTATAAGTACTTGATAAATGTTTATTGATTGAACAGATTTCTCTGTATTAGAAAACAATACATTTGCTAACTGAAGTTCTTTTGCATCCTCCTCATATGTCAATATCAAAACCAGAAAGTGGAAATGAAAAGAATTTGAGTAGTACATGTAGAAATGTGGGTAGAATTGAATATCAGCTTTCTAGGCTAAATGAATTGTGAGAGACCAGTAATCTTTGAAATTTATTGAAAACTTTTGTCTAATGATGAATCATCATGAGAATGTGCCATGGGTTCATGGTCTTTCAGAATTGAAAGGAATTCTAGAGATCAGACAACTCAACTTTAGACTAGTTTTCCTAAAAAATTATTTTATGGCAAACTCATAAGACAGGCACTCACGTGATGGTCAGAACAAGCAATATAAGGACACTCTCAAGATCTCTTTGAAGAACTTGGAATCTATTATGTGACATAGGAGACACTGGCAAAAATCCACCCATAATGGCTTGCCCACATCAAAGAAGGCACTGTGCTATAAGCAAAGCAGAATTGTAATAGCTCAAAAGAAAAGTGAAATACATAAATTTAGAAACTCTGTACTTCAAATGTCTATGTGGACTATTTATGCTCAACCTGTAGCAAAACGTTTCTAGCTCATATTGATTTGATTAGGCACAATAGGATACAATGTACCTTGACTCCAACACAGTGATGACATTTTGGTCCTTTTAGGGAAGCACCAATTAACCAACCAGCTAAATTCTTCCTTGGGAGTTTGATCACTGAGTGGTAGTTATCAGTGCACCAGTTTATGCTTCAATCTACTAAGGAAAGTAAATAGAGAGAAAATCTACAATGAGGAAATAAAATAAATCTTTTGAAGTTAAAGAATAAATTGCTTACCTATGATATGTATGTAGACATAGAGAAACTTAAAAATATTAATTAGGTGATATTACAAAAGAATAAATGATATAAGCCTGGAGCTCATTTTTACCAGCATCTCTTTGGCAAAAAAGGAAAGAGATCTTACGCCTCTAACAAAATTTCTAAAATTCAGATCAGATATATGGATTCCTGACCCAGTGACACTTGACATGTACTGGTGGACTTGCATCCTATTTCAAAGTAAGAAAAAATATATAAATGTTTAATGTGTGCAAATCATTTACCTTGCTTGTCATTCCAGAGAAAAATTCAAATGGAATTACTGTAACATAATCCCTTAATAGAGTTCATCTCCATGGGCACTTAGGGGACTTTTCCTTCTTCTTTGTTATGTGAGAGACAGAGAGAGAGAAAGAGAGATGGAAAGAAAGTTGAATAGAGACACAGAGAAAGCCTTTATTAAGTCTCTGTACTAAGTACTACCAATAAAAATACAAGTAAGATAGTGCCTACTCTCAAGAAGCTTACAATCTTATAGGGAAAAACATAATGGGAGCTTGAAAACATAGGTTGATACAAGAGAATATTTACACAGCCTGTGGCAATAGAGTGATCTTAGAAGTATCACTGGAGGCCCAGGCCTTCACAAGAACCTTTGCAATAAGCACAAGTTTATCCAGCGGAGGTGAGAGACTAAAGGATGGAATCCAGATTAGCTATGAGGAGTAGGGCAGTGAGGGGAATTATCAGAATATGATTCATCTTTGAATCATAAAAAGAATAAAACATTTCAGAAAAATAAAAATAGCAGATAACCCAAAGGGCAGTAAGTAGAAATATGATGAATGTTAAGCAGGCTGCCAAATGTTGCAAATATTGATTCAATTGTGAGGACTGACATAAAATACATAGTCAAAGACATGGGAGCTCAGAAAAAGGATCGATAAGTCACATAGTGAAAGTGAGAGATGACAGAACAGCACAAGTATTGTTCTGGGAATCTAAAATATTTAAAGAACCAGAGGAAGGACTCTAGTGTGTTGGGTGACTCCTAAAGGAAGATTTGCAGAAAGACATGAACAAGAATTACGTAGGACGAACAGTCACAGAGGGATTTTAGCTTACCCTAATGCAAAGAGAACCAACACCATTGAGATAACAAATCTATCAATGTATTGATATCTATATAAGACAGAGAAATTGTACTGTTAATGTCAAGAAGTCTTAGTGCTATTGTAAACTTTAATAGCTTAAGCTTTAATGGTTTACACTGGCACTAGGGCTTTTGGGACATCATGTGCTGTATTCATCATCACAAAAACAATTCTTCTATGAGATCTGTTTTCCTTTATTGGAGTATCATGATTTTTTTATAATAATTCTTATCTTATTATATAGTCTTGAAACATTTAAAAGGCATGTGACGACAAAATGATTCTTGATTTTATCGGTAATGCTCAATTCTCAGATTAAAAAAGCAAAATCAAGGGACCAAGGACCCAGAGGGAGAATCTCAACATTCTATTGTGTTGCTAAGTGGTTTCAATGCTCTACTGTCACCAATTTGCCTCTGTATGATAGTTTTGTCTTTTTAAACCCCAAAATATAGATACAATCTTACTTAGACACAGAGGAATAAAAAAAAATTGAAGTTGGCCAATAAGGAATCTATAAAGAGAGAAACAAGAAATAGCCTATGTGATTACAGAGTTGTGCTGTGGCCAGCTTTTTAAGAACTGATTGTTAAATTTTTAGCAAAAGCTTAGTAATGGGCAAATGCAACAAATCAAGCTTGATTTATTATTTTGTTATTGCCCAGAGTTTAAAAAGTGATGGAGAAAAATCTCAATGATGAAGGGAAGTTTCAGTGTTTTTGCTGTTGTTTTGGCAGCAAGGTGTTAAATATTTATCAGCATTATCCAAGAGTAAGCTTTAGGAAGGTGAGCCAGATGTGACTGTAATAGAATAGTTCAATAGATGTTAAAGCTCTTTCATTTTGGTCTTGTGTTCTTAGTATATAGGACAATTCCTGGACACAATAGGTATATAATAAATCCTTCTTGCTGTTTTTATTATTGATCAAGTATGGTAAAAATAAAATCTACTTTTAAATACACTGAGATTTCAACGTAGCATCAATTCAAACAAGAGATATTATAAAAATCAGGGCATGTAAGATATAGAATTGAGATGAAAATCAAGATCTTCAAGTCCAAGTCTACTCTTATTTTTACCATGCTGCTTTTCCTATCATAACTCTTTATGAGCAAAGAAAAGTGTTGGAAAGTATGAAGCCAATCTTCCCAATTTAGATATACCAACTGTGGGATTCCAGTGGATTTCAGGAAGAGATATCTAGCAGGTCATTGTAATTGTCCACTTGAAGTTTGGAAGAAAGATGAGAGATACAGATGTATATTTAGGAATTATCTGCATATTCAAAACTATGGTATTGAATAAGAAAGAAGCCAAGGACAGGGCCTTAGAATCCACAGTAAAGATGTAGGAAGAAGAAACAAAAAAAGAATAGTTAGATAGGAGGAGAAATAGATTATGATTCCCTTGAAGCTAAGAAAAGAAAAAAAATGGCAAGTAGGAAAGGGTTGTCAACAAGGTTAAATGTATTTAGACATGATGATCAAGATGTTATTGGTGACCTTAGGGAAAAATGTATCAGCAGGTAGTAGAGGCAGAAGCCTTAAGTAGTAGATGACTTCATCATTCTCACTATGCATCTGTTCTATCTTTTTCTTTTCTTTACTTTTTAAAAATAATAACTTTTTATTTTCAAAATATATGCAAAGATAGTTTTCAGCATTTACCCTTGCAAAACTTCGTGTTCCAAATTTTTCTCCCTCCCTCCCTTCCTTCCACACCCTTCCCCTAGACAGCAAGTAATTCAACAGATGTTAAACATGTGCAATTCTACTATGCATATTTCCACATTTATCATGCTGCATAAGAAAAGTCAGATCAAAAAGGGGAAAAAATGAGAAAGAAAACAAAAAGCAAGCAAACAACAAAAAAGGTGAAAATACTATATTGTAATCCACCTTCAGTCCACATAGTCCTTTCTGGGTGCAGATGGCTCTCCCCACCATAAGTCTATTGGAATTGGCCTGACTCGCCTCACTATTCAGAAGAGCCCAAGTCCATCAGAATTGATCATCATATAATCTGCTTGGCATTATATACAATATTCTCTTGGTTCTACTCAGTTCTCTAAGCATCAGTTCATGCAATTCTCTCCAGACCTTTCTCTAATCATTCTGCTGATCATTTCTTATAGAACAATAATATTCCATAACATTCATATACCAATATTTATTCACCCATTCTCCAGCTGAGGGGCATTCACCCAGTTCCCAGTTTCTTACCACTACAAAAAGGGCTGCTGCAAACGTTTTTGCACATGTAGGTCCCTTTTCTCTTTTTTATGCTCTCTTTGGGATACAGAGACACTGTAGATCAGTACTTCTATAAAAACAGTAGAAACTCTGTTCCAATTCTAATGTTCCTTGAGTTTTC
The DNA here is from genome assembly GCF_016432865.1 of Antechinus flavipes. Lineage (NCBI taxonomy): Eukaryota > Metazoa > Chordata > Mammalia > Dasyuromorphia > Dasyuridae > Antechinus > Antechinus flavipes. Next base: position 461,811,991 of record NC_067398.1, on the reverse strand, counting down.
ACATAGTCATGGATTAGCAAGATCTTTAATGTAATGAGGTGATTAAAAGATGCACAGTAGGTAAAGATCTCCAGTGCCGGAAGTTTCCTTCACTGAAGTTCTCTATACCAGTAAAATTATACTCTAATAACTTTTAATACACCACAGAAAATGAACTAATAAAGAAAAGTAACTAAGAATCAACATTGCTGGGCAGTTCTGTGGCTTAGAACTAGGTAGTGGCTGAGTAAAAAAAAGTAATATATTAGAGGTATTAAATATTCCCTCTAGATTAAATATAATTTGTCTTTTCTTTCCTTTTTTTATATACCCTATATATCCATTGATTATGAAACAAGATATCTGGAAGTTATTTACATGAAGAAACAAAGATTTGAAAACTTTCGGGGAATGGGTGATTTTCACCTGATGCCACTTCAATAGTGATTTGTCTATGAAAGACACCCCTAAAAGTATTGAGATGTCTCCCTTTTCAATTATAGCAGTCAAAATTAACTTGCTAAATTTTATAAACCACTCTTCTCCTTTTCCTCTTCCCTTCCTCACCTCAACAGTGTCTAGAGACTGTGGTTCTATTCATAGCTAGACTCACTGAAGTCAATTCAAGTAGCAATGAATTGCCAGTGGGGTAAGATCATTGGGACATTCAACCACTTGAGTCATCAGGTGATGATGTTTATTCAGTCTCAGCCAGTATGCATAGTTACTATTGTATGGGAACATGGGAGCAGGGGAAATTTATATTCCTTGCATTCCCTAAAAGATGTACTGTGTGAAGTGTACCACAAAGCCCAAGAAGTGAGAGTTCCTCAACTTACCAATGATGCTCAGAGAATGTATTAGGACCTAAATGAGAATGTACTGTTTCAAGGATCACTTTCTGCATTATCAATCATTTATCTCAAATGTTCAGAAAAATTCGGTGTGACAAGAATAAGAGCAGTCAGTAGGAATGATGGCTGGTAATTAATTAGCTTTGTCTTTAGCACTTCAGGCAGGTCATTGGTGAGAGTGATTGTGCTGTCATGTTCACTCAGGGGCATATGAAACAAAATGTACATTGACTTCATTAGATAGAAGAATTTTTATTTTGAATAATATAGTTAGATATCTGTGAAAAGGATCCTAATTCCTAGAACAGAAAGAAAGGATAGGATTTTACAGTCTTCAACAAAAGGACTTCCTACCAGTCTTGGAATACATTTTACATTTCTTTATTGAATATTAAAAACCACTAGACTAGACCTGTGACTTTATTGGTATAGAAAAGTTCCAGCACTGCAGATCAACTTAGTTGCTAGCAGTTGTACTTTGAGCTATACACATATTTAATGGAGAAGTAAAATGACTTATCCAGACTCACACAGCAAGTGTGTTGAATTAGAATTTGAATCCAAGTGTCCTTAATCCTGAGATCTGCTCCCTCTTCACTACATCACACCGTCTCTCCTTTGAATCCTGTAATAATAAATCCAAATTATCCTTAAAGGAAAAGACAATTTTCCAAGCATCAAATTGGGCAGGATTTGTCGATTATTTCAGGTTTTTCTTTTTTAAGAAAGGATTTTTCAAAACTTCAGTGTTAGAAACTTTTAATCCCTCTTTGGTGGCCTAATTCTTTTACTCTTCCTGTCATTTTATTCAGGTGTCAATTTCCATGCTCTAAAATCTAGTGGAAAGAGGGTCTGTTATTAGAGAACCTGGATTTATATCATGGATCTGTGTCTCTCTAGGTCTCAGTGTTATTTTTGTTCATTTCTTTGTTTTCTTTTTTTTAATCTATGAAATGAGAGAGTACAACTAGATAATTTCTAAGATTCCTCCTTCTATTGCTTTCTAAGATTCTCAAATCTGTAACTAGATGAGGGCCAACCAGGAGAAGGAACAAAAACAGCATCACGACAAAAACTAAGGGGCACAAGGACCAAGGCCAGAGGTTACAACTTCTGTTCAGAGGTGCAATAATCAATAAAGCATTAGGACAAAGAAATTTTTTTGGCAAAACTGAGACTTAGATTAAGTAACTTACCATAGTTACATAACTAATAAGCCACAAGATTCAGAGTAGTTAGGTGAAGCAGTGAATAAAGCATTGGACCTGGAGTCAGGAAGGTTCATCTTCATAAATTCAAATATGGTCTCAGACTAGCTGTGTGATCCTAGGCAAGTGACTTAACCTTGTTTGCCTCAATTTCCTCATCTATAAAATGAGCTGGAGAGGGATATGGCAAACTACTCCATATCTTTGCCAAGAAAATTCCAAATAGATCACAAAGAATAGGATATAATTGAACAATAACATATAGAATATATATACACATATATAGTATGTATATATTTACATAGTTTGCATACACATATATGCACAAATGAATCTCTCACAAAAATAATCAATTATTGAATTAGGGCCAGGATTTTTTTCAAAAGCCTATAGGTTGTTCAATGTCTGAAGGACATTGTTGATGGATAAGATTGTCCAAATTCCAGAAATACAAGTTTTTCAATCCTATTTGGGAGACCCCACCCAAGTAGAAAACTCTATAAAGAATTGAATCTAAAGTGAATTCTGGCCTATTGTGTTCCACTTAAGCATGCTTGGTTGAGGTGGACCCTTTTATCTAAATTCCCCTAGATGGGGATAATCTGGGTAAAAGATAAATGTCTTTGGTTAAGACTGAGTGGTCAGTCACTTCCCCTAGACACTCATTAGACTAAGTCCATCTTTCATTATAATATTCATTCTTCTGATTAACTATTAACCAATCAATCAGAGTTGACTGCCACCCACAGGAATACCCACACTTCCAAGGACAAATAAGTATGAGTGGGTTCTTTGAAGGGTCTTTGGCATTTGAGAATGCCACTGACCTCTTTTACTAATTATCTACTAATTAATAAAATGATTAATTATCCATAAATTATGTCTTGAACTTCTTATATTTCATACATATATGTACATATATACAGAGACACATATACCTATATACATATACACACCCAGGACATTTATGTATTGTGTTTGTGTGTGTGTGTGTGTGTGTGTGTGTGAATCCAAGGTTTTTATATGCTTGTGGATATGCAGTGTCTGTATATATGTATGTGCCTACATATATTATATACAAAATGTATACAATATACTATGTATATATACACATGCTATAAATAGGGGGTTTTAGATAGATAGATAGATAGGTAGATAGATAGATATGTATGTATGTATACATATATATACAGAAAAGAATCTCCCATATATAGTATGTACATTTTGTACACACGCATATGCACATGCTTTGAAAAGAAGCACTTCCATTTTAAAAATCAGTTTCCCTGTGTAGAAAATGCTCAGAGATTCTACAAGCTCAGAGTTTTTTGGGGGGACAAATGATACTAATCTCTTTTCCTTGTTACAAAAAAAAAAAAAAAGCTCAGGGAATAGCTCACAGCACAAACTATGCTTCAATTCTAACTTCTTTGAACTTCCCTATTGTCTTGCTAATGATTTCTCGCATTCTTTAATGTAATGGAGCTGATTGAAAGTAAGCATAGCAACTTTAGAAGTATTAAGATGAGTCTTACTTTTGAATTCTATCAGCCAAGATGACTATAATCAGCTAAATGGTAAAATCTGTTCATTATTGTCTTTGGGGCAATGTTTAAAGCCTGTAGTCAATCCTGTTGTATATTTGGTCCTTAGGCCAAACAGTCAGGTGGATTAGGTGTGCAGGGGAGGAGAGGCCTTCCTGCAGTCAATCAAAAGGGTTTATTATTTCTTCTTGGGCATGATTAATTCTATCAGTAGTTAACAAGCTGACAAATCAGAATATAGGATGTTTGGGTCTCTGTCATCACTCAAGCAGGTTGAGGCAAATCAGGAGCCTGTGTAAAAACTGCCTAAGCATCCTACAGGCTCAAAGATTTAGAAAAAAACAGATGAGAAAAGTAGAACATATGAAAAGCAGGCTTGAACTGGAAGATTCTTATAAGAGGATATGCACTTCAATTTAATTTAATTCAATTCATTTCAACAATCTTGCTAGATACTGGGGTATAACAGTCTGTGCTTTCGAAGACTTTTCATTCTTTGGGAAATAAATAGTGGACACAAAATATATGAAGAACTAATGTAAAGTGATTTCAGAGAAATAGAGAAAACATTAACAGCTAGGACAATCAGGGAAGACACTGCTTTGGAAGTGACACTTGAACTGGTTCTTAAAGGAATTGGGGATTTTGAGAAGTAGAGATAAAAACATGTGGTCAAGAGATGCAATATCAAGTGTGGGACAGGCCCAGAGGCTAGTTAGGCCAGTTTCGCTGGGAAGTAGTGTTTGTACGGAAGAGCAGTGTAAAAGAAGTTTGAATAGGAGGATTTCAGAGAGTCCTGGAGATACCTAAATGAACTGATGCTAAGTGAAATAAGCAAAACCAGGAGATCATTATACACAGCAACAACAAGACTATATGATGATCAACTCGGATGGACATGGCTCTCTTAAACAATGAGATGATTCAAACCAGTAAGGAAGAGAATCATTTATACCCAGAAAAAGAACTATGAAATGAGTGTGGATCACATCATAGCATTTTCACTTTCTGTTGTTGTTTGCTTGCATTTTTGTTTTCCTTTTCAGGTTTTTTTCTTCCTTTCTAGATCTGATTTTTCTTGTGCAGCAAGATAACTGTATAAATATGTATACATATATTGGATTTAACATATACTTTAACATATTTAACATGTATTAGACTACCTGCCATCTAAGGGAGGTAATGGGGGAAAGGAAAATTTGGAACAAAAGATTTCGCAAAGGTCAGTGTTGAAAAATTAACCATGCATATGTTTTGTAAATAAAGAGCTATAATAATAATAAAGTTTTTTAAAAGTTTGGAAGAATTGGTCAGACTCTAATTATGGAAGGCTTAAAATGACTTAACAGAAGAATCTGTATCTTCTAATACAAGAAATGATAAAGACTATGAAGCTTCTTGAGGAAAGGAGTAATATGATCAGAACTAGACTTTGGAAATATTAATTTACAAGAGAGGGGACAGACTGGAGGCTAGGATATCAATAAGGAGGTGATTACAGCAGCCCAGAAAGAGGTGTTCAAGGCCTGGATTAAGGTAGTAGTTATCTAAATGTAAAGGAGATAAATGGTTGGGAGAAATACTATGATAGAGGTATCTATAGGATGTGGCAACTAATTGGGACACTAGGATCAGGGCGGTAAGAGAAAGTTGAGAGTTCAGAATGATTCTGAGTCTGAGCCTTGTTGACTAAAAAAATGGTGGTGCCCTTAACAGTTTTGTCAAAGTTAGTTAAAAAAAAAAAAAGGTTAGTTTAGAAAGAAAATAATGAGTTGCATATTGGATATGCTGAGTCTGACATGCCTTTGGAACATTCTGATAAATGTGACTAGCATGAATTGGTGAGACAGAACTAGAACAGGAGAAAAATGAGCTCTAGTTAGCTTTGAGTCATTTACATAGAGAAGAGTTAATGAGATTTGTATAGAGAAGAGCTAATGAGATCACCAAGAAATAAAGCATAGAGAGAAATAGGTAGAGGGAGAGACAGAGACAGGCAGACAGACAGACAGACAGACACAAACACACAGAGAGACAGAGACAGAGAGAGACACACATACAAAAAGACACACACAGAGGGAGAGAGAGAGAGAGAGAGAGAGAGAGAGAGAGAGAGAGAGAGAGAGAGAGAGAGGAGGAAGGGAGGGAAAGGGAGAGAAAATACCCCAAAGAGAAAAATGGTAAACCCTGAACGCCGATTGAAGCATATTTTTTTCTTATTTTCTTTATTTATACTATTTTGTTTGTGTTTACTTTTGCCACATAGCTAATATGGAAATGTATTTTGGAGTCAAATTCTTCATCTAGTCAACTACCAAAGAGATTTTTCCTAAAGTATGGATCCAATCGTAAGCAAAACAATAGTTAGCACTTATACAGCACTAATTATGAGCCAATCATTGTGCAAAGTACTTTACAAATATTATCTCATTTGATCCTCACAATAAGATCTGATTATATCACTCCCCTCCAACTCTTTTCAATAAATCCCTGGGCCTCTCAGTTACTTTAAGGATAAAATATAAATTGTTTGGCTTCTAAAAACTTTCACAATGTGGCCTTTCTGATATGTTCAGTTTTCCTGCTCTTTTTTTCTCTTTCACATGCTCTATGACTCAGAGACACAGGCCTTCTTCCTGATCCTCAAACAGAATATTCCATCTCCCAAAGCTCTTCCTTTTCACTGGCTATCCCACATGTCTAGAATGCTCTCCCTTCTCACCTCTTCCTCTTGCACATGCCTTCAAGACTCAAAACCCTACCTTCTTCATGATGAGGTGTTTTCTTTCATCCTCAGCTATTTATATCCTTCCTCTGAAATTACCTTCTACTTTCAAATAATCGGCCCATCAGGAAAACCAGAGTTCAAATCTAGCCTCAGTTACTTACTAGCTGTATGACCACAAATAAGACATTTAAGCTCCATTTGCTTCAGTTTCTTTGTCTGTAAAATAGGAATGGGAATACCTACCTCCCAAGGTTGTTTTGAGGAACAAATGAGATAGTATATGTAAAGCATTTAACATAGTGCCTGGATGTAGTAACTACTATATAAATGATAGTTATTATTATTCCATTATACATATTTTATATGTACATATTTTGCATGTTGTCTCCTCCATTAGAAAGTTAGTTTCCCTGGAAATTGAGTGAATGCTCCTCATTTGTGTAGTGGCTGAATAAGTTATGATATATGAATGGAATGGAATATTATTGTTCTATAAGAAATAATTAGCAGGCTGACTTTAAAAAGATCTATATGAACTGATGATAAGGAAAGTGAGTAGAATCAAGAAAACATTGTACACAGTAACAACAAGATTATGTGATGATCAATTGCAATGGACTTGGCTTTTTTCAATAATGAGGTAATTCAGGGCAATTTCAAAAGATCTATAATAGAAAGTATCCACATCCAAAAAGAGACTATGGAGATTGAATGTGGATCAAAACATAGTATTTTCATGTTCTTTTGTTATTATTGTTGTTGTTTATTTGTTTGTTTTTTCTCATTTTTTTTCCTTTTTGATCTGATTTTTCTTGTGCAGCATCTAAACAAAATATGTTTAGAAGAATTGCATATGTTTAACCTATATTGGATTGCTTGCTGTTTAAGGGAGAGGGGAGAGGAGGAAGGAGGGAGAAAAATTTGGAACACAAGGTTTTGCAAAGGTGAATGTTGAAAATTATATTTGTATTTGTAAAAATAAGAAGCTATAAAAATGGAAAAAAATGAAAAAAGAAAGTGAGCTCCTTAAGGGCAGAGACCCTATTTTGTCTTTTTTTATATCCCAGTGCTTAGCACAATGCCTTACATATAGCAAACACTTAATATATGACAAGGACCTTCTCCCTAAAATACTGAAGCAACAGAAGAGAGAATGGGTAGATAATGTTGAGAGTAATTCAGACATAGAATAGGAGACAAGAGGAAGGTCACAACATTTTTTTAAGTAAAGTGTGAGACATATCCTTTGCTCAAAGAGAATTGGGATGAATCATTTTCTGGGGAGAAGAGAAAGTGTGAAATAGATACTTGTAAAAGAGCAATAGTGAATTAAGCAGGGAAAAATAAAAGGATCAGCTGTGGTAAAGGCTCAATGGTTATGTCTGATTCTTCATGGCCCCATTTAGATATACGTTTTTGGGAGGGAGTATTTTTGTTTTTTAGCGAAGATACTGGAGTGATTTGCCATTTCCTTTTCCAGTTCATTTTTATAAATGAGCAAACTGATGCAAACAGAGTTAAATGCTTTTTCCAGGGTCATATGCCAGTGTTTGAGACTGAATTTGAATTCAAGTCTTCCTAACTCTGGGCTCAGTGCTCTATCCCTTGTGTTACCTGTGCTGAAATTAAATAACATAAATTTGTAATGGACAAAGTCAGTGGAAGATCATAGATTTAAAGTTGGAAGGGGCCTCAAATGTCATCCAGTCCAATCACCTTATTTTACAGATGAAAAATTGAGGCTAATAAAGTTTAAATATTTGCCTAGGATCAGACAGCTACTAAGTATTTTAGGGAGTATTCAAACTTGGGTCTTAACTCCAATCCAACCTTCTAGCCTTGAGCTGAGGGCTCAAAGGGTACCATAGGAAAAGTCAAGCTGAGGTGAATAAAAATGAAAATTTGGATAATGAGAGGGTGACAAAGAGGAATTTTTGTGCAGGTGACTTTTAAAAGAATTTGCTAGCAAAGGATGGCTACTCTTTCCTAGCAGCCTGAGAAGTTGTGCCATTGGCCCTACCTGCAATGTTATTTTAATTGCTTTGGGGAAAGAATAGGAATAGATGTTCTGGACTTGACTGGCTCATTAGGAAATCTGTTGTGAGAGGTCCAAAGCAACTGGTTATAGAGCACTTTACTTACTCACTTTTTCTAGCCAGCCAGAATAGATCTGGCTTAGGCTCTAGCTTCTACTGATGGTTAGATTATCACCCCAATGGGTAGGTTGGACAGTCTGCAAGGCAGGGGGGGAAGTTAAGAAGCATTCTTGGAGGGTAAATGCCATGAACTCTGATATGTAGGTCATCTCTGCTTATAGAGCAGCTGTTCTTTCATCAATATGGACATCTCTGTGACCACCATTAACTCAGATATCCATTTCTATCCAGACCTCTCCTAGGTTATGAATCCTTGGAGTTCAATTTGATGTCCTATTAAGGCTACCTGGGATCAGTCCACTGGATCAGGAATATTAGTAGCAAAATCCACTGATTATTGATGTAGTTACATGATGTAGTCATCACGTCATGATTTTATGTTACTTTTCATGTTGATCAAAAGATCCAGGGTTCCAGAAAGCAGAATGAATATAATCAGATGCACATTCACTAGACTGCTGTTTTTATCTTCTTCTTCATTTTATTCTATTGAGAATAGAAGGAAAATGATGACTTTGACTCTGATGTACAGCTTTAGTATTCTTTTTTTTTTTTTTTTTTGGCTGAGGCAATTAAGGTTAAGTGACTTGCCCAGGGTCACATAGCTAGGAAGGATTAAGTGTCTGAGGCTGCATTTGAACTCAGTTCCTCCTGATTTGGGGGCCAGCACTCTATCCATTGCACCATCTAGCTGCCCCTAGTATTAAATTAATATTCCAGATATGAAAACAGTGGGCAGAATATTTATCTATTTAATGAAATAACATGTAAATCACTTAAAAAAAACCTTAAGATTATATAAATGCTAGCTATTATTGTAATGATGATGATGAAGATGATGATGGATGCATATGATGTTGTCTGGTTTAAAGCTTTTACAAAATCTAAGTTTTTGTAGAGTAAGCAAGATTTAACCTTGGGCTCAAGTCATAAAAACCCACAAAGTAGATCAGGAATTCAGGTGTCCTACATTTTCCAGGTAATAATAGAGGCCCTAGATCTCTATTCAGTTTAGTTTATCCTATATGGCCCATATTACCGTGGAGGCAAAAATCTCCAGAAATATTTTACCCATGCAGCCTCATTTAAGCAGAGGTCTTTCCCTTGTACTCAGGATTCTTCTTCAAGCTGGAATTCCAGACTGGTTCCTCACCCCCCCCTTTTTTATTACATTAATAAGTATTTGTGGAATACAACAAGCATTTCTACAACATAGTACAATAAAAAGATGGTTGTACATGAAATTATGTACAACAAAATTAGCATGTAAATTTCCTTTTTTCTCCTACCCCACCATAGAAAGGGCCACCATCAGACACAAAATAGGCATGTATGTTATATGTGTGTATATATAAAAAAATTGTATTATAAATTTATCAGCTCACTTTCCATATCTAGATAATGTCCTTTCCTATATGTTCTCTTTAATTAACTTGGGTATTTCTAATACTCAAAATAGCTTATTTACCCAAATCCATTCTTTAATCAATATTGCTATCACTGCCTACATCATCTGGTTCTGCTCATTCTGCTCTTCCTCACTTCAAGCTATTGAGGTTAGTGGATAGTACACTATTTTTGGATCGAATTTATATTTCCCTTGGAGAAATCAAGTACCCCATCCTTACCCCACCCTTCTTTCTATTCATTGGAAGCCTGTCCAAGCAACTAACATCAGACTGGATTTGGTAATTTCCATTGTGTCCTTTTCTTTCTGAGTACCCATGAGCATTTTCAATTCTTTTCCTGGGTCCTTACTCCTGTGTTCATTGACCCAGAAAGTTCAGCTATTATTATGATAATGTGAGCTGGATCTGTGTTGAAGGAGGTAGGGGTGAAGAAAGAAATCATGTGTCAAGTGTGTGTGGGAACCAAAACCTTGATTTCAGGACAAAGAGAGAGGAATTAGAATTCAGGTTCTCCCCCAGGCCCCAATTCCCCCTACCCCTTCACACTGAATAGAGACTCCACAGTTCAGAGTAAGAAATAGGCACAGCTATATACCCATGGAAAAGCAGTCCACCCACCTCTTGATTGTCTTTTTAAAGCTTCCAACACCAAAAGACAGACATGAAAAGATTTGGAGTTGATGGGGAAAAGGGAGGAAGTGAACAGAAGAATTTAACAGCAAGGGAATAAGTGTGTGTTTTCCTCCTTCACATTCATTAGCGAGTGCCTCTCTCATGGATAAGAAACAGCCTTGTTCTCTGGTCTGGAGTCCTGCTGTCTCCCTGCCAACCCTGGTGTGTTTGTTAATTGGTCTCCATTTCTTTCTTCACTACAGGACAGTTTTCCTGCTCGTTTTGGAGGAGTCCATTTTGTCAATCAGCCCTGGTACATTCATGCCCTGTACACACTAATCAAACCATTCCTCAAAGACAAGACAAGGAAAAGGGTAATTAAAAAAAGATTTCAATGTGTATATGTCTTTAGGTATATGTCTTCATATAAACAGGATATTTGGAGTGATTTCTGTCATGTCTTTTCTTTACTGTGTTCTCTCAAGCCCTGTTTTTTAATTGCTCTGTGTGATGGGTATTTTTGTGTAGCTACTGAATGTTAGAGCCTCAGCTGGATTTTGCAAATGGCCTGATTTAATCAATAATTCTGCAGAGCTGAGTTGTTTTCAGAACTCTAGACAGAAACTGGGGAAATGTTGATGGCTTGTGAGGAGCAGATGCTTGTTTTCCTATAAAAGCTTATGAGGAGAAAACTATGGGGCCAAACAGTTTCCTAATCATGGAATATTTTAAGAGATCCAGTTTTGTCTTGTAAATTTATTGTCACTCCTACGAATGTTTACAAGTTGGTTTACTCCTTTGCTCTTGGTTCCTGGCTCCTGCTCACAGACATTTCAAGTCCCTCACTATTCAATTTATAAACAAGATCTACAGAGGGAGAGAGTTATTTATTTACTTGTTTGTTTTTGGTCCAGAGCTATGATTTCAATGATAGAGGGAACTTCTGATGTGGAAACTTCCTTCAGATGGTGTAAATGTGAATGGAGATTCATCTGTAAATTCTGTGACTAAGACCCTAAGAAATCAATTAATTACCTGGGATCAAACAACTATTATTTGTTTAAAGCAGGATATGAATTCAGATCCTCTTGACTCTAAGGACAGATCTCTGGCAATCACCAATTATCTACTAAGGACCTATTTTGTGTCAGTCACTGTATAAGGTCCTTAGATACAAGACAACATAAAACCTTCTCCACCATCAGCACAAAATGTAACAGTTCCCACAATCAGTACAAAATGAAACAGTTCCCACCATTACTGAGTTTATATTCTAAAGGGAAAGGCAACATATATACAAATGTATCCAAATAGGCACATACCACATACCAGTACTTTGGAAGAAAGTACTAAAAACTGGGGAAAGTTTCTAAAGTTTCTTAGAAAAAGTTATAGTTCAGTTGAGTAAATCAGGGATTCAAAAAGATAGAGAAGAGGAAGATGGCTATGCTAGACATGGGGATTATCTCAGTAAATCTGTGGAGATAAGAGATAGGGTATCTTTGGCAAGGAACAGTAAGTAGACCAATATATGTCTGAGTAGGGATTGGGGAGTGAGGAGAAGAAGAAGGCTGGAAAAGTGTGAAGAGGTAATATTATAAGTAACTTTATATCCCAAAAGAGTTTAGAGTTGATCCTTGAGGTAATAGGGAGCCACTAGAATTATAGGAAATAATTTAGTTAGATATGCTTTTAGAAAGTCTCTTTGGTAATTATATAAAGGTTGGATTAAGTAGATCAGTTAGAGACATCAGTTAAATGATTGCAAAAGTGCAGCCAAAAGGTCATGAGGTCCTGAAGAAGGGAGATTCTACTTTGTTAGTAGAGACAAGGAAATATTTGAAAGATGTCATAGACACTGAAATGGGACAACCATGAGGAGCCCACGCTGACCCTATGATTATGACCCTACATAACAGGGAACATGGTGATGTCCTCAATAGTAATAGGGAAGTTTGAAATAAGAATGGATTTAAAGAGAAAATAAAAAAAAATAAAAATAACAACAACAACAACAATAATATTTATATAGGTTGCTTTGTACCAGGCATTGTGCTAAAGATTTTACAATTATTATCTCATTTGATTCTTACAAAAACTCTGCAAGAAAGTAGCTTGCCCCTCATACTGCTAGTGAATGCCTGTGGTTGGATTTGAATTTAACTCTTTTTAGGCCTGGTGTGATATCTACTGCAATTGGTAATGCAAGACTGGAGATAAGAGAGAAAGACAAGGGCAGATCTGTGAATCCTCATTCTGTCCATAACTGAACAAAATAACTAACTGTATATGTTGAAATCACTAAAGCATCTGTAGAGTAGATGCCGTGTTCATCCCCGTTTTACAAATGAGGAAACTAAAGCTAAAAGAGGTTAAATAACTTTCTTGGAATCATGTGGCCACATGTTTGAGGCAGGGTTTGCACCCAGATCTTCCTGTTTCCAAATCCAGTACTCAAGTGCCACATGTACAATATCCAAATCAACAGGTTCAAAGGTTACAGGAAAGTCAATCAAGAGATCATTGAAGATTTGGAAAGGAGCAATTCCAATTGAATGAAGAGACAAAGACAAAGACAGACAGACACAGAGATACAGATACACAAAGACAGATACAAAAAAAAAAAAAAAAAAACCCAAAAAATGAGAGACAGAGATAGAGACATAAAGAAAAACAGAGACAGAGACAGAATCAGAGAAAAACAGAGGCAGAGACAGAGAGCGACAAATACAGAGACAGACAGACAGAGAGAAACAGAGACAGAGAGACAGAGATTCACTGGAGAAGGTTTAGAAGAGAGAGAGAGAGAAGCAAATGGAGACAACTTCTGTGGATTTTCAAGGATTTAGCTAAGAAAGGTAGAAGATGTGTATTATAGTTCATCCTGATAGTGACATCTAGTGAGGGCTTTTTAAAGATGAAGGGAATTTGAGAAAGAACCAAAGAATAGGGAGAGACTAAACATCAAAGTAAATGGGGATGATACTGAGGGAACTCTATCTCAGAAAATGTTTGTCCATGTTCTTTGGATTTACAGGTTCCCTCTTTTTCAGACTTCCTAGTCCCAGCTATTTAATACTTCCAAATGGCTAACACCTTATTTTTCAAGAAAATCTAGCCTACTAAATTTACATGCTTTTATACCCTCTATATGACCATATTCCAATGGAATTTCCTATTGAAGAGAAGCAACGCCATAAAGCTGGAAAGCTTACCTGTTGAAATTCTCTCCTTGCTTTGTGAATTATAAAAACCCCTGACCTTGTGCAGAGAAAACTTCCAAGACTCATGAGCGCTTCCTAATGGTGAGGAAGAAAATATTCGCCTCATCCAAGATCAAGAATCTATGGCTAGGAATCCTGGGCAGGGGGTGGGTGGGGAATGGAGGGAAGAGAGAGAGAGAGAGAAAGAGAGAGAAATAAAGAGAAAGAGAGAGAGAGAGAGAGAGATAAAGACAGAAAGAGACAAAGAAAGAGCGATAGAAAGAGACAGAGACAGAGAGACAAAGAGAGAGACACACACACACACATAGAAAGGCACAGAGAGACAGGGAGAGAAGGAGGATGAGGAGGAAAAGTAGAACAAAAAGGAGAAGAAAGGAGGAAGAAGAATAGGGGGAAGAAGAGGAAAAAGAGGAAGAGGAGGGAAAAGAGGAGGAGAAGAAGAGAAAACAGAGAAGAAGAAAGAAAGTGAGGGAGAGGGATGAAAGAGGGAGCCAGAGAGAAAGCATCTTTCACCTTCGCAGTCTACATAGAATAGGGAACAGCTTCCAAGAGAGAGAGATGACTATTTCCTGCCTTTCCTTCACTTCTGGCTGACTTTTTCCCATGGAGTTTCTCACTGCTCCCAATAGGTTCATGTGTTTTATGAGACAATGAGACAGGCAGTAGTATCCTCTTCTGGTCTGAGATTAGAGCTATTGTTATAAATGCCATCTTCCTTCCCTTTATACCTAAAGACCAGGACAACTCTTCTCTCACATTATCTTATTTCTTAAATGCTTCTTTCTCCCTTATCCCATAAAGGGATCCCAGAGGCTGCCTCATATGGTACAGTTTATCCTTGGGTTCAATATTGCTAGAAAGAGGAAGCCTTTGAAACTCCAACCTTCACACACTTGTGTGACTGTGTGGGTGTTACAGCATAGTTGTGATCATCTGAGGGTGTCAGTCCTGAAGAATTTATTAAGCATTTACTATGTGATAGTAACAGTTACATACAGTCCTTTTCCTAAAGAAACATATATTCTAATAGAGGAAACATATAAATAATAAGGATATGATTCTGGAGATTTGGAAAAGAGCAGTTTCAATTGGATGATGTTGGAAGACAAGCTGAATAGGGTCTAGAAGAGAGGATGAAGAGAAAAAATGGAGGCACTTAGTGTAGCTGGCTCCTAGATGTAGATGTAGCGTGAATGTGTGTACATACACCTATTCATGTGCACAATACATTTCCATGCCTATGCATATATGCACCTTGCATGTATCATGTATGTATTTGTATACATGTGTAATATCAGAAGGAACACACTAGACATGAAGGGAAGCAGGAAAGTTATCTTGCAGAAAGTAGAATTTGGAATCTTGAAGGAAACCAGAGAAATCAGGGGCATAGGTAAGGTACATCATGCATATGTGGTAGCAGGAAGTAAGGAAGTGAGAAGGAATCTAATTTGGTATACAAATAGTGTTGGGAGTAAGCCTAAAATTTTTTCACCTCTTTAGAGAGATTCCTAATTTTAAATTACAAATATATATGGATAATTGTTAATGTGTACTACACAGAAAGATGTTAATCTCAGGCTGACTTTCACCTTCATTCAGCTCTAGCAATATCAGTCAATGGTTCTCAGGAAAAACAAACTAATTTTTGTATTAGCCCCAAAAGTTATTTAGAAAAATAAATAGCTTAATTTTTTTAAAAGTCAGGAATTACCAAACCACTTATTTCAATTAATTCAGCAAATATTAACCAAATGCCTACTACATTTCAAGTGCCATGCCAGACACTGTTAGTTACATGAAAGTAGGATAAGACAAGATGTCTACCTTTGAGAGGATTATAGTTTCAATAGAAAACAATTTAATTGTTTTTCAGTCATGTCCAACTTTTTGAGGTTTTCTTGCCAAAATTTACTGGTGTAGTTTGCCATTTTCTTCTCTTTTACAAGTGAGGAAACTAAGGCAACCAGGGTTCAGTAATTTGTCTAGGGTCACATAGAAGAAGGTGTTTGAGGCCTGATTTGAAATCAGAAAATAAATCTTCTTGACTTCAGCCTGACACTCTATGAACTGCACTATCTAGCTGCCCAGAGGACACAGAGCATATGATTTGGAAAATAATGAAAGACTGAATATGATAAATAACTAAATTTTGTGGTATAGACTCTAACATACTGTTAGAATTCAAAGAAAGGACATTGTACAAGTGAAAGAAAACTGTTAAAAGAGAGAAGTGTAGCTCTGTCATTACCCAACTAGTCTTACATAAAATGGTTACCCTTCCTAGGTTTCAGTTTCTCCATTGATAAATGTGAGAATTGGGCTAAATTATCTGAAAAACACTTCCAGTTCTTAATCTATGATCCTCTGATCTTGGTGGGATGGAATGGGTGACAAAACCTCAGTCAGTCAGTAAACATTTGTTAAGCACCTACTATATGCCAGGCACTGTGCTAGGTGTTAGTAATATAAGGAATCAATTCACAATCTAATGGGGAAGACAGTAAGAAATCAACCATGTACAGAGGCAGCTAGTTGGTGTAGTGGATAGAGCACCAGCCCTGAAGTCAGGAGGCTGTTCAAATCTGGTTTCAGACACTTAACACTTCCTGGCTATGTGACCCTGGGCAAGTCACTTAATCCTAATTGCCTCAGAGGAAAAAAAAAACACAACAACTCTGTACAAACAAGATATATATAGGATTAATTTAAAACAAGTAACAGAAGGCTTCCTATAAAAGATGGGATTTTACTTAGCACTTGAAAGAAGCTAGGAGACAGAGAAAAAGAGGAAAAGCAGTCCAGAAAAGGAAAGCAGCTAGTGAAAAACTGAAAGTAGAAAGATTGGAGATAGGTCTTATAGGACAGATAGGAATAGACTAAATATAGAGAAGGGAAACAGAAGCAGGGGGGTAGCATTACCATTGTGAGAGAGATATAAAGGAAAGTTGAAAAGATGGTATGCGCAGTACTGTTGGATTATCTGTTACTCTAAAATATCCTTATCACTCTATTTTTCCATTACATCAGATAATTACCAATTGATCATATCTATAAAACTGGTTCAGGTCCAATAATATCACATCTGTCATTTTTTCAGGATTTGTCCCCATTCCCTTTCCCAAGCAAAAAAATACATTTTTATTCTAAAACACAAATAATAACACTTTCCCCCAAAAGACACTTACATTGATCATGTATCTAAATGTCATCTCCAAACTATATACTGGAAGGTGACTATGTTGGTGGAATGAAAGGAAATTAACTCTTATTCATAAAGATGATTGATTATACAAAGTAAAAGTGTTTAGCCTAGGAAAAAAAGAGCACTCTGGAGAGATCTGAGTGGTAAATTCAAGTGCCTGAAGGGCTATCATATAAAAGGAGAATTATACTTGTGCTCCTTGGCCCCAGAAGGAAGAACTAAGAGCTCTGTGTAATACTGATATGGAAGTATATTTGCTTTGATGTCAGAAATTTGTGGACTCCATCCTAATACTTAGTGCTACCCCAAAGTAAAATGGATTATATAAGGGAGTAGTGGGTTTTTCCCTCACGGGTCATCAAAACAAAGTCTAGATGATTATTTTTCAGATATTTTGTAGGAGGAATTCTTGTTCAGAGACAGTGTCCTCTCATGTTCCTTGTCCTTCTGAGATCCTGCTCTGTGCATTACATGGATGATGCTCTATACTGCATCACCATATCTTTCTCTGTTCTTGGAATGCTTTCTCTCTTCTTAACCCTACTTCTTGCAATCCATTGTTTGTTTGATGAGTCAATTTAAATCTTACCTTCTGTAGGATGTCTTTTCTAGTCTGCCCCAAAAACTGCCTCCATCCATCCATTTAGTTTATAATCTCTTTCCTGCTGTGATGACCTTATTTTTGCATTGTGTATGTTTTATCTTATCTATATATTATTCCTATTTAATTTAATTTACCTGAGGGTAGGATTATTTTTTTTTGCCTTTGTATTTTTATGTTTAACACTGTTCTAGTACAAAGACTTTGCCCCCTCAAGCAATTTGATTTTATTTCTGAAATTCACTGTAGACTCTTAATATATGCATGTTGTTTTTCAGTTATATGTTTCAGAGTTTTTTCTATTATTATGTTTTTCCCTCTAGATCTTTCTCCATGGCAACAATTTGAACAGCCTTCATCAACTAATACACCCTGAATTCCTGCCCTCTGAATTTGGAGGGACCCTCCCTCCCTATGACATGGGAACTTGGGCTCGGACATTACTTGGTCCTGACTACAGTGATGAGAATGACTATACTCACACTTCCTATAATGCAATGCATGTGAAACATACATCATCCAACCTAGAGAGAGAGTGTTCACCCAAGCCGATGAAAAGGTGAGAAATGCTTATCAGTGTTCTCTAGAAAGTGGACGTTGTGATCGGGTACTACTGTGCATTAAACTATTGATGGCCATGATGTGAATAGAACAGGAATAAAATCTAATGATAATAATAGATAATTTTGCTAGAGGGGAAAGCAAAGGGTCCTTTATTCACAAGTGTGATTATTGCCTTTGTATGACAGCAGCTAAGGAGCAGAATCTCAGCAGCAGTTTAATTACTTCCCTGATTATGAGAGAGGACTTTAATGCACAACCAAGATGAAATTTGTCAGGCCTCTGAGATAGACTGAATGAAAAAACAACCCATCAGGAATCCAGTTCCTTTCTTTGACTAGAATGCTGTTTACCAGAGGTTTGAGTTTTACTACTGATAGCTAAAATAATATATGTTGGCTCAGTTGCCCAGGAGGGCTTTTTCTACTGTTCCTAGAATAGACTCATAAATAGATTCACTCCAGAGGTTGACAGCTGACATCTCAAAGAAAAGTTCCAGTCACACTAGCTATAAATTGAGTTGCTTAATCCTACTGTGATGGCACTGAGTTCACAATGAAAACACCCACTGTTTGTTATGTGTTGATCAGATGTATATTTATTTTCCATCTTAATTCCCATTATTTTGGCTGAGTTGTCCCTCAAGCCTTCCATCTCTCAGGTGCTGCTTCCTATCTAATATCTGAAATATTCCAGTGGGAATCTGGAGGAGAGACTGAGATTGAGGAATTTGTGCAACTTTGCCTCACTTAAATAAGCAAGTTCATGAGCAGTCAAGACATCACCCATTATGTCATTGGTTCTCTTTGAGAAGGATGAATAATAAATAACATAATTAAAATTACAATTCTCCACCCATTCTAGATAACTTTGAGTAAAATTTCATTAGTTCTTAGTTTTTTCTGACCTTCTAAGTTTCAAGGGAATAAAAGTAGGTACATTAATTAGGAAAAAGGGACAATCTGCTCTTCCCTTGTTCTTTTCTCTCTCTCTCTCTCTCTCTCTCTCTCTCTCTCTCTCTCTCTCTCTCTCTCTCTCTCTCTCTCTCTTTTGCCAGGAAGGCCCTTGCATTTAAAGTATGGCTACCTTCACATAATATCTTGGGCCTTGATATTTAGGGAGTGAAGGGGGAGGGGCATCACCAAGATGTTTGACTTTCCTCTTAATGAAGATGCTGACAGCTAAGTTCCTTTCCTCATTCTTTCTCTTGGTACTGCTATTCTTGCTATCCCCCAAATCCAATAGTTGTGTGCATATTTACTTCTTCAAAATGATTGTCATCTCCTGAAGGGCAGAGAGTGTCTTATACATCTTTTATATCCCTGTGGCACAGTGGGACAGGTGGGTGGTATAGTAAATAGAACACCAGGCTTGGAGTCAAGAAGATTTGAATTTAAATCTGGTGTCAGACACTTACTAGCTATGTGACCCCAGGCAAGTCACTTGATTCTTTTTGCCTGATTCCACATCAGTAAAACGGTGGCACATCAGAGAAGGAAATGACAAACTACTCTATGGATGAAAGTCTATGGGATAATATGGAGTCAGACATGACTGAACAATAACAATATGTGCATTGTAGATATTCAATAAATATCCATAGGCTCTTGGCATCTGAAACTAGAAGGACAGAAGAGTAGACTTACTATTCCTGAAAGGTTCTATTACAGCCACCCTTCATTCTTTTTTCTCTCTCAGATTAAGGACTGATGTAAGAAGAATTGGCCAACCTCAGAATTATGAACCTCCCCTTCAATGCAAGTCTTTGGGTGGAGGTTGAATGACCAGTGATTGAAGGTGTAATAAGAAGTATAGGTTCAACTAGATAGCATTTAAGGTACCTTTCAATTCTGAGATTTTTTTGATTCCTTCATTGCTGTGGCAATCTGCATGACTTCAACTATTACCTCTATGGGGATGATTCCCATTAGATCATTCCTAGCCACAACTTTTCTCCCAAGTTCCAGACTCCTATTTTTAACTGCCTACTTAACTTGAATAGCTCACTAGCACTTCCAATTCAACATGTCGCAAACTGAGTGTTTTATGTTATCTTACTCAACCAGCCCCTTCTCTTTGCTTTCTAATTTCTGTTCATGAGACTTTCATCCTCCCAGGCATCCAAAAATTAAAATGTTCTCTTGTTTTTTCCTTTTCTCCCCCCCAACCTCACCATCCAGTTAGCAAGTAACTTCAATTCCAACTGTAGTATCCTACACATCTGAGTTCTTCTTGTCATTCAGTCAATATATATTAGATGTTTGTTATATTCCAGGCACAGAGGTAAGTCTTGGGCATACAATAAGAAAAGTAAAACAGAATCTAATGGTACTCACAGTCTAATGGGGAGATAACATGAAAATGTCTACATAGATGTTTTCAACTAAGATAGATAGAGAGAGGGTGGATATAGATGGATATAGATAGATACATTATATATATATATGTACATATATATTATATATATATAAATATAAGCATATATATGAATATATAATAAACCAAGACAAACATTGTAAAGAAAGCATAGAAGGATTATAGCTGGGATTTGAAAGAGGCCAAGAAAGTCAGGAGAGGCAGATAAATGGCACAGTGGATATAGCACTGGACTTGTAATTAAGAAGAGTCATCTTCCTCAAATCTAGCTGCAGTTCTGCTCTAAAATCACTTAAGCCTGTTTGCCCCAGTTCTTCATCTGTAAAATGAGCTGGAGAAAGAAATGGCAAACGATTCCAGAATCTATGCCAAGAAAACTTCAAAATGGAGTGATAGATATAAAATAAAGGCTTATTCCCTTCTTCTCAGCTTTGTCAAGTATAATATTATAGGCCTCATTCCATAGGTAAACTCTTATAATGCTGGAAACATTTGCTCAGATCGGCTTTCTTTTTCTTTTTTTCTTTTGGTTGTATATCCATAGATATTGATCTAAACCCATTTTTTCCTAAACTGTTTTCAAGTTTTCCCAACAGTTTTTATCTAATAAAGAATCTTTCCCCCAGTGGTGAAAATTTTTTGGATTTATTATCTTGCTATTATGTGTTCCCAAGTCAATCAGTCAATAAACATTTATTAAGGGCTTACTATCTGTTTAGGCATTGTGTGGACTTCAATTACTTCTGAATTTTCATTATGTCACACAGCCTTACAATTTAGACTGTATTCTCATATTCAATAACATAAAACTGTATGGCAGAAAAATTCTGAGAATTGTGCCTGAAAACCATAATTTTCAACCTATTCAATCAGTATGATCTTCCTATCTCTGGAGGTGAACCAGTGTTTCTGAGTCATTCCTAGTTGTGTTATATCAAAACTTGACCACAGCTCTTCATAAGATATTATTAGAAATATTAATGTAATTTTAAAAATTATTTAAATAATAATTTAACCTCATCATAGGTCTCTACCACATATATGTGTCTCTTATCCACATTCAAGAGATCTCAAGTAGAAGATGTAAGGCAGCTGCATGAGGGAAATGCCTTCTCACACTCTATTTGTTCCACAGCGATATTCAGGCTCCTGAGCAAGTAATTTGAGAAGGCTCCTTTCCCTCTCAAATTATGAGGAAAAAGCAAGCTGCCTTGGCTTCCCCATCCCAACCAGCGGGGCATATGTCAGTTATTTGACTGTTTTCAGCTGCTAATGGGCTTGGCCTTGACCTTAGTCATTTTTCAGCAGGTTTTCTTCTTTTTATAGTCTGCATTTTATGTAATTTCAGGATAACTACCTATTTCCGGCAGAAGTCATACATCATCATAAAATAAAATCCATATGAAAATGTGAGAGATGGTCACTAACTAGAAACAGTGGAGACCCTGTCTCTCAAGTTGCTAAAATAGTGGACCATTTTATTGTGCAAGTGGGAAACAGATGCTCCTTATTAATGTTAAATTCAATAAAAATATTTTAATGCCCCTTTTCATAAATGCCCCACATCATGAAGAACTTTACTGTATGCTAAGCTTTTTGGTGTCTGGTTCCCAGTTCAAATAAGGTCAAACCTCTCAGCTTCTCTATGTCACTCTTACTCAGTCTACTTGTTCCAGAGATACATTATGCTACCTAAAAACCAGGTCCCTTGGGAATGGCTGTAAATGTGGAGTATTCTATATTGATTATTAGCTGCTGAAGTATTTTATGACTGCTGCTTGGGGATCACTTATGTTTTGAAAACCGAGGAAAAATAGTATGATTGGTCGACTCTTGGTTGGACAATGGCTGATATCATCATCATTTATGTATCATATGGATTTATTTTCTGCTACTGGATAGCTTTCTTTTCTGTGACAGGAATGAAGAAGCCAACCTCTTCCCAAACACAGTATAAGAAACTATGCAGTATCAGAAAGAAAACCTATACTGTGCATTTTGTCAATAAGAAAATGAATGAGGGCAAGTTAAAAATAAAAATGGGGGTGGAGGACTACTGGTTCCCTCACTTTTCTATAAATAGGAAAAAATATATATATATATAATGTAATTTATAGATAATACAAAATGGAATTATGTATATATATATATGTATATGTATGTATATATATGTAATAGAATGTAATTAAAATAAAAATAGCCTTGAAATATCAGAAAGAAATTGGACCAGAAAGAACAGATGGGGGATGGCAAATAAAATGATTCGCCACATTGTATTCTGTAAACCTTCATGCTTTTCTCTTCTGAAAAAAAGGCCCATCAAGATATTTGTTTGCTGACATCAGCTCTAGAATACCTGTATATATCCCCAAAATTATATAATATGAAAAGAGATTTATTGCAAATAAGAGATTTTGGCTGGGAACCTTTCTTCCATGTGAGCATGTAGCTGGATGTTCACAAATCTTTTGCCCATTAAAAGGAAGTATAGTGTAATGGATAAAGAGCCAGACTTGGAGGCAAGAAGACCTGAATTCAGATACTACCTCTAACACAAATTGCCTTATTGTGCTCCTTAGTCACTTAGGGTCTGCAAGCAATTAACTCCAAGTCTGTAAACTGAAAAGATATTGTTGATCTGCTTGGCAAAGGGAATTTTCTCACTAGAAAATTCCATTTGCTTATGAAGTCACAGATATGGACCATAAAGAATAGAAAGTAGGAATAATACTTTCATGAGCAATCTTGCTCAGGACTTGCATCTTGCATCTTGCATCTTGCAAGGAATGAATGCCTCTAATAGGACTAATTCAATCAAATTTAATGGGATTTCTAGATCTAGGTACAAAGAAATCTTAAATAGGATATATATCTCCCTCAGAATCATCTTCATGAAAAATGGAATATTAATGAGATTGATTTCAGAGTTTTCTAGATTTTTATGATTCCCACTTTAAATTAAATTATTTCATTGGGTTTAAGGTATCCAAAGTTTTATCTTTAGGCTTTTACAGACAAGGAGGGGATATCGAAGCTTTTTAGAAACTTCCTTGAAAACTGATTCATGGCCCTATTTAGGCTCTATTCTCAACGTAAGGTTTCAAGTGGGTATCCCTATATCACATTATCTGGGAGATCCATAAACATGCTTTACTACCTAAGTGAGATATAGCTCTGGATATAGTTTTATATATTCATTTTTATAGTGAACTCCATATGCAAGCTTTCTTGAGTAGTAGTCCCATGTTTATGGGACTCACATACAATTGGAAACCATTTAATAAACATTGCCCTGATAAGTAGATCCCAAATAGGGTTATGAATTCATATCCCTTAAAAGTCTAAAGGTAAAGTTTTGGATACCTCAGACTGTATACACACATATACACCACACCAAACCACACACATACACAAGGATGTGTTGCATATATGTATATGCATTAATACGTATGTATATATACATATAGACATATAGGCATACATTTATTAATGCTTATATGCATATTTTCTCTTGAAAAATAAATACAATTTACGTATATATGTGTGTATATATGTGAGAACTTTGATCAAGAAAATTATTTTGTGTTCATTTAATTCCAACATGCAGTTTTGTTTTGTTTTGGTTTCTTTGCAAAGGAAATAAACAAAATCACATCTTCAAGTGTGTAGTCAGGAAATGGTTAGGTATGTTCAGTTCCAAGAGAGAGTGAAGGGCTTTTAGCTTGGCTTTGTTCTCTCCTGCTGCTCCTCAATCAGGAGGATGGAAAAAGAAGAGGGAAAAGTTCATTTGGTCTTTCCTTTCCTCCTTTCCATCCGGCGACCAATAGGGTATTAAAATACTTTGTTTCTGGCTTAATAATCTTAGAACCATTTCCCTCTAACTATAGAATCAACAGAACGTCAGAGCAATAAGGATGGTAGGATGGGGTGGGAAGACAGCAATGGCCATGAGATTATCTCACAGTGGAAGCAGAAAGATAGCAATGAATGATTATTTTAAAAGTGGATTGCCAGTCATTATATGAAATAAGGTAAAGAAAATGAGGATAGGGATAGCTAGGTGGCACAGTGGATAGAGCACCAGCCCTGAAGTCAGGAGGATTTGAGTTCAAATGTGAACTCAGACACTTAACACTTCCTAGCTGTGTGACCCTGGGCAAGTCACTTAACCCCATTGCCTCAGCAAAAGTGTGGGGGGGGAGACAGAGAAGGGAGAGAAGAGGAAGAGGGAAGGGGAAGGGGAAAAGGAGGAGGAGGGGAGGAGGAGGGACAGAGAGAGGGAGACGAAGAGGGGGAGAGGGAGGAGGAAGGAGGGAGAGAGGGTCTAAAATGGCTAGTAGATCATTTTAGATGCATAAAAGGAATGCTCAGATATAGTATTTTTATTTGTTTTTTTCAATAGTGTTTTATTTTCCAAATATATACAAAAATAGTTTTCAACATTGATTTCTATAAGATTTTGTGTTCCAAATTGTTTTCCCTTCTATCCTCACCTCCTTTCTTTCCAAGATAGCAAGCAATCTGATAAAATACATGCCAGTGTTTTAAAAAATGCAATAAATATAATGGATGACACCATTTTTTCTTGAAAATATTGCAAAAATTCTAAATGTTAAATTATGCAAAGTCTTAAATCTACTAGAATGAAAGCTCTTTGAGCAGAAGGACTTTGTTATTTTACCCTCCTTCTCCATTTCTATACTCCCTCCAATACACACAGTGCTTTGAGTAAAGTATTCTCTCACTTAATGTTTGCTGGATTTTTAATAGTTCCTAAGTATTTAGAACTTTAAAGTTTCTCACTCTGCTTTCCCTTCAGTCTGTTATCAATTGATCAGTCTACAAGTAAGCATTAAAGGATACATAAGCCAACTACTGTGTTAGGTGCTAGGGATGTAAATTCAAAAATTAAACAGTCCCTTCAAAAAGCTACATTATATCATGATTAGTGGAGCAAACAGTATCACCATTTAATGAATGGGGAAACTGAAGATAAGTTAAGTGATCTGCTTAGTCCTGTTAGAGACAGATCTCAAATCATGATTTCATCATGGTGCTGGTAAGAGAAAGGCAGAAGACAGTCTGTTAATTTCAGGGAACTTATGGTCTACCAGTATTCTTTCTATTAATGAATGGATTAGAATGCTGCTTCAGAAAAAGATGCATGTTGATGTCAATGCCTGAGTTCTTTCTCAAAAATTCTTTTTTTTTAATGTTAAACTTTTCTTTTTCAATACTTAGTCATTGGGATAGTTTCTTTCTATAGTCTATTCAAAAAGTCATTGGCTAATTTTTAATTTGTTCATTTTGATGTGAAAAAAAAAAACCTTGCAAGCTTATTAAAAAAAGATAAATATCTCCATTAATCATTTCTATGGAGTTGGTTATTCATTACTGTCACCAGTTCTGTATATTGGGCACTGTAATGGCAGTGAATACTAAGATGGTGCTGAATAGGAATTGATATAATGAAAAATTTCCTTGGAATTAGAGCTATTCCCAAATGGAATGAGCTACTTCTGGCAATAGTGCGTTCCCAAATTTAAGAGTCTTTAAGCAGGAACTGAATGACCACTTGTTATTTTATAAAAGAAATTCATGATTTGAATAAGGTTTAGGTAATAGGACTCTGATCTTCTTTCCTTCCTTATAATTCTGTCATTCTTTGAGACATAGTGGGTAGGTTCTTGAATTTCACATCCATAAGACCTATCTTCAAATCCTGCTTTAGGCACTAAGTAGCAGTATGATCCTGTACAAGTCTTTTTTTTTTTTTTTTTTTTTTTTTTTTGCTGAGGCATTTGGGGTTAAGTGACTTGCCCAGGGTCACATAGTAAGGAAGTGTTAAGTGTCTTGAAGCCAGATTTGAATTCAGGTCCTCCTGAGGGCTGGTACTCTTATCCACTGTGTCATCTAGCTGCCGCCTGTACAAGGTAGATTACATGACTTATACAGTTTTCTTATCTCTAAGATGAAGGTAGCTATTGACCCATGAACTTGATATCTATGATTCTATAATTCCTCTGAGGTAGGTTAAGAGTAATATAAGGATGAACATTAGCCCAAAGTTAAATAACTGAAGAATTAGAAGACACAGACTGAAAATTTTATTGCCTACACTCCTTCCCTAATCACTTGTTTTTGTTAGAGAAGAAATTACTGGCTTAAAGTTAAAACTTGTTAAATAGAAGACAGTTATTTATTTCTCCCACTGAAGTAAAATTTGTGTTAGTATATAACGGTTTAAGCCTCTTAAAACTTAAAACTAAGTCAGAACAACAGCAAGGTCTTTGCAATCTAATTGTAGCGTCACCCCCCAGTTAACTCCTTAGTTATTACATGTTTCAGGTCTTATCTTATTTGTCATTAAAATCAAAATAAGAGAATGCTATAAATGTTATATTGCTGCAATATTGAGAAATAAAACAACACAATTTTTTATAAATACAATTCATGCCAAAGTCAAAAATATGTAATCTTTGAGGCTAGGATAAGTTTTGTTTTTAATCAGTTATCTGATTGGGACAGATAGGTGGCACAATGGATAGAGTAGAGTGGAGTCAGGTACACTCATCTTCCTCAGTTCAAATCCAGACTCAGGCACTTACTAGATGGAAAACCTTGAACATGTCAATAAATTCTGCTTGCTTCTGCTTTTGCTCAATCTAAAAAATGAGCTGGAGAAGGAAATGGCAAACCATTCCATTATCCTTGTCAAAATAGGGTCCCAAATGAGGTCATGATGAGTTGGACGTGATTGGAAAACAACCGAACAATAAGAATTTGAAGTGAAGTTTCTTGGCAAAGAAAAAACTTGTGTCCAACTCAAACTTTTTGCAAAAAAGTGACAATTTAAGGGGAAAAGTAAAGACTATATTACAAACTGCTTTCCTGCCTCAATATTGCCCTGTAAGGTATGCTAGAAAAGCCTTAGGTTGACTCTTTCTGAACAGACTGGTAACAGACTATGCTATATCATACAGAAGACTCCAATCCTCCAGGATCCAAGATTGAGTCATGTAAGAGTTTGCTACTATACCATAGGAAAAGAAGTGGAGTGGTTCCTGGCAACACAGATGAGTTCCGGCCTCTAAAGTCTAAAGAGCTGTTCTCCATTTAACAAAGTTTAACTCTCTGTACATGGTTGCCAGTAATTTCTTCTCTAATCAAAACAAATGATTGGGGAAGGGGCATGGGCAGTAAACTCTAAACAGTCTATAAAAGACAGTCCCAGGGAGTTATGATGTATAAGTAAAGAAATGGAAGTGTATGACTACTGTTGCAGGCATAAGGATTTTACATCAACATCCTAATTTGCTGGCTTTATAATTAGGAATTTGTGGTTTCAAATCTTATTTCTGATATATTCTAGCTGTGTATCATGAATCACTTAATATGTATGATCATAAATCACTTAATCTGTGTGCCAGGAAATTCTCTAAGAATATAAACATTACAGAGCAGTTGTTGATATGCATGAGTGAAGAAAATGTCACACCAAGAGTTCCTAAGATTCAATGAAATCACAATTGTGGACCAAATAATTTCTGGGGATAACTTGATGATTTGGGTTCCCCTTTATAAGTTATCTACATTAGATTTAACTCTTAATGAGAATTGTAGGGAATGATTAAATACAGCTGTTTAGTTTTGTACCCTATAATATGGAAAGGATTGGACTTGACTGAAGTTCCCGAACTTTATGTGTGTGTGTGTGTGTGTGTGTGTGTGTGTGTGTGTGTATGTGTACGTGTATACACATACACACACACATATATATTTGTTGTTTTAGAATAATTATTTTCATTGGAATATTAAAACATTCACACATCATTCTGTACAAGGATGCATAGGTTTCATCAAACTGTCAAGGAGAGGTCTAAGAAAACAAAAGAATTAAGAACTAGATTCAATGATCTACTGATATTGCTGTTTTGCCTGGATCCTGGCATCCTGCTTCTCAGTGTGTCCCTACAGGAGCATATCAATCTTGCCACCAATGCCTGATGTAAGAAATTTTCACCTGGAGCTGGGTTATGTTAGATAAATGAAAGAATGAGAAAATGGAAAAAAAAAAAGCAACCTTTTCTTATACACATGTAATAAAGCATTAGGTACACAAAAGCAAGAGTCTTCATTGTCAGGAAAATCCCATTCTATTGGGGGAAACAACACAGATAGAAAATTGTATTGCCAAGTTGAATGGCAACTTGGTTAAGGATGCCTGGTCCTTAGGGGTCATAGGCAAAATTGATAATAATTCCTATTTTTAAAAGTCATCTCCTTTGATATAAACCAACAAACAAAAAAACCAAAGCTGTTTCTGACATTGAGCTACATGACAGTGCCAAGGGCTGTGGTTGTGAGAACTTTTTATTTTTCAGGTCTTTAGTAGTTGGGGCTATAGAGAAAGTGAAAGCTGTAGCACCCAATTCCAGATCATACTTTCACAAGGATTGCTTCCCAGCCTGATAGCTACCAGAGCTGGGCTGAAAAGTGAGACAAATAAAAAATTTGAGAGATATAGTTTTGGGAGTAATTAATCAATGTATTAATTATGGCTAATAATCAATAAATTGGGATCTCATAACCTCCTCTAGAATATCAAGGGCTTAAAAACCTCAGTGGGTGATTCTGAGGTTCGTAGAAATCAACTTTGGTTAATAATTAATGAAAGAGGATTAATTAATTAATTAAGTTAATATTAATGAGGAGTTGGACAAAAGTCTTTAGCTCATCCTGCTGAGAACATGAACTGATCAGATGATTCAACTGCCTCCAGCAATCTATTTATTCATTTTTTTTTTTTTTGGCAAGGCAATTGTAGTTAAGTGACTTGCCCAGGGTCACACATTTAGGACATATTAAGTATCTAAGATCACATTTGAACTCAGGTCCTCCAAACTCCCAAACTGGTGCTCTACCCACTGCGCCATTTTGCTGACCCTTGCCTCTAACAATTAGACAAAAGAATCTATTTCTATTCAGGCCACTCTGATTGGCTTTCCTCTTCATAAATTGGATCACCCTTAATCCTATTCCTATTCCTATTGTAAGGTTCCAAGGACACAGGCTCATTTCTTAATGGGAAGTACTTACCCAAACTAGACTCTATTAGGTCTTCTTCTAGTGATATGGAATTCCATCCAAGATTAAGAGACATATGTCCACAGGATTTGGGCACTCTCATCTAGCAGCAATGTCTTCAGAAATTGATTTAATCTAGAGGGATTGGTTTCTGAATGAGAAAATAGGAAGAAGTTTTTATCCTAATTTAAAAATTTATTATTGATATGAGGAAAAAAAATAATCATTTCTCTCAAAGCAGGGCTAGTAATTTGGAATGCAGCTATGCTAAGGGCTCTTGCGTTTACCCAACTATCATTGTGATTTCAGTACAATGAATAGAAGTGGTACACAGGAAGGCTGGTCAATAGGAGAGGATACAGTTGCAATGACTGAAAAACAGAAGTAACAATTTATTTGAGACATAAGGATGATGCACTCATATAGGAGAGAAGCATGCCCCCAGACATCAGTGCCTGATAGCAAAGCTCCAAAGATTCAACTGTAGTTATGGCTCAACATACCATCCTACTTCTGGGGTGTTATGGCTTTCATAATGGAAGAGAAATGACTTTCTTTATTAAATTCACTACCCTGTAGCACCAGCTAATAGAATATCACAGGCCACTTCTTGCTTTATTTTCCCTTTCTCATTGATGATAGAGTGAATGTCATAGTTATGTGAGGAGGAGAGAAGACCATAATGGTAGTTTGAAAAAAGGTATAGTCAGTAAAGATGTATAGATTCTTGCCCTCCTTTTCTTCTACTGGTATTTCCTACTAGGTAGCACAATGTAAGGAGCACATCCTGCCTCTGACATGCTAGCTCTGTACCCTGGCCAAGTTTTTTATCCTGTCTGGTTGTTTTCTTAACTATAAAACAGGATAGAAGGAGCACCTACCTCCCAGGGTTGGTAAAGATTAAAAGAGATAATACATGTAAAGATTTTAGTACAGTACCTGGCACTAGCAAATATTTGATATATTCTTATTTCCTCCTTTCCCAGGCCCTTTAACCCAGATCTTTTTCTCTGTAGCCTGGATGAGTGCATAGTCCCATTTTGTTAATTTTATCAACTTAGAATCATAGGATGATAGATTTAGAGTTAGAAGGTTCTAATCTAAACCTTCATTTTGTCTGTGTCTAGTTGAATGACTCATATTAATGTGCTTATTAGCTTTTCTCAAGTGCTAAAGTCTATATAAGATATAAGGGACTTTTAAAATGTTTTTATATCCTTGGTGCATAGCAGTGCTGCGCACATAGTAGGCATTTAATAAAGATTAGTTGTTATCCTGCGATAGTTTTTCATAAAGCCATAGAAGAGACATGCCATCTATTCATCACTAGGACATCTTGTACATAATGCCAGGTTGTTTCAGGTTATTGCTTTGGAATCTTCTGCTGTAAATCAATTTGACCTGCCCGTAGTGTAAGTCTGTTTTTATTTGGACTTACACCATCTAAGAACTCAGAAATTTCCTGCAGTGATTGAAAAACGAATAGTAGGGAAAGCTGTGGAATAATATAAGCATCTCTTCAGTGTTCCATTGTTTGCCATGTCATGAACAGATGCAAATTCTCCATGAAAACATAGGAAGTACATTTTAATTTCTCTGGAAATATTGGGTAGTAAAATCCCTCTATTTTGGTAATTATTTTGTAGAAACTAAAGGTGATGATGGCAAAAGTCAATTTAGTTATGCAAGTTGTTCAAAAATTTCAAGGGAAGGGTCTAGGTAAAGACTATTAATTTTATTTCATTTAATAGAAGTTTGCCATGACATGTCACCAAATGTTATTTGTTGAAAATATTTTCCAACTTTTAATCTTTCTGTTTTACCTTATCTACTTCATTCCATGTCTCCCTCTTTCCTATCCCAACTGGAAAAAAAAAAAAAGTTAAACATAGATGGCAGGATTCTAACTTCAAAAAAGCTCTTGGATTTGAAGTCAGAGGATGTGTATTTAAATTTTGATTCTATCACTTACTGTCTGACCTCTATGAGCTTAGGAAACGTTTCTTAGGATTATAGCAGCATAGAGGACTGAAAGAGCCCTTATAAATCATCTAATCCTATACTTCCATTTTATAAATAAGAAAGCAGAAGCCAGTCACATGGAGAATAAATAGCAAAGACTGATTTCAATACAAGTCCTCTGTGGACCTCATTTTTTCACTTCATCTGTAAAATGAGCTGAAATTGGATGGCTTCTTCCAGCCCCAAATTTTATCCTAAATTTATATGCAACCAAGAGGAAAAAAAAAAAAAAAAAACTGGTGCCCTCTGGTGGATAATGTACTGGTGGAGTCAGAAGTTTTGTGTTTGAGTTCTGATGCTGCTATTTCACTTGGCATATCACGTTGAGCAAAGCACTTTGTTTCTTTCTAAACCTTAGTGTTCGCCACTGTAAGATAGGAACAATACTGTTACCACCTAAGGGGTGTGTGTGTGTGTGAGAGTGTTGGGGGAGACTGGTGGAAAGGAGAGGGTTTGCTGTAAATACTTTGTAAACTTCAAAGGATTATATGAACATGGACTGCTATTACTATTGTATCCATTAATAAGTCCACTTTATTTTTAAATCTTATGATGGAGCCATCTTGATAGACATGCAGGCTTAAGGAAATTTCATACTGACTTTGAAATGGATTGAGATTTGTAGTATGTGCATCATTTCAGTGGAATCTAACTAAGTCTATTTATGTGCATAATTTTAAATTGTGAATTTTGCCCACTTGAGTCATTCCAAAGCTTCCATTTCCTTGAAGACTTGTAGTAACTATTTTTAGTTTGTAAGCACTTATTCAGTGCTTATGGTGGATGAG
Source organism: Antechinus flavipes (assembly GCF_016432865.1). Taxonomy (NCBI): domain Eukaryota; kingdom Metazoa; phylum Chordata; class Mammalia; order Dasyuromorphia; family Dasyuridae; genus Antechinus; species Antechinus flavipes. The sequence continues at coordinate 461,779,637 of NC_067398.1, read as the reverse complement.
GTTTTGGTATGTGGCATTTAAAGCTGAAAAACCATTTCAATTCAAATTTTTATTATGAACATAGAGGGGAAATGAGTATTACTCCAAGAGGAGATAAACCAGAAGTCAGAAATTATTATCTGGAGAATGAAATGGTCTACTTTGCTCTTGAAAATATTTTTTGAAAAATTTAAATGCTTAAATCTGCACAAATCAAAAAATGCTGAGTTAATGAATTTTAGAGGCAGCTAAATGATGCAATGGATAGAGCTCTGGACTGGAGTTAGGAAAACTCAGTTCAAATTGGGCCTCAGACCACTTATTAGCCATGTGAGCTTGATAAATCACTTAACCTTCATTTTTATAAGTTTTCTCAACTATATAATAGGAATAATTACATGTACCTCAAAGTGTTTTGAGAATCAAATGAGCTCAGATTTGTATAATGCTTAACACAGTGAGAGGCACTTAATAGGTGTTTAATAAATGCCAGATATGATGTCTAGGAAAACTATTCCTTTTTTAAATGAGGACAAGGGTTAGAGGGATTATATTCCCCTAATGCTTAGAGCATACCCAGAACAGCATTTTCTGCTCTACTTTTTTAGTTGTGATGTCAAATGAAAAAATTCCTTGCTGGCCAACCAGTGGATAATTATCCTGTATGAACTTAGTTTGGGGCTTTAGATGCACAATTCATCATCGGGTCTCTATAAAAAGCTGGATAATCTTAGAAAATCTCAGGTTATTATTGTGCTCTGACATGACATTGACATTGAAATGATGAGGGCGTATTTGTTCAGGCTACAGACTCTCTGAGATAAAGTCTGCTTTGGCAGATGGAGGGATGGCCATAGGGTCTGGAAAAACTTGGGTTTAAGATTTGCCTCTGACACCTATTGACTGTAACCATGAACAAGTAAGTTACTTTCAGTATTTCAAGAAACTTTTACACACTATAAATTATAAAGTTGCTAATCAAGGGAATTTCCTTGCCAGCAAATTCTCTGAACTAGGTTAAAACATAAAAATATATTATATAGAGCAAATGAGAGATAATATACATAATTGCCCAGAAAAGTTGCATATTTGTTCCCACTTATTAATAATAAGTACTTATTTTTTTCTTGGTAAGCAATTAATAATACTTCCCCCTACCCCTTGTTTCTCTTCTGCCCAACCTCCCCTTAACCACCCTTTACAGATCTCAGTCTGTTGTGGAAGCTGGGACCCTGAAACATGAGGAAAAGGGAGAGAATGAGAATACCCAACCACTCCTGGCTCTGGACTGAATTCCAAATCACCAAAATACATCTTACCAGCCACCAGCCTTCAGTGGCACCAGTCACCTATGAAGCACATGCTTAACTGATCCCCACAGGCACACATCTTGCTTGACAAAAGGTCCTCCACTTCTGTTGACAATAAGGATCGTCACCAGCCATCTGTCTGAGCAGCCAAAGTTAAACAAAGAGCGGAAGGTTTCTTTTTCAGTGGATACAAGAATGAAGCAAGACATCAATTTAAACCAGAAATGAGTTTTTTCCAATTTTTATTTTACATTTATGGTATTAAAAGGATCAAAAAGGGTTGGATTTATTAATTCCTTGCTCACATATACAAAAATATGTACTTTCCCCCTCATATTGGGAAAAAGTGAATACTTTTGCAAACAACATTATGTCCAAATTAAACCATACAGATAATATTTTCAGGTTCAGTATAGTACAAAGCCATGAGACAATAGCTTCTGCAATAATTTTCATCCTCATTGAATTTTTTTCCTTTAATCTCACCACCAGCATTGAATTGTTCATTCTGAGAACATGTTCACACAACTCTGGCTAGTTATGGTTTATTTATTTTGATACTAGGTTAACACTTTTCTGAACTTTTGTATCCTCTACAAAACCATATTGCAGCATAAGGATAGAAGACACACATAATTTGGGAAAACAATTATTTTACTTTTATGACACAATTTTCTATAGGCAATTCTAGAGTCCATTAGCAAGCTAATGACTAAGATACAGATCAAGGTCTGTATGTGTACAAAGGGGAATCTCACTGGAAACATTTTTTCAATGATTGATGGAACTATTCAGATTGTTTCATTTAAGTCAAGAAAGCTAAGAAAATGCTATGGAACCATTTAACCCCCTTCACTCCTGCCATCAGTTAAAGGCTGTAGACAGAGGGCAGTTCTGGTGATTGCTAGAGAAAGCAGACGTTCAGTTGAGGAGAAATACTTCCTCAAATGAATGAATGAATGGCTAAATGGGCATGTACTCTAAACAAAAGGAAAAGAACAGAAATGTAGGACTGAAATGCCAAAGATCAGCTCATTGCTTTATTTGTTTTTAAAAAATCAATCCTATTTATTCACTGAAATGGAAATAGAGATAAAATAAAAGAATACCTGTAAGAAATTATTTTGTGCCATGTGTTTGTTTCCCTAAATCAATTTTACAATTTTAAGCATCTTCTTCTCTTTGATCATCTGCTTCATAAAGGCATTTCTCTATTTATTTGTACCATTACTTGGCATCGTGTCAAACTAAAGGTATTTCAGTTAACAACAAGCAGTACAGTCATAGTTTAAATGACAACATTTAAGAAGGCTAAAGTTTTAAGTTGAGCAAATCAATAAGGAAGACATAATTCAATAGGTCATTTCTAATTGGAATTAGTGTTTACCACTTTTCTCCTTTACTGGAAAAAAAAAGTATCAAAAGGTATTAATGTTTGCATTTGTAGCATATCAGTCATTGCTACTGGTACAGATTAACAGAAAAGGACATTGTTTCTGGCTCAATCTTGTAAAAACCTCAAAACTGGGTTCAAATCCTACCACCTCTGACAATTACTAGCTGTGTGACCTTGGGCAAGTCAACTTACAGAACCTCAGTCTCTTTTATGTGTAAAATGGGGCTAGTAATACCTGCAGTACCTACCTCGCAGGATTGTTGTGAGGTTCAAATGAAATGATGTATATAAAGCGCTTTGGAAACTCTTAAAGTGCTTTATACAAGTCAGTTACTATTTTTATTTTTGCAGAAAAAAATGATAAAGAAGAAAATGAAATTAAAATATAGCCACTCTGCCAATGCAGAGATGTGTAAATAAAACTAGTTACTTTTGGGCAGCCACTCCTAATCACATGCTGAAATAACTTCATCTGTACTGTGACCCAATGACTTTTTTATACAATTATATAGAGAGATGAAGAAGAAATAAAAGCAAATCAGGGAGCCATTTTAATTGCTTGGGTTTATATATATGTGACAATTGTTGGATCTGAGTTTTTAAAATGTCATTGAAGCCAATTAGTGCTATGTTTTAAAACAGTGAAACAATATCTGCCCATTAAGATGGCAGTCTAAATGTTCTGATTTTGTGCATTCTATCTACCATAGTGACCTAAGTTAACATGAGTTAGCTTGTAAATCTGTTTCTCTCCAAATCTCGTAACATGAATGTAAGATGAACATTCTCATGTGCATTTTTCTCATTTGAATTTTCTGTACATGTATGCAATAGATTTACAAACAGGAACCAAATTCAACAAGAATTGACATGAATGTTAGTTACTATTACATGAGCATTGGATTGTACTGTCCTTCTCTGTTGAGTCACTTCCCGTTGTTAAATAAATATTGAAGGACAAAAATGACTTTTTTCTTCTTGTTTTTTTTTTTCTTAATATTGGTCATTATTCTGAAGGTTATGTTTCTCTTGATTCCACACCCATAATGTGCTGTCCCCATTTCACCCTCCCACCCCAATCCTATCCTCCCCACAAAAGCCACAAAATACCTGGTTTAGAAATGGAAGCAAATACACAGGAATCACCAAGTAAGTTACCTATATACTGTTGTCAATCTCTGCATTCTATCTGGGGGATCCTTTTAAGGAAAAGGAATAAGGGCTAAAACTTTAACCCTCAAATAAGACCTATGCTTTTGAGATAGAAGAAATACGAGTAGTTTCAATATTGGAAGACAGCTAAAGAAGGCGAAATTGCCTTGCTCATTCCTGGAATGAAAAGGCTATATGTTCCAGCTAACTTTCTACCAGGCTCCAGGCACTCAAATTTATTTATAAAAATGTGGCATATTCTTCTTGTCCCATGAAATGATATTCTCTGTGTGATTATCATCACACTTCAAATAGAGAAATTACACTGCACACCTTTCAAAGGTGCATTTCTCTCTTACTTGGTTGTAGAAAAAAATCAAACTATTTTGTTTCATCAAAACTTTATCTAGTGATTTGATTATCTAAAGAGATTATTCTTTTAACTGTTACTTCTTTGTAATGTAAGTTATTAAAAATTTACCTATGCAAACCTGATAATTTTTTAAGGCATTCTTTTTCATTTTATGTAGCAATTTTGTTCTAAGGCAAGAATTTAGGAAGACTGTTTCCAATTGTTTTAAAGAAGACAGAATTTCTTATGATACGCCAATATGCAAAAAAAAAATTCCTAGCATTTTTCCATTTGCAGTATTATCCCTTTCATTCTGTCATCCTGAATAACACTATTAAAAATTTATCCATGAAAAATATAGCAGGAATCCTCTGAAGTACCAGAGGAGCATTCTCTTATCCTCCACTTAGATTAATACTGTGTAAAGATAAAGGAGGAATTGGACCCTGATTACTAAAGGTGTCAAGACCCACAGGGCCTAGATTCATTCTGCTCCCAAGCATTTGTTTAATCTTAGGAGACAGAAAATTTTACTATGAATTTTTTTTTCTTTTAAAAAATCTAAATTTTGGCATATATATGGCATTATATATGGCCTTTATAGGGGTCAATTTCAAATTATCATACGTTTTTTCAATGAGGAAACATTTCTTCAGAGAAATTAAAAATCTACTCAGGTTGTCTCTATTATCACCACAAAGTGGGTACACCAGGCCTCCATTTAGAAGAAAAAATAAACTGGTAAAAAGGAAGGTTATTTTCATAAGTTTTTTTAGATAGAGCTTTTGTTTTCTACCTTTTGTTGTCCATCACAGTAGGAAAATAACATTTTCTCTCTCATACTACTTTGTTAATATTAAAAAGAATTACAAAAGCAGAAGAAAACTATGGTGATAGAGTACCCAAAGATAACATACTACACAGCTGAAAGTGGAGCTATTATACAGCTTATTAAAAAAAAGAAAGAAAGAAAGAAAAGAATGTAGTGGTTCATAAAAATAAATGCTCTATGGCTAGCTTAATAGAAAAATACAATTACATTTAAAAATTACAAAATCATAATCATCCATTCACACTATCTACATTTCCTATCAACACACACTGACAAACCTATTCTAGGGGCAAAATCTTTGGCTGGTAAGAAAAAAGGTCTCATGTTTTCATTTTAATGTCGACATCAGAGCAGCATGGAACAGAGAAGGACAATTTCTAAATGAGCTGGAGTAGGCAAACCATTCCTTCAGTGTCTTTTAAACCTGAGCAGGCTAGCATTTTTGAGGCTGCAATTTGAGCAGAAGCATTAAGAGCTTCAGCATTTATGGTTCTGTCTTCACATCCACACAGATACAACAGATGTAAAGAGCCTCCCTCATTTGTGTTGTGAGCCTCCATCATGTGTTAAATTGCAGGCAGACTTCGCCTCTGCTGAGGGGTCAGCTCAGGATGCCACACATCTACAATGAAGATCAGGCGCAGGGAAGATGCATCCTGCCACACCTCATGTTCAAAGGAGTCATCAAAAATGAGCACTTTCCCTTCTTCCCAAATCCTGTAAAAGAAAAACAAGACATTTTCTATGCCATTCAAATATCTGGATGGATGCTAGCTTACCAAAACTCTTATAGGTTTATGGAAATGAATTCTAACATTAAAAGTATGATTTAATATTTTTGATGACCCAGATGATATTATAGGACTGTGATTCTTCATCATAAACATTAATTCTTATAGTTTAGTCTTAAAGATACAGGAAATGAAATAAAATTGAATTTAAAAGTAATTTAAAAAAGAAATCCCTTCTATTAGGGATTTTAATTAACAAAGGGTTAAAAATTTGGCCACTGGCCCTCCATAAAATGCATAATTTTCCTATGAAAAATCACGACTGATGACTTTTGTGAAAACTCCCTGGCATCCTTCCTGACTTCTCATAGGCAAAGGGACAGCCATATCACATTATTCCATCTGGGAAAAGCACCACTGCACAGAAAAGCAGACATTAAAAAGATTATTACTCTTTAACAAAACACAGCAACAGTAAAACCAGGTGTTTCCTAGCTATTGTTCTGTGTTCAGAACATAGGCACATTTAGAAACTCTTGTTCTTTGTCCTAATGTCATCAACATAGGAGATTTTTTTTTTTTAATCAGTGACATTCCTTTTTGGATTATTTCCCTATCAGCAACTGATATGCATATGTTTAGGAAATGAAAACCAATTTTAGTGTTAGCCTAAATAAAATATAGTCAAGCAGTAAGTGGAAGCGGGTAGAAGAAGAAAAATCAGTTTGATACAAAAAGAAAGAACACAGAATTTGAGTGAAAAGACATGGAGAAAGAACACAGAATTTGGAGTAAAAAGACCAGGGATTGAGATGTGGCTCTGATTATTAGGCCCATGTGTGACCATTGGCTTCACTTTCTGAATTGCTGTGCCCCTTTATATAAAATACAGAAGATACTACTTATACTACTTGACTTCAGATTGTAGTAGAAAAAAAAATTTTTTTTAAATGTGAAGTGAAAAGATGACAGATTTACAGTTGGACCACAGAAGCCTTCTAGTGCAACCTTTTATTTGGCAGTTAAGGAAACTGAGGCTAACATGGGTAAAGTGGCTTCCCCAAAGTCATAAGGATAATCAATAAAGAGCTAAGATTCTAATCTAGAATTCTCTTACTCCAAAACAACATTTTCTTCATTCCTTCTACAATCACGTTTCCTCATCATTATCTAATATAATTCAAACCAAAAAAAGAAGAGAATTTTGGATTTTTAAATGACAGATTAAATTGAATTCAATAAGCATTTGTTCATTGATTACTAGGTGGAAAGTACTGTGCTTAGTGGTAAAAATACAAAGATAAAACACAAAATTGGTCTTTAATTAAATGGCTTATTTAAAAAAAAAGCTTTGATTTTCTAAAACCAAATTTCATTATGGAAGTTTATTATATTGTACATGTTCTACTCGATTAAAAAGCTCAATGTTAAAAATATTAAGTACATGTTAGAAAATTCTGGCTGGATTTCAAAGTTACTTAATCACACGATAAGAAGTATTTTAAGACACAAGAATAAGTATAGGGCATGTGCCTTTTACATGTATAAATAGCAAAGTGCTAAAATTAAGTTTTAAAGCATAGTTAGTGAATTTGAAAATATTGTTTTCAAAGTGATAAATTATCTTGTACACTCCTTGAGGGCAGAGACTATTTCTGAATCCCTCACCATATCCCTTATAGTATCTTGCTTAGCACAAATAAGATCTCAATCAATCAACAGCTATTAACTGACATTACCTCTAATATTTGGATAAGAAATGGGTTTACCACTTTAGAGAGAAAAAAATTTTATGTTCTTGATAAAAGGACTAAGCCATGAAGTAACAATCTAATCTATAAGAAAATGTCTATCATAAAATTTTGCATATGAAATCCAAATCCTTTTGAAAACAGTCAAAATCAAGAGTGTGACTATAGCAGAGTTCAAGTTCCTTGAGGCAGAGATAGATGGAGACACATTTGTCTTTGTGCTAAGCACCATTGCCTTTTGTACAACCAGGTGTGTCATCAGGGCTTACTGGATAGCTCAGAAAAGAAGAGAAGGGCATTCATAAAGAAATAAAAGGGCATGGGATTCTTAAAGCCAGGAAATAGTTGTTGGGTTTTTTGTTTTTCTTATTTCAGTACCACCTGGTGGACTAAGCAATCCCTAATGAGATTTATATATAAAAGAAGTGCTACAAAAGAAGTTATGATAGAAAAAGAGAATTGTAAGAATTTGGAGTTGAAAAGGGATTTGGCTATTATTTTAATTTTAAAGATAAGTAAGTAAGGGATAGCAAGTTACTTGTTCAGCATTGAACAAATTGCACACCGAGATAATAATGATTTAACAAAACAAACAATAATCACCAGAAATTAAGTTTCCTAATTCCCAGTTCTTTCCCCTATATTACAATGAATCCTTAGATGAAATTCCTCTTATTTTTGTTGATCAACTCCAGACTGGCATGTGTTTGTGTGTTTTGCAAACACATACATAATATATAGCTTAATTTGATTAGAGATAGACTTGTTTTTACTTTCTAAATTTATTTTCCTTTCAAATGTCATTCAGAAACTAGGGCTATATATTGGATTACCTGCTATCTAGGAGGGATGTGAAGGGGAAGGGAGGGAGAAAAATTTGGAATACAAGGTTTTGCCAAGGGTGAATGTTGAAAACTATGTTTGCATGTATTTTGAAAATAAAATGCTATTATTAAAAAAAGAAGAAACTAAGGCTATTATGTATAGCCACTGAACAGTGAATAGTTAGCAAGTTATGTATTTCTACCAACTTCACTGTGTTTACCTTTAGACTATAAGCTATGATCCAGTCCCTTAGCTCAGTCTCAGATTCCCCACTGAAAACACCACCACCACTACCACCACCACATAGTCTTAGAAGGATTATTCTTTTTATTTAAGTAGTAGATAAGTAGATATTGTAGGGGTGGTTGTTGGAAAATAAACTGTTATGATATAGTAGATAAAGCACCTGCCCTACAGTCAGGAGGACCTGAGTTCAAATCTAAAAAGACACTCAACACTTACCAGCAGTGTGACTCTGCAAGTAACTTAACCCAACTATCTTGCAAAAAAGCAAAAAAACAAAATAAAACAAACCCCCACTGTTGTTTTCCCCACCTTTTCTTGTTTTGTATTGTCTAAAATGAATAAAGGAATTTAAAAAAAAGAAAAGAAATACAAGAAAATAAGCTGTTAAAGGTCAGAAACTATGGCATCATTAACAATTACTTCTTTAACCTAAAAGTTCTTTTTTTGTTCTCCCCTCTCAAGAGACTAGAGTGCTTTGTACCAGAATGTCAGAGCCAGAGCTCCTGAGTTGGAAGGGTCCTCAGTGGTACAACCAGGAGCTAACAAGAATCCCTCCTACAAAAATAATCATCCAACCTCCACTTGAAGGATTGTAGCAAAAGAGAATTCATTACCTCCACATATAATCTATTAAAAGTTTATATAGCTTCGCCGATTTTTCAAGATATCAAGCATAAATTGCCCCTCTGCAGTTTGTATTCATTGTTACTAATAATGCCTAATCCTTCTTCTACCGCCATTCAAATATTTAAAGATCTTTCTTCATCTTCTGTTCTTTGTGCTAAATAGTCCAAGTTCCTTCAAATGATTGTCCTATGGTCTGGTTTTATCTTAAAAGCCTTTACCTCTCAGGACACCCTTTTCTGGTCTCCAAATTAGCAGTGTTGTTATTGTTGTTGTTTAGTCATTTCAGCAGTTTTCTACTTTTTGTGATCCCTTGGAGTTTTCTTGACAATGATGTTGCAGTAATTTGTCATTTTCTTTTCTATCTCATTTTACAGGTGAGGAAACTGAGGAGAACAGGATTAAGTGATTTGTTTCTGGGTCACACAGATAGTAAGTGTCTCAGGACGAATTTTTAACTCAGTTCTTTTGACTCCAGGTTTGGTGCTCTGTTCATTGTGAAATATGGCACCCTAAACTGAATATAATATTCAAGATGTGGATTAATAGGAAAATGGTGAAAATATAACCTTTTACTTTCTGGGCACTGTCTACCTTATAATAGCTTTAGATTAAATTTGCTCTTTTGGCAACTGTCATTCATTAGTATTGTTTGGGTGCCTCTAAATTGTTTCTCCTAGCTTGTACTTTTAAAAAAAAATTCAAATCAAAATTTTTAATTAACTAGCATTTTCTCTGCCTCTTATTTATCTACTTCTATTAATAAAAATTAAAAAGAAAAAACTTTTCCAAATATGCATATTTAAACAAAACAAGTGGCTACGTTAACCATATATAAAAACATTGCTATAACTTTCTATTTTAAATTCATCACTAGTTGGTAGTTTTGCAATTTATTTTTTTAATCCAACTTGAAAAACAGAACATGATTGGGAAAAGCAAAAACATAAAAATAAAAAGGAGGGAAAACTCCAAAAGAACCAATTATGGTGTAAAAGGGTGGTAAGAAAACCACCACAAAGTACTTTATGTGTCCTGACAACTTAACTCCTGCTTATTAGATATTGAAGAGGACTAATCATGACCCAAGAACTTGATAGGTAGAAATGTACTTGTTTATTTATTTATTTTGCAGGGACTCCAATAGTTTATAGCTTTTAAGAGGGATTAAGACAAATTCAATGATAAATGTGGAAATATGTTTAGAAGAATTGTATATGTTTAACCTATATTGGACTGCTTGTTGTGTAGGGGAGGAGTACCTGGGGGAAGGGAGAAAAATATGCAACACAAGGTTTTGCAGGGATGAATGCTGAAAACTATCTTTGCATGTATTTTGAAAAATAAAAAACTATTTTTTTTAAAAAAAGACAAATGTGAGACTAAAAACTGAATACAAATATTGAGAGGAGAAAACCACTGATATGGGAATCAATTTCTGAAAACAGTTCCATTCCCAGGGAAAGTAGGACAACTCAAATATAGCCTTAACATGATTTGGGGGTTGATTCTTTTAAGGCCATGAAAACAGTATCACTCCATGTGTTCTGTTTGACTTATATCTGCCCTTTGTAAACTTCTCACATTGCCTCAAGCACTTAATTCACTTGCTTTGGGCATGGATATTTTTTAAAAGCTTAAATTGAAAAAAAAAAATTAAATCTTCATCAATTATCAGATGGAGCCAGATTTGCAAATACCCCAAAGTGCAGCACTTATTCGGCTAAAAGATAAAAGCAGAAGACAATAAAATTCATCTAAATTCCTGACTGAAGTGGCTGGAGAGGTTAAAGCAGAGGTCCATCTATCACTAGCATGGGAAAGCAAGAGGACTTTACACAACAAAAAGAATCATAAAGATGTCAAAGGTCTATTATACTCCTTCAGGGCTAAAAATAAAAGCTATCATTGAAATGCAAATAAATATTTTTCAGACCACTTAGTTGTGAAAAAAGCTTCATAGATATGATTAAGTTAACATTCAAATTATGACATGGAAAGATCCCCTTTGGATAAAAGACCCATGAACACATTGAAAAAGAGTCTTCCTGGGAACCTTTCCCAGCAGCTTTCATAGAAACAAATTCAGGCAACACCTCAGACAGGATTCTGACCCCAGCAGGCTTTGCCATAATTTGGTTTTCTAAAACTTCTTTCTGAATTTCATGTTTTGAAGGAAAAAAAAAAAAAGACCTACTCTGGTTTTGTAAAATGATAGCAAAAAACTTACTTGCAAGATTATGTAACATCATAAAAACCTATTATTTATTAAATTACAATAATTATAATTAATAATATTTCTGGAAATATTTGATAATAAAAATTTTGTTATACAATTAGCACTGATTTTAATAGTACTAAATAATGATATTAGGTGCTTTGATAGTCTGCCACCCAAGTGCAGACATGTAAAGAAAGACAAAATGGCAAAGATAAGGTTTGAATTCATCACTATAAAGCCAAAATTCTTTCTTTGTACCATTCATACAATCAGCAACCTCTATGTTTCCCATCCACAGACAAGTTAATAGCAACACTTTAGTGGCATTCAGCATCACCTTTGTAAGGCCCTAATTATCCAGAGTCCTTGTCCTTATCCCAGATATGTGAGCTAATAATGTAGCATCCTAAAGAAACAATTCCTGATAACTTCTGACACTTAGAATAAAACAGACTTTTGGCAATAGCTGGTGGAACTTTAGCCATCAGTTCTGATTCTCTTGATGCTTTCCTCTTGCATTTTGTGATCTAGAATTGGCTTATCAGTACACTTGTCCTGGAGTAGTGTATTGTTGTTGTGTTTAATGTCTTATTTTCTCATTGGCTAATAGTGAGATCTGAGCCTGTATCTTATCTATGTTCATATCACTTTTGTATGTTTCAAGGAATGTATTTAATAAATGTTGAATTAAGGGGAAAAAAGTTTTAAAGTTTCACATAGCAAACTTAAAAACCACAAATATCACTAGCATCTTTAGAAAGCAACAACAAAATACAGGAAGAAGTAATAGAAAAATAAGTCCTATTAAAAATATATTAAATATTTGAGAATCACTCTACTAAGGTATTTTATATATATAAATATATATATATATATATGTATATGAGCTTAAAATGCTTCCTAAAATTGACAAAATACCTTAAATAACTGGAGGCCTATCAAGGGTTCATGACTATGTTCTACTAATATAATAAAAATGAGATAGTAAATTACTTTAAATAATTAGAATAATACTAATCAAAGTACAAAGAGACTACTTCATAAAGCTACATACAGTAAGAACAAATACCATTTGGAAGAACCCAAATGATAGGTTGGTCCATCAGTTCCCATCATTGGGAAATGCTGAATATGTTATGTTATATGAATATTATAATGGAATATTATTGTTCTATAAGAAATGATGAGCATGCTGATTTCAGAAAAGCCTGGAAAGACTTGCAGAACTGATGCTGAATGAAGTGAGAAGAACTAGAAAAAGTTGTACAAAGCAACAGCAAGATGATGTGATGATCAAAACTGTGATGGACTTGACTCTTTTCAACAATGAATTGATTCAAGGCAATTCCAATAGACTTGTGATGAAAAGAGCCATCCACATCCAGAGAGAGAGCAATGGAGATTGAATGTATTGTTGATTGTTTGCTTGTTTTTTTTTTCTTGTTTTTTTCTTTTACCTTTTAATCTGATTTTTCTTGTGCATCATGTCAAATATGGAAATATGTTTAGAAGAACTGCATATGTTTAACCTACACTGAATTGCTTGCTGTCTGTGGGATGGGTTTAGAGGGAGAAGGAAGGGAGAAAAACTTTGAAACACAAGGTTTTACAAAAGTGAATGTTGAAAACTATTTTTGCATGTATTTAAAAAAATAAAAGTTATTAAAAAAGAAAACCAAGTCTAAAAACTACTGATTTATATAAAGATATGCACAAACTGATGGAAAAAAGTAAGTAGAATAAGGAAAGCAAGTTTTACTATGATTATAAAAAATTTTCACTATTAGATTTGAAATAATTCAAAATAACAAAACCAAAACTAAAAGCCCTGAAATAATAATAAACAAGCTTAGCCCCCCAAAGTAGGTATGAGAATGCACCTTCCTTTTTTTTTTTTGGCAGAGATTCTGGACTACCAGTGTTGAACATTGTATATAATGTTGGAGTTGATGTGTGGGTTTATTTTGCCAGAAAAATGAGGCATATGAAATTCTTTAAAGATCTAGTTATTTCTAAAGTTGGAAAGCTTTGAGAATGGAGAGAGAAAAGAAGACTTTACAATTAAGTAGTAACTGGTTTTCTGGAAACATTCTGGCTGCCCAGTGGAAAAGCAGGTACCATTAGCAAATGCAAAGACTGAGACTAAGGGGAAGAAAACATTCCCATATTCTCCTCCCCAGTGGCTGGTGGTAAAGGACTACAGATTCCATACTAGATCCCAGCCCATGCATCCCCAGAGGATAGAGGGACATACAACGTCAGCAGAAGCATGATTATAATTTAGATGTTACACATGATTCAGAACAATCGGGCATATATAAGGAAAGTTCTTGAGCTGGGTATAGAAGACTGCATTTGATGAATATCAGTTCTATTATATTTAGCTTTCATACCATCCCTTACCATATCAAGTGCCTCAAGATAAAAAGATTATATCTATTTAATCCATTTTAATGATATTTTCTCCTTACATATACTTATAACAAACTTTATCATTGTTTTTATTTCATCAAACCCCACAGGTGTCAGAGAAAGAAAAAGTGGTACTAATCAGTAAATACATACATTCACAAATTTTGCAAAAAAAAAAAAAAAAAAAAAAGCCAATCTAGAGAAAAAAACTAAAAACAAAATAAAGACCATAATGGCTCTAGGCATCTCCAGGAACACTCTGGGCTCCAATGAGAACTGGGGTGATTCCCATATCATTATGATAGCAGATGCTGGGATTTCTCATGGACCACAGCCAATATTCTGCAACATCAGGGAGCCCATGAAAAGAAGAGTTAAAAAACAAAACAAAACAAGTGTAGATACTAAACAATTTTAGTTATTTATGGCTTGTATAATAAGCTTCTATTATGAGATGCTATCTTCTTGGCCCTTTTATAAATTCAACAAAAGCGACTGCCAGCAATATTCTGTGGCAATTGAATAAATAAGGCTGTTTTTTGGCTAAATATTTCCAAGTGGAGGAAATTTCCACAAAGAAGAAGAGTCATAAGTACTAAACCTTTCAATGTGTCTTGGGAGATTTTCCTTTAACCATTAGATAATCAGGTCCTAGGCATCAGCCTAGAGACTGAAAAAAAAAATAGTAGAAAGAACCCTAGAGCCCATAAAAATAGGACTGATAAAGGTCCTGACAACAGTAAGAATATGTTCTTCCTGTAGTAGTGTTCCAGTTGGTCACTCAGTCTTGGAGAGAAACAAAATTCATCAAAACTTTGGGAATCTTAAAGAACTTAGTAGTAGGCTAGAGAAGACACATAACAATGCTGGGCCATAATAAGAAAAGCACTGACAGTAAAGAACAGACAAAATTCATATGACTAAGAGAAATGAACATATATTTCAAAGAAACACAGTAAGAAAAAAACAGGGAAGATAAGTTATTTCACTCTTATCTGAGATGGAAACAGAAAAAGAAAACACACACACACAAATCTAAACAATGTTCAATCAAAGGAGTCTGGGATGAGGCAAAAAGAAGTGGAAGGGGATCAAGTTCATATTTTTGCAAAGTAAGTACTCACTTGAAAGAAGTAAAAAACAGATATATTTAATGGATGAGAAAAGAAACATAGCAATTATAGTCCTAAATATAAAGGGGATTTAATTTCTAATAAAAAAGTAAAAGAACAAAGAAATAGATAAGGAAAAAACCCTCAAAATTTGCTGCATACAAAAGTATATCACTTACACACACTTACACACACACACACACACACACACACACACACACACATAGCCATACACACACATAGCCATACACACAGAAACAGAATAAAAATACAGCAAGGAACAAAATGCATCATGATTAAGGTTAGCCTAAAATACAGAAGATACACTCATTATCTCAAGGTAAAATAAATATAAAAATGTATCAAGTCAATAGAAACAAATACATAATACTTAAAGTATTATAATGAAAAAACCAACATTAAATACACATGCATCAAATGACATATTGGGGTAAGCTCTTAAAGGAAAAGGTAAGGAAAACATAAAAGATACTCATAAAACAGCATGTGACTTCAATATCCAGGTCTTAGAATTGGATTAAAAAAATAAATTAGCAGGAAAACACAGAGCTGAAAAAATTGTTCAATTGTTCATATCTAAACTGGATCTAGAAATGCAAGTTATAGTAATAAGACAATAAAAACAAGCTATAAACATTGGAAAAGGGGGGACAGAATTACCATTATCTATAGGTGACAATAATATAGAATCTAACCGATGTGATTAATAGCTTGAGCAGGTTTGATTTACAAAAATCAATAGCATTCCTACACAGTACTAACATAATCCAGAAACAAACAAACAAAAAAAACCCCACTAAACCCCTCCCCAAATTCCATTTAGAACAAATGCAAAATATATATAATCCAAGAAAGTATAAAACAGAAATCAAAGAATATAATAGACTACATATCAACATATTCAGAACATTACTCTCTGTGTTTGGGGAAAGACTATAAGAAACTATGATATGTGGATAAATATACTACTACTTAAAATAAGAAATTATTTGAGGATTTAAAAAAATTGATACAGAGGGAAATAATCAGAACCACAAAAATATATATAACTACAATAAAATAATGAAAAAAATCATCCTCAAAAAAAGTCCAAGTCGGAATAACTAAAAAGCTAATGAAACAGTTTCTTTATCAAATGAAATATCTCTCTCCTCATGGTAAACAGATGGAGAGAAGAGTATCAGGAAATAACATTGTATTGTCTGCCAACTGTAGTAACTATATAGCATCATTTTATTTTATTTTTGTCATATGCGGGAACATTTAATTTTGAGTGGTATGTGTGTGTGTGCGCGCACGTGTGCGTGTGCATGTGTGTGTAGGGGATGGCTAAAATTTCTGTGATGTAAAGCCAAATAACAAATAACAGTAAAATGTGTATTTCAATTAATTTTATTTTCTTTTAATTTTCCCTGGCTTTGTCACTAACATAATGGCAGTGTTTCACTTTCTAGCCATATATCATTTTGGTTTTAACATTTTGGAATGACATTTTTACAAGCAGAAACACTGAATGCACAGGGGAGGTATAAGCTCATAGCTCATTCTATTAACATGTTTCAATCAAATTTTTGGAGGGAGCGCTTACAGAAATGGAATGATGATTTCCTTCCTGGAATTATTCAAGGCTGGCTTTTACAGCTTTTACAGTTAATTAAGGTGACAATTAAATCCAGCTGTATTAGTGGTATGATCATCAACAGATTCAATTTTATTGGAACTAAACTGGAGATCACCAATTCATTTTACGTGAGCCAGAGTACAAAACAAGCAGGTGGTGACAATTCTGTGAACTTGAATGCAACTCCCCAGCCAAGGAAAAAAAGACTTCTCAGCAGTCATTCCCAATCTCTTGCCAATTTCAACAGGTTAACACATTCCAAAAGACTACTTTATTTATGGAAATAAAATACTGGAAACTTATGTGCTTCTCAGTCAATAAAGTACATGCACTTAATATTTGCAGGGATGTGGACTGTAGTGACAGCATATTTAAAGGAGCCATAAACCTGCAGGAGTCCTATCATCTCTGAAGAAACAGCAATCAAATTACTATTACTTGAGAATTCCAATGTACAAATTGCCCACGTTCAGGCCTTTGAAGAGCTCTTAAAAAAAAAAAAATTCCTTCCTATTACCCAGAATACGGAAGACTGATTCTTCTTTGTGTATGTTTAGATAGCAATCCTGTTTTGACAAAAATAGTAAGAAACTTCTAGATTTCAAACCATTCTCCACCATCCACGAATAGTAATATACTCATTCTGATAGTTTGCAGTTCTCAGTAAATATTACACTGAAATTGATTATTTTTGATGACATTCTCTTAAAATAAGAATATTTTCTTCATCATAAGTTGTCTACAAGAATCGTCCTTAGTAATAAGCATAACTCATCACAATGCAGTGTTACAGTCTTAACTACTTTAGAGTGATTGGTGATGATGATAGGGGTAATAATATTCTGATGACTATTACAGGCCTTATCAAGAAGTGGGTGCTTCAGCATTTCTTCATATATATGACCCCCACTAACACAATATATATACATACATATGTGATGATTGTGTATATATATATGAGGATAGCAATCACAATGATCATTAACAAGACTTTTAATTGTTTGCAGTAGAATTTCTGCAAATTTTTACCAGTAGTTCCTCATAAGCTAGTAAAATAAGTTAACAATGCTACACATAATTTAATAAAAGTAGGAAGCAAGGGCACTTCCGGCCAAGATGGTGGAGAGGACACACATCTATCTAAGCTCCTTCTTGCCTTCAGAATACTTTATTTCATGACAAGGCCTCAGAATTAGTGCTTGACTGAAAAAATCCACAAATATGTTACTAACAGAAGATATCCTCAAAATTTGCTAGAAAAAGTCTGTTTTTGCTCGAGGACAGCAATGGTTAGACCAGGTGCAGGCTGAGGGCAGGCAGCAGCAGCGAGAGCATGGCAGGCAGCTCACATTTAGCAGTCCGGAGGGGGGTGGGGTATGTGATCTCAGCTGTTTCTGCAGGGAGAACTTTACTACAGTGTGGCTACTTTGCCCTGGCAGCAAGCCAGCAGAGAAGCAGAAAAGCTAAAAATACAGAAGGTGAAGACTATAACCTTGAAAAGCTAGGGTCTCTTAGGACCTGGCCATATCCACTCAGAGTAACTCAGCACGCTCTCAGAGTCTCAGAGCGCAGGCGTAATGCAGCCATTGTTGTCCTGCTAGTGCCTCAATGCTGCCCTTACAGTCTGTAGAGGAAGCTCAGTAATACCATCCAGTCTCCCCCACTCTCCCACCCCCCACCAAAAAAAAGCAGACTGCATTTGGTTTTTTGCTAGTTTGTTTTCTTTGACAAAATGAGCAAAAAATTAAAGCGGGCCCTAACAATAAATAGCTTCTATATGGATAGAAAGCAGACTTTAAACCTTGAGGAGACTAAAAACAGACTGTCTCCAGGTGAATCCCCAAAGAGAGATATGATCTGGACCCTACTACACAAGACTCTCATAGAAGAAATTAAAAAGGCTCTCACAAGAGAGCTAAAAGAAAAATGGGAAAAGGAAACTTGGCAAGAGGGTCTGGATAAGTCATCACATTCATTTAAAGATAGAGTGGATAAAGAAATCAAATCCTTGAAAAACAGAATTAGAGAGTTGGAAAAAGAAAATAGACCTCTAAAAAATAAAATTGGTGAAATGGAAAAAAATTCCATAGAACAAAACAACTCACTTAAAAACTCAATTGGACAATTACAAAAAGAAATAAAAAAAGTAAACAAAGAAAACAATGCATTAAAAATCAGAATTGAACAAATGGAAATGACTTGAGGAGACACCAAAAATCAGTCAAGCAAAACAACAACAACAACAAAATGAAACAATGGGAAAAAAATGTCAAATACATTCTTGGGAAAACAACAGACCTGGAAAACTGATCTAGGAGAGATAATCTGAGAATTATTGGACTTCCTGAAAAATATGATGAAAAAAAGAGCCTGGACACTATTTTCCAGGAAATTATCAAAGAGAAGTGCCCAGATGTTACAGAAACAGAGGGTAAAATAGACACTGAAAGAATTCATTGATCACCTACTGAAAGGGACCCTAAAATCAAAACTGCAAGAAATAGTGTGGCTAAATTTCATAAGTAACAGACCAAGGAAAAAATACCACAAGCAGCTAGAAAAAAACAATTCAAATATAGAGGAGCCACAATAAGGATTACTCAGGATCTAGCAGCACCCTCATTAAAAGATCGAAGGGCCTGAAATCTGATATTCTGAAAGGCTAAGGAACTTGGTATGCAGCCAAGAATAACTTACCCAGCCAAAATGAGCATTTTTCCCTCAGGAAAGAAGATGGACAATGAAATAGGTGAATTTTCATCTATTTCTGATGAAAAAATCAGAACTAAACAAAAAGTTTGATCTCCAAATATAGGACTCAAGAGAAACATAAAAAGGTAAAAAGAAATCTTGGAATCTATATTTCTGTTATAAATAGACATAAAGAACACATGTATAATTTGTTTTAGAAACTAGAGGTGGAAAGGAAATTATATGAAAAAGGGTAAAGTGGGAGTACAACATCTCACGAAGAGGCAAAGGAAACCTATTATATCTGAGGTGTAATGGGCTGAGGCTTGAGTTGATGCACTAAGGTCCCAAGCACGTGAGGCTAAATAGTAATTGGACCATACTCTATTAATATATATGCTTGGAGAAAGAATGGCCCCCGTCCACTCTTTGTGCAAGTCCTAATGTGTTGTATAGGAAATGATGATTTTGGTGGGTGGAGGCAGGGGAGTGGAAAAGGAAGGGGAAGGAGAGACTGCTTGCATTTGCCATTGCGACGGCTTTTCAGCTCAGGTCTCTCTCTGCTAGCTGGCTTCCTGTCGCAGCTGCCCATATTGCTATCGCAATCCTTCTTGCCCATTTTGCTAACGCAATCCTTATTCACCTCTTCACTTCAATAAAGATTGAAGATTTTTCCCTTAACCTGAATTCCTGACTCCGGCTGATTTTAAATACACGGTCATTACACTGAGAGAAAAAAGGGAGGGGGATGAACATAGTATATATCTTACTCTCATCAGAATTGGCTTAAAGAGAAAAATATTAGATATAATCGATTTACAGAGAAACTTCTCCCACCTCACTGAAAACTGAGAGGGGAAAAGTGAAAAGGGAAGAAGTAAGCTAAGCAGAAGGGAATACAAAAATTATGAGGAAAAGGGGTAAGAAAAGGGGAGGAACTCTAAGGTGGAAAAGGGGAGGGATGCTAAAAAGGGAGGGCTGTGAAAGGCAAATGGTGCTCACAACTTTAATACTGGGGAGAGGGGTGAGGAGGAAGGAAAGGAGAAAAGCATAAGCAGGGGTTAACAAGATGGCAAGTAATATAGAATTAGTAATTTTAACCATAAATGTGAATGGAGTAAACTCCCTCATAAAGTGGAAGTGGATAGCAGATTGGATTAAAAGCCAGAATGCTACAATATGTTGTTTCTGGGAAACATACTTGAAGCAGGGCGACACATGGAGAATAAAGGTAAAAGGCTGGAGCAGAATCTACTATGCTTCAGGGGAAGTCAAAAAAGTAGGGGTAGCCACTTTGATCTCAGGTCAAGCAAAAGCAAAAATTAATCTAATTAAAAGAGATAAGGAAGGGCACTATATCTTGCTAAAGGATAAAATAGATAATAAAGCAATATCAATATTAAACATATATGCACGAAATGCTATAGTATCTAAATTCTTAAAAAGAGAATTAAGAGCAAGAAGAAATTGCTCCTATAAACTATAATAGTGGGAGATCTCAACCTTGCATTCTCAGAATTAGATAATCAAACCACAAAATAAATAAGAAAGAAGTCAAAGAGGTAAATAGAATACTAGAAAAATTAGGTATGATAGATCTTTGGAGAAAACTAAATGGAGACAGAAAGGAATACACTTTCTTCTCAGCAGTTCATGGAACCTATGCAAAAACTGACCATATATTAGCACATAAAAACCTCAAATTCAAGTGCAGAAAGGTAGAAATAGTAAATGCATCCTTTTCAGATCACAATGCAATGAAAATTACATTGAATAAAAAGCCAGGGGAAAATAGAGCAAAAAATAATTGGAAACTAAATAATCTCATACTAAAGAAGGATTGGGTGAAACAGCAAATCATAGACATAATTAATAACTTCACCCAAGAAAATGACAATAATGAGACATCATGCCAAAATGTGTGGGATGCAGCCAAAGTGGTAATAAGGGGAAGTTTTACATCTCTAGAGGGCTACTTCTCATAAAATAGAGAAACAGAAGGTCAGTGAATTGGGCTTGCAACTAAAAATGCTAGAAAAGTAACAAATTAAAAACCCCTAGTCAAACACTAAACTTAAAATTCTAAAAATAAAAGGATAGATTAATAAAATTGAAAATAAAAAAACTACTGAATTAATTAATAAAACTAGGATTTGGTTTTATGAAAAACCAACAAAATAAACCCTTAGTAAATCTGATTTTTTTTAAAAAAGAGGAAAATTAAATTGTTAGTCTTAAAAATGAAAAGGAAGAACTTGCCACCAATGAAGAGGAAATTAGAGCAATAATTAGGAGTTACTTTGCCCAGCTTTATGCCTATAAATTCGAAAACTTAAATGAAATGGAAGAATACCTTCAAAAATATAGCTTGCCCAGATTAACAGAGCAAGAAGTAAATTGGTTAAATAGTCCCATTTTAGAAAAAGAAATAGAACAAGCTATTAATCAACTCTCCAAAAAAAAAAAAAAAAATCCCCAGGACCAGATGGATTTACATGTGAATTCTACCAGAAATTTAAAGAACAATTAACTCCAATGCTATATAAACTATTTGAAAAAAATAGGGATTGAAGGAGTCCTACCAACTTCCTTTTATGACACAGACATGATACTGATACCTAAACCAGGTAGGTTGAAAACAGAGAAAGAAAATTATAGACTAATCTCCTTAATGAATATTGGTGCAAAAATCTTAAATCAAATATTACCAAAAAAGATTACAGAAAATCATCCCCAGGATAATATACCATGACCAAGTAGGATTTATACCAGGAATGCAGGACTGGCTTAATATTAGGAAAACTATTAGCATAATTGACTATATCAATAACTAAATTAACAAAAACCATATGATCACCTCTATAGATGCAGAAAAAGTATTTGATGAAATCCAACATCCATTCCTAGTAAAAACATTTGAGAGTATAGGAATAAATGGACTTTTCCTTAAAATAGTCAGGAGCATCTATTTAAAACTGTCAATAAGTATCATATGAAATGGGGATAAACTGGAACCATTCCCAATAAGAACAGGAGTAAAACAAGATTGCTCACTATCACCATTATTATTCAATATTGTATTAGAAATGCTAGCTTCGGCAATAAGAGTTGAGAAAGAGATTAAAGGAATTAGAGCAGGTAATGAGGAAACCAAATTATTACTCTTTGCAGATAATACAATGGTATACTTAGAGATTCTACTAAAAAGCTATTAGAAATAATTCACAACTTTAGTAAAGTTGCAGGATACAAAATAAATCCACATAAATTCTCAGCATTTTTATACATCACCAATAAAATCCAACAGCAAGAGATACAAAGAGAAATTCCATTCAAAATAAGTGTCGATAGCATAAAATATTTGGGGAATCTACCTACCAAAGTAAAGTCAGGAATTACATGAGCAAAATTATAAAATACTTTCCACACAAATAAAGTCAGATTTAAATAATTGGAAAAATATTAAGTGTTCTTGGATAGGCCGAGTGAATATAATAAAGATAAAAATACTACCTAATCTATTTATTTAGTGCTACACCAATCAGACTCCCAAAAAACTATTTTAATGCCTAGAAAAAATAACAACAAAGTTCATATGGAAGAACAAAAGGTCAAGAATTTCAAGGGAACTAATAAAAAAAAATTATCAAATTGTGCAAACCCTTTGATCCAGCAGTGTTGCTACCGGGCTTATATCCCAAAGAGATACTAAAGAAGAGAAAGGGACCTGTATATGCCAAAATGTTTATGGCAGGCCTTTTCATAGTGGCTAGAAACTGGAAAATGAATGGATTCCCATCAATTGGAGAATGGCTGGGTAAATTGTGGTATATGAATGTTATTGAATATTATTGTTCTGTAAGAAAAGACCAGTAAGATGAATACAGAGAGGCTTGGAAAGACTTACATGAACTGATGCCAAATGAAATGAGCAGAAGCAGGAGATCATTATACACTTCAACAACAATAGTGTATGAGGATGTATTCTGATGGAAGTAGATATCTTTGACAAAGAGAAGATCTAATGCAGTTCCAATTGATCAATGATGGACAGAATCAGCTACACCCAGAGAAGGAACACTGGGAAATGAATGTGGACTACCTGTATTTTTGTTTTTCTTCCCAGGTTATCTTTACCTTCTGAATCCAATTCTTTTTGTGCAACAAGAGAATTGTACAGATCTGCACACATAATTGTATCTAGGATGTACTTTAACATGTTTAACATGTATAAGAATGCCTGCCATGTAGTGGAGGAGGTAGAGGGAGGAAAGGGAAAAATTGGAACAGAGTGCAAGGGATAATGTTGTAAAAAATTACCCATGCATTTGTTCTGTCAATAAAAAACTATAATTTAAAAAAAGTAGGAAGCAAGAAGAGGGTTTAAATTTCTTGTTTATTGTTATAATTAATGTGAGTGGCATTGTAAGGAATGGAATTTATAAGCCTTATCTTTTGCAAGGATATAAAGTCAACTTGATTATTTTTCCAGGTTTTACAGTTGAGAGAGGAATTATTTCTACTTGCCATACAATCAATGGGTATTTACTGACTACCTACTATGGAGTAGATGCCACAAGTAGGACAGAAGAGGAAAAGAAGAAATTTGTAATCTAGCAGAGAAGAAGAGATGAATACACATGAATCAAAAGAAAATAATATAAACCAATATATAATTAAATGTGACATTATGTGGTAAATCAGAATAAGCATTGTAGAATTCAGAAAACAAGGAATTCCCCAATGAGTATCCCTCAAGGATTTGTCCTGGTTCCTCTTCTATTCTCTATTCATTCTATCTTAGTGGTCTTCTCAGATACCATGGGTTCAATTTGTAATGGTAAGCAGAAATTTTCATTTCTATACAATGTATCCCAAAAGCCTTACTGCAGTTCAAGCCCTAATTTCTCTCCTAAACTTCAGCCTTCCATCACCAAATGCCTACTGGACACTAACACAGATATGTCCCCAATACCTCAAGTTCAACGGGTTCAAAATTAAACTCATTACTTTCCCCTTCTGAATGTGCTCATTTTCTAAAATTATCTGTCTGTTAAAGGTGCTATTATAAATAGCCTCTTAAAATTGCTATCCTTGACTCTACTTGCTTCCCTAATTCATTCTCCACATAACTGCCTAAAATATATCTGATGACATTACTCCTATATTCAAAAAACATCAGTGACCTCCAACTGCCTCTAGGATATAATACAAATTCCTCAACCTGTCTCCTCGCACAAAGCCACTATCTTGGTGTAGATCCTCTTGCCTCTCAACTAGTTTCCTTGCTTTCAGTCTTTCTCCTCTCCAATCTATCTTCCATCCAGTTGCCAAATTAATCTTCCCAAGACACAGGTTTGTTCATGAAGAGTCTTCATTAATTCCCTATTGACTCTGCTAGTTCCTCGGATAAAAGTTTTCCCAGTCTAATTTTGACCTCTCCGGAGGGGTTTTACATAACCATTTCCCACACTCTATATTCCATCAAACTAATTTACTGGCTATTTCCTATAATGGATATTCTGTTTCCTGACTTTGGCTGAAGTATGTGAAATGCATTCTGTACTTACCTTCACCAATTAAATTCCAATTCTTGGAAGGCTCTACTTAGATGTTACTTCCCACAAAAAATCTTTCTTGATCCCCAAGTTGTTAGTATTTTCTCTCTCCTCAAATTATTTGTCTATGATTATGTTGTATTCCCTGGTGCCACTCCTTGAAACCTGTTTTATATTTCTGCTTTTGTATTTCCACAATCTATAATAGTCTCTTATTCCTAGCAGCTACTTACAAATTGCTTATTTCATTGAATGGAAGTGTTTAAGGTGGGCTTCACAGAGTAGGTTTCCAGTTAAGCAGACAAGAACAAGTACTGAATGGAATAATTGGAGGGAAGGTCACTCCAGGGGAGGGGAACAATTTGAATGAAGGTTAAGAGGTGAGTTTGAAAATGAGGGACTGTCAGAGTTGTCAGGAGAGCATGCTGACTAGTATGGCACATAAAATCATAACCCTCATTTGCTTAAAAAAGCGGAAACTTTTGTAATTAGTTATTAAAGTGTTTCAACATTAGAGAATTATAGACAGAAATAGAACTGCCCCATGCATATCAACCTATCAGAGTGTCTCTGAATAATGTATTTATTATGCATATTATATATATTTATGCATTTAGAGATATGCATTTTTAAAAAGCTTTGTGGTGTTGTGGACTCCTAGGACAGTGTGGTTAACCTATGTATGCTGTGTTAATTGCATAAAATAATTATGTGAAGTGCATAAAATAAAACACAAGATTACAAAGGGAAGTAATTATTTCAAAATACATTTATTGAAGAAGTTTTTTTTAAAAAAAACCAACAAATTCACAGAATTTAGGTGAAGAATTCCTAAAATCTAAGTACTTCCTTTTGTAATTTTACAAACAAGGAAAAACCAGTCACTCCCCAGTCACAAAGTTAGCTAGCTTCTGGCAAAGCTGGAAAAAACACTCAGGTCTACTAATTCTTTTCTTAAGATTCTTTGTACCACACTTCAGAAAACTTAAGAGAAAGGAAACTGCTTAAGAAATTTGAGACTAAATTATACCCAATGGGTTTAATTGGTATAGAAAGTAATGGGACATAGTAGATAGTGACTACTCTGGTCTAGGATTTTGGTTTAGCTCTGTGACTGCAGGTAAGTTATTTAACACTTCTCACCCTCAATTTCCTCTAAGTATCTACCTCAAAAGTAATGAGGAGGATGAAACAAAAGTCTGTATAAAGCACTCTGAAGATTTAAATTATTATATATGGGATTTCTGCGAGCCAAAGTGGCATAGTAAAAAGTAAATTGCTACAATTCTCTCATATTCACCCCCAAATCACCACAACATAGTAACAAATCCTGGAACAGCAAAAAGATAATGTGAAATAATCTTTGAGCCTAAGAAACTTGGAAGTTAGGTAATAATGGTCTCTCTCAGGCAAATGGAGAGCACAATTCAGGATAAGAAGGACAACCAAGTCCCACTTCACCAATCAGTGGTAGATCCTAAGCTCCAGTGTCACAGAGCAAGCAAATGCCAACATCAGGACCCCCTGCCTCAGCATAGCCTGGGGGTTAGGCCCATTTCATCTTAGAGAATGGGCCCTGAGCAAAGAGGCAACCTTGAGAGATCAGACCTCCACAGGCTTCAATGTAGCCTTGGGCAACAGGTAAACCAATCCAAAAGGTGCCTTATCAAAGAGGCAGCCTCCAGTAGGCAGACTACCACTTGCTTTAAATCCTTAAGGAATGCTAAAACACCCCAGCACATACTAGACCCTGGCTTAGCACCAGATAAGCTGCCAGACCCTACTATCATCAGCCACTCCCATCCCTTCAACAGAGTATCAGACTTAAAGGACTCAGTTGGACCTCAGAGCAACATCAGTGCAACACTAGATAAATAGCCCTCACCTGCAGCCTCTGGCACATGATAGTGCCCCTTCAACTCCAGAAGCAAAGATTAAATTTAAAAGAAAGGAAAAAGGCTTACAAATCGTATAGGAGAAGCAGGAAAAAAAATGAGGAAAAGAAATGAGAATTTCACATCATGAAATGCAAAAGACTTATTATGGTGGAGGAGAAGATGGGAGGGTGAATGATGAGCACTAGCTTGAACTTTACTCTCATCAGTTCAAAGGGGGAATGATATGATACATACACACAGTCAGTTGAATATAGAAATCTATGTTACATAACAAGATAGCAGATTAAGTAAATGGTATTTAGTGGGAACTGACCAAAGAAAGGATAAATGGGGAAGAGGGGGAAGAAATGAGACAGAATAAAAATACTGGTGAGGAGGGAAAGGGTGAGAGGACAAATAAGAAAAAGAAGAAGAGATAAGGAAATACACAGGTAGTAATCATAATTATTAATGTTAATGGGATGAATTCTCACATAAAACTGAAGTAGATGGCTGAGGTATCAAAAACAAGAATCCTACAATATTGTTTACAAGAAAAACATTTAACACAGACATACATAGAGTAAAGGTGGAGCAGAATCTATAATGCTTTAGCTGAAATAAAAAAAAAAAAAGTAAGGGTAGCAATACTGATCTCAAAGTAAAAACAAAAGTAAACCCAATAAAGCAATATCACACTAAAACTGACTATGTACTAGGGCACAAAACCCTCAAAATCAAATGTAGAAAGCTAGAAATATTAAATGTATTCTTATTTTTGATTTATGAAGCAATAAAAATTATATTCAACAAAGGGCAGTAGGAAGATAGATTAAAATTAATTGGAAACTAAATAATCCAACCTTGAAGAATAAGTCAAAGAAAAAAATCATAGAAACAGTTAATAATTTCATTAAAAAGAATGACAACATGAGGTAACATACCAAAATTTATGGAATACATCCAAAGTAGTATTTTTTAGATGTAAATTTATTTCTCTAAATTCTTACATCAACAAAATGAAAAAAAAAAAAACAGATAAATGAACTGGGCATGCAACTAGAAGAACTAGGAAAAAAAATTTAAAACTCCAATTGAAGACTAAATTAGATATCC
Source organism: Antechinus flavipes (assembly GCF_016432865.1). Lineage (NCBI taxonomy): Eukaryota > Metazoa > Chordata > Mammalia > Dasyuromorphia > Dasyuridae > Antechinus > Antechinus flavipes. Next base: position 461,751,810 of record NC_067398.1, on the reverse strand, counting down.
TGAAAAATCAAAGGTGAGATTGAATAATATTGAAAGTAAAAAAACAAAAAAAAACAGTCAAACAAACAAACAAAACAAAACAAAAACATATTGAGCTAATAAATAACTCTATGAGCTGGTTTTGTGAAAAAACCAGTAAAACAGAGAAGCCAATGGATAATTTGATTAAATATTCTGCCAAACATTTATAGGAGGATTAAGTCCACCACTACAAAAACTCTTTAGTAAAATAAGCAAAGAAAGAGTCTTATCAAACTCTTTTTATGTGCAAATATAGTGACAGGAAGAGCTAAAAGGAATAAACAAAGTTATAGACCAATTTCTTTAATGAATAACAATACAAAAATTACGAACAAAATACCAGTAAAGAGATTACAGCAATATATCACAAGGGTCATATATTGTGATCAGATGGGATTTATAGCAGAAATATAGGATTAGTTCAATATTAGGAAAACTATCAACTTGACCGTATCAGTAACAAAACCAACAAAATAATATAATTTCAATAGATGCTGAAAAAGCTTTTAATGAAATACAGCCCCCATTCCTATTAAAAGCACTGAAGACTACAGGAATAAAGGGAGTATTCTATAAAATATAAGCGGTAAGATGACGAGAAAAGATAATGATGAATGTTGGAGGTGACATGGGAAAACTGGAAAAAGAATGCATTGTTGGTCTATTTGTGAACAGAGCCAACCACTCTGGAGAGCAATTTGGAACTAAACCCAAAGGGTTATCAAACTGTGCGTACCCTTTGATCTAGCAGTGTTTCTTTTGGGCTTATATTCCAAAGAGGCCTTAAAGGAGAGAAAGGGACCCACATGTGCAAAAATGTTTGTGGTAGCCCTCTTTGGTGGCAAGAAACAGGAAACTGAATGGATGCCCATCAGTTGGAGAATGGCTAAATAAGTTATGGTTATGGAATATTATTATTCTATAAGAAACGATCAGCAGGATGATTTCAGAGAGACCCAGAGAGACTGACATGAAGTGACGCTAAGTGAAATGAGTAGAACCAGGAGATCATTGTACACAGCAACAAGATTACACGATGATCAATTTTGATGGACATGGCTTTTTTCAACAATAAAATGGTTCAGATTTATTCCAATGATCTTATGATGATGAGAGCCATTTATAACCAGAGAGAGGACTGTGGGAACTGAGGGTGGTTTACAACACAGCATTTTCACTCTTTTTGTTGTGATTTGCCTGAATTTTATTTTCCTTCTCATTTTTTTTTTCTTTTTGATCTGATTTTTCTTGTGCAGCAAGACAATTGTATAAACATGGATGCCTATTTTGGATTTAACATATTTTTACCATGTTTAACATATATTGGATTATCTGCCATTTAGGGGAGGGGAAGGGGGGAAAGGGAAGAAAAAATAGAACACAAGGTTTTTCAAGGATCAATGTTGAAAAAATTATCCTTGCATGCATATGTTTTGAAAATAAAAAACTTCAATTAAAAATGATAAGCAAGACCTACATAAAAATCATCAATAAGAATTATCTGTAATGGGAATAAGCTAGAAGTCTTCCCAGTAAGATCAGGGATGAAGCAAGGATGTTCATTATCATAACTATTATTCAATAAGTACTAGAAACCTTAAGCTATAGCAATAAGAGAAGAAAAAGAAATTGAAGGAATTAAGATTAATGAGGAAGCAAAACTATCATTCTTTGTAGATAATATGATGGTATGCTTAGAAAATCCAAGAGTAGAAAAGAAAGCTACTTGAAATAATTACCAACTTTAATACAGTTGCAAGATGTAACTTAAACTCACATAAATCATCAGCATTTTTTATATGACCAACAAAGCCCAGCAGCAACAGATAGAAAGAGAAATTTCATGTAAAATAACTGTAAACAATACAAAGTACTTGGAAGTATCATCAAAACTATTTGCTACCAACTAAGAAATAGAGTAGTATATCACTGGAATAAAGTAGGTATACAAGATACTACAGTCAATAACCCAGTGTTTAATCAAAGACCCCAGCTTTTGTCACTATTTTGACAAAAACTTTTGGAAAAACTGAAAAACAATAGGTTACAAACTAAGTATAGAGTAGAATTTCATACTGTAAAATAAGATAAAGGTGCATGGAGGGTACTAAGATGGCACACTGGATAGAAAAGTGGTCCTTAAATCAGGAGGCCTCAAATTTGGCCTCAAACACTTAACACTCTAAGCGGTGTGACACTGAGTCATTTAACTCAAACTGCTTCAATCAAAACCAAAACCAAAACAAAATGGGTACGTGGTTTAGACATATATAGTCACACCATAAGCAAATCAGAAGAGCAAGAAATACTCTGCCTGACAGATCTATAAAGGGAAAAAAATTCATGACCAAATAAGAGATAGTACTATGAAAGGCGAAACAGCTAATTTTGTTTATATGAAATTAAAAAGGCTTTTGTTCAAACAAAACAAATGTAACCAAAATTAAAAGTAAAGCAAAAAACTGCAAAACTATCTTTAAAATATGTATCTCTGATAAAAGGCCTCATTTCTCAAACTGAGTCAAATTTATAAGAATATAAGCCATTCCCCAATAATAAATGGTCAAAGGATAAGAAAAGGCAATTTTCAGATGAAGAAATCAAAGCTATCTATAGGTATAAGAAGAAGTGTTCTAAATCACTTTTTATTAGAGAAATGCAAATTAAAACAATTTTGAGATATCACTTTACATCTATCAGATTGGCTAATATGACAAAAAAGGAAAATGGTAAATGTTGGAGGGAATGTGGGAAAATTGGGACACTAATGTACTATTGGTAGAATTGTGAATTGATCCAACCATTGTGGATAACAATTTGGAACTGTGTTGAAAGGTCAATAAAACTCTGCATACACTTTGATCCAGCAATTCTACTTCTAGATTTATTTCCCAAAGAGAAAAAAAATGGAAAGGACCTACATGTGCAAAAATATTCATAATAGCTCTTTTCACAGTGGAAAAGTATTGAAGATTAAGGGGATGCTCAGCAATTGGGGAAAGGCTAAACAAGCTGTAGTATACGAATGTTATGCAAGACTACTGTACAATTGCACAAACTGTTGCTGAATAAAATTAGCATACACAGGAAAACATTGTACAAATGTTGTGTGATGATCAACTATGAATGACTCAGATCTCAGTAATACAGTGATTCAAGACAAGTAAAAGAGACTCATGAAGGAAAATGCTATCCACATCCAAATAAAGAACTGATGAACTCTGAATGCAGATTGAATCATTTTTTCCCACATACTTTATTCTTTTTAGTGTTTTTCTCCCTTTTGATAAGTTTCTTTTTTCATAATTATAACTATTAAGGAAATATGTTTTACATGATGGCATCTGTATAACCTATATCAAACTCTTTACCATTTTTGGAAGAGGTAAGGAAAGGGAGGGAGAGAGAGAAAAATTGGGAACTCAAAATATTGAAAAAATGAATGCTGAAAGTTGTCTTGCTGTGTAATTGGGAAAAAATAAAATGCTATTAAAAATAATAATAAAGACATTTAGCTCTGTAACCCTGGGCATGTAATTTAATCTTGATGGACTTTAGTTTTCTCATCTGAAAAATGGGAGAGAGGTGTTGGACTCAATGACTTCTAAACTTCATTATAGCTCTAAATCTTTGATCAATTGAGTTACCATTTTAAACCATGAAATCATCAAATGAAAATGTATGTCTACAGTAAACCAAGATACCCCCAATAAAGAATGAAGATAAAAGAATAAGGCTTACTTGGTATCCTGGGCACATCGGATCTTGCAGCCTTCCTTGGGTATTACCAGACCCAGATGCATCCGCAGTCTACAGTTTGTAGGCCCTGTGTGAGGCCAGACATGAGTGCCTGGATGCATGACAGAATATTTGATCTGCAAGAGAAAAAAAATGATATATTCTTTTAATCGCAGCTCCTTCATTCAAATATTTGTCAGGGTGGCTGAATAACTGCCAATCTCAAATGACAGACTTCTACTTTTGTTATTTTGGATTAGATATTTGGGAAGACCTGGATTTTGAATCTGCACTTTATTCTGAAGGGATTAAAACTAATCATTCATATTTTCTAAAAAGTCATAAAAAAATATAATGTTTTCTAGGCTCATCTTTTTATATCAATTGTGTGGAATTCTGGCCCATTAAAACTAGTATGATAAAAAAAGAGTACTTTCAATGAAGCAAAGAAATTTAACCATCCCTTTGGAAATGTCAGAGATCATTTGCTACCTCCAATCTACAGCAATACTGGAAAAAAAAGTAAGAAATACCTGTCCTCTTCTGCACCCTGTTGTTTCTGGAAATTTTTCTAGTAAAGCGCAGGTTTTTGGAGCTCCTCTGCAAGCCTTTTCATTTTTTCTTCCTAGAGAGATAAATCATAAATGCATTGCTAGGAAAAAAAACTGCAAAAAATTTATAATGCATGCAGTAAAGACCCTTGATAGATGAGGAACTAAAAACCCAAGATGGAAAAATGTCCTTCTCACTCAAACAGAAGATAAATGGATAGAATGAGAGTCATGGACAGAATGGACATCAACGTACAGATGGAATCAATGGCCAAAATGTAGAGCTTATCTGGACTATATACATATGCCTAGGCTATTTTATGGATGATGTGTGTGCTGAAAAAAATTTTTTTTTAAAAGGAAAGAAAAATAACTTAAAAGTGAATCCTTTTTTTTTTTTTTAAAGTATATCTTTATAAGACTAGGTTAAACTCTGATGATTAAAGGAAGGATGGAAATAATGATATATACGAAAAGGTCAAATAAGCTTTGTTTGATTTCACAGAAAAATCAGTTACTGTCCTTCTACCCATCCATAGAATCAATAAAAAATCAATTAATTTTCTATTATATCCCAAGGTACTATGCTAAGTGCTGGATATACAAGAAAGGTTATTTTTTTTTAAATCCCTGGCCTAAAAAAGCTCATAATATAATGGGAGTGAAAATATATGAACAATTATGTATATGATATATACCAGATTAACTTGGAAGGAGAACAATAACACTAAGGGAGATTAGGAAAAGCTTGTTATAGAAGGTGGGATTTCAGCCAAGACTTGAAGGAAGGCAGGGAAATTGGAGAAGAGATGAGAGAGAGCAATGAGGAACAGGGTGACAGGTGGCACAGTATATTTTGTGCATGGAGGAGAAACTGAGCTGAAAATGTTTTTTTTTTATTTTTTTAATCTTGTTTTTATTAAATTTTATTTCTTTATAGAACTTAGTGCATCACAGACTTTAGACTTCTGTAAAATAATTAGGATGGTATCACTTAAATAAATTCCTGAAACCAGGGAATAGAGAGCAGAAAGAAGCCAAACTGCCAAGTTTTTGCATACAGATTAATGGTGCATTTGAGAATAGTATTAGAAGGGGTCCACTGACGATATGAAAAATGAAGGAAACAGGTCTTGTTTATTGTGTGCCAGGCACTATTTTAAGGTTAAGAGTCCCCATTCTAGAGGCAATAAAAAGCCAGTAAAGCTTTTCAAGTGTTTGTGGGAGGAGTGAGGGTGTTATATCAGAGCTGCACTTTAAAAATATCATGTGGTAGTGGGCACTCCTAGAAAGTGCTGCAGATAGAGCATGCCCTGAAGTGAAGAAGATCTGAATTTAAATCCAGCCTCAAGACACTTAACATTTACTAACTGTTGACAGAAAGAGAGAGAGAGAAAGAGAGAGAGAGAGAGAGAGAGAGAGAGAGAGATATTGCAAGGTTTTAAACAGACAACTAGATATGAAAGTGTACGAGATAAATATAAATGCAAACAGAAATACATGTAGTATAAACCAAAAGCAGAAAAAATGGGAAATAATTGAGTTACCTATTTTACATTGGACATGACAAAAATCAGATAAGCATACTACTAAATTCCAGTTGTATAAAGAAATAGAATCAGAACTATGAAAAGATAAGAAAATACTGAGGTAATTTTTACCTGGGGAAGTTTTAATTTTAAATTTAAATTTAGTTTTAAGAGGAGTTTTGGAAGTGGAACGGAAATGAATTTTTATTTATAAAAACTTACAAATTACAATTTTTCTGAGTTAGAATGGACTCTGCTGGCCCAGCAGAGACTCTTATCACCCAAACCTTAGGATTCTTGGCTTGAAAACTTCTAAGGCAGGGGACACAGGAGGGAACTCAATACTTCCAATCTTTCTACTCTTGGATTGTTCTAATATCAGGAAATTTCTCTTGCTATCAAAACTAAATTGGCTTCTTTGCAACTCCTACCCATTGTTCATATAGTTCTGTTCTTTGGGACCAAAGAGAACAAGTCTAACCTCTAATCCAGTCAGTTAGCCAATAGCCAACAAGCAAGTATTAATATCCCTTTCCCCAAACCAAGTTTCTTCTTCTTCAGGCTAAACACTCTTCAGTTCCTTAGCATGTTCCTCATATGACATGAACTTGAGGTTCTTCATCATTCTGACCACCCTCAAGTGGACATCCCATTCTTTCTGAGTTATGTTTTTCTTAATTGCATTTCCCTGAATGGAAATTCCAATGAGATGGTCAGCTTAAATAAGATCCATATGGTTAACACTTGCATAATCATTCAGGGCTATTTCCATCTGCTTTCTAAACAGCAAAGTGCTCAAAATTTACTACGTAACATATACACATGAGATAACCAACCATCTCTGACTGCTCAAAACAGGACCCAAATTTCACTTAACAGCTTGCCTGAACAGCACTACAACTCTGAAAAGTGTCCTTCTGCTAAATCACCTTCAGGCTTTACCATATGGACAGCCTTTGGAATGCATGGAAAACTAGTGCTTAAAGAAAAAAAAGTTCATGATGGTTTAAACAGGAATCCTTGAGCAAAATGACATTTATTGTTCAAGTTATTTTGTATGCTCCATTAACACCAGAAAATATTATGGAAGCCAAGGAGAGATTCATGCCAAAGGGATTACTTAGAAAATTTTCATGTAGATGAACTCTTTTTTGAAATTTCAAGTTTCATCTGACTGAAACTACTTTTAACAAACATCCCTTCCAGCCACCATTCTGTTCTTGGGGTACAATAAGCCTGGAGCATGACTCACTGTATTAGAATGAAATTAAATACAACTTGAAAGTCTGCAAACTTGAAAGTTTGCAGAGAACTTGACAGAAAAAAAGACTTGACTGTCTTTCCTTCTACTTCATCAAATGGTCCAAAGATGTTGGCTCATTTCCTAGGTCCACATTTTCTGATGGCTCTTGGCAGAACAGAGGATTATATATAAACTAATGTCCTTATGGATGTTGCTCAGTTTTGTATCCCTTATATTTCTCTCTTAAAGGACAAACTATCCTGAAGATAGAGCAGAAAAAAGTTTAACTTGAAACCATTAAATCTTCTATCAGTTAGGAGGCCACATAGGAGGTATAGGTGGCTGTGTTCAATCATGCCTTATCTGGTATAGCAGTGTTTGAATCTAGGACAGATCTCTCAAGGTCACCTTCAAGGTGGTAGCAAAACTATGAGCACCTGTATTGTGTTTCTCAGATTTCCATATTTAATATCTAGAATTAGAAAAGAGAGTAAGGGGGTGGTTTATATTCACTTAAACATTCTTCTGTGTAAAGATACACATACTAAAAAAACTATTTCTGGGAACAGCTATTCAGTACAGATTAGTAAAGTGATTCTTTCCTAGGTCCATAAGAAGAGATCTTATATCATTTTAGAGAGAAATATGCTCTGCACTGATATGCAAATTTATAATTCAAAACAATCAGCAAATCCAAATATGTCAGACATTATGATAACACACCAATAAATTGATGGCCTGGTTGCTAACTGCAAATTACTTTTCTCTTTTCTTTCTTTTTTTTTAAAGTGCAATAACAACTTTAATAAGAATACAAAACTCACAATGGAGGCACATTGGGAGGACTATTATCACAAGAAAAATTTGTGCCAGAAAAATAAACTAGGATTTTGTCAGAATACAGACACATAGTAAGGAATAACTTAAATAGGGTTGTAATTTACAGTCATATTATATCATGTTAAACTGAAAGGCCTTTGAATATATATATATGTACACACACATATATAAAACAAATCATGTAATTGACATAGTTGTGAATAACAGCAATTTTTGAGTACTTCAACACAAAATAAACTGACATCTGCAAGAGACCTCTCTCAAAAACAATATCTATTATAAAAAATTAACAGAGAATTTGCATTTAGTAAGGATTATACTACTGATGAAGGAAAACAAGACAGATTACTCACAAGAAGTCAAGAATGACCAGCAACATAGAGATAACTGGCTTTCCTTTCTGTCACCTTCCTTCTTCCTACTATCCAAACCATACCCTCCCTTCAATCAAAAAAAAAAAAAAATCAAAAAGACCCTTCTACTTATTATTCTTCAAAAGTAATCACATCTTAAAAGATGTTAAATTTGGTTTAAAGAAATGTCAACATTTCTGCAATGTCCCTTTCTATTAGAGATAGACACAGCAAACAGTTTGGAATAGGCTACTTTGTAGATTTATATACATTTGTTCAAGGGGAATTAATATAACTAAGAAGGCACATCTCTGTGATTTAAGGTTAAAATGGCATTATTACAATTAAATCTGTCTAGGAATTTACTTTCTGACAGAGCAATACTGCCAAAAAAAATTTCCTATCACAGAATTTCAGATTAAAAATGAAGAAGAACTTATATTCTAAAGTTAACTTCTCAAAATGCCCAAGATCAACCAAATGGTAAGTGGGTACAAATAAGCAGATTTCAACAAATAGGTTTCACTTTTTAGTAGAAAGTGAAATTGCTAATAAGACCCACCCAATCAAAGTCTTTATATAACACAACTGTGTTCTTGGAAGCTTTATGGAAAAGAAAGTATGATTCTTGTTTGTTCATAATTTTTAAAACAAACATATGGGTATGGCCCCAACCTCAGAGATCAATCTATTGTAATCCCTTAAATTAATAAAACATCAATCATAGTTACTTCTTCTGTTTAGATGCTGCAGAAATGCCCTATAATTTTACTCTAAAATAGTATTACTCTCTTCTTTAAAACAATACATGGAAAATAATCTTGTAAAGATGTTTAATCTTTATGTAAAATAAGTAAAATCATGATAAAATTGTGATACAAATCATGTAAACTCCCTTTGGAAAAATCATAACAAACCCACATCTTGAAGACCAGAAACCACAAATTTATATCTTGTCAGTGCAAAGATATTTTCATATTTTCAAGTTACAGAAATAGTCAACAATTCTCACAATACAAAAGAAGTTTTTCAAAAGAAAAGCTGTTTGGATTATGGAAATTATGTTGACACTAGAGCCACCCACCTTCCCATTAATTTGAACAGTTCAATTGTTAAAGTATTAAAAGGCAAAAATTAAAGCTATTTGTGCAAGAATCAATACATTCCACTTTTCATTCTTATTGGGTTCTGAGATGACAATGGGTCTTTAATTTTGTTTTTTTTTTTCAGATCTGATTACTGTTCTCCAAGCCAGGATGAGGCAATCACTCTAAGGGTTTTCCATTTGATGTAAAATTGTCTGAATGTCTGTTTAAGCTGCTTCTGATTCCCAGCAAAATAAGCTGTGATGACATTGTGGGAAAGAACTAATTGTTTGTGCAATACTAAAGTATACCTTCTTTTCTTTTAGAAATTTCAATTTGATAGATACATCACTGTGTATTTTATCATATGTTTCCTTATGTGCTTGTAACAGATGTTATGCCTTCTCAGTCTTTGGCAGTGTTTGTATTATGTGATCCAAGTTTAATTCTTCTAAATCATGTACCATATTCAATCCTGACACTTTTGTATTGTTTCACAGTCACTAATGTACCTCCTATTATTTTGTTCACCACATTTGCAATAAAAAAAATTAGTAGCTCCAAAAAGAATTTCTCCATTTTTAGCCAGCAGTTCTGAATGGAGTTGTAAGACTTCAAATTCAGGTCAGCAAATGCATCTCCAAGATGTTACTCATTTTTGGAAATCATTTGGAAAAGCTGAGAGGAGAGTGTCTGAGCCATTTCCAATATGTTTCCATAGTTTCTCTTACTATATCAATCTTAGTTTCCAGTTCAAGGTCCACTATTCTTGAGCCACAAACCAGCTTCTCAAAGCTCATTTGACAAATACATTTATAGTTATATAGGTTCCATTTTCTTACTCTAATTTCTCCATTGCAGGATTTTTCATATCATTTGCTAAAACAATTGGTCCCCTTTTTTGCTGTATGCGCCGGCCACCTTGAAATGGTTCTGTTTCAATGACCCTCTCTTTGGTACTGTCAAAGTCATGAGATGTAATTTGGGTTTCTGATAATCCATGTCCAGCTAGTAAGAGTGTTTCAAATCTCTGCTAAAGTTACACTTACGTGAATCTTCCATTTCTCCACTGCTGGTCACTGGAATTTATGTTATTAAATTTTTGGAAGAGTCTTGAGCCCAGATAGAAGAGAATGGGAGCCCTAGCCACTGTCCCTAATAAACCACCAGCAGAGCCCTTTGTGCCTCCTTATCCAGAGGAGCCAAACTGGAAGCAGCAGAGCCAAAGTAATTTTTTTCCTTACCCTAATCACTAGTGACATATGTATATATGTATATATGTGTGTATATATCTCTCTATATATGTATATATAAATATAGATAGGTAGATAGATCAATCGATCTATCTATATAAAATCTTATTAAACACATCTACTAGCAGATTCTGCAGTGTTTAGAGGCAGTAAAGTGGTGTATTTTATTAAACACATCTACTAGCAGATTCTGTAGTGTTTAGAGGCAATAAAGTGGTGGAATGGCCCTAAAATCAGGAAAACCTAAATTCAAATCTAGTCTCAGACACTTAAACCACTAGCTTGGTGACCTTGGGAAAATCACTTAAGCTACCTCAGTTTTTCTGACTATAAAATGGGTAAGCTAATGTCTTGATAGGATTAAATGAGATATTTGTAAAATACATAAGACCATGTCTAACTTCTAGTAGGTGATTAATAAACATTTGTTTCCTTCTTTCCTGTTTGGAATTATTTTGAGAGGTTCCTGTGATTTTAATGAATTATTTTAGGAAATACAGTAGACTCTTCAAAGAAGGATGAAATTTAATGAAAAAAAAAAAAAAACTGAAAGGCAATGTGATATAGCAGAAGGAGTTCTGTAACCAGAATCAGATAACTTACCAAGTCAAGTTCTAACTCTGTGTAACTCCTAGAATGTTACTGTGTTCCCACTTTCCCCAACTGTAAAATTTCTTTCGCTACTGTTATTGTTTTGTGAGACAACTAGGGTTAAGTGACATGGCCAAAAGTCACACAGCTAGTTAAGTGTCTGAGACTGGATTTGAATTTAAGTCCTCCTGAGTCCAGAGCTAGTGCTCTCTCCACTGTACCATCTAGATGCTCCCCAACAATAAAATTTCATACTACTTCCTGCACTGTTTCCAATGCAGTTGTAAAGAATATACTTTGTAAACCTAAAAGCCTTATGCAAATGTGAATTGTTATTATTATTATTAGCATAAAAACTCCCAACAGAACCAACTCATTTTAAGTTAGTGTCAAAAAGTAAACAATAATTTTGTTCTTAATTTGATTTGTCTTTATTCTTACTATATTGTCCCCTTTATCCTTAGGGTTTGTCTATTTTCTGGTGGCCAGCTTGTTCCTAAATGGAGTATTTTGAAATAATTCATCATGTTCTCTGTTAATTCAAAGTTGGAGGTACGAATTATACCAAATCTTAAAATGGAACCACAAAAAGTCTATTCCAAGAAAGTTGATGCAGAATTTAAGAGAATATGAAATTCCTTGAAAGATGTAACAACAAAAATAATGTTGTTTGGTGATGTTCTGATTATAAATGTCAAATGAGGTATAAAACAGCAGGGTTAGCGAACCCCTGGGGTATGATTTATGGTTTGACATGGACAAGAGGCTGAAAAGACATGTAAGATTGTAATTTGCCCTGCTGAAGGGAGTTTTAACATCACAAAATCACAGATGTACCAAAATGTCCAAAAAGTACTATGTCTACTTGCCTTGATACAAAATAAAATGGTATGTGTTTCATATAGAAAGAGTGAGTGAATAAGACTAGAAAGAGGACAAATCATGAAAGAATTTGAATGCCATTATGTATTATAGTTTTCAAGCCATGGAAATTAAAGGATTCTGAGTCAAAGAGTGGTAAAAACAGCATAGTAAAGTTTATGGTATATTTTTTATGGTTCTTGCTATTTCTTGCAGGTTAGTCTTGTGGCTTGGATCTATGATTTTACAGCTGATTCCGAATCTCATAATCTGAGTTCAAAGGAAAACATGGAAGTCATTTAGTCCAAATGGAACAGAAACACTCTCTACAACATCTATTTTCTACTGGAAGAGCAGATTTTGGGAATTTGTGACTTCTCAAGGTAAAATATTTCATTCTTATTCATGGAAAGGAAATATTTCCCTATATTAAGCTAATATCTCCCCCTCTGCAATTTCTATTCTCTTCTCCTAGTCCTGGTCCTTGGGACCAAGTAAAATAAGAGTTTTTCAGAGATAACTGAGTATAATAGCTAGACTCCTGAATTCAGGAAATTTGGCTTTAAATGCTTCCTAAGATACTTACTAAGCTGTGTGACTTTAAGCAAATAGTATCATTTTTTTGAGCCACACTTTAAACATCTATGAAATGGATTTATTAATAGCATCTACCTCACATGACTGTGATCAAAGGAGATAATGTATAGCAAAATCTTTGAAATCTTAATATAGTATATAACTATAAATGACTATTATCATCATCTGATAATTTAAAATAAATCTTACCGGTCCTTCTAAATCATCTCTCCAGCAAGAAAAGGGATCCTACTCTGAGAGATTACCTAGTCCAAGTCCAGTAATCTTACCATGCTGCCTCAAGATCAAAATACTCATACATATAGAGCCAGAGAAAAAATTAGAGATGGCCAAAGCCATTTTACAGATAAGAAAACTGAGATAAAGATGGATAAAATGATTTTTAATCAGCAAGTCATTGCCAAATTTCAAACCTGGGGCTTTTGATTCCAAATCTAGCATTCTTTCCATTATATCAGTCATATATTTCAATAGGTAGGTCCTTTATCAATTCACTTCTCATAGATGGTGTGCATTTCTAAAGCTCTTAGTCATTTCAGGTCAAACTGAAGCAGGGTCAGAGCAGCCAGAATTGTATGTTCCCATGCAAAATACTAGGAAAGGTGTTTCCACGTTGTGCAAAACAACAGAGGTAATTACTGATGGTTAGTGCTTTCAAGCTTTCAAAGCCTTTTACAAACATTATTTCATTTGAGGGTGTAGAAGCTGAATCATTTCCCAGCAGTGTCTGTTATGCAGTCAGTATTATTTTTATTCCTATCATCCCTCTGCAGTAGTCAAGGCATGAATTTTAATCTATATTATGCAGACAGGGAAATATGTGGGCTTCTAAGGGTTAAGTAAATCACTTAAGGACACATATTGAGTAACAGATCTTCAATCTAGTTAGATTTTATTTCTAGGTCCCAGAGCATTTTTCAGGATGCCAGACAGTTATTACATCAGGTCTGAAAGCTGGAAAACTTGAATCTTAAATATAGAAAAGAATTACTGCTGGGGGAACAATGAAAAGAAGACTAGATCTGGAGTCTGAAAGAGTTCAAATACAGCCTCAGAAACTTACCAGTTATATGCTTTTGAGCAAGTCACTTAAATTAAATCTGCCTTAGTTTCCTCCTTAGTAAAATGAGGATTATAATACTGCCTGCTTACTAGGATTGTTGTGAAGATAAATGACTTAATGTTTAAAAATATATTTTGTAAGCCTTAAAGTAACACATACATAGGGATATATATGAATATATACATGTATATATGTATATATATGTAAACAATAAATAGCATATATGCTATTTATTATTATTGTTATTGACTAAATGCCGGAAATGCACCTGAGCTTGGAGTCTTTCCACTGAGTATAAAATGATCTAAAGCACAGGGTCACAAACAGCAGAAGGCTTTGGAATGGAAATCTGCAATATATCCCTCTTGGGTCTAGGCAGAGGAATAGTAGTTTTTATGTATTTAGTATAGAAGAATTTTAAAATTTGTAGTAAAAAGACAGAAAAACTAGGCCTATTGGAGCACACCTACAATCCAGAGAAGCTGAGGCTGGTGATTGCTTATGTTTGGGAGTTCTGAGCTATAGCAGCACTAATATCAGGCAAATGAATATTTATATATTAAAATATATATACAAGTACACATAAATATAAACACAATGCTAAATAGAGTGCAAATAGAATAACAAATGGATTCTAGAAATCACAACTTTACAAACTGCCCATCTCCTTGAGGAAATGTTTAGCAAAGTTTTATGCTATTTTATGTTATATTGATGGAGGTAGAGAGGCCAAAAAAAACAAAAAACAAAAACCAACAAAACCAAATATCAGCATGCTTACCTTGCTGCCATAGAGTGAACTGGCTCCAGTCACCCTTTTCTCTCAGATTCTCATCTTCAGGCAGGAAGAGACCTTCAGTTTTATCTAGCACAGCAAGGCCTTCATCACGAATTAATTTCCAGTTTTTTTCTAAGGTCTAAAAGAAAAGCCATAGTTATTGTTACTGAAAAATGTGTCCAATTGAGCACTTTAATAATGATACTAAACTTTAAAAAAATAACAACAATGAAATGCTGAATGAAATTTGCAGTTATCTGGTTTCATTAGTTTTCATTTCCTCTGATACCCATACAGGCATAGAATCATTTCTATTTTTCATATCATTTTACATCATCATCATAGAATCATATCATTTTTCTCATAATCAGTTTCTCTGGTATATAAAACCAGATTTTTTATCTCTATCCTTTTCAGAATTTTTACTAAATCTGTTTTGTTTTTTTCTTGATGGGTATTAATTGACCTTTAAAAATAGTATGAGCATTCGATATTATTGGTATCAAGATTATTAGCTAAGGGACTTGATTATCTTTCTCCTATCCTACCAAGACTACTCAGGCTAAGAACCTTGGTATTAAAAACTTAAAATATGAATTGCTCCTAATTTCATTATTCATCAGAATATACTAAAAAGTTGCCATAAAACTTGATATATATTAAAATTGTAAAATTACATAGAAAGCATCAGCTATGGATTTTGATAGCAATGAATCAATTTCTATTTTGACCTTGAACCAAATATATATGTATGAGATGTATATCTATATGTATATGAGAATTTGTATTTGTGTAACTATATATACACTACATCATGTCAGCATCAGTAAGGTTACTCCCTCTATAATCTCTACCGGTAAGTTCTAGAGGTGAAGGGGAAATCACAATAGTTCCATCTCAATAGAAAAGCTTATTTATACATTCAGAGTGATAGATTGGTGGTAATGAAGAAACATATCAGGCAAGAAAATGAGGCTATTATAGGTGAGTGGCTATGGGAGTAATTCCAAGGAAAGGGATGTATAAAAGGTACACTGTACAAATAGAATGCACACTATTTTGAATCTAACACAAATTGAAAGGTAAGGTTACATGAAGAGTCAAGGATTACCTATGAAGTTGTGAATCTGGGTGATTCAAAGTATAGTAATGTCATCAACAAAATCATGGAAGTTATAAAGAGGAGGGAACTTTGGGGATAATGGTAATGAGCTATTTTTCACATGTGAATTCAAACTACCTAACAGAATATAGTTGAATATCATGGTTTATATATTTCAAGTTAGAAGGATTCTCAGAAGTTATCTAATATAGCCCATTCATTTTAGAGGTGAGGAAATAAGGGTTGGGAAAATTGTATGATTGTATAAAGCTACATAGGCAGTGATTGCAAAGATGAAACTTAAACTCATATCCTCTCACTCCAGAATAAATATTCATTTCATTGTGCCATGTGCTCTACCTCAGGTATCTAATAAGTAATTGGTGATACTGAACTGGAGTTAAGGAGAAGGGAGATGGATAAGCAGAACTAGAAGCCACCTGCATAGAAATAATAGTTTAACTCATAGGATCTGATGAGATCACCAAAAGATAGTATAGATTGAGAATGAAACATGGCTCCCACCTTCTGACAAAAGGTACTAGATTCAAGATAAAGAATGAGACTTGTATTCTTAGAGATAGCCTTTCACTTGTTTTTTTTCTCAACTATATATATCTGTTATAAGCTAAGTCTTCAACTCTAAGAGAGAGAGAATGGAAGGGACAGATTAGTGGGAAATAATAAATTGAAAAAAAAAAAAAAAAGAACACTAACCAAACATTTAAAAATGAATAGAAAGCTAAAAAGAACTGAACGAAATACAAATAAAAGTTTTGTTATTACCCTTCAATACACACACATATAGGTATACATATATATAACATATAACACACACACATGTGTGTATATATAACATATAATACATACACACATGTATCTCTCTCTATATATATACACACACACACACACACACACACACACACACACACACACACACACACACACACATATATATATATATATCCACAAATGGATGTTGATTTGATCTAGCAAAAAGAAACAACTAAAAAGAAGTCAAAAATGTAGAAGAATAACAGATGACGGTGATAAGGAAAATAGAAAAATTATGGCAGCAGACAGCATTAAATGCTGCAGTGAGGTTAAGAAAGAAAGGCTTAGGCAAAGTCATACAATTTGGCAATTATTATTTTTCTCACTGAGAGAGCAGTTTCAGTTTAGTGAAGAGGTTAGAAGACAGACATAAAGGGTTAAGAATTAAAAGCTAAGAAAATGGAGGTAACAAACATATCTTTTTCTAGTTGGTGGCTGTGAAAGGAAGGATGATCAACCTATGATTGTGGAAATGACTTCCTAGTACCTTTAAAATAAGAATCTGACTCATATTTATCTTTTCTAAATTACTGCTTTCCCATACACATTCTACATTCCAATTGAACAGGTCAATTTGCTATTCTCTGATCTTGGCACTTCATCTCCTTCCTCTAAACTTTTATAGACTATTCATAATGTATAAAATTCACTGCTCCTATAATTTATAAAATACACTACTTCTGTCTCTTAGAATTCCTAGCTTTTCTTTCTTTCTTTTTTTGCTGAGGTAACTGGGGCAAAGCGACCTGCCCAGGGTCATACAGCTAAGCAGTGTTAAGTGTCCGAGGCCAGATTTGAACTCAGGTCCTCCTGACTTCAGGAATAATGCTCTACCCACTGCGCCACCGAGCTGCCCCATTTCAAAGCTTAGCTCATTTGTCCTCTCCCATGGGAAGTTTTTCCCAATCTTGTTGGCTTAATCAACAATAAAACCACAAATTTTATTAAGCACCTACTACATGTCAACAAATTTGATTAAGTATGTGCCATATAAGGTATTGGGGATACAAAAATAAAAAATGATACAACCCCTACTTGTAAAGAGTTTGCTTAGTTTTGTGCATATTAGTTGTTAGTTCTTGGTATTTTTCCTTCCCAGCTATTTATATACTTATCTCAGTAGATGTTATATCCTGCTAGGAGCATGTAAACTTTTTGAGGATAAAAATTTTTGAGTAGGGATAAAAATTTAATGAAGATATTAACAAATGTGACTATGAATTTGAGATACTGCTTTCAAAGGCAGAAATATATAGTGGTAGGTAGTTTGCTTCTACAAATTAACAAGTGAATCTTATGGACTAATTGTCTTTTATAAAGAAAAGAAATTGGTCTTACCTACATGCTCACTTGCTATTCATTTCATCTAAAACTTGTACTATAGAAAATTTAAAATGAGAAATCAGTGGGTCTCATCATTCTCATTTAGAATTGTACATTCATCTGTTGTATTTTATTTCCATCCTTCCCACTGTTTTCTATAACCTTGGCCCTTGCACACTTAAACAACAAAGATTATGGGACTTCTGGCTAGGAATAGAACACTTTGTAAAACACAGGCCTACAAACACTATTTCAAAATGTGATTTGCTGTATAATTTGGACACAACGAATGCTTCACAATCAATTTGTACCAAAAAGTATGATCAAAGAGTTATGTACAATTTTTCAAGTTCTAGGGATTTTTCAATAAGATTATGTTTGGGGCACAATTTATATTTTGAAACATGATAGTATTTTGTGTTAAAATACCTAAGAGGATAATTGAGCTTTAACAGAAAAAATGGACATTTTAATAAAAATAAAGATGAAGCAAATTCACTCAACAAAAATTTCTTTCAGAAATATGCAGATTTGGTGAATATTTTTGAAAAGCTGAGTTCTCTAAATAAATCAAGGCAAGGTCCTTAAGTTCAAACTCTGATTCAGCAAAATAGTAAATGAATGAATTTATGAAAAAGATACATGGACAGTAGATTTTTTTAAATCAATATTTTTATGTTTCATGATTTTGAAAAATGCCTGTTCTGCAAATGAAATAAAAGAAAACAAATGCCTGCTTATTAATCCTACAGAAACAATTCTCATTTTGTTTTAAAGATGTAGATAATTCTAAATATGAATAGATAAGAAACTCATTTAACAGGGACAAATGATTCATTTATTTTTACTCCTTTTAATAGACTCTTCTTATTACGTATTATTGAAATACACATTTGAACTTGGAAAGTCTTTTTATGTTCTTCCTGTGGTTAAATAAAGAGTTCTCTACCTTATTAAACAAAATGATATATATTGTACTATTATTTATAACATTCTATTTGTGTGAAATGGGGTTTTCTATTATAGCTGTTATCAAAATAGAATTTCAATCTTGATTTATGTGTGAGAAAGAATTGCATGTAGCAAAACCATCAATGATACCATATTTTGCTGAGGATTGGAGATAAGAGAAAGAAAAATAAAGGACAACTTTCCAATTTTGAGTCTAGGGAAATGAGAGAGTATTGATGACTTTAATAAAAAGTCTTGAAGTATCAGCAGAGAATAAAGAATGTTTCAGTTTCTCCTCTTGGTCCAATGAACTGCAAAGTAACTACACTACAGACAGTGGCAAAAGAAGTGGTATCAACATCTTAGGAAAAATTCAGATTTCAATTAATTCTAAATAATAGAAAAGATCTAAAATAAAAGGAAGCTTGTTGACAATACATAAAAATTTCTAATGGGCACATTGGCAAGAATAAGAAGAGGGAATTATAGTACTGGTGGGAGGTTGTTCTCAAAGATAAAGTTACTAGTTGCCATTTACAGAGCCTATTAAACTAGAAAAAGCATATTTTTTTCTATAAGATGTTTTAGAATTTTGCAATTATGTTCAGAGATAGAGAACTTGATATCCATGTACTCCATGTAGCACTGTGATTCCACATAAGCATTCATTGTATTCTTACAAATTTTATATATCAAAAATAAGCATAATAAACTAGTTATCATGAGAACACTTAATAATTTTATTCACCTACTGGTAAACATTCTTTTGTTTTCCCCCTTATTAAGGATCCTTTCTCGAGATACTAAAGAAAGGAAAGGGACCTGTATGTGCCAAAATGTTTGTGACAGCCCTGTTTGTAGTGGCTAGAAGCTGGAAAATGAAAGGATGCCCATCAACTGGAGAATGGTTGAGTAAATTGTGGTATATGAATGTTATGGAATATTATTGTTCTGTAAGGAATGACCAGCAGGATGAATACAGAGAGGACTGGCGAGACTTATATGAACTGATGCTAAGTGAAATGAGCAGAACCAGGAGATCATTATATACCTCAACAATGATACTGTTTGAGGATGTATTCTGATGGAAGTGGATCTCTTCGATAAAGAGAGCTTTAATTGATCAAAGATGGACAGAAGCAGCTACACCCAAAGAAAGAACACTGGGAAATGAATATAAACTGCTTGCATTTTTGTTTTTCTTCCCGGTTTATTTATACCTTCTGAATTCAATTCTCCCTGTGCAACAAGAAAACTGTTCGGTTTTGCACACATATATTGTATCTAGGATATACTGTAACCTATTCAACATGTAAAGGATTGCTTGCCATCTGGGGGAGGGGGTGAAAAGAGGGAGGGGGAAAATCGGAACAGAAGTGAATGCAAGGGATAATGCTGTAAAAAATTACCCTGGCATGGGTTCTATCAATAAAAAGTTATAAAAAAAAATTAAGAATCCTTTCTCTAATGTATCAGAGTTCAAAATGTGACTTAGAAAAGCTGTATTTAGAAATTATATGAATCATAAGGAACTCTACTTATTCTATTCTTGATTCTGTGGACATTTATTTTACATTAAGCTGCTAATCTTATATTATAATTAAATTCTACCATAAAATTTAACAGTTTTTGTTTTTGTAATCCATTTTATTTTAAGAACAAAAAAATTTAACTTAGATAATTGGCTGCTTAGGAACTAAGTTCAAAACTACTAATGCACTGCTGAATGTGATAGGTTAGCAGTGGCTTCTTTTTTTCAGGTGAAAGTACTCCTATGCAATTAATTTCTCAATTAATAGAAGACATGTTCTGGAAGAAAAATGACAGTGCAAGTGCTATTTTAATCAATCATTTCTACTCACTGTGTAACAGTTGGCAAAGTAATCCTGGGATCCATTCCAAAAGCAATAAAATTTCAATATGAAAAAAGAACAAAATTATCTGTGATGCTGTTTGCTTGCATCAGAGCACATGCCTTGAGACATCCAAATAAAGCTTCAAGAGCTTTTTTCTCACCATCATTTTTTACATGATGATTATAAAGAGTCAGGATAAGCAAATACAAAAGGAGAATTTTTAGCCAGCTTTCTGTTTTTACTGGCTAATGCAATAGTTTTGGTGTTACTCTAATGATTGCTGAAGTATGCATTTTACATCAAAATTAGCAGCAGTACTGTGTGGATGAATGAGCAATCTTTTAAATAGGGAAAAACAGAACTCTTAGGGAGTGGGGGCTTTTCTCTGGCTGGAAGAGAGATTCTTTCACTGCAAAAACTTAATCCATTTTAGTTTCAATTTCTATGCTAAATATCCCCAAGGCACTTGGGGACTTGGATGCATCCCATATAGTTTTAATGAGAATGAAGCTAGGAAAGAAAACTCTTTTGGAATTCTCCTCCTAATTATTGTGTCCAGTTACACTTTTTGGTTAACCCAATGCAAAGAGCTACCAAAAATTAGCAGAAATTATGATTATGTAATAAGGGGGAAAAGTCATTAAAGTTGGGTTCATAGCTTGTCTAGATTCTAAAGGGGCCTTTAGTACAAACTGTAATTGAACAGATGAGGGAACTGGATCCCAAGAAGGTTAGATGGCTTGTCCAAGATCATACAGGTAGTAAACATTAGAGACAGGACTTGAACTTAGAGGATTCTCTGAGACCAGACTTAATGTTCTTTATCCTGAACTGCACATTTTAACTTATTCCCATGTCCTCAAGAACATTGTTCTCTTTTTGTCTCTTCAGAAAACATATCCCTGAGACTGATTAGCAGTCACTCAAGTGCCAACATCCAGATAATTGTTATAAATGGTTTGCCTTGGTTGGGCATCCTAATGCAACATTGGCTGTCAAATAAATGGCTAATGAACACCAGGGCTGCTTGTGACAGCAAACTGTCTTCTTGTTATGGTGGTTCTGGGTCAATGGTAGATTTTAAAAGCCCGTGTGGCATATATGTGTGTATGCATACTTAAGTAGTTATATGTATAACTATATGTAATATCTACATGCATAAAATATATGTTTGCATGCATGTATACATACATATGTATGTGTATAGTTTTAAAAGTCATAAGTCAATTTAAGAAATTATATAGCACCGAATTTCAAAAATAAATTGAACGTTAGGGAATTTGGCATTGGTATGGTGACTTTTATTAATTTATGCTCTTTTCTTGTTTTTCCCTTTGTAATACAGGATCTGAACCAAGCAGGGGCTCACATAAGCTGAGTTTGAGTATCATTTTGGGAAGCCCTGGGGAAATGGGATTTGGAAATGGACACTTGATTGGCAAGGCTGAGGAGGATTTCTTTGCATTAATCAGAAAAGCTCCCAAAATCAAGTAAGCTTAACAGGAAATGTTTTAAGTGATTAATATTAGTGATTTGCTATTTTTTAAATTTTAAACTATTCATAAAAGAATCTCAAATACTGAGAGAATAGAAAAAAGAATAATGTGTCAATTCTTTTTAAGAATGAGAAATTATTTTGGCTATTTTTCTAGTTAACTTCCCCTTGCTGTTTTGTCATTTTTCATTCATGTCCAACTCTTTATGACCCCTTTTAGGGCTTCCTAGCAAAGATACTGGAGGGATTTATCATTGTCTTCTCCAGATCATTTTACAGATAAAGAAACTGAGGCAAACAGGGTTAACTGACTTGCCGAGGGTCACATACCTAGTAAGTGTCTGAGATCAGATGTGAACTCAGGAATTTGAGAATTCCTTACATTGGGCCTGGTACTTTATCCACTAAACCATCTAGCTACCACTTTCCCTGCTTAATATTAAAGCATAAAAACTACCACAATGTGTCATAGTTTGCCTAGCCTGATATTTGGATAAAAATATCTGGATATGTTGTCTATAAAGATGTGTTCGTTAGTTTTAATCATTCAGGAATATATTTACTCCCTCAAAGTCCTATGAAAAAGTAACTAGAAATGAAGTTGAAGATGGGGACCTATGAAAGGAAAAAATAGTCTTTTTCTTTTGGAGGAAATTAGGCTTAAGTGACTTGCCTAAAGTCACATAACTGGTAAATATCTGAAGTAAGGTCTTACTGATTTTGGAGCCACTGCACACCTAGCTGCCCCAAGGAAATAAAGTAGTTTGAATGATATAGAAGCTGTGGACTTTAATTTTAATCTGATAGAAAATAGCAAATATCTAGGAAGAAATATTTTATTTAATGATTATTAGTAACAGCAAATTAAAATCTTATTTGTATAATAATGCATCGAGGAGGAATTTTTGGTTTGCATACAGACAGTAAAGATGCTCTATACATGTATATATGTGTTATTATTCTATATGCAAACTCTGTGAAACTTAGCAAGCTGCAGATAAAAGTGACAAAAGAAAAAAACAACAACTGAGAACAAAGCAATCAACCTTCAAGGACCAAAGCACTAATAGGTACTCAGCCAATAAGCACAGACCACACTTGTCCTTCAAGGAATCCCTTTCTTCTTTCAAGACTCTGCTAAAGCACGACTTACTACTTGAAACTTTTTTCAATCTCTGCCAACTGTTAATGTCCTCCTTCTCAAATTACCTGGAATTTAACTATATAGTATTTATCTTCTCTTTACATTTATTTTGAATATACCCATAGATGTACTTGTTTCCTCCATTAGCATGCAAATTCCTTCAAAGTAGAGATTGTTTCATTTGTGGTCTGTAACACCTGGCACACAGTATGGCAAGTAGGCACTTAATTCAGGAAAATAGGTCTCACTAAAGATGCTCCAATGAAAGTGCTTGCCTTTCTGCTCCATACATAATGTCAAGGGCATGGCCTGTCTAATACATGCTCTCCCCAATTAATGGCAAATATGGATGTTTCAGGAATGCTCTATGTCCATATGTGCATATGTATTTTTTTAAGAAGGAAAAAGTGACAAGGTATCTTTAAACAGATGGATTCTCTATCTTTTGCTATTTGTCCTAATTGCATTGCTGCTTCCAGCCTCACATTACATAGCTAGTGGCATTCCTTTCTTGAGATCACAGATAATCTGGGTTAAGTGCTCACTGGTACTCACCTTCACCAACTCAGTATAACCAGTTTCTTTTGCAGTCCACCAAGGCTGAGCTTTAAGTCCATTTACATTGTAAAGTGAACGCTGCCAAACAGATGCAAAATGACCTCTCTTGTGTCCAAGTTCATACCATTTATATGCCTAAAAAATTAGAAAAATAAAAATCTTAGATATATTTTCAAACTATGATTAATTGCTATTAAAAAAATTAAAGGTGAACAAGATATCAGATTAGACATTTTCTCTATTCCCCACAACCTCTCAAACCTCTCCCAAACCTCACCCAAATACATCAAATATAAAGCAAATTCAGCTGCCTCGATAATCTAAAACACCCAGAATCCAAAAGGTTAAAAAAAGTCTTAGAAATTAGACAGACATTTATCCTCAGGTTACTCAGTCCTCTTCCCCCAATTGCCATATTTCCAACAGCAAAGATGGATTAGCAGACCCAAGGACAGGACATAAGTCTTACATAAAAACCTACTCTATATCCTGGTCTCCACTTTCTGTTGCTGTGCAGATACTTGGCCTGAGGGGGAGGATCTTTGCTGGGGTCTTGACAGCCAGATTGGCCACAACCTTTCAGGAACAAAAGTCTTCTAAGGAACTGCAGTCTGAAATCACTAAGGCTGTAAAGCTCTGAATTGCTAGGGCTGGGTCATCACCAGAACAAGACACCCTGCATTTGAGGGACTGTAGAAGAATACAGAATCCAGGTGGGTCCAGTTTCAACCACTCAAAAGTCAGGTTGGGAGACACTGATTTGTCCAATATGGGAGAAAACTAGGATACTTTGAGATCCAGTCTTCCCAAAAAAACATATTCAAAGTGGTCTCAGGAGATGAATAATAAGGAAAATAAGTAACCCAAAAGACTAGCAGTCCCAAGATTTCAGTTTTCTTGAGAAAAAAAAAAAAAACTTCTTTAGTTTTCTGAAGAAAGAAAGAAAAAAACTTCAAAGATGTTGAACATAAATGGGAAACTCAACAGTAATAATGGAAAGAAATATGGTCTCCAGACCTAGTAAATTAGCTTGGGCATCCATGAATAAATACTACAAAAATGAAAGAATGTCTTGACAAGACAGAGGAGTCTGTGGAATTAGAGAAAAGCATGGAATGACAGCATATTGCTCCTGAGTGGTTTAAAAGAAATTGGGAATTTTAAGAACAGAATTAATATCCTACACATCAAAAATAATGAACAGAATAGAAAAATTAGGATTTTCAAGCAAGTCTCACCAAAGAAACAAAAGAAAGATCAATAGATTGGGAATACAAATACACAGAAATGAAGGACAACCTAGAAGAAGTAGAAAAACAGTAAAATCTCGGGATTCTAGGTTTCCCAGAAGAACATGAAAGATTTAAAAATAAAAACAAAACCTTTATACCAGAATTGAAGAAATAATAGAAGAAAATGCTCAGAACTTCTAAACATAGAAAAAGAAATTATAACTGAAGAATTCACAGACTGCCTCAAGAAAAATACCTGACTGCAAACTCCACAACACCTGGTGGTTAAATTAACAAATCAATTCAGAAACAAATTCTGCCAGCCATTAGGAGAAAGACTTTCAAATATAAAAGAAAAGACATTCTAATAAAGTAAAACTATTTTTACCCACTAGAAAAAAGAAGAGTGAATGATGAGTTCCAAAAAGCAATGGAGCTCAGACTATAGTCCAGGGTGAAATCTGACCCTAAGAGTATTGGACATGAGATGGATGTTACAAAATTAAAAAAAAAAAAAAAAAAGGAGTTTGAAACATTATTAGACAGAAAATCGGAACTGAAGAGATTATTTTCCTTTTGAACATCCCAAACAGAAACACAGGAGTTAAAAAACTTAGCAGGCAAGAATAGTGATAGCAACATAGCCACATGAGAGAGTTCAGAAAGAGATTTCTTTTTAAATGTACAAAAGGAGATAGGATGAAGACAGAAAATTGGTAGAAGTTACAACAGTGAAGAGGCAGACATCAGGCATTATAGACAGAACCTGACAGTACCTTGACTGAAAGTGATTGTTTCTGTTGGAGAATTACATTACAGAAGAAGAGT
Organism: Antechinus flavipes; assembly: GCF_016432865.1. NCBI lineage: Eukaryota > Metazoa > Chordata > Mammalia > Dasyuromorphia > Dasyuridae > Antechinus > Antechinus flavipes. The sequence goes on along the minus strand of NC_067398.1, from coordinate 461,725,984 downwards.
ATGTAAAGTATGTTTTTTTTTTTGGGGGGGGGGAGAGTGGGGAAGGGCACATGGAGAAAGCAAAGAGAGAGAGTAAGATGCCAAGAACAAATCTACCAGTGAGGGGAAGATGACCTCTGAGGTCTCAGAAAGATCAGAGCCTACAGCAGAGAGGACTGAGGGATAAAGGGAGGGAGACTGAAGAATTAGTGAGGAAACAGGCCACCTTTGGAAGTGAAAGAAGGTTCCACTGATGAACATTCTTCTGGGTAAAGAGAGATGTTTACAAGAGGAGAAGGATTAAGTCTAGGAGATTCTGTGCTTAAAATTTCTATTTGTTCGAGGGAGGTGGAAAATGAACCCTCTGGGTACAAATGGAACCTGGAAGAATAAGATAACACTGCCACAGGGAGGAAATTTTCAGGCAAAATGTAAGGGGAAGAAAAAGATCAACAAGAGAGAGTATAGATCAATGGTAATCAAGGATGATCTCACTTGGGGAAGGTCCAACCACAGGGCAATGTCCTCTATCACCAGCAATCGCTAGCACTATTCAAAAAGTGAGGCACTCTGGAAAAGGGAAGTAGATGGGGCACATCCTATAAGGAAGTGGCAAAAAGCGCCTGGAAGGAAAACCTAAATTGCAAAATCAAGACCAAATTATCCTAGAAGGAATATCCTTGGATGCTTTCATTGCATGAAAAATACAAAGAGAGAGTCCCCTAAATTATAGGAGTCATAAATCTTGAGAAGTCTAAAGTAAACAGAAAGAAAAAAAATGGATGGTCAAGAAAGTGAAAGAAATCCTTTTTTGGAAAAAAGCTAAAAATGGAATTTAAAAAACTAGTGAATAGGACTGATGGGGAGGAGAGGAAGGGGAAATATCAAAGGAAAAGAGAGGATGGAAGTGAGGATAAACAAGTCAGTGGGAATAGGGATACTTTGAAAAATGTTAAAATAAAGTAACTGAATGAACTAATACTGTATCAATAGCCAAAGAGAACTTGTAACTGAAAAGTTTCTGTCCTGGCAACATTAATGCACTTAGGATAAGAAAGGAAGTACCTGACACATAGTAGACACTATATAAATGCTTATTCCCTTCTCTCCCCTTCCCCTTTTTCTGACATAAAGGGAACCATTTTGTGACTTCAAGGTAATTGTAACATGATACAATGTGCTTTGGAGACAACTAGTCTTCTCAAAGACAGCTGTCTGGAAAGAATGCTTCTCCATATGTCCCCTTTTGAATGGTGTTGTCTCCATATGCTCTGGAAGAAGCCCTTTCCATATGTTTCCTGTGCAAGTGTATCTTTCATAGCTTTGGCCAACTCAGAAAGTATGTCTACTTACTCAGTTAATTCTTCTCTTTCCAATTATTATCAACTAATTATTTCATTCTGAAAATTATTTGTAATAAATTGGTTTTCATCTGAATATATAAATCATTGTCGATGTTGACCTTTATATTGATACTTTTAAAATCATATTTCTAACTTTGATTGCATGGAGCAGTTAGAGAAAAATAATTAGAGAATGTACTTAGAATAATAATAAAAAAAATCTAAACTCTTAATTATTTGTATTTTTAATAGTGATTTCACCTTCAAAAGGAATATCATGTTTTGTATTCATATGCCTATACATATACATATCAGGAAATAAAATAACAAAATATTTGAAATTAGAAAAATATATTTTAGTAACTATTGTACATTGTTCTTGCCCACATATTTAGGTTTAAAGTACTCTTCAATATACAAAGATAATTATTAGGGAGAGTTTTAATAACATTTTGCTTTATTTTATTTTAGCCCTTCATATTTAAAATTTAATAAAAAAAATTTAACAATGTTTTCTAACTGTATTCATCTAACATTTGAGACTTGCTTCCCATATTTCTAGTGTTATAATAAAATGAGTAACAAGATACAACTAAATAATGTCAATAATGATTATGAAAAAACATTTATCATTAAAAATTAGGGGGAAGGCTATCTTGTAGAAAAATAGGATTTTAAATCAGTAGCCCTAAATGATTTCCCCCCCACCCTGTACTTGACTTTTAAGAGATAAGGTGAAGACGAGTTAATATTAGAGAAAAACATAAGAACTTCTAAAAATGCCTGACATGTGTGTTCCTCTCTGTCTCTGCACGCGCGTGCACACACGTGCACACACATACACACACACATACACATACACACACACACACTCTCTCTCTCTCTTCCTTGGGTCCAATTATTATCTCTATATAGATGACTCCTAGATGTATATATCCAGCCCTAATCTTTCTCCTGACATCCAGTCCTGAATCGCAGCTGCCAATTCTAAAATTCAGCATGTCTAAAATACTGTTTCCAATCAAACCATCTTCCCAGTTTTGCTATTTTTTTCCAAGCTCTCCATCTGGAAAGATAGAGATACTGAGCTATATTCTCCAACTTAACTCACATCCACTCCTCATATTCACTCAGTCGCCAAATCTTATTTCTATATCAACAATTTTCAAATCTGTTTCATTCTCTTAATTCAAGTAGCATAATCTTCTTAAAAGATATGTGTCCCATCTCTCATCCATCATCAACATAGTTGGCAAATTAATATTCCTAAAACAAAATCTGAACCTATGTAAGAATCTTTAGTTTAGTTTAGTCTCTGTACCATATCTAGAAACTTCTCAGTTTGGCACTTAAAACCCTTTATAGCTAAATAGTACAATGGATAGAAGATTTGAGTTCGAATTTGACCTCAGACACTTAGTAACTGTATCCTAGGCAAGTCACAACTTCTATTTATTTCATTTTCCTCATTTGTAAAAAGGAAATTAATAGCACTGCCTCCAAGAGTTGTTGTGAAGATAAAATGAGATAATTGTAAAATACTTAGCATACTGTCCAGCACAAAGTAAACACCATATAGAATTTTATTATAACATTGTTATTATTATTACATCTATTACATTTTTATTTTTATAATTTGGCTCACACCTATCTTTTTGACTCATTTCTTCTTGGATATAACCAAACTGGCCAACTAGCTATTTTCTGAAAATAAAAGTAATTCTAATAAAAAGAACGATAGTTAACATTTACATAGTGTTTTAAAAATTTTAAAGTGATTACTTACACACATATTTACACATTTACACAAACTCATTTGTTCCTCATAACAATCTTGTGAAGAGGTGCTATTAACAATTCTAAGAGATATTTACTCAGGTAACATGGATAAGAAATGTCTGAAGTATTAATTTGAATTAAAATCTTTCTAACACCTAGTCCTATACATTACAACACTAAGATGCCTATGGAGTTGACATTGAACCTCTGGCTTCCATGCTTTTATACTGGATGTCTCCCATCCCTGAAATATACTCCTTCTTCACCTTGGCATCTTGAAATTTCGAACTTCTTCTACATGCAGTCATTTTTGTTGTTGTTCAGTCCTCTCAACTGAGTCTGACTTCATGTCCCATTTGAAGTTTTCTTGACAAAGATACTAGAGAGGTTTGCCATTTCTTTCTCTAGCTCATTTTACACATGAGGAAATTGAGGCAGAGTTAAATGATTTGTCTAGGATCATACAGCTAGTAAGTGTCTAAGATCCAATTTGAACTCAGGATGATGAGTGTTTCTGACTTTAGTCTATCTACAATACCACCTAGCTGCCCAAAGTTATTCTAGGGCCTCTCTTTTACCTCATTTGTAATGCTCTTCTCTCTAACATAATGACCTTCATTTGATTTATCTTTGTCTATTTTGTACTCTTTCCTTTCTTCCATTTCATCCAACATAAGCTATTTAATGACATGGACTATTTTATTTCTATTTCAATATTCTCATCTTCTTTCATAGCACATTGCAAATGGTAATTAATGAATGCTTGTTGAATTCTATCTTTATATGCTAATTCAAAGTACTTTTTTGCATAAAACATTTATGAATGCTTTGTCACTAATGTGAATAATTGCCCAGACTTCCATGGATCTTGGCAGAATCGTTCATACTAGGGAAAAGCCAAGGTCTACTTCCTATATGAGATAACGATTGAAGTGGGAGAATCTGAGGTACATCACTCATTGACTGTATTGAATCACAGAATCCAGGTTCACTCCCAAAGTTGTGTTTACCAAGAAAATACAAAGGCTCCATTCACAGTATCACATTCAATTTAGTTAATTAGTTGATTTATTCAATGATGTTGGTTGATATTTTTTTTGTTGGTATCCATAAAAGTGGCTGATAAGAGTGTTAGGACCTCCATCCTTTGTATATTAAACATAAATGGCAGATGAGCTCTGGAGTAGCAGCTGTCTGCAAGGTCCGCCACTGTACATAGTTCTGCTTCTTGAGCTTGGAAACCACACACCAATTCTACTCCAAGAGGAAAATGTTGCTCTTTCATTATTACTTCCTAGCAGTCAACAGTTCAGTATAAAATATCTTAAAGTGAGAATGCTTTTTATTTTTCTACTTTGATTTGATGCCTTCGTCACCAAGTCTAGGACTCATAATAGTGTTCCTCCTTCACTAATGCAATACCCAGATCACCTGATAGGAAACAAAACTTCTTTCACTCCATGTTCTTTCCTTAGCTTCTCTTCACCTTGGGGTGTCCTATCTTTCTCTTCTACCATTATCTGTATGACTTCTTGTCATCTTTCTTTCACATTCTTTTTTGTGCTTTTTTTCTCCTTTTTAATTACTTTTTATCCCAGAGAAATTAGGTGCCACAGTAGTTAAAAATGATGAACTCAGAATCAAGAAAACACAAGTTCAAATCTTACTTCAAAGGCTGACTATGTGGTCCTGGGCAAGTCACTTAAACTCAGTCTGGTTTCTCATCTGTAAAATCGGGATAATAAGAAATACCTCACTTACAAAGTGGTTGTAAGGATATCATGAGAGAGATAAAGAGCTTTGCAAGTTTTAAAGTGCTAAAACAGTGCTATCTTTCTCTTTTAGATTCCTCTTACTGACACAATACTTCTCAAAAAATAAAATATACAGCTAAAAAGTAATTTTGAGAAACAAAAAGTTCCCAAATACTCTACCTCCCTCACTTTTCACACCACACATAGCCTTTGTTACCATGAATGATACTGGATAACCAATGAAAGTAGAGTTTGTGAGTCTTAGCATGCAAAAATCACTTTGTTATGAATAGAAGTTTTGTTGAATGTGAAAACTCTGGACATTCTTTTCTATTTCTAAAGCTAAAATTCTGGGCTAGATGTTTAGTATCAAACTCCTAGAAAACTGAAACAAGCCATAGATGGCTTGTTTCTTCCCTCTCCATTCCATTCTATAAAAAATTACTAGATAAATTTCCTCAAATTTTTAGTGGTAAGCTTCCAGAGGGTAAGAGTCACATCTTTTGTTTGAAGCCATTTCACTTTGATATTTAGAAAAATATTTGGCACAGAGTGACTATTTAGGAAATCCCATGGCCTACATTTCAGATAACATGAGGGTCATGTGATTTTCTATCAATGCAATGTCAATCATTACAGCTAATTCATATTACACATTCATGAATTAGTGTACATATAAAAAATATTTAATGATTTGTGGTGTTTTCCATTCAAGGTACTCTAAGTCTTAGTGCATTAAGTTTTAATAACTTTTGGAACATATTATAGCAGATTTTATTCCATACTTAGCATGTATAGGGAGGTATGACAGGGGAATACAAAGATGAATAATATGTAGTCTGTTTACCCTTTTCAAGCCTATATTCTATTAAGGAGATATGACATATGGAAACATAATTATATTATAAAATAAGACAATGTATATGAATATAAAATAAGTACACACTGGCATATGAGTGAGGCATAAAAATGCCACATAAAATCAGAGCAAAAAAGAGTATTATTAACTAGGAAGATAGAGAAAGGCTTCATAGAAGAGGTAACATATGAGTTGGGATTTAAATGAAAAAAAAAAAGGATTTCAATAAATAGGAAGAATTGATAGAGGAATGAAGGACACTCCTTTGAAATAATATGAACAAAGGTGCTTGATCAATACCTCAAATATTTGTGATTTTATTAGTAGGAATACTCCCTCCAAAACAATGAATGAAAACTTTACATAAATTAATAAATAGTTTCAGAGAACTTCTATGGATACAAATTTTCCTTGGCTGTGGTCAATTTCTTCAAGTTTAAATAGATTGTCCACAAAAAATGGACAGTCTATCCTAAGGCCAACTTGTAGGACCTGACAGAGTTTGTATTCTGCTCATAGAACCTTCAATCTCAGTTTCCTCAACTGTAAAATGGGGATAATAAGAAACACCTTACTTACAAAGTGGTTATAAGGATACAATAAGAAAGCTAAAGAGCTTTGCAAATGTTAAAGTGCTATAACAATGCTATTATTAGAAGTTCTATCAATGTAGGTCTTTGGTGAATATACTAAGGCCCAGAAACAGGAAAATACAGGTGATATTGAGGGGTTTGGTTGTTAAAACTTTTTGTGTGTCACAGACCTTTTAGCCAGGGGTCCTCAAACTATGACCTGGGCCAGATGCAGCAGCTAAGGACGTTTATCTCCCTCACTCAGAGCTATGAAGTTTCTTTATTTAAAGGTCCACAAAACAAAGTTTTTGTTTTTACTATAGTCTGGCCCTCCAACAGTCTGAGGGACAATGAACTGGTCCCCTATTTTAAAAGTTTGATGATCCCTGCTTTTAGCAGTCTGGTGAAGTCTAAGGATCTCTTCTCAGAATAATGTTTCTGAATTCATATAATAAAGCACATAGGTTCATATGAGAAATCAAATATATTGAAGTAGTTATCAAAAAATTTTTAAAGTTTTCTGTTTATCAGGTTAAGAATTCTTGATCTAATCTAATTGGAATGAAGGGTAGCAATATGAGATAAAGTTATAGACACAGGGTACTGTTAGATTGTGAAAGTCTTAGAATACCAGACTAAAAAATCTGAATTTTACTTGGTAGGCAACAGGGAATCAGTTCAGGATTTTGAACTCAGGAGTGACATGGGCAGATTAATGCATAAAGGAAAATTAATCAGGCATTTGTGTGAAAGACAGATTGGAAGGAGAGAATGGGGAGAGATTAGCTATGAGAAGCCTCTGCTAAGAAGGGTTTTATAATAATTCTATCAGCTAGGAATGAGAACTTGTACTAGAATGCTGGGATTGGCAGACTATCAACCTATAAGAACTGAGTCTTGTTCTTCTTCAGAGTCTATGTAACCTCCAGGGTTTAGCACAGTTCTCTGTACACAGAAAGTCTGCATAAATATGAGTACCATATAGGAGAGGAGGAGAGGGGAAGAGATGATTTCTGTATAATATCAAAGAATGCCGAATGAAAGGTACTGACAAAGATTCTGAAGTTGAAAACAAAAAACAGGATTTGTCAAAAAAGATAAACTCAATTTTAAACAGACTATATTTGAGGTGCTGGTCTGACATCAAGGAAAAGGTAATAGGATCACCATTTGAAACCATCTAGCCAAGGTCCTTCAATTGAAAGAAAAGGAATCTTTGGACCAGAGATTCAGTGATTTTTCCCAAGGTCACAGAGATAGTCTGTAGAAGAGATGGGATTTTAATCCTGTTGTAAGGAGTTGGTGACAGAGATCAAGAGTTTGGAATAGAGGTCCAAGTTGGTGATAAAAGTTTTGGAGACTATAAACTCCTTGAGGTTATGGATTGTGTCATCATAATCTCCAGGATCAAACAAAATTTATTTTGGCTTTTAAAGTTTTTCATAACTTGGCCCTTTCTTACTTTTCCAGTTTTCATATATATCCATCAACCCATTCTGCCAACTCTATGACCTAATAACACTGGTCCTCTTGCTATTTCTTGAATATGACACTCCATTCCCTTATGTAGGCTTTTTCATGTGCCTCTCCCCTTCTCTCCCCACCCTCTTCCCTGGAATGTCCCTTTCTTAGGTTTGATTATCTTCTTCGAGTCTCAGCCCAACTCAAAAGCTACCTCTTCAGCAAGAGTCCTTTCGAAGTTTCCCCTCCATGCCAATGTCTGCCTTCAATTCACTCTATCATAGTTCTTTGTATGTTTTTCTCCTAATAGAATGAGATCCATGAAGACAGAGTCCATATATATATATATTATATATATATATATATATATATATATATATATCTCTATATTTACCATATACTTAATACATGTATATTGACTTAAATTTTTATCTTTGTATTTCCAATGCCTAGGACATAATAATGCTTAAGAAAATGGTTTTTGAATGGAATTGGAAGTCATTTATAGAGAGTTGCAGTGGTAGGAGTGAAATTCTCAGAGAAAAGCAAGAAAAGGCTTATTTTTGTACCAGCATATTGGTTCCCATGATCTCTTTGCAATGAATAACTGCTTCTCTACTTTCCATGTTGATGTTAATTGAATTTGTAGATTAATCTCAAAAACCCAAATCCTAAATTCTAAATAATACTTTTGTGAAAGGGTGTGTGTGTGTGTGTGTGTGTGTGTGTGTGTGTGCATGTGAGACTGAAATAATGAAAAGTTCTTTTAACTAAGCTGTGAAAGAGAGCAGAGATTTCCTATATCTGTCTTTGGTTGTGGTTTCTGTAATGTTCAAAGACAAATTAAATATGTCTTGTGTGACAAATGCATTTATAGCAATCAGGCATGGACCTTATTCAATGCAAGACAGATACTGTCAGCAAAATCTTGCCTCTGTCTGTCATTCAAAGGAACCAAGGGTCATTTCCATCTCAAAAGGGGTAAAGAAGCCAAAATACTTATTAGTCAGCAATTTCAATTCTCTTCTTTCTTTCAATTCACTCCTAATACTACATAGTATTTCAGCTGTCAGAATGGCAGGTTATGTAGGAACAGATACAGAAAAGTAGAAGCATGTACAGAAAATAGTGTCAAGTATCTAAACCTCTATTATTCAATTTTTTGCTGATAGGGAATTCCCTGTCACAAACTCTCTTGTTTTTTTGAAAGCACAATTATCCACAATTGTATCCATTCTTTTGCTTAATTTTAGAAATCAAAGCTATTTTACATTTAGCTGTGCCTATACTATAGATGCAGAATTTAATTGTTATAAACAATGATGCAGCTCTCTCCTTTGATACTTAATACAGACTTTCAAGAAGAGATCCAAGTCCAGGTAGTCCCATACATTATTTGCCTGGTCACACAGCTAGTAAGTTTTGAACTCCAGTATTTCTAACTGTAAGACTAGTCTCATCTTCTTTCCATTCCTTGTCCAACTTTTAGAATATCTTATCACAATTAGTAATGCAATTTATGATTAAAGAAATGACATTCAGAAAAAAAATTAATTATAATAAGGAATCATTCATCAAGTTTTTTTTTTTTCCCCTAAAATATTTCTTTGGCAGTAGTTTTCAGAAATTAACACTATAAGCATTCACCTAGCACTTGTCCCAAGAAATTTCAGAGCACAATTATGCCATTAATTGTAATGATGGGTGTAAAGAAAGTATTTAAAATAAAGATACTTCCCAAAAGACAGCTACAGCTTTCTAATTTCATGATAAAGTTTTGATAGCAAATTTTCAAAACAAATCTAGGACACCTGTTAAGATGTTTTCTTTAAAGTTTTTACTACTTTATCTCTTTTGTTAATTGTCAGATGCTTCTTTATCATGAGATAAAGTACTTTGTCACACATAAGGGCAATACAAATGTCAGCCTCTATTAATATTACTTTGCCTCTTTTTACTAACTGTCACACACTTTTCACTTCAAAACAAAGTTTTCCTTCCATATCTACATTCCCATGGAACTTTAAGCAAGACCTTGGGATTACTTAGTTTCCTGGCAACACACTGTGATGTCAAATAGGAGAATACAAATTCTTGGAGAAAAGTGGACTCTCAAAATTTATACCGGGGGTTATACTGAAAATGACTCCTAGTTTAAATGATGTACTATAACTAATAAATACTTAATAAATGATAATAATTTAGCATTTATGTAAATGCAAAGTGAAAGTATAAATAAGCATTATCTTATTTGATACAACTCTGAGAAAGTAGATGCTATAATTATCTTCATATTTACAAATGAGGGAATAGAGGCAGAGAAAAAGTAAGTGATTTGCCTAGGGTCAGAGCTAGGAAGTATCCCAGGAAGTATTTGAACTCAGGTTTTCTTGGGTCCTGGTGCTGATTCAGTGCTCTACCCATTTTACCACCTGAGTGATATGTGTGTGTGTGTGTGTGTGTGTGTACATATAAACACATATATATATATATATATATATATATATATTTTAGTTTTTCTTTTTTCTACAACTTCCTTTTTTCCCACCCCTTCTTCTGTAAGAAAAAACTATGTATTCATGAGATTACTACCTCTTTGTTTCCAATTCTCTGCAAAGCATCACCCAAGTGGAAATAAAAACGACCATCATCAGTGCCAGGGTCACCAGATTCCAGTCCTTCCTGATGAAAAAGGAAAAAATAATATTAGTAATAGTGAATTGAGATTTCAATAAATAAATTTACTTTATCCATTGAGCTACAACTAAGAAAGGAACAGCAAACTAAAAAAAGAAAAAGTTAATTACACCCATGCATTTAAGAGCTAGATAAAAAGATCCCATTTCAACTTTGCAGTTAGTTTACGAATCAGAATTTACAACTCAGGACAAAATAGACATCACAGTCCAGATCTTAACAATAAGGCAATCACTATCAAGGGCTAAGACTGGTCATAAAATAAAGAAGATACTTCTCTGTGGGAGCGATTATGTAGTTAAGCCTGTAGTCCTTTCAGAGAGATTTAAGGTTCTTTCCTTTAGGAAAGAACCTCTCTGGTCGTATTTCTGCCAAATCCCATTCTCCTCCCCTGAATCCTACCCTATCAGCCAGTCTTTAACTATTATACTTGAACCAAAATACTTAATTACCTTTAGAATATGTGAAGTGATATGGAGACAACCAAAAGATAAATTTCTTTTCACTGGAAATAAATTCATGCTGAGCTTTTGATAAAACCACTTACAACAAAATGCAACAAAATAGAAATAAATTTGAATCTTTGAAAAGATAGTTTCTCTCTAACCAATTTCCATTTTAAAATAGAATCAAAAGATTTAAAACCAGGAGAGTCCTTAGAGTTCTACTCTAACACTTTCCTTTTTATAGATAAAGAAATTAAGACCCAGTGAAATGAATTTACTTGACCAAGGTCACACCAATATTAAGTTGTAGAAACAAGAATCAAAGCCAGTTCTTCTGACTCTATTTAATGGTCTTTTCTGTTCACCATTTTGCTCAATTTTTCTCCTTCAATTCAATCATTGATTAAATTCCTCTTAAGTGCAAACCTCTATGGTTAAATGCTAGAGAGAAAAAGACAAAAATAACACAACTCTTCCTTTCAAGGACCTCATGTTTTATTGACTGAAAATGAGAATCAAGCAGAAAGAATAAGAACATACTGGAAAGTGGAAAAGGATCTTAGTTTTAAGGAACTGCACTCTAAATTTTTTATATTTTAGGACATAATTGTCTCTAAAATTATATTACATTTTCCTAGAGAAAGAGCATCATGCATGCATAGTGGAGTTCATATTTGTTCTCCAAGCCAGGAAGATAGGAATTCAAGTCCCACCTCTTACATATATTCCCAGGATCAAGTCATTTCAATTGGGTAAATCACTTAATGCTCTGGGCAACTCTCAAGACTAACGGCAGAGAAAGTATTGCTCAACATTTGTAGGAGTTTAGTTACCTAGAAATTCCTTAAGATGAAGAATTCTCAGTCTCTATCCCTATTGCTACCATTTTAATAATTATCCCTGTTGTATTTGTCAAAATGTAATTTAAAAAAAAAAACTATGTATGCAGAGTTTTGTTTTACAAAATGAAAGAGCCTATGAGTAGCAGAAAGAGAGTTGACTTTTTAGAGTAAAATATGGGTTTGCATTCCACTTCAGACACTTAGTTGGGCAACTCATTTAACATCTTAATGCTTAGAATTTTTTTTTTTGGGGGGGGGACTAGGTGAAGGAGGAGATTCTTTGCCTCAATTGCTACCTTAACTTAAAAAGGTCAAGGTCTCCCATTTCATCTGGGGCCATCTCTAGTCACCTTGATCTATATCTGGTCACTGGATCCAGATAGCTCTGGAGTGGAAAGTGAGGCAGGATGACCTTGTCCAGCCCTCTCTCACTTAAATCCAATTCACTTGCATGTTAGGGCATCATCTCCCAGATGTCATGGTCCTCAGAGAATAAGGACAAACAATAGCTTGGGGCAAGTCTCAAAAGCCCTAAGTCCTAAAACAAGTACCTTATTTGCATGGGAAGAGGGAGTTTCCTTATCCAGAAACTTCCATTATAAGTAAAATCCCAGGTCTAATTCTTACTTCTATTCTTTTTGTGTTATAAAGCACTATAGCTACAACAGAGGTAGCCAAAGTGTTACCTCCATCTAATAAATGAAGAAACCCAATGATTTGAAGAGATAATGTTAAGAAAGGAGTGTACTGAGGCATGGGAAACAGCTAGCACAAAGGCCAGTAGATGAGAGTAGTCTTCCTGGACCACAGAAAGTAAAGGAGTAATGCATGATAAAAACCAGAAAGGTAGGCTGCAGGTTTTGAAGGCTTTAAACATAAGACAGAAAAAGACTCAATTTAACCAGAGACAAAATTAGGAATCACTAGAGTCTATAAGTAGGGGAATAATAGGATCAGATCCACACTTTAGGAAAAACACTTTAAAATATGGTCTGGAGTGAGGAGGGACCAGATAAAAGATAATAAGGGTCAAAACAGAAGGGAGTCATGTGACTGGAAAGACAGGGAAAGATATGAGATATGTAGGAAGTAATAATGATAATATTTGGTGAGACATCCAGAAAATGGAAGTGATGAGTCAAGGATAAAGACAACATTTTTGAACCTGGATGATCAGGAAGAAAAGAGAACCTTTAACAAAAATGAGTTTGGAGGAAGAGGGGGTTGTTCTTGATATGCTGAGTTGCATTTTGGATAATCCTGTTAAAAATTACAAAAGGCATTTATAATAACGGACAGGAGAACCCAAGGGAGAGAAGGAAAGGGAGCTCAGGACAGAGTTCTTCATCTCAAGATAATTTCATGCTTCCTTACATCTTAGGAAGGGCAAGTGATATCATCTTTATGGAGTATTTTAAGCTATCTGGAAGAGCTATAAAAATTCAAGGTACCATTATGTAATTTTCTAGCTAACGAAAGTTACCAAGGTCAAACATAATTTTGGCTGTGTCAAACACATTGCTAATATAACTTGAATATTTTAGGTTAGCATATTTTATTTAAATAGTCTCAATTCTTCACCTTATTTTATATGTGAAATTATATCACCATCCACATTCCATGGCAATAATTATTAAAGTGATTTGTAGTTTATTTTCTTATGGGAAATAATGCATTGATTGAACTAATTTTTAAAAGGCATTAAAGTATTTTTTTTTAAATTTTGTCACTTCCAAAAGCAATATTATTGCTGATTTATTTTCAGAATTGTTCCTTAAGCTATTTTCCCCATATTTCTCTTCATGTCTACAGTAAGCATTTTTAAACATAACATACTTTCAACTGTAGGGTAAATTCATACAGTACATCTGGTGGTCACAGTGAGAGGGTATACATCTTGATGAAAAGACCCAGCAGCAAATGTCAATCAATGTAGAAAGCATGCCAATCAATCCATAATACATAATCAAAGCCATCCAAATAACTCCAAGGAATTGCAAGATGAAAAAATAAGGGCAATGACAGTTACCTTCAAGTAAGGGATGCTCTCAGCAATCTTGTTCTGGGCCTTAAGGATAAAACCATAATGTACTTTGGCAAAGCCATCATTAGGAGTCACATTTAGGACCTATTTCCAAGAGAACAAAGTAAATAGTCACAATTAAATCCAAGTTCTGAAAATGATTTTCAAAACATTTTAAGGGCTAACCTTGATGAGCTGACGACTCCATTAAGACTCTTGATATTTAAGGTTAAAAAAATAATTTTCTTTCAAAACAGAGAATTTATTAATATTGGTTCAATTATTTCATTCAACACATGGGACATTAATTTTTCTAGGCAATAATTCTAACAGAATTATCTGTAGAATTTATATATGAATATATAATTTATATAAATTTATAGAGAATATTTCACCATTTTGAACAACAAAAGGAAGACAATTACTGACATTAACAATATACATTTTCTACATTGTTATGACTTGTGCAAATATGACTTCAATTGTTTCTCATGATTAGGAACAATGAACTACTTGCATAACAATTACTGATGACTCAGAATTTTCAAAAGAATAAATATTAAAAAGAAAAATTCTAAATAGTTAGCATTTTATCTCCATTTTCCCTTTACTACACCTTTCCCCACTTCATCATGTTACAGGGTAACCTTAAATTTTATTTTTTCTTTGTTAATTATTGGAGAAACACTGGTACATAATTTTTGATACAAAATATTGGGCAATATTACATTTAGAGAAATTAACACACATAGCATTAATTAGGTTTAGAAATACATTATTCTAAATGTTTCTAATTAAATATTAAAATAATTGAGAAATAACTCTGTTATTACTTCTCTGTTCTAAATAACTTAGAAAAAGAACATTGACTCTAAAATATTGACACTAAAGGCCCAGAAAAGGTTGTTCTGAGTGCTTTTTTCATCATTTGAGGTATGGTTTTTAGTACTTTTCCCATATCCTTAGGCCTGGCTAGAGAAGGGCATAATTCTTATGAGAATGTCACATTTAAGCAGCAAAGATGTGGGGTGAAGGGAAGACGACTTTTATAATTAAGACTGATTGAACCAAATATTTTGTCATCTAGCTATTTTTTTTGTTTGTTTTCCTCAAACTATTTTAACTTTTTTTCCTCAACTATTGTTTTTGTAATATTTGAAGACAGGAATGATGTCAATTTTTTTTGTATTCCTCACTCTACCAGGAGCAATTCTGTGTAAAAGGAACTGAATAAGCCACTAGGATGAAATATTATGTAAACTCTTGCACAACTGCCAAGCATTTGCATTTCTGTTACTGAAGTGACAAGATCCATCTTTATATTTTAGACAAGTTGTGCACTGAGCATAAGTACAGTACAACTAAGCTAGTCAACAGTGAATCCATATAAACAAAAGAAACCTGCATATGAGTCCTAAAGCTAGTGCTTTTAAGACTGAACACTTAAGGTCTCATTGTCCACAAAACAAAAAGATTCATCTATCAAAAGCCAAAGGACCAACAATTCAGATATATTTTATATAGTTCTAGATATAACACTTCATTAACTCTGGAATTAAAGATAAAGGGTAATTACATAATCGAACAAGAAAGGGAAAGTACTATTTTACACAGGATGACAAAAAAATGAAATGTTATTGGCGTTTAAAAAAATTGTGTGAAACAAAGCTCATGGAGATATTTTATAAAGTGCTTTGCAAACTTTAAAGTAATATATTAATGTCAGCTGTTGTTGCTATTATTATTAATAATAAACAAAACACATTTTTCCTTTGGGATATCCCTAGATAAAAGAGAAATCTTTAATTTGGTTCATCAGTTTCAAAGTTCAAAAGGAAAGACATCATTACTCCAAAAGACAACCTACTCCAAAGAAAACCACAGCTCTGGGAAGTGATGTGAAAACATCACATCTTATCAATACTTCACAGAAGTTATCACTAGAGAAAATTGGGCCATGGTGCATTTAATTGTATCTGTATTTAGTATAATTAAATGTAATTCTATGTAGATGATTCTTAAGATGAACTAAAATGCTTCCTATCTGAGACTCAATACACTAATAGAAGAGACTAACTACAAACATTCCAAAAAGGTTTATATAAATTAATGGATGACAGATTCATTACAGGCTATTAAGAGAAACTAGAATGTTTGGAGTAGTTCTCTAATCCCCAACAATGTTATCAAAAGGACAATCAGGCCCTTCTAAAAACACTTCTTTTGGTGGCTCCATCAGAGCTCTAGCCATTTTTAAATGACAGGCAGGCCTGAAAACAACAAAAAACCCAATATCCCCAAGTTCTGTAAAGATAACATTTGCTGTTTTATTATTGGCATGAGCAATTTAAGCTGCCAAAATGAAATTTTAAATGCAAGATTTTTTAATAAAAGCATAGTAGTTTCAACATTCTTTATTCTAAATATATGCAAAATTCCAAATGATTTGTAGATATTAGAAATGCTATATTAAAAAAAAAGATCTCATTTTAAGCTCATTCTGTAGCAGAATATTAATGATCTCTTTTCTTAATCAGGATGAAGGCATACACTGGATCCTAGGATATAGACCAAAGGGAATTCAAAGGTCATCTGGTCCTACTCTAATTTTAGAGACATAAACACACTCAGAAAAGTGATGGAACTCGCCTAAGAAGAAAGTAACAAAGCTGAGATTCAAACCCACATCTGATTCTGGATCCTGTATTTGAGATCTTAACCATGATGCCTCATATGTGTTGGAGTTTAATTACTATGTCTTGTTGAATTGTAAGAAGGAGGAGGCTTCAATAGCCCAGTGCAGGATAAAATGTTACTGTAATGATTTGATTTTCTTATTAGTTTGAGGACACAATAATTACACATGGCAAATTTGAAAAACAATTAAAAGTAGATTCAGTCAAGCACTATCTTCAAAACAAAGATTTTTTTTTTCTTTAACAGCTATGATTCAACTAGTATAAAGAACTGTTAGTAAGGAAATTGTTTCTGACAGTGTAGCTCAGTAACCATTTTTCAATTTATAGTGTTAAAATAGTACATGGGCCACTAAAATTAAATAGTATGACAATAACAAATAATAACAATAGATATATAGCACCTGTTGTTGAGTAATTTTTGACTCTTTATAACCCCATTTGTGGGTTTTTTTAGAATTGCTTGTCATTGTTTTCTTCAGCTGTTACACAGAAGAGAAAAGCAAAGCAAACAGGGTTAAGTGATTTGTTACGGTCACACTGCTAGAGGCTGAGGTTGGATTTGAATTTAGGACTCCCTGACTCCAGGCCTTATGCTCTAACCACTGTTCTGCCCTATATAGCACTGACTATGGGCCAAGTACTCAGATAGAACCATGTTTTTCCAATTCCAAGGTCAGCTCCTTATCCACTACATAAGCAACATTCAATTTTGAAGGACACAAATTAAATATTATACTTTTTTCTTGGAAATGAATTATATTCCTTTTTAAGTACATGTGATATATTGATAGCAAAACTCATAGATTGAAATGTGCATAAACCATGTGTGATTATTTCTCTTCCATCTGCTATGTCCATTGAATCCCTATAATCAAGATATAAGGACACTATGATGTTTCCACTTTGGGTTTTAAAAATAAATGCATTTTATGAAATATTAAATAAACATCCTAACATTTTAACAAAAAAGTCAATATTGTGACACAATGTTTTGGATAGCATTGAGAATCTGCAACTAAAATCAGGAAATTGACAGAAAGCAAAATTTAAAGAGGGGGAAGTAAGATAAAGGAAGAAGAAATGGGCAATTAGCATAATTTAATATAAGAAAAGAGTTTATTATTTATATTTAGTATTAGAGACATTATAAATCAATCCAGAATTATCTAAGAATTTCATTTCTTCAACAGGTTCTACTGAAGACTTCTTTATCACTTCCTTCTTCTCCTATCCAGAAATCATTTTCCTGGAATATCCTTTCAACTCTGATATTCAAGACTCAAAAGTACCTTCTGTCCCCTTCAGTCTCTCCTCTGATTGAATGGCTCCCCAGAGCCTCCATTTAAGGAGAGTGCTTGGCCAATATTGTCTACCATTTTCCACAATCCCCTTCCCCTCTTTACTTTTTCAGCTTCCTTTTATGTCTCTAAGCTCCCAGAGAGCAGGAACTGTCCTTTTCTTTGCTTAAATATGAATTCCCAGCACTCATCACAGTGACTGGTACATAGTAAGAACTTAATAAATGCTTACTAATTGACTCGCTTAATATTCACATAAAGGCATTTTTAAATTGTTGATATATAAAATGTTTGTTTACCTCTTCATAAACCTTCTTAGCACTGTCATTGTCACCAATCAAGAGATAACCCACTCCAAGGTCATTCTTGAAAGAAGTTTCATTGGGAAACAAGTGAACCAATTTCTGAAGGGTAACCAGGGAGCTTCTCATGTGACCTGATTTGATTGAAAACAGAAGAAAAGTCCACTTTGGTACACTCAGTTTTTATAAATTATAAAAAATTATTAGTTATACCTGAAAGTAAATAAATCTTTTTACTAAATATCACAGAATCATGGAATTAGAGAATTATAAGGCTATCTAATTACATCTATTTGTGAAAGAATTCCTATTATAACATATACCCAAAATATACATCCATTACCATTTAAAGATCTGAGAAGAAGATCAAGATTAAAAGAGTCCTGTTTGCACCTTACAAAAGAAAGAAAGAAGGAGGGAAGAAAGAAAGGAAGAAGTATCCAGGCATTGTCTGAAGCACTTTAAAATTTTATCTCATTTGATCCTACAACAACCCAGGGAGATCCTCATTTTATAGTTGAAGAAACTGAGGCAGACAAAAATTAAGTGATTTGCCCACAATCACACAATTAGATTTAATCTTATGTTATCCTGAGGCTAGATTTGAATTGAGGTTTTCTTGTCTCCAGATTCAGTGCTCTTCTATGTTACCCTTGAATCTTCTGTTCCCTAGGCTAAAGATGCCCAGTTTCTTCAACCAATGGCATGTCAAATTAACAAAAATAACAATTAGCAGCTTCAATTTATATAATGCTTTAAGGGTTGCAAAGCACCTTAGAAATATCTCACAAATCTTTGCAAATTATCCCAGGTCTTGAAGGAAGCTGTTATTATTATTATGCGAAGAATGTGAGGCAGGCAGAGATTAAGTGACTTGCCTAGACTCACACATTAAATACATATCTGAGAGGAGATTTGAACTCATGTCTTCCCAACAATATTTTGCAACTTATCAACAATCCCACTATTACTATCACTACTTAAAAATGTATAGTTCTCTATTAGAAAGTCCTCATTGTTAAGTCTAAGGAGTTGCAATTACAATGCTTATTCTGGGGACATGCAAAAACAGGATGTCAATTACAAAAGTTCTTACTAAGTTTCCACATCTGATACCTGTAAACATTCATATTTCAGGGTTTGATTTTGTGCAATTTTCCTTTAAATTGCTAAAAATTTCAACATTTTAGTGGTACATTTTCCCCTTTTCTTAGATATTTATGGAGTGAAAAAGTCCGATCCTACCTACTCCATGAACAAGCCATTGCCGAGCATGAAAAAGAATTATCATTATTAAGTTTACATTTAACTAATTTCAGATGCATCTCCAGTTTCAGGGTAGTAGGAAATTACCCAATTAGGGAGCATGCCACATTTTCCAGTATCATGTCACCCTCTGGTGGAAAATAGCATGTACTACAAGAATTAGGTCAATTTAATGGCAACTCAATTTTACAAGTGTCCTTGATTCACTGTCAAAAGTTATTATTTTCTAGGAGGTTTAGAGAGTTGCTTGTGATTATGTCTTTGTAGATTTTGAAGAAATGACTAAGATACAAGGAATCCTTTTCCAATCATAATTATTCATCATGGCACTTACAAAGATAAATAATGAAGGGAGAGGATGCAATAATGCTGTTTCTATGAGGAGAAAAACAGTATAAGAATTTTTAATGTTCTAAGTAAAATTTAATAGGCTGTGGACTTTACATGAGCCAAGAAGATTTTAACTAACCATCCTGCCATATTTTTTCCCCATTTCCTTCAGAAGACATAATTAATTCTATCTTAGAGCTTAACTTCTTATATTTAAATACTTTAACGTTGATAGAATGGAAATATCCCTCCAAAGAAATCCAAAACCAACCACTCACTTAACATTTTGTTGGCTCAGCATGAGGGAACATCCAAAGCATCTGTTAGTCCTAAGAATCTAATTTACTATGATTTTTATTTTAAAGATAAAGTATAATATATATGTACGTTAAATATAATAATGACTATCTCCAAGGCAAATAATTTCAAAGAAATCTTAGTTATTTACTCAATGTTGGGCATGGTGCTAGGAGCACAAAGCAAGACATCCCTCTCCTTAAGCAACTTAGAATTTAATTGTATTGGGGAGATGAAGGTAGGGAGGTATAACGAGTCTATAAATAAGTATGACTCATGTAGAAAGGAAAGATTCAGAAAGTTATCTGAGAACATTTAAGCAAAGCGCACTCCATTACCTATGAATCCCATAATTAGAAAAGGTTCAATGAGGAGATGACATCTTGTCTTGGTTTTAGCAGAGGAAAAGAATTTCAAAAGGCAGAGATGAGTAAGTGAGTGTGTGTGTGTGTGTGTGTGTGTAGGAAAACAGGCATTGGACATAATCTACTGAATTCTTTGAGGCAAGAGGGTATACAGAATGAGCTCAGGAAGCAGTAAGTTGTCCAATTGGGATGAAAGATACAATGCATAATGCTAAGTAAAATAAATTTTGAAAAGTAGCTTTACTCTTAAGGGCTTTAAATGCTAATGAAAGCATTTGTATTGGGCAAACTGAATTGGCAAATATATTGACAAAAAGTATGCTGTGGTCAGATGAGTACATTAAGACAAATATTTTGGCAATCAAGTAAAGGATATGCCATAAAACTCTATGTAAGTAGGGCCTATGTCATATTTATCTGTGCCGTGCCTAACTTAGGGAGTTGGACCTAAGTGCCTGTTGTACCGAACTGAAAGGGGAGGCTGATCATAAGGAGACCAAGTAGGAGGATATTAAAATAGTAAAGGTGAGAAGTGACTGATCTAGAGAGGTGGCAGTGTGACTAGGTAACTATAAGAGACAAGAAATAAAGACTGCTAGCAGAGATGAGCGAGGAGATTTCATATCTGTGAGATATGACAGACAAAATGTCACAACTCTTTTGCTATGGAGCTTGGGTTTTGGTGATGGGCTATGGTTTTGAGCAGACAGTGGAGTCATCAGCAAAAGAAAGAAGTTAAGGGGACTACAAGATCTCGGGAGAATGATGAGGTTTGCATAGAACAGTCTAAAAGGGCATTGGAATCCAACATATAAAGGACTGCTTGCCATCTAGGGGAGGGGGTGGAGGGAGGGAGGGGGAAAAAAATCGGAACAGAAACGAGTGTCAATATAATGTAATTATTAAATAAAAAATTTAAAAAAAAATAAAAAATAAAAAAAATAAAATGGAAAAAAAATAAATAAATAAAAGGGCATTGGAAATGAGGAAATGAAATTCAGAGGAGAGACTGGGATTAAATAGATAAGGAAATCACTTGCAGAGAGGTAATAACTGCAATTCTAGGAGAGGACATCAAGGGAGAAGAGTATGAGAAGAGAAGAGGGCGAAAGACAAAACCTTGGGGGAACACCTGAACTTATATGACAATGAAAATAACCAAGAATTCTTTTTCTCAATATTTTGGAGTTTCTCATGTAAATGGTACATGGATAGACTTCTAAGGCATAAATCAAGAAAACTTAAGTTCAAATTCAGTCTTAGATACTTACTGTGTGACCTTTGGCCAATTCACTTAATCATTGTTGCCTCATTCTCTTTATCTACAAAATGAGGATAATAATAGCATCTACTTCCCAGAATGGATAAATATAAAAGGAAATAATATTGGTAAATTGCTTTGCAAATTTTAAAGTGCTATATAAATGCTAATTATTATTAGTATTACCACCAGCAGTATTATTATTACTACTACTACTAGCTCTGCAACTTTAAGCACATTACTTAACTTTTAAGGGCCTCAGTTTTCTTATGTGTAAAATGAGGATAATAATAACTGTAGTACTTATTTCCTAGAGTTATTGAAAAGTTCAAACATGCAAAGCATTTTGGAAAACTTAAAGCAGTATATGAATACTGATATAGCATTATAACTTCTCTGGATGTATCATTCTTCAACTAAAAAAAAAAAAAGCAGTTTTCCAACAACTATATGGGCTTAAAACTAATTTTCCCAATTTGGGGGTTAGTATGTCATATAAAATCAAATCAAAGGCCTAGCTTAAATTAAGGTTGAATATACTTGATGCTTCCCCTTACCTACATCTGTCAGAGTATAATTCTAGATAGGTCAGAGAATCTGATAATAGTATCTTTTCTTCAATAAGCTGAAAAATTGTTTGTATATGGCAGGGTTATTGTTTTCTTTTTCTGTAAAGATGCTATAAGTCTATAATTTTCTAATTCTTTTAAACCTACTTATTATCTTCTTTCCACTTGCTATTTGAACGTTTCTTATAAGGGCTATGAAGAAGATTCCAGTTTTATAGACAACCTTCATAAAATTAGCAAGATAATCTAGCCAAACTTAGTTATAAAACTGAAGCTTCTTAATTTCATCTCTATTTGGCCTTCAGCTGATTCCAAAATCAGTTGACCTGATTTCCATTTTTTAAATTTATTTAATATTACCTAAAAATTGTTGTCTCTCTGACTGCCGCTTCAGGCTGAGTTTTATGAGGTCAGCAGGGACATTTGGCAGGTCAGCTACTTCCCGGTAAGTTTCAATGGCTCTCTTCAGTACTTCATTGCTCCTCTTCTTCTCAGCCAAATCATCTTCACACTAAATGAAACCCCCAAACTGTGTTAGCATTGCAGGATCAACTCTTAGATTATCACAGAGTCCTCATAAGAAAGACAATTATCCATTCTCATTAACTTTGGGTCCTGCTTTAAAGGAAACTTTAACAGATTACAGTCTACCAAAAAAGGGAGGAAAAAAAGAAGAAAGATACAAATACAAGCATCCAGTGTTTTATAGTATAAAGAGATGGGAAGTGAAATGGAATCTCATAAAACTAAGGATAATATATACAAAAATTTACAGTAATGAGTTGGAGTTTATAAAGTCAATGTGTATGAGCAAGAATCTAATTTTTTGTTTTTCCTTTCAATCTGTAATTTTATCACTTAGATTCCTTTAATATTGATGTAGGAAATTATATTTTAAGAGATAAAACACATTTATCTTTTTGAGGAAAAATATCACAAGAAATAAGCTGCTTTTTAGCAAACCTCCTCCCTCCTCCACTTTGGTTCAGTTTTATGATTTCACTGGGTGGAAACCTTGCTGCTATCAGCCTCTGCTGATTAAGGACCAAAACTCTTAGGTAATTTAACAATTTAGAGAAATGCCTCATACACTGGGATAAAAAATAACTTGTCTATGGTCACACAGCCAGCGTCTTTCTAATTCCAAGTCTATATAAAAATAATTAATAATAACAATAATTTATATAGCATTTTTAAGCACTTTGCATGTTTGATCCAATAAACATTCCTATTATCCCCATTTTATATACTAGAAAACTGAGACTAAGAGAGGCTAAGTGATTTGCCTGAAGGGTCAGCTAGATAGCACAGTAGAGTGATGAGTCTCCAGTCAGGAAGACCCAAGTTCAAATCCAGGCTCAGACACATACTAGCTAAAACATTAAGGTAATAGCATCTATTTCCTACAGTTGGAAGGATCAAATGAGATGATAATTATAAGATGCTTAGCACTGTACCTGGCACACAATTATATAAATGTGAGCTATTATTATCTACTATTTAAAGTAAGATTTGAACTCAGATCTAAGTCTAGCCTGCCTGCATCTGTTCACTATTTTTTTTTCCTGCATCCATGCTAATTTGCTAAAATTTATATTTGTAATTAATATGTAAGTTGTGATCCTAGAATTTGGGGAAGAGTTCAGAAAATGACACTTTAAAAGAGAAACTAACCAAAATTAACACATTTGGATTAGTTATATGTGTAAATAAATCTTCTCAGGAAAAATCCTTCCAGAGAAATGATCTACCTCACCTATTTAGAGGCAGCTCTTTGTTGCAGGGAGCCTGGAATCAGGAAATTCTGAGTTCAAATCTGAAATAAAACACTTATTAACTATATGACCATGGGCAAGTCATTCTGCCTCAGTTTTCTCAACTGTAAAATGGGGCTAATATTATCACCAATCTTGCAGGATTGTGATGATTCAATGAGATAATATCTGTAAAGTACTTAGCATATAAGTGCCTGGCATATACTATATAAATAATTATTCCTTTCCCATTTCCCTTCCTGCTTTTAAGAAGATGAGGGTTTCCTAAATCTCAGCAGAGATTTTTGGAGGAGTTCCAAAAAACAGTAGAAATTAACAAATTTATCTGAAATGTGACTAATGTAAAAAACAAGCTTTCATCTTGGAAACTGTAATCAGATAGCAATGGCTATAATGACAGAAGTTTGGGGTTACTAATAAGGAATTTCAAAAATGGGACATTGGATAGTAAAAATAGGTCAAGTAGATGTTCAGACAAGTCCAGGGCAGAGAGTTACTCTGATCTTTTTAAGATCGAAATAACCCTAAAGGGGAGAATAATTCATCTAATTATCATGGCTTCATGGAAATTATCCTAAGAATATCTGAATCTTCTGCTCTGATTCCACTCCACCAAACAACTATCTATGTCAAATGAAATTTGATGAATTACATGAATAAACTTACCTGGATAACAAGATTTAAAGCCAATAGGAGGAAATGGCCTATGCAAATGACCATTACTCTTTATTCTACCAAGTTTAATTCTTATAATAGATTCACAAATTAGTACATGTTTTATTAAGCATTTTAAAAAAATTGATCACCTTTAATCAATACCCAGACCCTGATTAGCTGTGGATAAAGTATCAGTCAACCTGTCAACAGGCAGTTCCTGCCCCCAACAAGCTTGCATTCTAAAGGGCAAGGCAATGAAATGAATGGGAATACTTAATACTCCACAGAATAGATGGAAAGCAACCTAACAGAAAATGTTCTACAAGCTGGAGGATCAAGAAAGTCATCCTGCAAAAGGACATGTTTTGTGCTAAGTTTTAAAGGAATTCAGGGAAGTTAAGAGTTCAGGGAGAGCATTCTATACATGTAAAGTCATGGAGAAAGAAATGGAAGGCTATGGTTGAGGTCAAACAAGTACATCAGGATAGCTAAATTGATGTGAAGGGGAGTAACATTTATAAAAAGATTAGAAAGGAAGGAAGGGATTAAGTTGTGAAGAGCTTTTAACAACAAATTCAGTGCAGTTGTTTTTCAGTCTCTTCGTGACTCATTTGGGGTTTTCGTGGTAGATATGGAGTTTTGCCTTTTCCTTCTTTAGCTCATTTTAGAGATAAGGAGACTGAGGCAGAGGTTAAATAACTTGCCCAAAATCATATAGCTATTAAGCATCTGAGGCCAGATTTGAACTCAGGAAGATAAATGTTTCTGAATCCAACTTTATTTTCACTGTGTCACCTAGCTGTCCTAAATGCCAATAGATGGCCTTGTATTTGATTATTGAAGTAATAGGGAGCCAATAGAATTTATTAGGACATGGAAGTGACATGGTCAAGTCTAAGATTTAGAAAAAATTATTTTTGCAGGCAAGTATAAAATGTATTATAAGGAGGAGAAATTTGAGGCAAGAAAACTAAATATGAAGCTATTGAATAGATGAGGCAAGAGATAAGTACCTAAAGTACAACAGATAGCAGTATGAGAAGAGGATATATATATATGTATGAATGAAAGACAGGGCCTAGTGAGGGGCAAAGAGAATAAACAATTACATAGTACTTACTATGTGCCAAGCAATGTGTTAAATATTTTACAAAAAGGGGAGCAAGAAGGATCAGTGTCATAAAAATCTTAGAGCAAAGGTGAATGATACTATCAAAGACTACACAGAGGGCAGAAACAATGAAGTAAATGAGATCACTAAAAACAAATGGAGAAATGACAAAAAATTTTCTAAGTACAAAGTGAGTATAAAGCCCTGGTACCAATAACGACCTACCCAAAGTAAAGACATTTCAGTAATCTTGATATTTTCCATTCAAGTCTGTCATCTTATCTATCTGGTCATGTAAAAAAAACATTTTAAAGTTAGCCTTTCTTGAGATAAGTTACCATTTAATTAGTTTAGTGTGAACAGAAAAAAAAATCTTATTTAAAGATAAACATTCTTAAAATCTGAATTATACCTATTTCTTTTAATTTCCATCATTTTTATAATGGTCATAGACTTTCAAATCTTTGAAAAATAGACCAGCTGTATGAATAGTTCATAATTCTTAAAAATCCACTGCATGAAACTGATAAGACATTCACTTTGAAAAATAAGCTTAATAATGCAGTTTGATATTATCAGTCTAAACCCTGTGGGTAAGAGTAGTTGAATAGAAAAGATGTTATAATCTAAAACTAAGCATTTTACATGACAACTGATAGTGTCTATAATTAGGTCATCCATTCAAACTCCTTGTGTGATATGTCATTATCTACCTCAAAAATGATTTCTACTAGACCATAAAATGAATAAAGTATATAATTCACAATTCTTAATTGTGACTTGAGCTCAAGGAATTTAGTTGTGGTAATTTTCAGAATCATTTAATGAGTAAAAAAAATCAGTATTGTTTGGCATAACATGTAATTTCCCTATGTCAGATCCTTTTCTGAGACCTTTACACAATATTTATAAAGGAAAAAAATCTATTAAGATATTCCAATTTACATTATAACCTATTAACATGTAGCATATAATACTAAGGAAATCATTTTGACATAAAATATCATAGGACAACCTATGGTAAAGAGTCATGAATATTAATTCTACTCTTTCATGAAAAAGTCATCTAATAGATGATTTTTCTTCAAGAGTGGTGGGCCTGGAGTCAAGAAGACTCATCTTTCTGACTTCAACTCCAGTCTCAGATATTTGCTAGGTGTATGATCCTGGGCAAGTGACTTAACCCTATTGACTCAGAAAGAAATGGCAAACTGCTCCTGTACCTTTGCCATGAAAACCTCAAATGTAGTCAATAAAGAGTAAGACACAACTGAACAATAATAATCATTTAAAGTTTATTTTAAAATTTTTTCACTATTAAAATGCTATTTTGAACAACCTAGTATCTCTGCTTTATATCACATTCTTGGTTGCATCATAGAGACAGTGAGACATAGTTGACAGGAAGTTAGGTTTAGACTCTAAAAAGCTGGCTGTGTGTCCATTTAACTGCTCAGTGCCTTCAAGCAACTTGCTGAAACTTTAAGTTACAAATAATTTGTCCATTTAAGTCAGTGGACCAGCTGTTTCCTATATTGGTGACATCACAGGTTTAAATCACTTTGAATTTCACCTCCCCAAAATTCGTATGGCAACATTAGGATTTTATAAGACAAAGGAGTAGAAGGAATAGGTGATTTCTGGACCCCACTTACTCAAGTCTTCAACTGTTCAATGTTGTTCCTGGTGGATCATTTTAGTTGTGGCTAACTCTTTGGAACCCCATTTATGGTTTTCTTGGCAGACACTGGTGTAGTTTGCCATTTCCTCCTTTAGCTCACTTTATAGAAGAAGAAACTGAGCATATAGGATTAAGTGATTTGTCCAAGGTCATATAGTTAATAAGTAAAATGAGGTCAGATTTGAATTCAGGAAGATGATTTTTCCTGAATCCAGGCCCGGCATTCTATCCATTACACTACCTATCTGCCCTCCATTATTCAATAAACAATGAAAACCCGTATTATAATTGGAATATATTTAGATTTTTATAAATCATCCAAAGTTAAGGAAGGTCACTTTAGAAGAAAAATTCAATATTGTAAAATACTTCTAAGTAATTTAATTAATGCTTAAATGATTATGTCTTTTTTTTCCCCATAATTAAAGGTGTTTCATTTTGCCTATCAACATGAAACCCAATAAAACCCCAACTTGATTTAGTAAGTATTGACTTTGGTAACATTATTTATTTTCTCTTGCTCATGGTTTATGCTACTCAACAACAAACAAAATTAAATAATATATGGAGATTATGTGTAGGTTACATTTTCAATTGTTCTCCACTGCTACAGAAACAATGCTGCTGTTATCAACATAAACCCAGGCTATCAGGGTTGGGAAGCACCATGTGAAGTCATAATTCTCCCCTAACATTTTTCTTTTTAAAACAGGATGAGAGAAATTATATTAACTTCTGGGTCCTGGCTCCCTGCCATGTTCATCTCAGAACAAGTAAGTTTTAAAGTTCTACAGTGTTATTAGTTATCCATTGCCAGAATACTTGTCAGTGAGAAAAAGTACAATTTGCTTTCAGGTTTCAAATACAAGGCCAGAGTTCTTGAAAGGAAAGGAATGGGCAGCTGCTATAGCAAAGCTCATTGCTTTAATATTTCTCCACATGGTTAGAAGTGATTAGAATCCCATCCAACAGTTCATCAATGAACAAACAGCACAAAAGCCCCAAAAATATGGAGGACAGAGAATAAAAAAAATGAAGTAGAGAGAAACATATCAAAGTTTAGTTGAGTAATGAATAGAGAATCTCCCATCCTGAAGATGAAACCATTAAAAATACCTAAGAAAATATTCTCCTGCTTCTAGTTGACTGGCATTCTTTTTTTTTTTTTTTTTTTTAGTGTAAGATACATTTTAAATTTGTTTATTTATCTTTAGGTTTTATATTACCTTTATTACTAAATACATTTCTCCCTGCCCCAAGGATCCATATTGCAACAAAAAACAAAAATGCAAGATAGAAAGATAAAGAGGAGGAGGGAGATAAGACAGAACGACAAAGACAGTCGGAGAAAGAGAGAGAGACATAGAGGCAGCCAGAGACACATAAAGAGAGAGAGACAGAGATAGAGATAGAGAGAAAGAGATGGAGAGACAGAGAGAGACAGAGAATGAGAGAGAGAGAGAGAAGGCAAGAGGGAGGAAGGGAAGGAGATAGTTACTCATTCAAAGCAGGTGGTGGGAAATTATCTGAGAAAAAATGTTCTTGGTGATGGAAGGATGTGTGAGGAGGGGAAATGTGAGTAAATATAGTAATATGCAACATAGTTATAATAACAAGCCAGATGCAAAACCAGCATTTCCTATTTATGTTTGTGCAAACAAGACACAAATCAGAGATGGCCTAGTTAAAGAAATGGGAATAAAAGAAAAGAGGCAAAAGTTAGAGAATAGGAACACATGAAAAAGTCAGCAAAATGAGATCTATTGATAGAACAATACCTGAGCTTTCCCATATCGAGCTCGTGGACTCTGTGGGTACTTATGCACCAATTCTTCAAAGGCATTCATAGCATCCTCAATTCTTCCCTGATGGAAAAGAAGAATTTATTTTAAATTTGGCATGCAATCCAGTAAAATGTTACCTTTTAGGAAAGAAGGAGTGAACTTACAATTCCATTAATACAGAGAAAACCCAGGCTCAAAACTTCCTTCCTGGATGCACAGTGGCAATTCATTAGAGAGATACCTGAGAAATTAAATGAATCATTCTTGTTGAAATAGCTACTATGTGTGGAAGAACGTCTTGAATCCATGTCTTTACGACTCTAACATTAGACCTCTGTGTGCTGCTTTCAAAACTATTATTGTTGTTATTGGGTCATTTTTCAGTCATATCTGATTCCTCATGACCTCATTTGGAGTTTTCTTGCCAAAGATACTAGAATGCTTTGCTGTCTTCTTCTCCAGCTCACTTTTTTATAGATGAGGAAACTGAGGCAAATAGAATTAAGTGACTTGATCAGTCACACATCAAATAAGTATGTGCAGCCAGACTTGAACTTAGGAAAATGATTCTAGGCCTGGCAATCTATTCAATGCCCCATTTTTGCATGTTGTCTAATATAGTTATTTAATATGCTTCTCAGAAGCTACATATATAAATCCAGTGACTAAACTATAGAAAACTTACAGTCTAGATAAACAACAAGGAAATAATGATATTACTGCACATGACCCTGGCACATAAACAAGTGATATCATGAGTATGTTTTGGTTTTCTTTTTGGAACACTGTTAAGCAAGGAAATTCCTAGGTTTCTTTTTTTTTAGCACCTGTCTTTGTGTCCCTACATCCTCTGCTTATACAACATCATTCTTCTTATTGTATATCAATCAATGGCAAGATCTGATGAACACCAAAATGCTAGTTGGAAACAAACCATGCTGAATATCATTAATCATAATAACAGTTTATGGTCACTAATAGATTTCACTCATAATCTCTTTTACCACCTGAGCTTCCTATTTCTGTCAAGGAATTTTGCTGAGTTGATTAAGCACATAATAAAATAATCTATACTTTAGACAATATGCATCCCAGTGCATCAGAGTTGGATGTAATCTCAGAGCTCAGCTAGTCTAAAACATGCTTGAACGAGAATTTTCTCTTCAATATCCCCAACAACTGGTCATCTGCCCTCCACTAAAAGCCCACTAGTGACAGTAGAATTCATAGCCTGCAACTCTACAAAGCCCACTTTGCTTTTAGATAGCTAAAAATATTAGGAAGTTTTTTTTTTTTTTTAAAGAGCAAAAATTTCTTTCTTTCTAGCTTCCACCCAACACCAGTTCTGTCTCTGGTTGAAAGACAGTTATATCCTATTTTATAACTATTCAGAGACTTGTGCAGAAAATGAGAAATTTCTTTATACTGTTGAAAATACAGTTTCTGCTTTATGAGCTTAAAATATAATTATAGTTGAAATTTTTATCTAAGAATTTAAGCTTGGGCATGATAACATTAATAAAGCCAGAAATAACTGCAAGTGTATCATTTTTTTAAAGGGAGATCTATTCCTAAGAAGTTGCTTTAAAACCATCTTTTTCATTTAGTCAACTTGTCTCCCAGTGATTTATTTTAATGATTCAAACACCTTTCTATGGAAAATGTTTTGGGGTCCAAGAGGGAAAATATTATTTGTGTTAGAATGTTTCAGATCTCTGAAAAATAAAAATTTTCATAGAATCATCTATCAAAAGTGTAGAGAACCTACTCATTGCCAAAAAAAGGAAAGAAAAAGTTATTAGTGGGCAACACTAGCATGCTCCATTATCCTACAAACACAATCCACCCCAGAAGCCATCCCACAGATAATTGTTAGGCAGTAGCAGTTTATTATATGCTTAGTCAAAAGCAAAATTCCTGACATTGAGGTCAACTGGATATAAATACAGATTTTCCAAACTCAAGCCCTTTCAGTACTTTAGAAGTTAATGTGACTCAAGTCATAAATAGATCACTAAAATTAGCTAGATGACTGGAGTATAAATCCTATCTCAGAAACTGAGATACTCAAGCTGTGCAATACTTAGTACTTCATTTAACCAGTGCTTCAGTTTTCCCATCTGAGAAATGGAGATAATAATAGCACTTACCTCCAAGGATAATTGTGAGGAATAAAAGGAAGCAATATTTATAAAAATATAATATTATTACATTATTCTATATGTATAATATTATATAATAATAATAACATTAGACAATACCTGGCATTTAGTAGATTCTTTTTTTTTTTTATTTTGTTATTGTTGTTGAGGCAATTGGGATTAAGTGACTTGTCCAAGGTCGCACAGCTAGAAAGTGTTAAGTATCTGAGACCAGATTTGAACTCAGGTCCTCCTGAATTCAGGGCTGATGCTTTATTCACTGCACCACTTAGCTGCCCCCATTTAGTAGATTCTATATAAATGCTTACTCCCTTCTGTTTTATTCACATAATTTATCTTTTTTTTTTTACTATATTCTTCAGTCATTTCCAGTAATGTCTGACTTCTTCATGACTCCATATGAGATTTTCTTGGCAAAGAAATTGAAGTATTTCCTTTTCCAGTTAATTTTATAGATAAGAAACTGAGGCAAAAAGGGTTAAATGACTTCCTTGAGGATCAAGTTTGAACTCAGGAAGATGAGCTTCCTAATTTGGTTTGTCACTCTATCTAATGTGCCATCTAGCTGTCCCAAAAAAAGACTTGTCTGGGATTTGAAATGGAGACTTTCTTTACCTACGTTAAATCCAAACTATTGTCACTGCTAATATTAGTAAAGAGGCACCATAATTACATAGTCACTACTATTACTTTTTTAAAAAGTAAAGTAAAAAGATTATGGGCAGACAAAAAACTCAATTCTAAGACTTCTTGAAATATTTTTCATTTAGCTATTAATCTCTCCCCTTTCTCTTCCCTTTCATTTCTTCCAAATTTAAAGTTAACCAGTGACAAGTTAACCAGTGACACTGGATTAGTTTAAAGCAAATAGAATCCAGTCACTTGGCCATTTGGGACTATAGGGCAGGTGAGAGTAATAAATGGACTTTGAGAGAAACTAACTGAAGGGCACATTGTTCTCTAAGATTTTCACTTAAACCTCATAATAATTAACTAGTTATTGAAAACTTGTGCACCTTTTTTTGTCAATGTTAACTTTTTTAAACTATCACTTCATTTCTTATATAAGATGATGTGTGAGAATTGATTCTATATAATGACAAACATCCATTTTAAAAAATAATATTCTTAAAAACCTAACTTTTATTCAGTCACATCAATTCAATCCCATGTCCAACCAGATTCAAAGCACAGGATTAACACTATACAAAATAAAAATGATTTTTTAAACCAAAATCCCATCCTATTGAAATATCCTTTAATGCATTGATGGCTGTCCATCAATGAACATTCAAATCCCAAATCACAGAAATATAATCTAACTTCAGAACCCTGGGAACAAACAGGAACATATTTTCCCCTAGTACTTTATTCGAAACTTAATTGAAAATGAGCTTTAGTTCTTTGATTAATTAAACTATAGTTTATATGAATAAATATCATTTGTGTCTACATTTGAAACCGTGTTGATCTGAACAGAACATTATCCTTATTAACATCATTAAGAAATTTAAACTGATTAATTCTGTCAATAATCTAAGATGAGTATTATTTCTGAGATATGACAGAAATGCACTAATTCTTCCTACAAAAAAAGTCACTGCCTCAGTTTTCCAATTATATAATATAGATAATAAGAGGATCTACCTCCCAAGTAGGGAGATATCTCTAAAATGAGATATTTGTAAAGTACTAAGTACAGTTCCTGGCAAATGATAAGCATTGAGTAAATATTTTTCTTCCTTATTTTCCAGATGAAGAGTCATAGAGGTAAAGTGGTTTGCCTATGATAAAAGAGCTAATTAACAATAATTAAGAGCAGGATTTTAACCCACTTCTGATAACAAGTGCAGAATTTTTCCCACTGAATTACATTTTCCCACAGCCTCCTCCTGAGACCTCAGGAGGAAATGTGAGACCTATGCAAACTTACAGCTAGTTGGGTGAAAAAGTGAGGGCTATGATGAAAGTCTAACAATCACCAATCCAAAATTCTTTCTGCTATTCCACAGGAACGCATAACTAACATCAGCAACAACTACAACATATTTCTGAGTTAAATAAGCAATGAACACTTACCTTTTTGCGTAGCTTCTCTGCAGCATCAAGTTCAGATTTAATGGTCTTGTCAAACTTATTTAAAAGTTTGGGTTTCTTTTTCTTAGCTGAAAGGAGATAAAAGAGAAAAAAAAAACACTTCTAATTTCAAAATCCAGGAGTTACTGAGAAAAAAAAAAATTAGACAAAATTTTTAAGAGCAGGATAGTAGTCCTCAACCTGTGATGCATAAATGTGTGTGTGTATTTTATTCTGATCATTACACTTCAATATTATTATTTTCTTCTGTAATCCTAATGGATTTTAATTTATGCATTTAAAAATAATATTTTGAGAAGCAATCCATAGTCTTCACATCCTGTCAAAAGAGTCAGTGGCCCCTAAAATAATAAGAACCCCATACTTAGAGGCTACACTTAAAAAGCAAGCTCATTCCTGGTTCACCTTCTTAAGTATCCTCACCAGCCAAAAGAGGAGAACGTTTTCACAAACTGGGATACTGCATGTAAATCAGGAAATTATTAAGAACAGCAGTTCAAGTTAATCTTAGAAGAATCTGGTCCATGGGAAGAACTCATGAAAGACTATGTTGTTCTTTTGAATTTTGACTTAACAATCATATAACCTCAGAACAAAGAAAGGCCTCAGAAGCCAAATCTAGTCCAATAAGTATATGAATAAGAATCTCCTCTATAATACAATCTAACAAGCAGATTGGTCAGCCAATCTTTGCTTGAGGACTGGAGTGAAGAAAACTCGTTTAGTTTTCTTTTAGAACTTCTAGAATTCATACTTTTAGAGGCAGTCTGTCCTCCTTTTGAATAGTTCATACTGATAGCTAATTTTTACTTACTCAGAAGATTTCCTTCAGATGAAGATTTCCTTCAAATGTATCCTAATGGAATCATGCGGATATATTTGTTTAAGAACTTGCACACTGTTGCAAACAATCGCAATCCACAGCTTTAGTTTGTGCTAAGAAATATTTCTAAGCTCACACTTGGTTAGGTTCTGACAGTCAGATAAGAAGAATACTCCCAAATATGGCCCCTTCTCTCTGCTCTGACACTTTCACCTTTCTACTAGGGTAGGCCTTCATAACCTCAAGCCTGGACTACTGCCTTAGCCTACTGAGTTGGTCTGCCTGACTTAGTTCCCTCCCAATACTCCAGCCACTAAAAGACTTTTCCTAACACATAGATCCAACCATGTCACCTCCCAACTCAATAAATTCCAGTAGCTCCCTATTGCCTCGAGAATTAAACACAAAATCTTCTGTTTGGTTTTCAAAAGCCTGCATAATTTAGCCCCATCCTACCTTTCCAAATTTCTTATGCCTTATTCATTGACACATACTGCTTAATCCAGTGACACTGGCTTCTTGGCTTATTCTACAAACAAGTCATTCTACTTCTTGACTCTAGTTCTTCTTTCTGGATAATTCCATACCTGCAATGTTCTCCTTCCTCATCTCTGCCTTCTGAATTTCCTGGTTTTGTTTAAGTTCCCACCTAGTAGAAGCCCTTTCATTATAACTGCTTTCAATTCTAGTGCCTTCCCTCTTTCAATTATTTCCTATTTATTCTGTCTATTGCTTACTTTGTATACATTGGTTTATATGTGTTCTCCCCCATTCAACTGTAAGCTCCTTGAGGTCAGAGACTGTTTTTTGCATCTTTCTGTATCCTTATCACTTAGTACAATCAATGCCTGAAAAAAAAGTAGATGCTTCATAAAAGGTTATTGATTGAATTCTCTGAATTAGGTACTATTATCATTCTCCTTTTTAAAAACAAGGGAACTGAGGCTGAGAAAGATTAACTAAGTTGCTCAGTGTCATGCAGCTAATGTCTGAAGTGGTATTTGAACCTGGGTCTCCCTAATGCCCAGCCCAATGCTCTTTCCTCTATGTCAAGCTAGCTTTTCAATGATAACTAGCATTTAAGAAGCGCTTTGAGATTTATAAGGTTATAAAGGACCTTTTCCTTTTTCCAATGGTGAATTCCTCTTTGGGCCATCATTTGGGGGAAGGACCCAGGCCAGTCATCCTTCATTCCTCTCCCTACTCTGCTGCTGACTCTGGCTTGGCTACCGTGCATTTGCTTTTCAGCTTCCTTTTAGGAATTGTCTTCCCCATTAGGATATCACCACCCCACCTCCTCGAGATTCTAAGGGTTGGGACCGTCATTTCTTTTTGTATCTCCTGGTTTCAGCACAGTGCCTGGTATGCATTTAAGAAATGTTTGCTGCTTGTCCTTCTCCATAACAACCTTTGATAGAAGTAGAAAAAGTATAAATATGTTTCTTTTATAAAGACTGACTCAAAGAAATTCAGTGGTGTGTCTAATGTAATGGAGTTAGATTGTGTTGGACCTATTATTCAAATTGAGATCGTCTGACCAATACTCTTCCCACTATACCCAAAATAATGAAGCTAACAACAACTCATTTTTCATGGCCCCTCAGAGTTTAGAAGTGCTTTCTTTCTTTTTTTTCCTTTTGCTACTTGCCCAGGGTCATACAGCCAGGAAGTGTTAAGTGTCTGAGACCAGATTTGAACTCAAGTGCTTTATCTACTGCACTATCTAGTTGCTGCTAGAAGTGCTTTCTTTACAAAGAAAGCACTTTTTTTTAAAGTGAAAATCATTTGGGTTGTAGAGACATGTGTGTGTGTGTGTGTGTGTGTGTGTGTGTGTGTGTGTGTGTGTGTGTAATGAAAAAAAATGAGAGTGAAAGAGCACACAAGAATGAGAAGGACAGTGAGAGAGCAAGAGCAAAAGTAACAGGATGAGAGAAAGAGGGAGGTTAGGGAGACACAGACAGATTTAATATCTTACATGCTTTTAAATTTTGACCCTAAAGGGGGAAAAATATAGATTTTTTTTTCTCTACAGACAAACATATTAAGTTGTAACTTTTTAATATAAGAAGCATTTTGTCAAAAATTGTGGATCTTATGCCCAAGAACTTTCACTCAGATACACACTAAGCTTTTACTTGCAGTTACTTCTGTTAACATTTATGCTGACAGACACTTCAGCATAAGCAAAATGATCAACTGCGAGACACAAGTCATTGGTGAGAAGACAGATATTAAATCCTACAACTGCAAATCTGTGAAATATCAACTCAATTTATTCTCCAAATTTTCAGTTTATTTGCTAATATATAAAAGAACAAAGAAACAGTTGAAAACTGTTATGATTTACTATTCTGCACCTCTGCCTGCAAGAAGCAAATTGTTATATACTACTTTTGATATGTTTTTGAAAAAATGGCAAAATAATTAAATCCGGAAAGTATAGCAAGAACATTTATTGCTTTAATTCTTTTTTGAAAATGTTTCTAAAATGTATTTATTCATTTTTCTGCCTTGATAAATACAACAGAGTGAATATAAATGAATCTTTAATGACTTGAAGGTCTTAAGTGCTTCTGGGCCATTATGTTAAATGTTGATTGTAATCACACAGTTCCATAGAGGTATGTGAGTTTGGAATTATGGACTGAATATGATAACCCTAGATATATCTCAGAAGGTATCTGATTAGTTTTTTTACTAAAAAAAAAATTAATGTGTTTTGCTGTTTGTATCTTAACAAATATTGAAAAAAATTCCAACTGAGGATTAACATTAAAATTCAAGAACCATTTAGGATCATTGCGCTAGGGAGCTCTAACTAGAGCAGGGCTATTAAAGCTTTGAGGTGGGGTGGTTGGTAAATTTAGAGAACAAGGACAGCACATGATATACCTCTCACTTTCCTCACAAGCTCTTCCATTGCATAATAATTCACTTTCCTAAAGAAAAAAAAATGATTAAAGAATGCTATCATTCAATCACTGAGATGTAGGAGAATTACTGAACTAGTTCAAGAGTTGAAAAGGAAGGGGAAAAAAAAGCCTGGATTTCTTTTGGGGAAAAAGTGCAGCAATTTTAATGCTGCCATGGCATATTCCTAACAAAATTCCAACAAATTCTTCTTCTGTAACTTCATGGCCATGATCACGGAACACTAACATCTCCAGAGAAATACTGTGGTGACTTAATATACAATGGTGTGATATGTGACAGCCTATTACCAATGATGAGTGTAATAGAAGAAGGGGCATAAAAAATACAGAGAGAATATATAAATGGAAAAGAAGGTACATCAGTCATGTGTCAAGAGTAAAGGAGATAATGAAAAAAAGGATATCCCCATGCAGAATTGGCAATCACACCACATTAAAAGATTTAGGAAAAGAATTTCAGCATATTGCGTATAACCTTTTCTGAAAGATTTATGGAAGGACAAAGACAATCAATCAGATATTCAATAAGCATTTACTAAACACTTATTCCATGTTAGGCACTGTGCTAAGTGCTGGTGATATAAAGAAATGCAAAAGACAGTCCCTGTTCTCAAGGAGCTCAATCTAAGAGGGAGACAACTTTTAAATAATTACAAGCTATACACAGGATAAATTGAAAACATTCAACTAGAATTAAGAGGGTTCAACAAAGGCTTAGTATAGAAAAAGGGATTTTAGTTTGAACTTGAAGAAAATCAGGGAAACCAGGAAACAGAGATGAGGGGAAAAGCATTCTAGTCATAGGGGATAATCAGGAGAAATGTTAAATGTCAGGATATAAAGTGTCTTGTTAGAGGAAGAGAAAGAAGGACAGTGGCTTTGGATCTCAGAGTACAGATAAGAAGGTGTAAATAAGTTGCAATCCCTATTACTGCAAGGGGGGTACTGACAACCATAAGCAGACTACAGATATTTGAAACAGTATTTAAAAAAAAAAAGAATAATTATTAAGAGAAAAAGAAATACCCAACTAAACTAAACTCATTGTTAGCCCAATTCGGGGAAGCCAATTTAATGGTGACCAGACTAATTTTTACCACTCTGCTGTTCATCTACATCTAGCTAGTTTTCCATCCAAAAAATAATGGGAAAACAAGAGAGGCGTGAAAATACCTTTCCACTTGAAATAATATTTGTAAAGGGCCCTTACAAACCTTAAAGTCTATGGGAGAGTTAATGAGATTTCTAGAATGTAAGTTCCTTAACTTATTATTTGCTTATTATTATTAAGAAAAAATGGGTTCCCATTCTAATTTTATTAGTTATTAGCTAATTTTATTAATGTTATTTAATAATAGTTTTTATAGAGCTGATAAACTGATAAAAACATTTTCTTTCATTTTTTTTAAGTACTTATTATTCGTCAGACTCTGCTAAATGATGTAGATACAAGGAAACGAAAAAGCATTATATGCAAGGCATTATACAAATATTGTCTCTTTGTATCCTCATAAAAACTCTAGGAAGTAGGTGCTATTGTCTCCATTAACAGTTAAGAAAAATAGGGTAACTAGATTAAGTGACTTGCCATACTGGTCATATGATTAGCAAAATTCCTAAATATCTGAGGTTGAATTTGAATGCAGATCTTCAGGACTCCAAGACCTGTGCTCTCTTTATTCCACCACCTAGCTGTCAATTAATAAATGAGTATCTTTAATATAGATTTAAGATTTGAAAATCTGTTAAATACATTATCTCATTTGTAATTAACAGCAATTCTGTGAGAAAGATGCTATTATTTATTCCATTTTTACAGTAAAGAAACTGAGACAGATAGGTTAAATGACGTGCCTAGGATTATTTAGAAACTAATTATCTCAAGTGCTGAGTGAGACTGTATTTGAACTCAGGTCTCCCCGACTCCAGACTGAGTATTCCATCAATCTGAATTCCTAGGTCCACATTAGGCATACAATTAAAGTTTGTTAAATTGAATGTGTCAAGGTTTAGAATGATTTTTGGCAGAAATGCGTCCAATGTGTTCAACAAATTCCATTTAATGAATAGATGAGTGGGGTGAGGGAAGAGGGCAGGCAGTATTTAGGTCATGATCTCTTCTGCTACCAGATTCTTTCAAATGGTGTTTTCTGCATGCACAGAAAATGAAATCATGCAAACTCAGAGCTAAAAGTTGGCTCAAATTTCAAGAACTGTAGGAGGTGTCCATTCCGAAACATTTCTGCTCTGTGGGTGAGGCCCTTGACAACCTAAATCTACCCAAGACAGTAAAATCTACTCTTGGACAACTTTGATTAGTGTAAATGCCTTCTTTATGGAGAAATGGAGCAAATGGAGTGAAGAGAGCACCAGGCCTGCAGTTAAAAAAAAAAAAAAAAAAAAAGAGCTGATTTCAAATCCAGCTTTAGCTGTGTGACTTTGGAAACTTCACTTAATTTGTTTGCCTTGATTTTCAAATCTATAAAAAGAGGAAAATAGCAACATCCACCTCTCAGGATTGTTGTGAGAATCAGATGAAATATTTATAAAGAGCTTAGCCTAATTAGGTACTACATAAATGCTATTATTATCATCATCATTATTACTACTTAGAGTAAGTTGACATCTATTTTGTATAATCATCTATTCATTCTATGGGATGAATACAGCAAAGCAGTAAATATTTTTTCTATCTAATTCTTAAAATACTTGAAGAATACTTTTGCATCCTTCTTAAACTTTCTCTTTCTTGAGCTAAATAATCAGTTATTTCAATTGATTTTCATATGGCACAATTTCTGGTCCTCTTACCTCACTAACCTGGTTATTTTCTTCTGGATAAATGCCATCTTGTCACTGTTTCTCTTAAAATACTGACCCAGAACTAGGCACAATTTTGATGGGGTGGAGTGGGGGTATCTCCAATGGAGCCCAGCAGAACAGTTACCTCCCACTTTGGGGCATCAGGCCTTACAAGGCAGCCTAAGACCACATTCACCCTTTTGGTTGTTATGTCAACTGGTTGACTCATAAGGAACTGGAAACTACTAAAACAAGACGATTTTTTCACAGGAACTACTGTCTAATCATGTCTTTTCCATGTATATCTTTAATAACTTATAAGATACAGGACCTTTCTTTTAATCCTGTTACATTTCATTTGAGCCTCTCTGGATCCAAATTCTGTCCTTCAATTATCAGTTCTCCCTTTCAGGTACAGGTCACTTGTAATTTCAGTAAGCAAGGCATTGATGTATTTATTCAAACCACCAATAGAATTTTGAAGAGAAAAGCCCTGTATGACACATTGGATATGAGACATAGTCAAGAATTCACTGGAGAATATTTAGGGGGGAAGAAGAGGGAGTGAAAATTTTCTCTGCCATCTGCCAGTAATGAGCATATTGTTCTGACACTGGCTATATAGGTGGCTGAAAAGCAGCAAGACAAGTATTAATCATCTATTTGGCTTGTCTAAAAGCTTCATTCTTACAACACAGAATTATTTAATACAGGCATTAATATGAAAGTGAGGGGTGGTTACAGCACTAACAAAATATTAATATTAATAAAAACAATCTTAGATTCAGAAAACACAGGTTTGAGACGTGACTCTTAATACCTAGTGGCTATTATCCTTATCATGAACTTCAATTTCCTCAAATGTGAAATGAGATTATAAACATGGCAATACCTCTACAAATGTGTTATAAGAACAACTGTTATTTAAAAAAATCAATGAGAACTTATTAAGAGATTACTATGTGCCCAGTAATAGTGCTAGGGGACAAAAACAAAAGTTAAATAGTCAATGTCCTTGGGGAACTTATATTTTAATGGGAGAGAAATGAGGAAAAATTTTACAGAATTATATTAATAACTATTAATTTGTGACCCACTTTTTTTCCTTCATTTCTGTTAAAACCCAAGATCAGTTAGCCCCTGAAGAGCACAAGTAAATGATGTTCCCTCAAGGCATGTGCTTTTTGGACTAGACCCTACCTAACTGGGAGAATTAATTTCTGTTTAGAGAATAAACAGAATCCAGTATGGGTAAGCCTTTGCCTAGAAAAACTGCCTGTCCTTGATTAAAGTTTAGGGGAACCCAGCACATGAAGGAAAAAACTAGCCAATGAAGTTCAGAAAATGGCTATCTCAACCCAGCTGCCTTGAGATTGCTGAGTCTCATTATCAAGCCACTTCTCAGCGGGAGAAGCTGAAGACTTTTAGTCTAGCTCCTCTTTAAATGTCCACCAATCAAGGTTGATTCTCACTTCTCAGAAAAGAAGAGATTTAAGGCATTCCAGGTCTCCTTGGTATTTTTGGTTACCAAGAGAAACTATTATCAATTTACTGATTACCAGGCCAGTCCAATTAATAAATTGATTATTAATTTATCTCAGTCTTATGGATTTTTCATTTGTCACAGACTATGTATACACAAATATAGATTATATATATATATATATAATATATATGTTATGTGTGTGTGTATATATATATACATATATACACACACACACACACACACACATATATATGTATATATAAAATGAATATAAAGCAGTTTGGGGAGCAGGAACCCCAGATACTAGAGGGACCATGAAATGCTTCATGAATAAAATGGTGCTTTGAGCTGAATGATGCAGGATAGCAATGACTCCAAAAGATGGAGGATTCTAGGCAATGAGGACACCTAGTGCAAAATATAATAGGGGAATGGAGCTCCTATTCTGTGTGGAATACTGCATAGGCTAGTGTGGTTGGAATGAAAATTATTAATAAAAGATTAAATGTAAGAAGACTAGAGAGGTAGAAATGGGCTAAAATGTGAAGTGGTTTAAATGCCAAACAGATGATTTTACAACTGATTCTGAAGAAAAGAGGGAAGCACTGCAGTTTATTGAAGTGAGCATGAGAGGTATTACATGGTCAGATCTGATTTTTTTTTTTTTAATCACAATGAGAGCAGAATAGAAGTTTGACTTAAGGTCTTTCCCTTCCTGATGCATTTATCCTTTGATGAGGAAGAAGAACATTGGCAGGGAATGGTACCTCTTTCTTCTACTGTGCCAAGTTTGACTTCCACCTTCTGCTGTATTTTCTTCTTAGTTTCCAGCCTTTGGATGAAGGAGGAGTTATAAAATGGGCCCTCCCATTTGATGAACAATTGTGTACCTCCCAACTTATATTGCACCTATCTCCAATCCAATCTCCAGACTCTGATGGATAGGAGAGGTGCCCTCCTCTAAATAATGAACATCTTCACATTTGGCTATATCCTTCATATCTCAATGAATGAATTCCCATAGATCATCATCTGAATCCTATTTCCCATCCCCTATCATACAATTCTGCATTCCCATCCCTGTCAGATCGCCCAATCAAAATTTCAACCTAAGCAGACAATTTCTTCCATTATGCTTTCTGAGATGCCTGTTCCACAGTCAAAAAATTTCCTTTCATTTTAAATCTATTCTTTCATGTCTATATACTAACCCTTATCGA
Organism: Antechinus flavipes; assembly: GCF_016432865.1. Lineage (NCBI taxonomy): Eukaryota > Metazoa > Chordata > Mammalia > Dasyuromorphia > Dasyuridae > Antechinus > Antechinus flavipes. The sequence goes on along the minus strand of NC_067398.1, from coordinate 461,683,311 downwards.
AATCTGGTTCCCCATATAATATAAAAATTATTATATATTATTTATACACATACACATATATACTTAATATAGATATTATGTTATTATATATTACATTATATATAATATATATAAGCATACACACACACATATATCCTTACATGCATCTTCACTCAATCTTCTCTGTTTACTAGGTGAGGCAGGAGAATACGTCTTGCTCTCCATTAATACTTCCAGTTTCTTCCCTTAACTCCATCCCCCAGTAATCTCATGCTATTCATCTCTATTTCCCAAACAAAATCCTGGTAGGTAGTGTCTATGCACCCCTTCAGGAAACTCCTCTTCCTTCTTCAATGAATTCAGTACCTGGCTCTCAAATTATCTCTCCTTCCCAACTCCCTCAAGGGGATTTTAACATGCACATCATCTCACCCTCAAATACCTTAAACATTCAGTTTCTCAACCTACTCACTTTCCATGAGCTACTCTTCTACACTATCTCAGACATACACATTAATAGGTCATACCCTTAATCTTGCCATCAACCAAAATTTGACTTTCTATATTCAAGAATTCCCAAATCCCTTTTTGGCTTTTCACTTCTCCTTGTCTTCCTTTACAAAATCCTATGACCTCCAATCCCTTAACCCTTCAATTCTCTCCCAGATCATCTCCCTTGCAATACTTTCCTCTTCTCTCCTTCTTGACTCCTTATTAAACTAATTCAACTCTACATTGTCCTTCTCTCTTGAATCTCTAGCCTCCATACTTAATGCCACCAATTACTCCCAACCAAGCCTCAGCCTTGGATCACTCCTACCATTCAGTGTCTTCACTTCTACATATATGCTGCTGAATGAATATGGAGTAAATCACACAACTATCTCAAATGGTCTGGATCCACTAAAATATTATACCATCTCAACTTGGTCCTCACTGGTGCTAGACAATCCTACTACACCTCCCTTATAAATTCACTATTCCATGCTTCAGAGTGGCTAATTTCAATCTTCCTCAGATCTCTCATGGCTTCCCCTACTTCCCACTTTGTCAGCTAAGAACTGTGCCTCGTATTTTATAGGAAAAAAATGAAGCCATTTGCCATGAATTTTCTCATATTCAAGCTTTTGTCAAGGCCTACAAATTCCATCTTTGCAAATATTTTTAATTCTCTTCTCTTCTTTGATTCCATCACCACTTTAAGGAAAGTCTTTATGATCTCATGCCTAGACTGTTATAATAGCCTGATAGTTTTTCTTGGCAAAGATAATGGAGTAGTTTGTCATTTTCCTTTTCCAGCTCATTTTACAGGTGAGGAAACTGAAGTTAAGTAAGGTTAAGTGCCTATCTTATGGTCATATAGCTAGTAAGCATTAGTCAAGATTAGAATCCATGTTTTTCTGATACCAGGTCCAGTATTCTCCTACATTATATGGCTTCCCCAAAGTTTAAAAAAGAAAAAGGAAAGGAAAAATATGTCCTGGATTTAAGATTCATATTTAAATTTAGAAAATATAAGAGAGACATAATCTAACTTTATTACTATATTAGTTATACCTGTCAACAAAAACATCATGGCATGTGCTAATTTTTTTTAATCTTCCCCTATCAGAATTAAAAATGATGCATTCTATTTGATTCTTTTCATTCTATCATTTTTTATCATTTATTAACTAGATAATAAATCAGAGAGCAATACAAAGCCATATTTTAGAAAAAATAATAGGAAAAAATTGTGTAATAAAATATGAAATGGTAATGGATTTCAGAATCTGGCACACCTTAAAAAGAAGTAGGTATACTGAATGATCACCAAGTCCAACCTATAAAGCACAAAGAGAGAAAACCTCCATCTACAAGTGTTCTAATATTTTTCATCATGGGACACTGGCAGGAATCTCCGATTCTTTGCTTTCACATTTTTAAGTGTGAATTGTGCAAGACTTCACCTACTGTTTGCCTTCACACTGAGATCTGAAATGAATCTATCAGGATAGATGTACATATTATTTGCTATTGGGAAATATAATCAATAACAATAAGTCTTCCTGGCAGGACTTCTTGTTTATCCTTTCGTGATTTTAGGGGAAAAGAATAAAAAAATACAAACAGATACCTTTTTGAGATTACTCTAAAAAATTTAACTAATCCTAGAGAAGAATATCAGTGATATCCTTCATGAAAATCAGAATGATAACAAAATGCAAAATTGGACAAATGTCAACTCGAGAGAGAGGTTTCTTATCTGCTAGCACAATGCTTAGCTGAGGGTTTGCTAAGCTTTAAAAAAAAAAAGAAAAAGAAAAAAATAGAATATCCTTCCTTAACCCCTCCTGCTCGAGAATAATGGACTTTTGTTCTCCTCAGAATTAAATATCAACTAAGTTCCAGCAGGAGTTCAATATTCAAAGCTTAAACAGAACAGATAACATAAATATTTTTCAGCTGAGAGACACTAACTAATACAGTACAGTAAACATTATATAAAGGGCAATTATTTTCCTTTGCCCCTTCTATTGAAATGATGTGGGATTCAGCTGGGAGCTTTCAACGGAGCCAGCAAGTATCCTAGTTTATTAAATGTAGTCAGTTGTCTCCCTATAGGGTTATTTTAATAAATTATACATCACTCTCCTTCTAGTGTAATAATCCTTTAACAGATGTGACCCCATATGTTAAACTGGAAATTACAGAGCAGCTAAGTGATCTGCTTTCTGAACAAAATAGAAACTCCTTGTGTGCCAACATGTGTCCAAGGAGAGCCATAGTTCTACCATCCCTTCTGACCATATTTCATTTGTACTTGCAGCCTTTCAATGACCACTCTAAAAATCTCACTTTCCTCACAAAATTTTCCCTGGCTCACAAGAAACGATCGTTCTTTCCCCTCAGTCCACTTAAATTAAATTCAATTTAACAAGCATTTATGAAATGCCTAACTCATGCAAGATACTGTGCTAGCCACCAGAGACAGTAAGACAAAGAGGAAACCCTCTAAAACAAGAACAGTAATCCCTGACCTTAAGAAGCTTGCCTGGGGGAAGAGAGAGAGAGCATATTTAAACAGATAAATTCCTTGAAGTTTATTTTTATTTCCAACACCTAACATAGTGCCAACCACATAGTTGGTTGAATTTGAGGGAGTGAACTAATACTTAGTAGGAGCTCTTAACCTAGTTTTTATGAACTTTAAAAATATATAACTATATTTCAATATAATTAATTTCCTCTGCAATCCTATACATTTCATTTTATTATACTTAAAAGCATTTTTTTCTGGGAAATTCTGGGAATTTCTGGGAATGGGTTTATAAGATTCACCAGATAGACAAAGCAATCCAGTATAAAAAAAAAAGAAAGAAAGAAAGAAAGAAAAAAAAAGTTAAGAACCCTTGAATTAATGTATTGAGGAGAGGCTTTTCCTATGAGATAAGCAGTTCATTTCAACTGAGAAAGAAACTGAGGTTAAAAGACAGAAAAAAGAAGGGAATCCATTCAAAAAAAAAGGGGGATAATGACCTATGCAAAGGCACTAAAGTAGGGGATACCAAGTATGAGGAAGAGTAAATAGATCAGATTGGCTTAAATGTTAATATGTGAAAGGGAGTAGTGGAAAATAAATCTAGAGATTCAGTCTGGAGTCAAAGTGGAAAAGTTTGCTTTAAACACAAGCAAAGAGTTGTGTGTGTTTTTTTTTCTCCTAGAAGTAATAAAGAGCTCTCAAAGATCCTTGACCATTGGCATTCTCAGACCAAATAACTAGAAACACTAAACCCCATAGAGAAACAACTCATTTATCACCAGTTGTGATATGCACCTCACAATCTGCTATTAAGTACATACAAAAATCTGTAGACAATCAAAATCAATGTCAAGAACTTCCTTTCCAGTTCTCATATGACAACTCCTTAGGCTCTCAGATAAGGACTGCTTATTCTTATTTTATCTTCATTTATTATGCAATTTTGTCAAGGTTGTTTATCTTGGTTTCACAGCCTTTTGATTAGAAGGGAAAAAAAAGGAAAGAGAAAAGGGCAACTATGAGTATCTAATCTCTATCACCATCTTTTTCCTCAATAAATCAAAAAGTTATATTGATGAAAGTGCTTTGTAAACTGGAAAATGCCATATTAATATGAGTTTTCGCTATAGTCCAAAGAATCACAGATTCAGAACTGGAGAAGAAGTTGGGGCTCCTATTTCTATGATAAGAAAACAAGAAAAATTCTTAAGGGTGTTTTTAAATAATCTCTATTAAGAGAGGAAAAACTGATGTCAAAAAGTTTATTATTCTTGGTTATAGGAGTGTTGGTAAACAGGATAAAATGACCGACCTTTCAGTTTCTACAGACAATAAACTAATAGTTTACATCTGGGTTTCTTGGGAACATAAAATTGTGTACAAATGTCCTTAGGCAATGATGAGACAGCAAGATAAAATATAAACCATTTCTAATATTTTTAAAAAGAGAAAAATATGTTTGGAAAACAGTCATTTCATTATAGACCCAGTGTAATAATGGGTAAATAAATGAGGCATCAATCTAAAATTAAATTCAGTGGGAGAAGAACCATTGCCTCCTGAGTTACAGATAGAGACATCAGAATGATGATGTGTCCAAATACTGATGCTAAGACTCTGGGCTATATTTCTAAGTATTTAAATATGAGAATTCACAAATTCAAAGAAACTTAAAAATGGGCAGAGCACTAGCCCTGGAGTCAGAAGGACTTGAGTTCAAATGTGAGCTCAGACACTTGATTACTTGTGTGATACTGGGTAAAGGAAGGAAGATCAAAAAAGTAGCATCCAAGAGTAGTAGATAAAACTGTGGAAAGAAAAATACAGGACATATGTATACATCAATTCCTCAAGGATTCTTTTTTTCCTTTTTTGGTAAACTTATATGTAAGCTCATAGCCTATATTTCAGTTTTAATATTCCTATATTCTTGTTCTCTTCGTTGAATTATCTCTGTCTATTCTAAAGACTCTGAAGCAAAATATTTTTCAATTTTTCAGACTAATGGCTAAGAAATGCTTTTAAAGTTCAAGGCACTGACAAGGGGGAGGGTCTCAAAAACAAATTGCCATGAAAAAAGAAACCATAAACAGAAAAGAATTCATTAGCTTTCTATGGTAAAACTTAATTTCAATATATATTTTAATTTTAATAACAGCTTTGTGCTTTTAAATAATAACTTTCCCAAGTATAGTGGATTGGCAGAGAGGAGTTTTGGTATAACAAAAAGAGAGAATTCCTTGGAATCAACAAGACCCAAGTTCCAGTCCTGACTTTGACATAGTCTAGCTATAGGACCACAGAAAAATTTCTTAAATTCAGGGTCCTACACAACTCTCTAAGACTATAAATTAATTTCTAAGATGCTTAGGTTGTTGTTCTGTATTAGTGAAAAGAGTTTACACACTGGAAGCTCCCCATATCAATGAAGCAACAGGTCTGGATGCACTATTTTCCCCAACCCTCACCAATCCCTCTCAAAAAATACTGACCTTGAAACAATTACTATAAATGGCCTATCATCTGAAGAAAAGGGGTTAGCATTCACAAGATCATTCCTAGCATTCCTGATTAACATCTCACCAAAACAGATAATATATATTGTGATGACTTTTATAAATAATGTACAAGTTATTTTTATGCAAAGATATACCTTATGTTTTGGGTCTTAACAGATGGCAAATTCTTTTTACCAGGGTTTAAAACTTGCACACTGGGACTGAGAATTATTTATACAGTAAACACTTTAGCTGATCTTATCTTTGGACAAGTTTAATTAAAGGATGAGATACCAGTAGCACAATAAAGCAGGCTCATGGGAGAAAGAAGTTAACTTCCTTCTTCCATGAATACATTATTTTGCCACTGCAATTTAAGGCATACATGTAAATTAATGGGACTTTAGAGTTTTATGATAAATCCCAGAAGCATTTGGCTTTTTTGTTGGCTCTTTTCAAACTCAGTGTTAATAAAGCTTTAACACCCAAGGCAGGGAAGGATGCTGAACTGGCAGTTTAATGAAACATTCCTGCTAATTTTTCTTAAATAGTTCTCTAGGATCCATCACACCTTATGTAGATGTTCACTTTCTGTTTTATACTAGGAATGTATCACAGGAAAACAAATAAGATTTTTTAAAAATGCCTTCACCTCAGAGATCTTACCTAGGTTATTGGGAAACCATGAGAATTAATGAGACAGTGATCCTCAACACAGAATATAAAATATATGGTAGCATATGAAATATAAAATATGTGGTTTGTCATTTTGTTTTTGTTTGTTTTAAGACTACTACTATCTTTTTCTCCTTCCTCAGTAGAACCTTCCTCTCATTACAATTATATATGATCAAGAAAAAATAATAAACATATTGGCCATGTCTGAAAGTGAATTTGGGCTAGTATTTTAATTGCAGTAATGAAGTTATGGGATTTTTAGTGAGAATGTGGCTTCTCTGAGGGCAGGGACCATGTTGCTTTTTTATTGGTATCTCCAGTTTCCAGAACAAATGCATCATTCAGACAATGAGAAGTATTTAATAATAACTTGATAGAATAGATGAAAAGTATTCCAAAATATAATCTGGTATCCAACTACCACATTTTGCAGAAGACAAAACTGAGGTCTAGAAGTCATAATCACACAGCAGCACAAAGGCTCAGAGTTAGATTCTCTATCTCCTAAGCAATTGTTTTTCCCCAGTATGGGGGAATTTTATAAATGTACTTTAAAAAATAATAATAAATGAACTAGTAAGGAGCTCCATGCATCAAGAATAGAAAACAGGGCTTTTGACTACTGCTTCAGTGCTTTTTCAAGAGTTTTGTTCGAGTGGTATATTAATGACCTGAAAGCATCTCTTCAGAATGAGTATGCCTAGAAAAGACTGAATGCTTTCAAGACTAATAGCAGATGGCATTACTCCTTTAAATACTTTGCCTGATGTTCCATAGTGGGCAAAGAGGAAATGATGAGAAGCTAGAGAATCAACTAGAAAGTAAAATTAAGTATCCTGGGCATTTTATTTTAAAGCAACATCTACAGACCCAAAGGACTTTATGTACCTGGTACAGAACCTGGATCTTTTTAATTATAAGGCAGGGAAGGATACCTCTGATACCAAAAGCATGCTATATTATAGATTTGAGTGGCATAATTTAAACTTAAAATCAATTTAAAATAGTTCTTATTCTTCTCTCCTATTTAATGGCTTGCTTCACTTTTGGTTCAGCAACATAGGACTATGTTCCAGGAAGTACACTGCTGAGCTATTATCATACTTCTCAGGGGGTAAAAGACAATTGGATTTGGCCCCTTCCTCATAACACACCAGAGGCATGCAATTAATGGCACAACAACATCTACCCTGCTGTGTCCAATACTACTCAGCTCCTTGGCTGTTAGAAAGTGCCATGTGGAGGCAAAGGAGGAAAAAAAGACTGCCATGCAATACACATGGTATTCATGGAAAAGGAAAAAAGGAAAGAAGGAAAGAAGGAAGGAAAGAAGGAAGGAAGGAAGGAAGGAAGGAAGGAAGGAAGGAAGGAAGGAAGGAAGGAAGCAAGGAAGGAAGGAGGGAGGGAGGGAAGAAGGAAGGAAAGAAAGGGAAGGGAAGGAAGGAAGGAAGGAAAGAAGGAAGGAAGGGAAGAAAGGAGGAAGGGAAGGAGGGAGGAAAGGAGAGAGGCAGGGAGGGAGAGAACAGACAAAGAGAAAGAAAAGAAAACAAAAGAAAAGAAGGAAAAAGTGAGATGCCACATGAATCAGAATGACAAGGCTCAGAAATAAAAAGCTCACCAAAGTTCATTGGGTTTATGCTAAACCTATAATTTGCAATTAAATCCATTTCCACCCTATGACTGGCTGAATGACATTAGCAATAACATCACTAATATTGTGGTTTGAGCTCAAAAAGAAGTCAGTGATCCTTCAGGGTAGTGGAGTCAAGTTTCAGTGGTGCATGAAAATCAAGGTTATTACCTGAAACATATCCCTATCAAACTACAACTTCGTCTTGTATGCAAAGAATATCAATTAAAGGCACTGTGCTGCACAGATGGCATGCCCTTATTTCAAACAGAGTTTAAAGTCTGTTTCACATGACTGGAGCAAAACCTTCGAGTAAGACAACTATGGTAGGAGACTGGCACTCAAAATTCCTTACCTCCTCCCCCACAAAGATTGGCAGGCTTAAAAAAAAATGATATTTATCAAATGGAACAACCACAACAACAAGAAACAAAGGGTGAGTGGTACGCAATGGTTGGCTTCATGTGCAAAGAAAAAGTCTAATGTTAAAATCAAGAGATGCCATTTTTGTCTGAATGAAAATAAAATCAATGAGATGACCTTTGAAGAGCGATAACTGAGAGAATCACACATCAGGTAGGGATCACACTGCCACCAAATGTGATTTAGAGAAGAAGCATCTAACATGTATCTGGAAAACACGTAGTTACCTTTCTCTCACTAACATATCCTTAGCATTAAAAACAACCGATTCAGCTAATTCCTAAATTGGATTAAATAGTTCTTTAAAAATGTGAACTCCCCTTCACGCTCCACCCCCTGCTTCAGCACCACTTAGTGTTTTTTTGCTTTGTTTTGTTTTATTTCAGGAACAAACTTCTTGGTGGAGGACAGTCAACTTGTACACAGAGGTGACTGTGTCAATTACAATACTGTAGCTGACTAATGCAGTGACCAGATCGATGTATATAAGTGAATAGTTATAATACTAAGCCTTACAAAAAGGTCTATATTTTTATTTCTTCCCCTTCTCTGACCCCATGCTAAACAATTAAATTAAATTCTTAAAAGGGCTCCCTAGCAATTACAAAGTGTTAAAAGATATGAATGATTTTTTTTTCTTTTTAAAGAAAATTTCTAACAGAAAGTTGCAGTATACATAGTTTTCCTGTATCTGTTTTAATAATATAAACTTAATATTAAAGCAAACGTCAAAAATGATCTTCAGTGTTCACTTCACAAAGAGCTTATATGATCTGTTTCAAAAAAAAATTATTGTTAAAAGCAATAGATAATTTAAGATAATAAAATAAGATAAATTAAGATAATAATAAAAGCAAAAGATAATTTAATAAAAGCAATAATAAATTAATGAGATAATTCCTCATGAAATAAGTCCACTACCAGGCAACTTTTTTTTTTTTAAATCATCTCTTTGCCCATTTGGTGTAGGTTGGAAGCAAGAGTGAAACAAATAGCCCAAAAACATAGATATAAATGAATTGAACTATATCAGGATAATAATATAATTCTGAAATTGCAATAATTAAAGCTAAAGTGGACCTAAGAAATCAGCTGCTCTAACACAAGCACTTTAAACTGTCACTTAAATTTGAGTAACACTATATTCTCAAAAAGCTTTCACGTCTTGGCTAAGAAACTTCCCTCAAATTTATGGAAAAAAATTGAAGCCTTTCACTAAGAATTCCTCTTTCTTCCCTCCTCCTCATCTTACATCATATAGCCATCTTCCTTCACCCATCTCAAATGAAAAAGTGACCATTCTAAGTACAAATGTTCTCATTACATCCTATCTTCTAGGATCTCCATGCTTTATCTTCAATCTGGCTGTTATTTCTCTATTCTCTCTCCTACTCTCCAAAAATCCTTACTGGATCCATTCATGCCTGTTTATTATCATCTCCTATCTCCTCTCCCTTTCATTGCTAAACTCTTTGAGAATGTCTACAACATTCTTCTAAATTCTTAATAGTCTGGCTTTCACATTCAGCCAAAATTATTCTCTCCAAAGTTATGATTTCCTAATTGCCAAATCTATTGGCCTTCTCTCAAGCCTCAACTTTCTTAACTTCACTGAAACCTCTGGAACTTTTGATCATCCTTTTCTATTTGATATTCTCTGATCTCTATTTGTTTGTGTCTTTACTCTCTCCTAATTTCCTTTTGTCTAACTGTTTCTTCCCAGTCTCCTTTACTGGGTCTTTATCTAGGTCCTCATTTCTTAAATTGTGATTTGTGACCTCATATAGAGTTTCATAACTAAATGTGGGGGATCATAAAATTATGATCTATTATCAGTAAATATTTGATTTGCATACCTATTTTATATGCCTCTATACCTGGGATCATGTAAAAGTTTCTTAGGTGGGGAACTAAGAGAACGAGGGAGAAAAGTCTGGAACATAAAATCTTACAAAATGAATACTGAAAACTATCTTTACATCTATTTGAAAAAAATAAAATACTACTGAAAAAAAAATTGGGATGAAAAAGGGGATGTAAGTGGAAAAAAGTTTAAAAAACCCTAATATAACACTATATACATTAACTATCGGTGTCTCATAGGGCTCTCCTGGGCCCTCTTCTTTTCTTCCTCTCATGCTCTACTTATTTTTATGTATGATTCTCAAATCTACTTATACAGCTGTTACCTTTCTATTGATCTCTAGTCATCTCCAACTGCCTTTTGGGTATTGTACAGTCATTATCTCTCCCTCCAAAATTTCTCTCTTTCCAAACTTTATTATTACTGTAGATAATTGTGGAACACCAACCTCCCACTCACTGTGGTTTGAAACCTATAAAATATATTTTATTCAGAAAATATAAGTACAAAACATATGTTGAGAGGGAGAGAGGCAGAGAGACAGAGAGAATAAGCAAAAGCCCACCACTGGAATTTATACCCATAATTGGCAATGACAAACAAGGGCAGATGAATATATTCCATCTAATAGAACTTTTGAAGACTAATGGAAAGTTGCCAAGACCAGATGGATGTCCTGATGTGATATCACAACTATAACACAAATTATCTTTGGAAAGTATTTAGTTCTCAATGGGTAGCAACAAGAATGGAAATTTAATGACAATGAAGAATTCCTTAACTCTCACTCTTTTTCACATTCCATGTCAAATTAGTTGCCAAGGTCTGTCAATTTTGATTTTGTAACATCTCTTGCATATACTTCCTTCTCTCCTCTGACAATGCTACTTCTTTTCATCACTTCATGCCTAGACTATTACAAAAGTTTTCAGGTTGGTCTCCTTGACACAAAGCCAAGTCTCTCTGGCTCTCTAATATTCCTCCTACACTCAGCTGCCAGAGTGATCTTCCTAAAGAACAGGCCATTTCCTTCCCTGCCCCACACTCCTCTCAATGATCTCCAATTGCTCCCAATCATTTCCAGGATCAAATACAAAATCCTTTGGTGTTCAAAGCTTTTCATAACTGTCCCACCCCATTCATTTTGGATTTACAATCCAGACTGGCCTCCTAACGGTTTCTCATATGAGATACTCCACCTCCCAATGCCTGACATTGTCTTTGATCATCCCAATTCCTGGAATGCTCTTCCTCCTCATCTCTCCCTTCCAGTTTCCAGGCTTCAAGTCCCAGCCAAAATATCCTACTTTACAGAAAGACTTTTCTGATCCCTCTTAATTCTTATGCCTTGTTTCTATTAATTATTGCCAATTTACCATGCATGTAGCTTATTTGCACAGTTATTTGTATGTTGTCTCCCCCATTTGCCTAAAAACTCCCTGAGAATAGTTTTTTTTTTTTTTGACTATTGTATCTCCAGTGCTTAGCACAATATCTTGAACATAAGTGGTTAATTTACTGACTGACTGATTCACTTGATCTTCAGAGCCTCAATTAAATAGAGAGAAGGTATTAACCCCATTTGATAAATAAGGAAATTGAGGGTAAAGGAAGCTAAGTGACTTAAAGTCTAAGATTCTGACATGAATAAAACTGTAAAAGTAAACTAAATCAAAGTAAATCAAATGCTGGCACTTCTAAATAACTCTTAACTTTTCAAATTTCCACATATGGTAAAATTTTAAGAACATCACTTAACTAGTCAGCAATTTAAAAAAAAAAGTTTATGAACAGATTACATTTTAACTCTTCAAAATATGTTGTAATGAATTCAAATTTAAGATCATTCCAAGGGGGAAAACAAGTAGGCATGGTACTTTTAAAAGGAAAGTTCAATCCACAAGGAAACAAAGACTGAGATATTGATAAAAAATTGACAAAGTCTGGAGATTACACAAAAGAAGTGGTAATGTCAGAAGACAAAAAGAAATTATATGCAAAAGATGCTATGAAATCAAAGTCAACAGGTCTTAGCAACTAATTTGATAGAATATAAAAAAAGAATGAGGCATTAAAATATCTTTTATTGTTATCAAATTCCCTTTCTTATGCTACCCATTGAGAACTAAACATTTTCCAAAGATAATTCATGTCATTTTCCTGGATTGGTTACAGTGAATTTACATTGGTCTCCAAAACACCATGAGGAAAACTCTGACCATTTAGCGGCATTTTCCCTTACCCTTCCTCTCCCTGTCCATTTCAGCCTTCAGTTCTAAGCATAACCAGTTAGGATAAACAACACTAGCACCAAGAGGCACCTAACAATAGATATGTTTCAGAGATTTTTGCTTAAAAGAGTTTGAAATGCAGAATTCCCTATGGTTCAGTGAACCTGAATAATACCTGTCAAAGTTGTAGGAGTTAGGTATTGAAATTCCTTATATATGCTTCAGTTAACCATATTCCAGGTGACAAGCACCTGGAAAGTGCCTCATACACCTGGATTCTCAGAGTTTATTAAACAGAAAGAATGTTCATAGATGTCTTGTCTATGAATGGTCTCCCTTAAGCCACAGTATCTTGAGAATAGGTTTTCCAGACATCAGGATGCAATTTTGATTATTTTTAAGGATTATAACAAAACTTTAAAATCATTTATTATTTTATCATTTCTTCAATTAGTATTTATTTTTGATATTTCTTCAATTTTCTTATTTCTTTAATAATTCAAATTAGCTTTTGACTATGATAGAGGGCTGAACAAGAAGTGATGGATGAAAGTTATGAAGAGAAAATTTGTATACTTTGATATAATAAAAACCTTCCTAACAATGACAGGGAGCTAAAAGTGGAATTGTCTGCTTCAGGAGATCATGAGTTTCCTTTCTCGGGAAGTCTTTAAGTAAAAGCTTGAATAATTACTCATTGGGGATATTGTAGAATGGACAATTAGTCAAAGTAGGGTTTTAAGTAACTTAATAGATTCCTTCCAAATCAGGTTATGTGACTCTCGGGAAGAAAGTAGGGAAGATGACATGGCAGCAAAATAGATAGGAGTGTTGGGCTTGGGAGCCAGGAAGACTTGAATTCAATCTCTTCCTTGGACATTTACCAGCTATGTGACCTTGGGCAAGTCATTTCACCTCTGTTTGGCTCAATTTCCTAAATTGCAAAAGGATAATATAAAATGGAGATAATAATAGAGAGTATTTTGCAGGGATGTTGTGAAAATCAAATGAAATAATACTTGGAAAGCTCTTTGCAAATGTTAAAGTGTTACATAAATTCTAGCTCCTATTATTATTACTATTACCCGCTTAAGGATATTATAATGGATAAGTGAATGTCACTGAGGCAAATGCCAAATTTCTCTTTTAAAATGTTAGAACATAACAATAATCAGGAGAAAACCATTGAGGGAAAAAATATATATAGCTGATACCTCAGGGTAAAAACAGCATGGGAGGTGGAGGATAAGGATGGAATTAGGGATTCTCCTAACAGTATGCATGTCTTGTGATGCCAAAAGCTTTAGTCATATCTCTGAATAAAAGCAGGCAATTCTCCATTACATTTTACTGTCAAAATATCTTTCCAATAAATATCTCTAATTGTTGACAAATTATATAGAGAACACAGTTTCCTAAACTGTAGGTAGTGGCTCCACATAGGATCTCATAACTGAATGTGGAGGCCAAAAAATTATAATTTAGGGTCAGCTAAAGGCACAGCAAATAAAGCACTGGCCCTGGTACCCAGAGGACCTGAGTTCAAATCTGGCTTCAGACACTTAACACTTTCTAACTGTGTGGCCCTAGGCAAATCACTTAGCCCTCATTGCCTCACCAAAAAAAAAAAAAAAAGGAAGAAGAAGAAGAAGAAGAAGAAGAAGAAGAAGAAGAGAAGAAGAGAAAAAGAAGAAGAAAAGAAGAAGAGAAAAAGAAGAAAAGAAGAGAAGAGGAAAAAGAAGAGAAAAAGAAGAGAAGAGAAAAAGAAGAGAAGAAGAAAAAAGAAGAGAAAAAGAAGAGGAAAAAGAAAAGAAGAAAAAAGAAGAGAAGAAAAGAAGAAAAAGAAGAAGAAAAAAGAAAAGAAGAAAAAAGAAAAGAAAAAGAAGAAGAAGAAGAAGAAGAAAGAAGAAGAAGAAAAGAAGAAGAGAAGAAGAAGAAAAGAAGAAAGAAGAAGAAGAGAAGAAAAGAAGAGAAGAGAAGAGAAAAAGAAGAAAAGAAGAGAAAAAGAAGAAAAGAGAAAAAGAGAAAAAGAAGAGGAAAAAGAAAAGAAGAAAAAAGAAGAGAAGAAAAAAAGAGAAAAAGAAGAAAAAAGAAAAGAAGAAAAGAAGAAGAAAAAGAAGAAGAAGAAAATAAATTATGATTTATTATCAGCAAATGTTTGTTTTATATACCCATTTTTATATACCTATATACCTTGGATCAAATAAAAATTTTTCAAGCAAAAAGGGACTGTGGATGGAAAAAGTTTAAAAAGGCCTGACATGGTCAATCAATAACATTAAGAACAAGAGTTATTCCCTAATAAATACACAAAACATAAGAATAGGTAGTTTTCATAAATAACATTACACATTATCAATCACCATGCTAAAAATCACTCAGAATAAGAGAAAAACAAATGAAAGTAATTCTGAAGTTTTAGCTCACACTTGAATTATCAAAGATGATAAAGCTTGAAAATGATACATATTGGATGGGCTGTGGGAAAATAAGCATGCTAATTTATCTAATAATATATTACTATATCCAATAATACACTACTGGTAAAACTGTGAATTGACCCCTTTGCTCTGAAAACAATTTGGAACTATAAAATGCATCATTGAATTTTGGCTTCTTGACACAACAACACTGCCTACCTGATCAAAAATGGAGTAAAATGTCTCAAATGTACTAAAAAAATGTGTAAGCCAGCATTTTTTATTTTTGGTAGTAACCAAGAACTAGAAGGAAAGTAGATGCAAAATAATGGGGGAATAACTGAACAAATTATATTAATTTAATGGAATATTATTGTACTATAAAAAATGAATATGAAGAGTTCACAGAAACTTAGGAAGACATAGGAAGTTATAAAGTTAGCAAAGCTAGAAAAATAATTTACATAATAACCACAATCTTATTTTTTGCTTTACATTATCTGTATTTTCCACTGTATTCTTCCCTCCACATCCTCTCAAAAAGCCATCCTTTTAACTGTTTGAAGAAAAAAAGAAAAGAGCTAACTAAACTAAAGTAATCAAAAAGGTTGATGTAATATATCCAGTAGCCCATAGCCACAGGACAAACTCCCAATTCTGCAAAGTGTCAGGGGGAGATGCCATCTCAAATCTATTCTTTAGGGCCAGGCTTGGTCATCCTGATTATACAGCATTCAGTTTGGATTGTTTGGGATTTTTTTCCTCCTATTTACATTGTTATATTTCATGTGTATAAGCTTTGCTTGCTTCACTATGCATTAGTTCATATAAGTTCATCAGTTCTTACAGCAAAGTAAGATTCCATTATATTAATATATCATACCCTGATTTATTTAACTATTTCTCAATGAATACATATCTATTTTAATTTACAAATTTTACAACAGTGGATAGAATGCTGGGCCTGATGTAAGGAAGAACTGAGTTCAAATTCGGCCTTAGATACTTACTAGTTGTGTGACCTTGGGCAAGTCACTTAAATCCTGTTTATCTCAGTTTTCTCATTTATAAAATAAGCTAGAGAAAGAAATGACAAACCATTCCAGTATCTTTGTTAAAACCCCCAAAAGGTATCGTGAATAATTGGATATGGCTGAAATGATTGAACAAAAAACAATAAATATTTTGACATATATGGAATTTTATTTTGGTCACTAACTACTAGTAGTGAAATCCCTGGGCCAAATGTTATGGACTTTTAATTGACTTTCTTTGAATAATTCCAAAATGCTTACAAAGAATAATCTTAACAAATTATAATTACAACATTGACTAATCCCATTTTCTGTCATTTTAGCAAATTTGCTGGAAGTGAAGTAAAAACCAAGTGTTTTAATTTTTCATTATTTTGGACATTCTTTCATAAGATTATTAACAATTTGCAATTTTAATTTTAAGAAATGTTTATTTATATCATCTGGCCACTTAGAAATAGGTTTTGATATATTCTGGTAGTTTTCTATGTATCTTAGATATCAGATAGTTTGCTAAAAAAGTATGTTCTCCCCTGCCCTAGTCAATTATATCTTTTCTTAGCAAAATTCCATGATTTTTTTTCTGTGAAAAAGCATTTGAATTTTATACAATAAAATTATTTTATCTTTTGCAAATTCATACACTGTGTTAGTTAAGAATTAACCCCTCTTAGTGGCCAGAGATTAGAAAAAGAAACTTTTGTTCTTTTTCCTTAATCGTCCACTATTATCTTTTAGATATGTAAGCTCCTTAGGGGCAGGAATTGGTTATATAATGAGAAGTGGAGATTCACATCCAGTAACTTCTATAACATCCAAGCGGAATCAGAGGAGAGACTTGTGCTTCAGAATAAAAAATAAAATATGCTTCTGGAATTTCAAAGATGTTATCAAATTAACCTAAACACCCATTCTTGCAAGAATCTAAGATAATTTTTCCTGCATTAAAAAAAGAATTCATCACAATTCCAGAAAAGAGTGCTTAAAGTCATGCATAGATGAGAAGAGCTCAAAAAGGATTTTGAAAATCAAGTAAGAAGAAAAATTGGGAAAAGAAATGAGAATGATGCAAGAAAATCATGAAAAAAGAAGTCAACATCTTGGAAAAAGAACCCCCCCCCCAAAAAAAAAAAACAACACTGAAGAAAACAACACACTTAAAAAACAAAACAGGTCAAATAGTAAAAGACATACAAAAAAAGTCGATGAGGAGAAGAATGCCTTGAAAAGTAGAATTAGACAAATGGAAAGAGAAACAAAAATTTACTGAAGAAAAAAAAAATTTAAAACTCCTTAAGAAACAGAATTAGCCAAGTGGAAAAGGAGATACAAAAACTCACTTAAGAAAATAATTTCTTAAAAATTAGAACGAACAAATGGAAGCTAAATGACTTTATGAGAAATCAAGAAACAATAAAACAAAAACAAAACAATGAAAAAAAAAAAAGAAAACAATGTACAATAACTAATTGGAAAAATAACTGATCAGAAACCAAAAGATCCAGGAGAGAAAATGTAAAACATATTGTACTACCTAAAAGCCATGCTTAGAGAAAGACCCTAAACATCATCTTTCAAGAAATTATCAAGGAAAAAAAATGCCCTGATAAACCAGAGGGTAGAATAGAATTGGAAAGAATCCACTAATCACCTTCTGAAAGAAAAAAAAAAAAAAAGAAAAAAGAAAACTTTAAGGAGTATTAAAGCCAAATTCCAGAACTCCCAGATCAAGGAGAAAAAAAAAAAATTACAAGCAACAAGAAAGAAACAAATCAAATATCATAGGGCCACAGTCAGGATAATGCAAGATTTAGAAGATTCTACATTAAAGGAAAATGATATTGTTTTTGGAGAAAAGAAGCTAGGATTACAACTAAAAATCACCTGCCAAGTTAAAATGAGTATAACCCTGCAGCAGGAAAAATGAATGTTTAATGAAATAGCTGACTTTTGATGAAAAGAGCTGAATAGAAATTGTGACCAAAAAAAAAAAAGCATAAAAAGGTAAACAAGAAAGGGAAACCATACGGAACATAATAAAATTAAATTATTTAATTTACTACATAGGAAGACAATATATATAACTCAAGAACTTTCTTATGGCAATTCAAAGGCATGTGTTTATATAAAAAGGAACACACTGGGAGAAAGTGAAAGGAAAAAGTAGAATGGAGTAAATTATCTCATAGAAAAAAGGCAAGAAAACGACAATGGAGGGGAAGATGAGGAAGAGAGCCTGGAACTAAAAGTTGTAAAACAAATTATAATTGAATATTATAACAACATAAAAAACAAAAAATATTTTCAGACAGATCTAGCAAGAAGTACATGAACTGATGCAGAAAAATATTAACAAAACTCAGAACACAACAATGGTGAAACATGCTACCAATCTCCTGACAGAAATAATGAATTCAAAATGAAAAATGGGATTTTTTTCAGAAATGGCAAATTTGCTTCTACCCCTGAATTTTACAAGGTTTTAGCCAAAATAAATGAATAAAATGAACAAATTGATAAAAGCGTTTGCAAAGACTTTCTTTGATTTATCGAATTCAGCATGTAGGATTTTTTGTAATTAATAGAACTAAATATTCTTCAGATCTTGAACCATTTTTGGTCCCTGGTACAAATCCAATTTGATCATAGTGGTTAATTTTTCATTTTTTAAGGGTGGGAGGGAAAAGGGGACATGGTGGTGGCAAATTAGTATAGATTTTTACCAGGGTTTTATTTAATTCATTAAAAATTGATATTAATAAATAATACTACTTTGTAGGTATCTTTCTTGGCTTTATCCTTTCCTATATTATACTCTCCTCTATCCTCTACTCCTCAATTCATTTATGAATCCTTGCTATTCCTTAATTTTAAACCATTAAATACACTGATTAACCTATATAGCACTTGGACTTTTTAGTCCAGGATATTTTACTTTTGCTCCTTTGATTTCACATTTATTAATTTAAACTTTTGTCTCTATTTTTGTCTTCAGGTGACCTTCTTTCCATTTCTTGATGATGTCGTCCAGTCTACTATGTTTAAATATTTTCTTGGCACCAGATAATTTAATTAATTGTTCCTTCTTTGGCCACTGTACTTGCATACCTTTCAAATACTCCTCTTGGTTGGGGTCTTTGCAATTCAGTCAACTTATTAAGTAATTACTGTGTGCTAGGCACTGTGATAACTAGTAGGGATACAATAAGCAAAAAACAATTATAGCCCTCAGAGAAGATACTAAAAATCATATGCATACACATACATACATCTGAGTATATATAGATACACAGATATGTCCACAGAATAGGAGAGATAAAACAATGGAGAGAGAGACACAAATAGAGATGGGGTAAAATAGGCAGAAACAGAGAGGGGGGACAGGGAGAAGGAGAGGGACAGGGATAGGGAGAGGGAGAGGGGGAGAGATAGAGAAAAGAAGAGGGAGAGAGAAAGAAAAAAAGGAGAGGGAGAGATAAAGAGAGAAAAGGAGAGAGAAGAAGAGGGAAAGGGAGAGGGAAGAAGGAAGGGGAAGGGAGAAATCAGAGTACTTATTTTCAAGAAACTCATAGTAAGGGAAATAAGACACATACACATGTAATTATAATATAAAGTTAAATGAAAGATGGCATAGCATTGACAAAATAATGGGTTTGGAGTGAGAAAAACTGAGTTTGAATCCTTACTTTGCAACTTACTATTTGTGTGGCCTGGGTGTGGTATTTCATTTTAGCAACTAGTTTTCCTCACTGAAAAAATAAGGAGGTTGTGCTAAGAAAGCCTCTCATATGAAGGTAACTGGAAAAGGAAAGGCATTAGCAGCTGAGAAAGGTTTCCTGCAGAAAGTGAAATTTGAGATGAGACTTGAAGAGAATTGATGATGAAGAGATAGAGGTAAGGGGGACAAAGGATTTCAGGTATAAAGGACATGAAGCGTCAAAGGTACAGAGATGGGAAATAATTTGTGGTATTCAACAACTGAAAATAAGCATTGTAGCTGGATTATTAAGTATACTGAAGTGAATAAGGGATAAGAACATGGGAAAGTTAGAAAAGCACCAAGCTATGAAGAAGTTTAAAGGCCAAAAAGAGGCTTATATTTAATCTTAGAGGTTTAAAAAAAAAAAAAGTGAAAATTACTGAGACCCAGGGTGACAAGGTTTAAACCATGCTTTATGGAAAAATCACTCTGGCAGCTGAGGGAATAATGAATTTGACTTGGGAGGTAGTGGAGGCCAAGAGACCAATTAGAAGTCTACCATAATAGTCCTGGGAAGAGGTGATGAGTGCTGAACTACAGCTGTGATTGTATAAATGATTGTTCTTGTTAATCTCTCAGGTACCTCCCACTTCTTACATTTTATGATTCTATCTTTGCTTGTATTATAGATACTTAAGAGTTAGAAGGCATATTTAATAATCTAATCCAACTCCCTCTTTTTAAAGGTGATTGAAATAAATGCCACAGGGTTACAAAACGTGGTTATATCATTGTTAGTTAATATCAGAGTCAAGTCTGGAAGTCTTGTCTTTGATCCATAGCCTAGTATTCTTTCCACCATTCTATACTGCTTAGATTGCTGCTCTTAGGAGTTAGGAAAACATGTGTTTGCCCCACCTCAAGACACTTATTATGTAACTATAGGAAAGTTACTTTAACTATTCTGGGACTGTTTTCTTAAAAGTGTAAATTAAAAGTTAGATCTACTGACTTCTAATGTCCCTTCCAGCTCTAAGTCTATGAAATATCATTATGGAATATTGATAAGGCTGATAAAATCTGTGCAAAGACAAATACTGAATATGTGGGTTATCAATATCTCTTTCTTCTTCTTCCCCTTATATTTTAGCTACTTCACTGCCCACACTACCATTAGTATGTGATTCCTTTATTACCCTGACAAGTGAATGCAATCTAATTATGTTGAATATGTTTAATTTGTTACTAGTCTAGCAAAACTCTAAGACAAAAAAGGTTAAAACAACTAAGTAAAAGGAGACCTGATTCAACGATTCACTATTCTATATAATTCTTATTCCCTATTAGAATTCAATTCATCAAGCATTTTTTGTTTTCTGTGTAAATGCAATTTGCTAGACACTAAGGTTTTGAATGTGTCAATTAAATCCTATCTGCCTCAGTTTCCTAATCTATAAAAGGAGCTGAAGAAGGAAAAGACAAACCAGTCCAATAAACACTAAATGGGATCATAAAGAGTCAGCTGGCTAATGACTAAACAACAACAAAGGTTTTTAAAAGACGATTACAATTAGAATACTTATTTTCAAGAAACTTACAATATACTAAGAGAAAAAAGGCACATACACATGTAATTATGATATCAAGTGAAATGAGAGATGGCATAGAATTGAAAAGATAACAGATATGGAGACATATTATTTCTAGCTCTTCAATGAGCTGAATTTATTATGGGGCAAGATAGAAAAAGTTCATTAAAGTGACTTCTGAGCTGGGGCTAGAAGGGTGATGTATCAGATTTCAACAGATGATGACTAAAAAGAAGGTAGAGGAAACAGCTTGAGCTAAATCATGGCATTAGAGTATAGGGTTAAAGGAATTGTGAACAACAGGTTTGGTACTTCAGCTATCTAAAGGAGAGTTACAAAAAAGCAAGCTGGAAAGGAAAGTTGGAGATTTTGAAAACTCTTAGATGACCGGCTATACTGCTGGCACTTAATTCTGTAGCCAAAAAGAAGCTGTCTTACACAGATTCTGATAAAAGTAGGTAAACACTAACAACCATAATTAGAATAAATTGCCAGAACAAATACTGGTGTGACATATGATTATGTCAAGAAATGATGAGTTCAATGATCTTAGAAAAACATGGCAAGATTTATACAAAATAATGAAAAAGAAACTGAGCATAACCAAGAAAACACTATAATACAGTAACAGCAATATTGTTTTAAGAGCAACTTTGAATGAATAAGAAATTTTGACTATATAAATATGTAAATTAACTACAAAGTACCTATGAAGAAAGATGCTGTCTGCATTCAGAGAAAAAATTGACAAAGTATATATAGGATGATTTTACATATGTACATACATATTTGTGTCTAATGATAGCCATCTTTGGGGGGAGAAAAGAAAAAAATAAAAGAAAAAAAATTTACACAATAACTATTATATATTTGAAAGAGATAACAAGTTGTATATAATAGATTTGCAGTTTCTTGCAATCATTTTTTATTTTTATGAAACTTCACTTTTTTTTCTTCTTGTGTTTTTTCCCCTCATGGTTTTTCTCTTTTGTTAAAACTGATTTTTCTCTCCTAACATGATTCATATGGAAATGTTAAGAAAAAAAAAAAAAAAAGAATGAATGTACATGTATAACCAAAAAAAAAAAAAAAATGAAAAGAATTTACACTATGATATAAAAATGCATCTACTATTTCATGACTTAAAAATAAGTTTAAAAAATTTTAAAGAAAAAATACCAATACGAGGTACCTGCAATCATCTACTCTGAATTAGGTTAATAACAGTGGGAACAAGAAAGAGAAGATGGATGTGAGAGATACAAAACACAAAAATGCCACACTCCTCTGTGTAAGGTGGGAAGAAAAAAAGGAGTCCAATGTGACTGATGTTTCAAAACCAGGACAATGGTGGTATTAGTAATAGAAATCATAAAACCTGTGAGAAAATTTCATGGAAAAGTTGAAGAATTGGAAATGCTTTTATAATATAGAATCAACACCAAACTGTTCATTGAGCCTATAATATAGCGGTTTCACCTTCTGATATTAGGGCAAGCACCAAATCTGACTTGTTTCCTAGTGCCCTCTAGCATGCATTTAAGTAACAGATTCTTCAAAAAAATAAATAATTTCTTGTTTGAAAGAAACTAGGAATTCTTTTTAACACCTTTTTGAATGAACATGATATCCAATCTTAGTATTAAAAACAATAAATGAATAATTTAAAAGAAAAAGAACTACCATAAGTAATATATTTAATCTTCATCTGTAAAATACTGAAATGAAGTATGCATAAATTTACGCCCAGAGCTACCTAAAAGTAAAGATATTCTAGATTTCCTCCAACATGAGGATTTTATGTTAAATTATAAACAAAAAAATACTATATTTGTAAAACACAGACTACCACTCATTCCATTCTTCCCCATCCCTGGAACTTCAGTTTTCTACATCTCAATTCCATTAACACATGTAATAAAAATTAAATTATAGAATTAAATTACCAGATTGGTGTTCAGCAGATTTTAGGATAAAACTTATGTAACTAGAAACATTAAGAAGTTTAGTATTCTATATCCATTTTCGCTTTTGTGTATAATAAAACACTGATAACTATGTGTAAAAATATGACATCCAGTGGAGAAAAACTGCTATAGCAATAGTTAAAATGAATGGGATGTCTTCAGAAATGAGCATATTTTAAGTACGGAATTAATATTAGTTAAGGCCATATATTTAGAATTTAACTGCACTGTGAAGTCAAATTAACTCTAATTCTGATTCTCCTGGGCAAGTGACTAAAACTTTCTAGACCTTAATTCCTCAATTAAAAAATAAAGGATTTGGTGTAGTTAATCTATAAAGGCCCCTTCAATTCTAAATTTTTAATCCTAGGATACTTACTCTAAAATTATAAGTATTAAAAATGATTTGGTTTCATCATATTTCTAGTTCTTAGAGTATAAACTTTACCCCCAAAAAGGGAGAAGGGGTGGCACAATTAATCTAACTGCTGTTAAACCCTAAAATAATACCTAAAATAGAAACGTTAAAAAAAAGTGAAGGTTTTATCCTAAGGTATGTCACCTTGATCAAACTGAAATAATTTTTAACTATAAATTTCAGTTTTTCTTTCTTGTTAAATTAAGGCCTAATATTTTATACCATCACAAAGATAATCTATTTTCTAAAAGGAGCATAACATTAAATAAAGCTTTTATTAATTGAATTAAATATCATGTGCCAGGTAATTATGCTCAGCATTGGGAATAAAAGTACAAGCAAAAAGAATGACAGTCTCTATCCTCAAGGGGCTTACATTCCAATGGAAGAAGAAAACACATACAAGAGGCAAAAAAGTGGGGGAAGAAGGTAATTCACAAAGGTTACTAGTGAGCATAATTGATTATTTTCTTAAGTAAGGATTAGAAAGAGGAACTCATCAATCAGAGAAAGGCCAGAGAAGTGGAAATGTACATAATGTAAAAGATACTGGGAAAAAGGTAGAAAAGTAGTCCTGTGAAATCAGGAGCTGAGTCAGATCAGGAGCGAATATAATAGGCATAGGTAAGTGAGGGGACTCAGTGGATAATGTGTTGGGCCTGGAATAAGGAAATTCACCTTCCTGAATTTGAATCTGAAGTCAGACATTTATTAGTTATGATATTCTGGATAAATCATTTAATCTAGTTTGTCTCAGTTTGTTCATCTGTAGAATGAGTTGGAGAAGGAAATGGCAAACCAGTCCAGTATCTCTGCCAAGGAAAACCTCAAACAGGGTTACAAAAAAGACCAAATGAAACAACTCAACTTCAAAATAGTTGGCATGGATTACTTCCTCAAATAGAAACTCCTAAGAGGGATTCATAAATCTCAGGAAGAGGCATCCATTTCACATTTTTGGGTCAAACTGATGAAATCACATGGTCTGCAATGGGATCAATTAAAGTTTCTGAATGAACCTATGATTCCTTTTGAAAAAGAATTGCATTTTTAAGGATTATATTTTTTCAATAAAACTTGTAGGAAATTTCTTTTTACTAGTTTATCATTAATACATTGGCTAATATATGAAAGTACAGGCAAAAATTCCTATTTTACTGAACTTTAAACTTTTAAAAATCTAATTAATGCAAAGATTAACTGCCATTTTTCAGATAGCAAAACTATCCCATAGTGGCAGAGCAAAATCACTGAACTGGGTGCCTTTATTTTCTTCAGAGCTTTGGTATACAGGGAATAAGAGAGAAGGAAAAAAGGAAAGCAAGGAGAGAAAAAGAAAAAGAGCTAGTGACAAACAAATATGTGGGGGGGGGGGGGGAGAGAGACAGACAGAGAGAGAGAAATGAAGGTGATAGAAAGAGTTTTATATACTAAATTCTATTCTGAAATAGATGCCAATACAATTATCCCAAGTGTTTCTTTGGATACCACCTATACATTTGCTGTTCCTCCTGTGCTCATTCAGGCAAAGAAGCATCAGCCAAGTTCTAAGAATTTGTTTTGAAAATTTAATTCTTGGCTTTCAAATATTAGTTTGATGATTAAGGTGATATACACATACTGTTATTTACTGGCAATCCTATGATTCACTGGATATGGTTTGGGATATTTTTAGTGAGTAATATGTCTTTCATATTAAATTAAATGCTTACTCTTTTATTTTTTTTTCTCTTTTTTGGGAGCTTCAATAATTTTTTTTAACTGAGCGTGATTCTGGGAAAAGTGTTAGAACACCATGGCAATATTCTATTACTGAGATTTATCTTCTTTTTGACTATGGAAAATTCAGTTTACCTCAGTTTGCTCATCAGAAGAATGGGAATGATAAAGCCTTCTCTATCCACCTCACTGTGTCATTTATAATTCCCATTTCCACAAAAAGCACTATTGTGAGCTGGATAGGGAAAGGTTTATTATTAATATTTTATGGATGAGCAATTGAGAAGTACCTGCTATTGCAGTGAATTAATGTCTATGGTAAATAAGACAGAACTGGAAAGTATCTTGGAAATCTGCCTGGTCCAACTTCTTCATGAGGAGACTGAGTATACTTGAGGTAAAATGATTTATTTAAATTTTCACAGTTATAAGTAAAAGAGCTAGCACTTGAACCCAGATCACTTTTTTACTTTTCTTTACATTCTGAATTAACACAGTCTAACTTTTATACTGGAATTATTATATTTGTGAAATAGAGAAAATTATGAAATATAAAATGGATCATTTTTATTACATTAAATGAAAAATATTTTGCACAAACAAAATCAAAGCATCCAAGATTAGAAGAGAAGTAGAAAGCTGAGAAACAATTTTTATAGCCAATGTTTCTGATGAAGACCTCATTTTTAAAATACAGAGAGAACTGAGTCAAATTTCTAAGAATACAAACTATTCCCCAATTGATAAATGGTCAAAGGATATGGATAGACAATTTTCACATGAAGACATTAAAGTCATCTATAGCCATGCCAAAAAAATGCTCTTAACCTCATTGATTAGAGAAATACAAATTAAAGCAACTCTGAGGTATCACCTCACATTTAAGAGCGTGCCTAAGATAACAAAAATATAACGATAAAGGTTAGAGGAGATGTGGGAAAACTGGGA
Organism: Antechinus flavipes; assembly: GCF_016432865.1. NCBI lineage: Eukaryota > Metazoa > Chordata > Mammalia > Dasyuromorphia > Dasyuridae > Antechinus > Antechinus flavipes. Next base: position 461,657,191 of record NC_067398.1, on the reverse strand, counting down.
CACTCACATATTGTTAGTAAAGTTGATCTAGCCATTCTAAAGAACAATTTGGAACTATGCCCAAAAGGCTATAAAACTGGGTATACCCTTTGAGCTAGCAGTGTCATTACTGGATCTGTATACTAAAAAAAAAAAAAAAAAAAAAAAAAAAGTAAAAGAGGGAAAAGGACCCAAATGTGAAAAATGTTTGGTATCAGCTTTTTCTGTGGTAGAAAGGAATTGGCAATTGAGTGGATGCCCATTAATGGGGGAATGGTTGAATAAATTATAGTATATAAACATAATGGAATACTACTGTTCTATAAGAAATATTGAACAGGCTGATTTCAGAAAACCCTGGAAAGACTTACATGAACTGATGCTGAGAGAATTAAGCAGAACCAGGAAAACACTGTACAGTAACATCAAGTTTATGTGATAATCAACTATGACAGAATTAGTTCTTCTCAGATCCAAGATCCAAGATAATTCCAAAAGATCTGGTATGGAAAATGGCAATTGTATCCAAAAACTGTGAAGACTGAATGTAGATCAAAGCATACTCTTTTTACTACCTTATTTTTGCTTGTGATTTTTTCCTTTTGTTCTGACTTTTCTTTTACAATATGACAAATATGGAAATATATTTAAAATGACTGTACATGTGCAATCTGTATTAGATTGCTTGCTGTCTTGGAGAGGGGTGAGATAAGGGAAGGAGAAATTTAGAAGTTAAAATTTTACAAAAAAATGAATGTTGAGATACTTTCCTTCTAAAACATTATTCAAGAAGCAGCAAAAAAAAAAAAAAAGATATTCTTATGCAGTAATTTAGGAATACAATAGATTCTATTTCATTCATTTTATTACAAGTTTTAAAAACTTCTGTATTTTCAGATAGAGAATACTAAGATTTCACTGGTATATTTCAATACCATAGCTAAATTAATTTAACAACAATTGAATTAAGTAATAAATAGCACCAAAAAGCACTCAGATAAAAGGCACAAATCCAATATGTTCCTTTGAATAATAATCACAGCTCTTAAGATCTGTAAGGAACCTCAGAAACTATAAAGCATAACCTATGAAATGATTGAAAAGGAAAAAGATGCTGGAGGTGATATGGAAAAATTGAGACAAGAATTCATTTTTGATGGAATTGTGAATGGATCCAACCATTTTGGAGAGCAGTATGGAATTATGTCAAAGAGGTATTAAACTGCCTTTACCCACTGACCCAGTAGTAACACCACTAAACATATTTCCAAATGATTACAGGAAAAAGAAAAAGAACTTATATATTCTAAAATGTTTAAATTAGCTCTTTTTGTGGTGACAAAGAACTAGAAATTGCAAGAATAATCATCAATATGTAGTATATGATTGTAATGGAATACTATACTGTGCTATTAAAAAATGATGAGTTAGATGATCTTAGAAAAGACTTGCACCAATAACGATGAGTGAAATCAGCACAATCAAGAAAGTATTGTGTGCAATAACAACAATACTGTTTTAAGAATGACTATGAACCAAGTTCCTTTGACTATTATAAATTAACTATAAAGTATATATGAAGAAAGATGGTATCTATATCCATTTTATAAAAAAAAAAATCAAATATAAAAGTTAGAAATGAGGTGTACTATATCATCATAATGCCTTTCATAGAATAATAGCTATATGACCACAAGGATTTAACTTTTATTTGCCTCAGTTTCTTCACCAGTAAAATGGAGATAATAGTAACTCTTAAGGTTATTGTGAGGAACAAATGAGATAAAAATTGTAAAGCACTTAACATAGTGCTTTGCACTTAGTATTATATAAATGTTAGATATTAACAGTAATAATATCAATACTAATATTTATGTTAAATAATTATTTCGATAAATGTAATTTAACTAAATCACATTATTCAGTATTAGATAATAGTAACTATAGAAATACCTACTTAATGTAAGAAAGAGTTCAAATGAAAACATAAGCAATTATTTTAGAGATATAATATTTCTAAATATATCTAGAGATATAATAAGAACATTATAATAAGAACATTTCTTATTAACTGCACAGGGGCATCTACACACATATTGTAGTTGAATACTTAAAATGATCTCACCTTTTTCCTTTGGTTCTGGATCATTTGTTTTCACAACTGTTTCTGAAAAAGAGAAAACAAGAAATATGAAATTTAGCATTTATTATCTCAAAGAATATTTCTTTAATCTTTGTGAATAGCAATGACTTTGTTAATCGCCTTTGCTTCTCTAGCACGTAGCACAGTACTTTGCATACAGTAGGAGCTTAATTAATTTTCACTGAATGAATTTCATAGAAAATGTCATTTAAGTAAATAAAAAAATTCTCTTAATACTTAACTTTTTAAGCATAAGGTAAGGTTTATTCTAGTTCAATGATACTATGCCCTTAGTGACAACTATGAGGTGCCATGGAAATGACTCATTTCTCCATGGGTCTAAATCTGGCCTCAGATTTAGCTGTATGATGCTGGGCAAGTCACTTGAACTCCATTTCTCTTGGTTTCCTCATCTATAAAATGATCTGGAAAAGGAAAGGACAAACCATTGCAATATCTTTGCCAAGAAAACTCCAAATGGTGGTATTGGCTAAGAAACAGAGTGCTGGAACAACTTAGATATATACAACACAAGAATCAAAGCCTATAGCAATCTAGTATTTGATAAACCCACAAACTCCAACCTCTAGAACAAGAAGTCATTATTGGACGAAATTTTCTAGGAAAACTGGAAAAGAATATATCAGAAACTCAGCACAGAGCTATCCCTCACATACCATACCAAAATAAAATCAAAATGGATACATGATTTGGGCATAAAGGATAATACCATAAACAAATTAGGAGAATAAGGGATAATTTACTTATAAGATTTTTGGAAAAGGGAGGAATTTATGACCAAAAAAGAACTAGAAAACATTATAAAAAAGTAAAATGGACGACTTTGATTACATCTAATTAAAAAGTTTTTGAACAAACAAACCAACAGAAACAAGATTAAAAGGGAAGTACAAAGCTTAGAAAAAATCTTTACAGTCAGTATTTCTGATAGAGGTCTCATTTCTAAAATATATAAAGAACTGTGTTAAATTTATAAGAATACAAGTCATTCCCCAATTGATAAATGGTCAAAAGATATGAATACACAATTTTCAGATGATGAAATTAAACCCATCTATAGCATATGAAAAAATGCTTTAAATCACTATTGATTAGAGAAATACAAATTAAAAACAACTCTGAGGTACCACCTTACACCTCTCAGATTGGCTAAGATGACAGGAAAAGATAATGATAAATATTGGAGGGAATGTGGGAAAATTGAGACACTAAAACACTGTTGGTGGAGTTGTGAAATGATCCAACCAATCTAGAGAGCAATCTAGAATTTTGCCCAAAGAACTACAAAACTGTGCATAACTTATGGAAATTATAAAGGAGGGAAAAGGACACATGTGTGTAAAATGTTTGTAGCAATTTTTTGTGGTGGCAAAGAATTGGAAAATGAATAGATGCCTATCAATTGGAGAATGGCTGAACAAGTTGTGGTATATGAAGGTAATAGAATATTATTGTTCCATAAAAAATGAACAAGCTGATTTGAGAAAGGCCTGGAAAGATTTATGTGAACTGATGCTGAGAGAAACAAGCAAATCTAGGACTACACTGTACACAATAACAGCAAGAATGTGTGATGATCAACTATGAAAAACTTGATTTTTCTTAGTGGTTCAGTAACCCAATCCCAATAGACTTTGGACAGAAAATGCCATCTGCATCCAAAAAAAGACCAAAGTAGACTGAATATAAATCAACATGTGCTATGTTCACTTCTTTTTCTGTATTTTTCTCTCCCATTTTTCCCTTTTGCTCTGATTTTTCTTTCCCAACATGATTCATAAAACAATGTGTTAATAATAAATTTAAAAAAAAAAACTCCAAATGGGAATACAAAGAGACACAAATGACTAAACAACAATACCATGCCCTTACTATAAGTGTCCAATACTTTCATCTGTAAAAGAAGGGAATTAAAATATATCTGAGGTCTCTTTCTTATCTAAATCTTTTATTTCACAAGCATTACTTTTGTATATAGAATATCACAGATTATTTGGGCAACAAGGATACAAAAAGAGTTCGGTAGTGAGTTTCTGAGACCCCAAAGAACTTCTTTCCTGATTATTTAAGCTGTTTCTTCCTCGGTTTCCTCATCTGTAAAATGAGGATAATATCATTGATCTCCCAGTCTTACTCTACGGATAAAAAGGAGTTAACATTTGTAAAATGTTTTGCCAACATTAAAGGACTATATAAATTGTGTTGCTATTGCTGTTACCTTTAACATTCTTGCTTTTTATTTTTTGCCTTCCTGGACTAGTTTTTACCACCATGGGGACTGCTTTTTCATGGGTGGGTGGGGGTGCAGCATTGCTGGATAGTTTTTATTAAAAGGAATAAATTATTTGAACTCTGATGTCTGAAGGATCTGTTAGATGTGGAACCAGGTCCAGGATCAGAATGAGAATTTCTAAACGTCAGTGTTATTGTTATTGTTCAATCCTGTCCAGCTCTTTGTGATCATTGTGTACCATATTGTCTATGAGGTTTTTCTGGTAAAGATTCTTAATTGGTTTGCCATTTTAAGGCAAAGAAAGTTTTTTTTTTTCCTCCCAGGATTACACAACTAGTATCTGAAGCCACATTGAATTCAGGTCTTTTTGAATCCAGGGCCAGCTTTATCCACTGAGCCACTCAACTGCCTCAAAAATACCAGATTTGACCCTGTAGTTAATAGGGAACCACTGATGCTCCTTGGAAGAAGGAAAAGAGATAGGGACATGATCAAACATATAATAAAATCTCCAAAGCAGTTTAATGGAGAATAGATTAGAGAGTATTGAGGCAAGAACAACAATTACGAAGTTTTAGCAGTAGTCTATGCAAGAGGAGATAAGAAAGCTCTGAACTAGGCTGTGGCTGTATGAGGTGAAGATATATGATGGAGTTACATGGCCTACTTGCAGTTCTTCAAACATAATTATCCATCTCCAGCATTTTCTTTAATGTCCTTCATACCTGAAATGTTCCCTCTCTGGAAACTTTTCTTCTTTTAATGCCCTTTTTATCTGCCATTTAATAACTCTGGCTTCCTTCAAAATTCAGTTCAAAGCCCACCTGATGCAGAAGACTTTTCTCAGTGTCTCCCAGCTGCTAATGCTTCATCCCTTCCATAGCTTCTTTTCTCTCTCTCTCTCTCTCTCTCTCTCTCTCTCTCTCTCTCTCTCTCTCTCTCTCTCTCTCTCTCCTCTGTCTCTCTCTCTGTATATATATGTATATGTTTATATATATACATACATATATGTATATGTATATATTGTATATATGTATAGTTCTCTCTCTCTCTCTACATATATATATATACATATATATATATATGTATATATAGTTTGATTCTAAATATTTCCACTTTGTCTCCTCCATTTCTAGAATGTATGGTCCTTGTTTTGCATTCTCTGTGCTTAGTACAATGCTTGTCATTTAATAAATGCTTCATCAATATCTGATTATTGAGCAGTTAGGTAGTACAATGGGTAAGAGCACTGAATTCAGATTTGGGATCATCTGGGTTTACATTCAACCTTAGAAATCCACTCACTAGCTGTGTGACACTGGGCAAATCACTTCTGCTTGCCTCAGTTTCCTCATTTCCAAAATAGAGATAAAAATAGAATTTACTTCCCAGAGTTATTGCAAAGATTAAAAAAAAAGATAACTGTAAAGCTTTTTGCAAACCTTAAGAGCATTATAGAAATTATAGCTATTTTTCTTTATTAATTGTTAATATACTCTTTTTAGAGTTTAACAACTAAAATAACAATTAATAAAGGAAATATAAACAAGGGATACACAGTTAAGTTGAAATTAAGTAATGCATCCTAAATAATGATCAAATCAAAAAATAAATCACAAACAATAAATATGTTAAGGCTTTTTAAAAAGTGATGACTGGATTGCACTTGTCTAACCTGTAACATATAAGTCTAGGGAGGGGAGAGGTAAAGAGAGGGAGAAAAAATATGGAACACAAGGTCTTACAAAAATGAATGCTATTTTTACATGTATTTTGTGAAATAAAACACTATTTGCTGGAATCTTTACAAAGTGTTAAGTCATTAGAATTGATAGAGACAATAATAATCTAATTTAGCATGGTTCAGTATGATTGATCTGATCCTACAGAGAGATGTTATGAGCCAGAACTTGAAACAAGGTGATAACTCAATGGAATTGATAGAAGAATGCTTGTGTGTTTGGGTTTGCACCTTTGAGAGTTCACACATTAGCTCACACACATTAGTTCACAAGTTGGGAAGATTCACCAGTGTTCACAAATATGGGAGATACACAAAAGTAGCTTTGTGAATTCATACCTCCCATAATCCCACTCTCGGAGGAGGAGTCAACCTTTGAGAAAGCATAAAAAGAGCTTCAATCAGTCAGTTAATCAGTTCAGTTTGGAAGATTGCCAAGAGTCAGAGTTGAGCTAGAAGCAGGAGCTGCTAGAGGAAAAAGATTAGCAACAAGAGCTCTTGGAACCAAAGAAAGCTCAAGTGAGTTCAGTTAAGGAGATTGATAAGCTAGAGATTGCAGTCGAAGCTGCAAGAGCTCTTGGAACCAAGGAGGGAGAGAGGCTAGATGAAAAAGAAAGCTTAACCGGGCCCAAGGAAAGAGATAAGACTTGGAAGGAGAAAATAAACGTTTGGATTTTATCAGCTGGTTTTATTTGAAGTGATTATTACTCGGAACTGAAACTAAGGCTGCCTCCAGAAAACCTCCCCAAGAAACCCGCTCCCAGAGTATCATTATATTTTAAAGAAGAGAACACCACAACTATTGAGGAAAAAAGTAATGAAAACAATGAGACAACATAACCAAACTTATATTATTGTTTAGCTGTGGACTCTGCTTCATAATTCCATTTGGGATTTTCCTGGCAAAGATACTGAAATGGTTTCACTTCCTTTTCCAGCTCATTTTACAGATGAGGAAATAAAGGCAAACAAGGTTAAGTGCCTTGTCCAGGATCACAAAGCTAGTTAAGTGTCTGAGGCTGGAATTAAACTCAAGTCTTTCTGACTCCAAACTTGACGGTCTATGTACTGTCCCACCTAATTGTCCATAACAAAACTTATAGCAGGCAGTTAATGTCTTATTGGTACTAAAAGTAACAATGAACTTCTGATGCAATTAAAAAGACTAAGGAAAAAATGAGCAATCCCAAAACAAAAATAGAATTTGTCCCAAATATTCAGGATATCAATTTGATAGTACACATTATAAATGACTAAATTATCCAGATTCTTTTACCCTGCAATTCCCTTACAAGGTACATGATCCAAGACAAAAGCCAGAAACTAAGCTCCCATATATATGAGGTCCCAAAAGTCTAAGTGCAATTTAAGTATAAAGTTAAAAGACTTTTGATGCATGCTGTATGCAAAGGTCATAGGAGCACTCTATGTGATTGGCAATAATTAGAAACAAAATCCCTTTGAATTGCTTCTCCCCGTGCCTATAATCTTCTTTCCTCTCTCTGCTTCTTGGAACTCTTCCCTCCTCTTCAAGGTTTAACTCAAATATCATTTTCCTAAAAAAGGCCCTTCCTAATTTCTTCAGATAGATACAATTCATATTTGTTTTGTACAGATTTCTATTCTATTCGTTTTATGTGTCAAAATCCTTTGTCCTTTCTAATAGAATATAAGCTCCTACAAGGGATATTGTATCCCTTATTAGACATAAACTCCTTGGGAACAAAGACTGTCTTTTGTCTTTCTCTTTCCAACGTTTATCACAGTGTTTGGCATTGGATAAATGTTTACTAACAGAAAAATAGTCAACAGGGCAGGAAATTAATTATATTTTCTATATCCTAAGTATCTGTGATAAAGATGTTGAATAAATATTTGTTGACAAAACAAAACAAAGTTCCACTGCTGAAACAATATCATTGTGTATTCTGAAATTACAAAAGTGAAAAAATTCAAAACAAAAAGATGCAAAAGTTTGTATGAAGAAGGGCAGAATGAAACAACCAAATTACAGCATATATAATGACTAGAGCAATGCAAATGAAAAGATCACTATAAAGGGAATTTGAATAACTGGAAAAACAACAATGAAAAACACAGCATGAAACATATATCCCCTCCTCATAGCAGAAAGGAAAACTACTACTAAGATGCCATGATGTGTTTGTCAGTAGTCACTAAGCAAGTATTTTTGCTTATTTTTCTTTGCTGGAGGTGAAATAAGATTCAGTGTGGGAAAAGGTTCTTTTCTCAACTTTGATTAATATAAATACAAAGGAATCAAGAAAATATCCAATTATTTTATTTGAAATGTTTTATTTTCACTGAAAGTGTTACTATCCATCACTATATGACAATATGTATTAATTTCATAATAGCATTTGAATTTCATTATTTCTCTATCATCTATAAGGTATTAGCATAATGGAGCTTTTATTTCCTTAAAAATTCCCACTTTCTAACTGTATGGACATGTGTACATATATTGTATTTAACTTATACTCTAACATATTTAACATGTATTGCTCAACTTGCCATCTAGGGAAAGGGGTGGGGAAAAGGAGGGGAAAAGTTGAAACAAACGGTTTTGCAGTTGTCAATGCTGAAAAATTACCATGTATATATCTTGTAAACAAAAAGCTATAATAAAAAAAAATCCCATTTTCTGTAATGTAAGATTATCCTTGATTCTTACCTGTCCTTCAATCATTTGACAAATCTTAATTATCTGACTTTTACAATATCTCTATCATGTACTACTTCAATTAACAAATATTCATTAAATGTCAAGCACAATCTTGGAAATATAAATACAAAAGTTAAACTTCCCCTGCTCTCAAGAAGCTTACAATCTATCCAAGGGAGAAAATGTGTACTTTATAAATATTTACAAAATACAGACAAAACATTCATAGTTATTGTGAGTTGGTAAGAACACACTAGTAAATGGATCAGGAAAGACTTCATGTAGAAGGCGATGCATAAGCTGAGCTTTGAAGGAAACTAAAAATTCTAGGGGGTTGGGGTAAAGAAGAGATGGGGGACACAGAATGGAAAGGTGAAGAAATGGGGGGTGAAATGTCTTGTGTGAATATCAAAAGGTTAGTTTGGACGAACAAGAGAAAGTATAAAAGTATTATATATAAACCTGGAAAGGTAGATTGAAGCTATAAAAGGAAGGACTTTAAATGCCAAATGACAGCATTTGTATTTGATCCCAGAAAAAAAAGAGTCACTGAAATTTACTGAGTAAGGAGGAGACATAGCCAGACCTGTGCTTTTTTTGGCATCTATGGGGAGGATGGATTGGAGAAAAAGAGAGGTTAGGAAGCTATTGGAATAACTAGATTATTGGCCATAAAATAGAGAAGATATATATTCCAGAGAACACTATTGTTGTAGAATTAGTAAGCCTTGGCAACTGTTTGGCTTTGAGGTGGTAAGGAAGTGTCAATGATCACTCTGAGATTTCCAATTAAGGTGAGTACAGGATAGTGCTGCACTTACTAGAAACAGGAAAATTTGGAAGTGGGATAACATTGGAGGGAAAGATGTTTTACTTGCACAGGCTGAATTTGAGATGCCTATGGGACATCTTTAAAAATGTGCTCATCATTTCTCATTTGGACTATAAATCTCAGTTCTCCAGCTCCTAAAGTGCTTTTCCTAAAACACAGATCTGAGACCTCTCTCTCTCTTTCTCACACACACACACACACACACACACACACACACACACACACACACACACACACACACAGTGTACCACACGCTCCTTATCTCCTGAGTAACATCTAGAATTGGTATTCAAGACCATCCACAATTTAGCACTCATCCACCTTCCAGTATTAGTACATATTACTTCCCTTCATACACTCTTTATCCCAATCAAATTAGCCTCCATAGTATTTTAGTTCCCACCTTTGTATCTTTGTATAAATGGTCCCCCATGCCTGGAATACAATCATTCCTCAACTCTGCTTTTTTTGTTGTTTTCTTTAATTTTTTTTTAAATTTATAATTAAAACAAGTATTTCAACAGCATAGTACAATTAAAAAGATGAATGCATATGAAACCACAAATTCACTGTGTATGACTTGCTATTTCTTCTATATAGACAAGGTAATAATTTTTTCCCTTTTACTTCTACTACCTCAGAGATGATAACCATTAGACATAAAAAGCTCTTTTTCTCTGTCTCTTCTCCCCCTCCTCTCTCCTCATTCTACCTTTTTAGAATTCTACCTTCCCCCAAAACACAGCGTCAGCACTATTTCCTACATAAGCATTCTGATCCTACTATTTAACAGTTTCTCCTTCCTGAAATTTCTTTCCAATTTTTTAAAAAGTATTTGTATTTACTGATCAATATACATATTAAATCCTCCTAGGAAGTTTTTTAAGGTCAGAAAAAGTTTTGATTTTTGCCTTTATATCTCTAAAACCTAAATAAGTTTATTTATTTATTTATTATTAAGTTTATTAAGCATCTATTATATGTATATAAGGCATTGTACTAACTTCTAGAGATAAAAAGAGAAAAACTTAATATGCCCTGATCTCAGAGAATTTTATATTCTCCTGGATACAGAAAGAGATACAAAAGGTACACAGGTAAGTATATCTAAGGTAATTCAAGGAAGAATATCATACTAGTAGAAGGATCAAGAAAAATGTGAAAGCATAAGAGTAATGAATGGTTACTTTTTTTATATATACTAAGAACCATTCGGAATCTCTTAAATCCAAGAATATATTTTTCAAAGTTTCTAAGTTTTGCAGGACTATCTCATGAGCTATTTCTTCAAATTAATGTTTTCTTACAACTTACATGAAAATAAATAGCTTTATGTATACACACACACACACACACACATCAAATACTTTTGCAAAATTAAAATCAGTAACTCTAAAATTTCACAAGTATTAGACTCATCCAAAAAGAAAATGTCCTATGGGAGATACATATCCTATTTATGAAAGTGTGAGTTGCTTTAATCAGGTTAGCACCTAATCAGAATTTTTATCAGTCAGAATATTTTTATTAGAGGCAAACAAGTAGATGTGATAAGTAACTGCAGATAATCATAAGACAGAATAATAAAACCAAACATGTGGAAAAGGAGGAGGAAATGTAAGAGTAATTCAGGAAGTGAAATATTAGGCCAGCATACACATTACAATTTATAATTTTGCCACTCACCCATGGAGTACTCATGTGCCAATAAAAATAGCACCCCTGTTGCCTTTGGCCTATTTGCAATTCTCTGAGGTCCAAGAAAGTAAAAAGTAAAATAAACACATTAAAATCGAAAATAAAGGCCTAATTTGGAAGGCTTCAAACTATATCTCCTTTCAACTCTTCCTAGTCCATTTTGGTCTATTCCAGTCCAGTGACTTCCAATCTAAATCTTGCCCTTCTCTCTCTCTTTTTTTTTTTTTTGGGGGGGGGGTGGGAGAGGAAGGATGAAGGGGGAGGAAAAAAGTAAAAGGAGGTATGTATAACCTTACTCTTCTATCTTTCCCACACATTATGATCAATACATATGTCTTTATTCACAAATGTTCTTAGACCAAATCTCCCTCCCCAACAAAATGCAGAAAAAGTGAATTTGATTTTATATGGAGATTTGATATGAATAGAGCCCAATCTAGGATGCTGGCTTCTTTCCATTTAGTCCCTATAACATAGTTAAGGAAAAGCATAAAAATAAAATAATACATATCATTGCCAAAAATTTGGCTTCCTCACCTTTAGCAATTTCCTCCAAGTTTCTGCCATCTATACCAGATGTATAGGCATACCTTCCTCCCATCCCACCCCCCAGGGCCTCAGGAATTGGATTAAATATAACTGGAAACCATTTGATAAAATAAATATAATATGTGGGTTTCTAAGTCAATATAACAACCCCTACTAAGTAATGGCCCCAATTCTTTTTGGGTTTTATACCACTGATCTACACTATAGACATGCTATATCTAGAATTCACTTTACATTGTTCTCTATGGTTCCTTCCTTCCTTCCTCATTTACTGGGGAAGTAATAACAGATGGAAATTCCAAATACTTCTCTAGCCAAATCTTTTCCAATGGCTACTAAAAGTGCAGCGCATAAAAATGAGTATTAGGAAAACACATAGGAAATTTAGTAATTGCTAACATTTGGATACTTTAAAAGTAATCAAACATATCAGTTCTCTAAAATAATATACTGCATATTAAGGAAATATATATATACATATAAATGAACAAACTACTTTATGATGCAGTTAAAATATAAAATTTTAAAATAAAGACAACGCAAAGGCAGAAATATTCTCCTGTGTTTTATTGTAGTCAAATGACATTAAGAAGAAACATACAATTTTATTTTTTTAATCCATGATCCTTCCCAGCTTGGCACACATTTGTAAACATGAAGTTCATAAAATCAGTTATCTAGAATTACAAAGGAATTAAAATCTGACCACAGTATAATGTATTCTCAATTTCTAGTATCCTATAAATAGATTAACATATACAAAAATGCAATTAGGTTTATTTTTCCCATTTATCAAGCATATGTTATTCCCAAGTTTCCTTAAAAAATATGGCTTTATAAAAATATTCTACAATTCACAATATGAATTGAGAATTTTTTCAATTACACATATCAGATCTGCATCACCCATGTCACAGCTTTAGAGGATTATTGCTTTCCTTACCAGTTTATAGCTTATTATTTTGAAATACATTTCATATGTAATTAACATTCAGAGTTACTAAAATAATACTCTGGGAACTGCATGATAAAAACACAAAATAGATTTTAGGTTTTTTTTGTTTTTTTTTTTTTAAGCAGAAAATAAAGGTCTCTCTCAGAGACAGTTTTTAACTTACTTGAGATGCGTGCCTGTCAAGTAAAAGGCAACCACATTTTATGGCTTATTTCACTAATGCTTCTCTAAAAGTAAAGTTTTCTCCATCTCTTTTAAACAGACAAAACAATTATTTTTTAACCACAGCAACTCAGACAAAATAAACACAAAATCATGTTTGTTTTTTTTAAAAGGAGCTTACATGGTGTGAAATAGCAACATGCAACAGAGAGACTACATATCAATTTAGAAAAATGTTAAATTAGGGAAATATAACTGAGTTTGAAAGAGTTATATTCTTAACATCACTGTATATTCAACAGTTAAGTGCTTTTAGGTTAAGCAAACTTGCCAAAAGCAAACACGTATTCAATAATACATATCAATTTCTAACACTCAAATTTCAACAGTAGATTAAAAATACAGCTAAAGATCTTATCAGTCTGGTGGGACAAAATGTGTTTCATAAATTAGCTTACATTTTGCCTACACATTTAAAATATCATTTTCTTTGTCACATCAAAAATAAGTTTATTGTATATATAAGAAACTTCAAACCTTCATATTTAATATTTTAAGCCATTTTCTAAATAGCCAGTTAAACAAATAGTACTTTATAAAAGCTTCGTTTTTGCACTTTTAGCAGAATGCTTGAAATTCATGTTGATAAAAATCAGTGCAATTCAAAATTTCACAGCTGATATACTCATTAGTGTTACTAATTAAGGGTGCTGACCCAACTGCTTCTTGGCAGTCATAAAATGATTTTAAAAGCATTTTATCCTTAAAACATTTCTCCAAAATATTCTCAAATTTTGCTACTAAGTACCCACAACAAAATATACATTAAAAAAACTTTCAAATTTCTATAGCTGCTACATTATTAACAGAAGATAAAGAACTGCTTGAAGATCACACATAAATGCAGGTAAATCTTACAACATGGCAAAAAAGAGACAAAGTAAACCAATAAATGCACTGGATTTGACAGCCCCTCCCCCCCAATTCATATAGAAAGGTAGATATAAATTACTTCTACAATGTTGTGTGTGTTTTTATGTGTTCTAAAATGACAGTTGGCTATTGCTCCTTCAAGATAATCTTAGTGTTCCTTCCCAAAGACACTGAACTCCTTAACAATCACTTCACAAGAGCTACCATAACCATGTGTTTCCCTTGTGGTTATGGGTGGTCCTCCTGTAGTAGGGATAGTCTTTTTGAAGCTTTACGTATCTGTGAAAATAAGGGGAGATCTAAATTAAAGGACCAACCAGAAACAGAATGAAATATTACTTGATTTAAATATTTACTTAAACACTAAAAAATGATCAAATTTTAAATGCCCTTTACAGAGGAAAACTTTGTAAAAAAAAAATAGTTGCTTGCTAATACCTGTTAGGGGACTTGCTAAAAGCTAAACTAGATGTTGGCCAAACTAAGTAAGAATATAAATTACGAAATTGTATTAATCAGTCAATAGCCTTTAAATTTTGAATTCCTTAATTTTCAAATAAAGATTTTTTTTCTTTTTCTTTTGGTTCTGTTCTCTGTCTAACCAGTGAACTACCTTTGTGCAAGTTCCCTCGACAGATGAACAATTCAACTGTAAATTATAGCCTTATAAAATTTCCTAGATACGAGGACAAATATTTTACCCACATCACAAAACTAGTATAAGTCAGAAATAACACTTGAAGCCAGATATTTCTTGCCGATCCAAAATTAGGACAGCTAAAATTAGAGAATTTCAATTGACCAGTGAAAGACAACTAACTATTCATTAATTTTTTACCTCATCTGATGTTTTCAGTTAATGGTAAAGGGGTTGATAATGGAAATGTCTAGAAAAATATTTTAAAATTGTGTCTTGCCTAAGCTTTAACCTAAGCTTAAAATCATATCCTCTTTCCTAAATATCACTATTCTAAATATTCTAAAATCATATATCATCTCAGCTTAAATGATTGGCAGAAAAAGTGAAAAATGCTCAAGGGAACTGAAACATTTAACAAAATAATTCCTGTTCCATTTCTAGTACTAGATTTTCATTTAAAAAATTTCTTTCTTATTTTCTCTTTCAGCATTTTTCTCCTTAATCAGTATCATGATCACATAGGTTCTTCTTAAAATAATTTGAATGACAAAGTTCAATAAGAAACATGTGTATTATAATACAGAATATTAGTCATAGATGCAAAGGACATGGGTTGGATTGTAAGATCTATTATTTCACCTTTGGTAAGTAACTGAACAAGTTGGAGAAAGAAATGGCAGACCACTTCAGTAACTTTGCCAAGAAAATTCTAAACGGGATAATAAAGAGTTGAACACAAGTGAAACAAACAATTACCACCAGTAATTCAACATCCCTGGGCCTCTTTCCAAATCCCTAAAATGAAAGAGTTGGACTAGTTCAGCTCTTAAGTTATCCTTCCAGCTCTAATTCTTTTATTCTAAAATACACTTTTTATTTTAGTCTGGTTAAATAATTACCCATAGCTCTTTAAGAAAATATATGAGATTCTGTTAGCTAAAATTAAAGAATGAAGTCTAAGTCAACTTTTCATTAGTTCATAAATGGACATTATGGAATAAAGTTAGCAGAGTTTATGCATCAGATAGTAAGTACAATATTCTATCTTGACTATCCCCCACTAACTCTCAGACATAAGGAAGGACGTATGTCTCATTATCAGTTTTCAGAGACTATGACTGGATTGTCAATTATGTAGATTTTGATTTTCTTTTAATGTTTTTATTTACAGTGTCATGATCAATGTATATATTATTCTATTAGTTTTGTATCAATTCTTAGCAAACTTGCCAAAGTTCTTTGTTAATTATTTGTCATTTCTTATGAGATTATGGCATTCTATTATATTCGTATGCTATGTTTAATTAGAAACCCACTTTGCTGCTAATTCTTTATTTGAAAATACAAAACAAACTACTTCATAACTTCACTAAAGTGTCGTTGTGCTGCTATAGCTTCTCCAGTACTGACCAATCATTTATTTTTTCACCTTTGTCAATTTGTATGAGATGAGGTAAAATCTTAGAGATGTTTTAATTTATTTTTCTCTCACTATTAGTGATTTGGAATGTTTTCAAATGGTCATTTATATCTTGCAATTCATCTTTTGAAAATCATTTATGTCTTTTATACCTTACACTTATTGAAAAATAGCTCCTTATATTGAAACTAGGGTGAATTTTATTTATTTTGAATAACATTCTTATCAATATCTGATGCATAAATTTTCCCAATCAATTGTTTCTTTTATTCTGTCTTCATTTCTATTATCCATGCAAAAAAATTTTTTTTATTTTCATAAAATTAAAATGAATTATTACACAAAGGATAATGAAGAGGCACATAGATCTGATTGGACCATAATATATAACTCACATTGTTCAAAGCAAAATAAAAATAAAAGTATTAACAGGGAAATGTGCTATGAGAAGACAGAATGGGCTGGTCATGTGGCAAATGAGAGAGTCAGCAGGCAAACAATACAAGCACTTCAATAGTATGTGTGTAAAATTAAGAAAAAGGCTTCCAGCATGTTCCAACATTTTTAGTGAATTCTTAGAAAAAGGAGAGTTGAGAAATGCATGATTGACCAAATTGATGAGATCACAGATCTAAATTTGACCACTGAGTAGCCAAAATAGTCTATTTTATCTTTTATACTTTTTCTACTTTGTTAAAAGCAGTCCCTATAGTTCCTCTATGATTGTAAAAGGCAGCTAATCTTGTAATTTTTAAGGACACACTTTAAATTCAGGTCAACCACGATGAGCTTGTTACAGTATATGACACAAGATGGTTGTCTAAACTTAATTTCTACTGACCTGCTTTGCAATTTTCTTAGTTCTTGGGTTATTCAAACACAGGTCTACTGCTTTTGACTATTTATTTTGGTTTGTTGCCAAACAAGCCTATTCCATTGATGAACTTTTTTTTAAAACCAGTATCATAGAAGCTTAATGATTATTATTTATATAGAGTATGGGATCTGCTAACTTTACAAATTTATACTTTCCCCTAGTATTTCCAATGAAATGTTAAACCTTTATTCTTCCAAATTAATTTACTTATCGTTTTGTCTAGTTCTAAAAAGTATCCCCCTTGGCTTAATTCTTTATTATTAACAAGGTGCAGCTTTACTCAATACATCTATTATCTCTGGATGACAGTCAACTTTAAATATTTGGACATCATATTCTATGACACTTTAAATGTTTGGACATCATATTCTATGACACAGCCATACATCATCACCAGAAGAATTAAAATATCGGTATTAAAAATCCAGACCTGTTTTCATAAAAATATTTGGGAACATTAAAACAGCTTTACAATCTCCAAAGATTATCTTTTTATCCTCCTGTTCAATTCTAGGCCCAATTCATCGCCTATCTGCATTATCTATTCACATACAATGATGAATTAATTCTAAGATATCCATCCAATTCCAAATGATAGTCTAGAATATATTTATTATATATATGTATCAGATTATGATTTTTGAATGTTTATAAGATTTTGAAATATTCTGAAAATTGATGTTATCTGTACAATCCCCAAACAAAAATCTTAAGCATCTCAGTACCTAGGGAGAATCCATCTTCCACTTTATCTCTTGTTATCTTCTCAATGACAGTGGCAAACATCTTTATGGAGCATAAATCTTCCTATTTTGTGCTTAATATTATATTACTGGATCAGAATGTCTTTGAATGAGATTATCACTTTCACAGAACCTTTTGATTCTTTGTTGACATATACATGAGAGACATTTTTGAAGGACAAATTTCAGAGACCAAATCAAATATTTGGCTTCTTTAACAGAAAAAAAAACCCACTAAAACAAAACCAAGAAGTAAAGCAGAATCTGATATTCTATGCATTTTTTCAAGCAACTCTGTGATGATAAAGATGTTTTCTTCTATGGCAGGGGTGAGAAACATCCACCCCATAGGCTTGTAAAAAATCATTTGGTCTGGCCCTGCCAAGGCAATATCTCCTATAGCTTGAGTTCTTTAAGCTGATAATTTTGCATGGCCTATGAATGACGTTATAAATATCCAAATGATCTTTAGCAGAAAAAAGGTTCCTCATCCCTTTTCTATGGAATATTGCTTATGAAAATTCATTGACTCCTTTCTATTCTGTCATTAATGCAGCTCTTCTATGTATAGATTATGTTCATAAAAATTGTATGTAGATAGGAAGGTAGGCATATCAGTCAAAGGTTTTCAGGTTTCTCATAATTATCTGTCTTGAAGTAATGACAAGATCTTCTGAGAATTTTTTTTCTGCCTTTGGTAGCTTGCCCTCCAGATATCTTAACAACTGACTTCAATTTCCTCAAGCCTATGTCAATTGTAGCACAGATTTTCTCTATGAAAATTTGCATCTACTCCAATGTTTTTTTTTTCTTCATTATTGCCATCATTTTCATAACTACAAACACATTTAGGTTTATAGAAGACTCTTTGATGGTATTTACATGGTATTTACAAAATACTCGTTATGGCTCTTCTGGTTTCATTGGGGCAATTGATATGGATTGCTTAATTTTCTATATGAAATTGCTGTAATGTGTGCCTATTTGATGTTTTTAATCCATCAATTTCCTATATTTCAATATTAACAATGTTTAATAGGTCAGGATGGAAGTGTTTTAGTGCATGCTACATTTCTCATTTTTAATCTTTCTGTTAGCTCTGTATTTTGATTTTGCCCTAAGAAATCAATAGCCTAATTATAAACAAATGGCAAATTCAAAAACACCTTACATCATCAATAATTACATTTACTTTAAAAAATAATCATTTAAATTTTTTGTGATGTTATTTTATGCTTGTCATGTCCTTAATGTTCTGTCTCAACTGTTGAAGAAAATATTCATAATATATAGGTATCAGGCTTCTGTGTACTCTAAAAAATCTTTGGATTTCCTCATTTCTTAAATTCTCTAACCATATTTTCCAACACATTTTCCATTACTTTTAACTATACTCATTTTTGCATTGACATCACTAAGCAACATAGAAGGTCTAAAGAAGTTCTTTGTGGAGTATCTCATGGCCCTCTGCAACAAGTGCTGGCACATAAGCTGCAAGTGTTTTCATAATAATCTCTCCCCCTATATTTATCATGAGCACTGCAATATAATATGGCCAGGTGTCTCATGAAACAGTGTGAGTCATTCTTCCATTTTATTTCAACTTCCTTTCATTTTCAATGTTTATATTGAGAATGTTAAAATTTCCATGATTAGTTTCTCTAGTAATATGATCACTCAACTGGGTCCTGAACTAAGACTACACATAAAGACAGACTGAAAGTATACAACATTAGTGTCTTCTGTCACTGTTAATAACATAGTTGAAGCAAAAGGAAGTCTAGTTTGTATAGGACTGAGAACTATTTTGTATTTTGCTTTGTCTCACAGATTGTCATGGTTGAATAATACATCTTCAAGTGATCATAATAGCGATGATGAGTCTGGACCTGACTAGTGCAGGCCTAAGACATCAGACAGTCTTGTGGCCAGGACTGTATTCAAAGCCTGGTACAACTTGTCAAAGCCTGAACTCTGGAGGCATAGTCTCCTAGCATCAAAAACAACATTCATGCCACAATGAGACTTTAGATGAGGACTTTGTAGAAGGTTTTGTAGACAGTCTATCAGTCCTTAGGCATTAATTAAGCTCCTATTGTAGGCTAAGAACTATACTAAACACTGAAAAAAGCAAAAGATAATCCTTTGCTCTCAAGGAGTTCATAATCTTAAAAATATGTATAGTAAACTACAGAAAGGGTATTAAAAGCAGTCAGGGCTCAAAGGAGACTGGGGACAGCAAAAAAAAAAAAAAAGATGCTTAAACATCAAAAAAGATACTTGATCCATCTGCTTAGGGTTTTTTGCAAGTGTTTATAAACACTTTGATAATCACTGAAATGTCACTTAAAATTATTCCAAAAGGTAACTTCTATTAAGCTTTATCCTAGATTGAAGAATAACAGAGAACTTAATGAAATGTTATAGCTACCAAACAATGCTGAAGGAAAACTAACTGGTCATTTAGCTACTATCCTGCAGAAGCATGATATACAGGTGGAGCTCTCTACACAAAAACAAACATAAATAAATAGATGAATGAATGAATAAAAATGAAGAATAGTTTTTATGATGCCATTAACCAGTCTATTTCAATGGAAAAGATATAACTTTGCATATACTTACACTAGTATCCATTCAGTTCTATAAGAAATTACTGGGCAATAAACTATAATATAAGAAGCATTGTTAGCTAAGGAGTAAGAGTAAAACAACTCAAAAAAATGACAGGAAATTCAGAAATGAAATGAAATGGCCCTACATTCAAATGATTATCTATAATCAACTAGCTCACAATATTTAGAGAGGAAAGAGCTTTACAAACCCTAAAACACCACACAAACATGGTATTATTGGTGTCAGTTGTATGCAAAAGTGGCTCAAAGTTCTACAAGCCAAACTCCTTTGTAAAATAAGACTTTAAAGAGGTGTGAAACAGATGATTAGGGGAGTGGTATAATGGATGAAGTGCTGTTAAATCAGAAAGACTCAACTTCCTAAGTTCAATTTTGTCCTTACTTAGTAGCTCTGTGACTTTGGGCAAGTCACTCAGTTTCCTTATCTGTAAGATGAGCTAGAGAGGGAAATGGCAAACTACTCCAGTATCTTTGCCGAGAAAATCTCAAATGAGGTCACAAAGATTTATTCACTATTGAAATAACCGAACTATATAAGAACAAAAGGAATCAGTCTCTATGAACACATTGACGACTTTCTTTTTCACATAAAAACATTTCATATATCACTGCAAATTAAATGAAAAGTGGTAACTTAGTAGAGCACCTAAGGACTCGATGGAAAATGGGCATAGAAAAGTCTTTAGGTAATGATGACATTTATATATAATGCTCTGTGTGCTTGGGTGAAACTCATGCTAAAATGCTATAAAACCAAATCGCTGAGACAAAATTAGTTGGATCTTATTTCCCTTTTTCAACTTCTATTTCAGTCATTATAAACAAGATAAGCAAAGTAACTTTTTAAATATAGGAAAGGGTTCTTTAAAATATAATTCATTTAATTTCTTCAATAAAAAATAGCTTATATTATCTGCAGATAACAATGTCCTAAGCACTAAAGATGAAACAAGTAACTACATTTTGGGGAGAGATAGTAGAGGAGTAGGAAGGAAAGAGAGAGAAACATGGATAACTAAGCAATACAATATTAAATTATTAACTATAATATCATATAAAAAGTAAATCACAGTATCATGAAAGCATCATTGAAGTCTGAAGTTTTTGAAGTGATAGGGGAGAAAAGATAAAAGGAAAGCTTCAGAAAATGACAATTTGTTCTTCAAGTGAAAATCAATCAATCATCAAGTTTTTAATTAAGTTCCTACCATATGCCAGGAACTTGGCTAGGTACTAGGGACACAAGGACAAAGAATGAAAAAAAAATCTCTCTCCATAAAGATGAAAATTATTCCTTACAAAAATATATGTAACATAAAGTCAATAGCCTCTTCTACCCATTTCCCCCTACTTTTTTTTTTTTTTTTTTTTTTTAAGCAGCAAATGCTTAACAAATGATTGAGGTAAACTTGCAGCCACATCAAAGAAGAGACAGCCCATGTACAAAACTTAGAAACATTGTCTCTGAAATATCTCTCATGTGTCTCCTTTTTTCCATTCATCTAAAAGCCTAGGTCAGGCCCTTAACCACTCTCCCTGGAGTGATGCAAAAACCTAAATTAATTTCTCTGGCTAATAATATCTCTCTTCCCTCTCCAAACCCATCTTTTGCATACTGTCAAAGTGATGCTCTTAAAACACAGGTCTAATCACATCACTTTGTTAATGAATAAGATTCAGTAGCCCTCTATTGCTTCTAAAATATAAAATAAACTTACCTTGACCTTCACAACCTGTCTCCAACCTATCTTTCCAGATGTATATATCACTCCTCTTCAAATATTCTATGGTCCAGACCAATTGTTCTAATTAGCCCTCAAATGAGACATTCCATCTCTTGACTCCAGGCCTTTTCAACTTCATGTTTTGGAAGTCCTAGTTTCCTCAAAGCACATATCCTGCATGAAATGCTTCCTGATAACTTCAACTAATAGTTCTTCACTTTACTGTCTGGTCAAGTTTACAATTATGGCAAACATAGTCTATGTTCTAGATAAAATTAACATTTGAAATATTGATTGTAATGTATTCTTTCAAATAATTGATTTATAAATAATTAAGTATTGTGTCTGCTTTTTTTCCTCAAATGTTCATATATGCCAGTATTGGTAGACACATTTTCAGAATTTCAAAAATAATATATGGATAAGAATATATATGATACTTCTCTAAAACTCACCTCAAATAATAAGATAACTATCAGATATAATTCAATTTCTAAACTTTATTTTTTCTTCTCTTTAAATTAAAAGTGGTATATTTGGAAATGAATATAATATTTACAAGTTGTCAATTAATTTTTAAAGTATGACTTTTCACTAAAGTGTACTAGACTGAATTTAAAAATTCTATCAAAAATTCAGGTATTTTGTTAAGGATATTAAATCAGAGCAAGTAAAAAAAAATAATCAATGAATCAATAATTGTAAGATCTGAAAAGAGATTAAAGTTAACTTGAACATGTGACATAAAAGGAAATCAAGAAACATTTTGTGAAAGAAAGTCATAAAAATATAGAAAAAGTTTGTTGATAATAATAATTACTAAACCATATATATATTTTTTCTTTTCCTAATATTATGTAAGAACAAAAAGCATCATATGCCAAGGTTAATTTGCAAATACAGTCAAAATCAGGCCAAAAATTAAAGAATATATTTGAAAACTTAGTTAAAGCACTACTTCCTTTAGTCAAACAATTAAGTGCCTACTGTATACAAAGCAGGCATCAGATGCGGTAGAATATTCAAAAAAAAAAAAAGAAATGCTCTTTTCTCCCTTCATAAAGGAAAAAAACCTGTCAATTTTCTAGATCCACCTATTTTTTAAAAGAAAAAATAAAGACAGAAGCAGAGGAATAAGGATAAAATAAAAGATGAAAGAGAAAAAGGAAGAAAACTTAGTAAAAGATTTTCACCAAAGCCTTAATGTCCACACAACTAAACACCAACAAGCCTAAGAGAAACTTCACTTTATCAATTTTATAGGGGGCTAGCTCTGACATCATTTAATAGCAAATATTTTGCAGAGAGATCACAAAGAATAAGTGTCCTACCCAAATACTTTTTGATTATTAAAGTACATGAGCACTACCCTATGGCTATAACAGACTAATAGAAAAAGTTGAAAGTAATAAATTGCAGAGAAAGGTTTCCATTACTTCCATTTGGCTGATATAAAAAAGTTGGGTACTGGTTTGTTTGTTTTTAAAGCTAGAGCACCATAAAAATTGCTATTCTTCATAAACTTTCTTTTCAAGAATGATTTAGTTTCCCTTCCCTGAAATAGATTTGTAGATCATACATTTTTTAATATAAACAGAAGGAAAATAAATTATATAATAATGACCTGTCATACCTGATGGTATTTCATGTTGTTCTTCAGCTGGGGATATATTTTCTTCTAAAATAAAAACAAAAACATTAATTACACATGTTTAATTTACATATAACAAGCTTGACTTTTAAAACCACATATTATGCAAGTGACTTCAAAAAAATTAAGCCATAGTTATAAGAAAATATTTTATGATAGTCTTAAGAAAATAAATTACTGACTTGATTAAATGTTAGGATATTTTTAATATCTCAGTGGTAAAAATGCTCTGCATAAAACAGATAGTAAATTTTAATTCTATTTCACTAATCTCATATCTTCTGTCTAATGAAAAAAAATCAATAAGGCACAAGTCAGAATTTTAATATAACCCATATTCTGTTTCTCACTAATTATAAGATGAAAGGTTATTTATTTCATCAACTTGTATCCTATTTGTAATATAAGAAAACATACCTCATGACATTATATTAGGATAAATGAAAGATGCTAAGGAGACTATATAGTTATCACTAATATTAATTAATTAAAATTATTTTTAAAGCAATAATGATCATAATATAAAGAGCTTTCCAATTAACTTTAAATACAATTCCAAAAAAAAAAACAAAAACATGAATGAGAATTCAATGAAATGGTTAATATTGATTTGATCATTTCTTTATAAAATTACTTTTCAAAATGTTAAATTAATTTTTAATTCTAAATTACTATGAAAATCAAACAATTTATTATAACTACATTTTTTGGACATATTTGTTTTTAGTGTTCTTAGTTTTTTATCACATCTGACTAAAATATTAATAATTGACACTCTCTTCACTGGTAGATCCAATTACATATCTGTGTCTCTGCCTGACTTTATGTCTGTCTCACTCTCCCTGTATATAATGTGTATGGTTTTTTTTTTTCCCCTTTAAGAGTATTAATTTTTTTTGCTTTATGATTTATAAAAATGCCTTATGATATACATTTTATAAATGCTTTAGTAGCATTTATTTTTACTGTTCAAATATTATGCCTCCATTTTCAATACCGTAAAAATTGAATTATCGATATAAAGGACTTAATTTTCATTATGAAAAGAAAAAAAAAGATATCAACTTACCTTCTGCACCCATGTTTAAATCTTCCACAGCAATGTCTAAAAATAAAAATATATTATATTTTATCAATTGAGTTCCTGAAGAACTAGACAAGCTTCCTAAAAATGCAATTTTTTACTAAATTGCCTTTAAAATTTATGTACCAAAAGGCACTCTAAGTTTTCATTAATTTGTCTTTTGCGTTTCTAAATATTTTATAAGAAAAAGTATAGATGTTAATAGGATAGACAAAAACAATTCTTAGACTACTATAGCCAAAGAATAACAAATAAACAAAATTGCCATCATTCGTATTATGCCTACAAGAGCCTTGTGTTTCTGAAGCAATGAATATCAGTGGCGTGGCTATACAAAATTGCGTGGCTATACAAAATTACATGGCAAGTGCTATTTCCCATTTTGTTTTTATATTATCAAAATTAGAGCCAAATTTAGTGTCTAACAATATAAATCAATCTTCTGAAGTTCCTGTATCTATTCTCTCTTCCCTCTTCTTTAGATGCAAAGCTATATGGTACAGTGCAAAGAGCTTAGCATCAGCATACCAGGATTAGAATTCTGTCTCTACCACTTACTACTCTGTTATTAAGTCACTGAATTGTTCCAAATCTCTGTTTCTCAAATATATTAAAAATAAAGATAATAATACCTCTCATAGGACTTTTGCAAAGAAAAATCACATAAATCAAGTATTTAGTACTGAATCACAAAATTTGAGAGTTGGAAGGGACTTTGGCAGTATCTAGTTCAATCCAAACATGAAAAGAGTTCCTATTATAACATATTGAACAAGTGTTCTGCTTAAAGTTCTTTAGGAAGAGGTCCATTAAAAAGCAAGCTACTCTACTCTGAGACAATTCTAATGGTTACTACATCCATCCAGCCTAAATCTGTCTACCCATTAACTGGGGTTCTGCCTTCTGGGGCAAAAAAAACAAGTCTCATCTCTTTCTCCCAACAAATCTTTCAACTATTTAAAGGTAACTATTATATCCACATTAAACATGGCCAGATTCTTCAACTGATGTTCACAGGGATTCAAGGCCCTTTACCATCTGCACTGTCCTCTACATACTATCTTGTCAATGTTCTTAAACCACAGTGCCCAATATTCCAGATGACATCTAATAAGGGGCAAATGCAGGGCACTATCATCACCTATTCCTGGAATCTATGAATTTTTTTTTTTTTTTTTTTTTTTGCTGTTGCATCCCACTGTTAATTCACACTGAGCTTGTAGTCTGCTAAAATCCTCAGTTTTTCAGAACTCTTGCTGCCTAACCATGCCTCCCTCATGTTGTATTTGTGAAATTGATGTTACAATATCCAAATATAAGATTTTACATTTGTTTTGATTTCCATTTTCTTTGATTTGATTTGATTTAACTCACCAAAATCTTTGAGTAGTTTCTTATAGCTTGGGTGAAAGGGACAGTTTGCACTTGTTTTCTACATTTTCTATTCACCTTTAAAAGTGAACTCCAGTATAATCTATCTGAAAACTTGTCTGATTCCTATAGTCATTAATATGTCCTCTCACTCATCAAATATTCTTAGAGTATGATCATCTTATTGCCCCTTTTACTATTAACCTATACACTCACCTATACCTCTCACATCTCTAGGAACTTAAAAGGAACTGTTTCCTTTACACTTCCAGTGCCAAGGAGAATGTTTTAAAATAGCAAGCATTTAATTAATGTTTGCTGAATTGAATTGAAATAAGAAAATAATATGAAACCTAGATCATAAAGGAGGAAAAATATTTCAATAGATGAAGATGAGGAGAAAGAACATACTGGGCATAAGGAATAGGGCTGAGTGAATAAACAGAGGCAAAAGACACAATCCCTAATATCAAAAAAAACTATATTTTTAAAAAGCTTAAGTACAGATATTTAGAAAGAGACATTTCTACAATTTCTTCATAATCCAAGAATTGTTTGTTTCAAAACCGACTCCTTGCTCCAATTGTTCCATGAACTGAAAATTATTTCAGACCTCATACTGCTGCCCTGCCTGGTTTCACCTCCACACAAGATCCTTTCCCATGACAAGTTCATCACTTCTAAACTCACTACCTCCCAAGCCCTGAGTGAACTTCCTCCCCTAGCTTCCTTCTCCCAGTGACATAAAGGATCCTCCAAAAGCCTTCCTTCATAAAGGGCAAAATTGGACTCTCTCTCAGCTCACACTGCACCTGGTGATCTATGGTTTTAACTCCATGATACATGATACCTCATGGTGTCCTATTACTTCCTCCCACTTCCTGTTTGCTTTTATATGTTCTCTCCCCCATTACACTATAGACTTCTTGAGGGCAGGGAATAGCTTTCTTTTATTAACTATATCCTCAACACTTAGCACAGTGTCTGGCACATGATACTTAATAAATGTTTATTGGATTAAACTATACTGTTAACTAATTATAAACATTACATTAACTATAGGTAAGAAAGAATTTACCTGAAATAGCTTCTGTTTTCTCATTTTCTGGAGATTCATAAACTATAAGAAAGAAGAAAAGATATTCACTTATCATTCTGACAGTTTTCATTATAAAACTGTAAAGCATAATATGATACTTTATATAGTATATATTTCTGCTCATTAAGCAGACAACTGTGTATAGCTGTTGTTTTTACTCTAAAGAATGATAAGGCCAATAAGTCGATGGTATATCAAAGAAACAGTCAGGAATACATAAATTGAAATCCAACTTCTGATACTTACAACTGTGTGACTTTGGTAATTCATTTAACTTTTTATAAGCCCATTTACTAATCTACAAAACAAAAGGGTTGTACCTGTTGAACTCAAGTTTCTTCCAGTTCTATGTTCCTAGCTTTTGTTACTTTAATTCTTAGGTATCCTTAATTTAAAGATAAAATAATCACATAGAAGAAAGATTAAAATATTAGGACTCTCTAGAGAAATTTAATTACTATAATCACACTGAAGGTAGAAGAAAAATTAAATAACCTGAGATCTGGGCAGTTTACCTGGTTACATGGACAAATCTATGATCCTATTATCTTATAAATTTATGCTAGACAGCTTTAAAATATGAAAAAATTATTAAGAAGAAAGGAACTGCCCATCACTTATTCTATCTAGAGTCTCTTTGGGTCTAATCAGATTAGAAAAGAATATTAGAGAAAAAAAAAAAAGAAATTCAAGGTGGTACCAGAAATTCATACAAGCCCCAATCAAACATAGCTAGTTTTCTCTCTAGCATATAGCAAGAAGAAACTCATGAAGTAGAGCTAATTCTTAAACTATCAATGATTAAATTTAATGCAAAGTCTCAAAACAGGGCATGAAGCAATAGGACTGATTATTTAAAACATAACAAAACTTAGATAAGTAAGTCTCAAATTAATCAGCTTAAAAATCTATGCTTACATCAATATTACTAAATATATTTAGACTCCTCTTTTGGAATTTTCTCAGTGTTTGTAGTCTAGTCTTTTGAATATGTTCAATGTTGTGTGTCTCTGTCCTTTGAGTGTGACTTTAATTTCTGAAATAAGTACGTAATCAGAAGCAAAGATTTCGATTTGGAAGGGTTTTTAAACAACTTTTCCAATTCCCTCATTTTACTGAGGAGAGAATTGAGGGTGATAAAGTGACTGGGTTGTTGAATTGAAATTAATTACCCTCATGGTCAGACAACTAGTAACAAAGGCAAAATTGAAATGCTGGTTTGACTCCAAATCTGTTCTTTTCATTACACCATGCTAAATCTTTAGCTCTTTTAATGCTGGTCACTATTCAGAGCTTTACTTTTTCCTTTTTTATGCTCAGGTTTTTCCACTTCCAGATAATTAAAGTTGCCATAGTTTCTATAGCCCTCAAATAAGTACTACTATATATACACTGCTATATATAAACTGCTAATCATTAGAGTTGATAGATTGTTGATCTGATCTTACAAGAAGATGTTTTGGGCCAGAATTTTGAAACAGATATACATTCTCTCAGAAGAGTCTTATATAAGCCCAGTGAAGAGAGATTCTGCAATATATATTTTCCACTTGGCTGGCTGGTGGCGGAAGAGAGTTCAACTGGATTGGAGAGGAGCACTCTGGTGCAGACACAGAGCACTTTGGGAGATTGAGAGCCAGAAGCCCTCTCTTGGAGACAAAGCAGATTCAACTTGGAGCTGGATTGAAGGCTGGAGAAAGCAGAGGCAGAGGCTGAAGGAAAAAACCTTTGCATTTGGAGACATTCGGAGGGCTCTAAGCTAACTGGGCTATATTGGAGGCAATAAAACATCTGAACTTTTATCACCTGGCTGCGTTTTGAGGTGATTATTATTTTCAACTGATACTAAAGCTACCTCCAAGAAAAACCTCCCCAAGAAACCTGCACCTCTCCCTCAGAGAGAACTATTCTTCATATTTTAAAAGAAGAAGATCACCACATATAACTGCAAAACCAATTTTAGAATAAGAAGTTTATCTACTTATAAATAAGTAAATCATCTTCTATTTCTCTTCACATTGAAGTTATTAACATAAAACTTTGTGTTATGTCAGTACTGTGAAATAGATTAAGTCAAAATTCAATTCCCAAAATAGATCAGCGTTTTCCAAATGATGCTCTCTCTTTAAGATCAAAAGAAAAAACAGACTCAATTTCCCATCAACAAGCATTTATTAGGTACCAGTTACGACAAGATCCTATTCTAGGTTTCAGGGATAGAGAGATGCTAGAAATATTTCACTTCTAAATCATTATGAATGAAGTAACAACAAGATTTATGTTCAGAATTTTGAAAGTGTAATAAGCTAATGAGAGGTAGTATGACAATGTGCTTCTGTCATATCACATATCGAAGCCAGGTATAGAAAACTCAAATTGAAACAGGGACCAATAAACTACATTTAGTTTTAAAATGTAATATCACCTATTTTTAAATTTTGTTAAATATCTCCCAATTACATTTTAATCAGGCCACATTGGGGAAAATGTTGTGGGATGCATATTTGGAACCTCTGCCCGAGACAACTCTGACTTTGAACCACTGAAGGTACTAAATTGCATAGGAAGTTTCTTCATCTGAATGTTCCCTATCATCAATAAAATTACAGAAAGAGTCCCTATTTGTTCATCCATTTCATCTTCTATACTTTCTATAGTTCTAAAACTTATATGTAATTAAGTTGAATAAACAAAACTGAAATGTCTGGACTATGTAATCTTTAAGGTCCCTCCTCCTTTCAAGTTCTAAAGTTCTACCATTTTCTTTTATACCATAAACTGACTCTTTAGTGAAATCCCCAAAAAATTTTCAAAAAAATGCATTGAGACATAACAAAGTAGAAACATGATGTTTCAGAGAAAACTCATTTTTCATTGATAGCTTCTGAGTGGTTTAAAAATATCAATCTATAATCAAAAATTTTGTAAAATATAAACAATAATTTTCAAACCTTGTTCATCATGGTCTTGATATGATGTATCTTCTATTTAAAAAAATTAACCAAAAATAGGTATTCAGAAAATAAAGTGATTTAAAAGAACTAGTTATAAGATCCTTCCATTTATGTTATAAGAAACTTACATTTACAAATATATGCATTTAATCATTTTAATCAACAATAATATAGTGCTAAAGAACTTTTAATAAACTAAATGATACCAAGGCTTCTAAAATCAGCAAAGTTTATGATTCAAAATAGCATTGTCTTTTCTTCATTAAAATTAAATCCTAAATTGACTACCATGAAGTTTTGATATTAATGGAAATCCAAATCATCATAAAGAAGGCACCCCCAAAATTAATATGAGCAAAACTTTGAAAAAATCATGTAAGCACCACATTTCAAGTTAAAAACCCTAAATGATCTTTTAAATTATACATATGACTCCTTCTCAAAACAGTTTATCATACCTGTATCATATTCCAGTGTCATATCTTTCACTTCTGGTTCATGGTAATCTATAAAGGAAAATTAAATTTATTTTTTAAGTCTTCAAGATTAATTGGATATTTATTATTTAGTTATATCAAACTGTTTGGAATAAAGCTAAGAATCTAATAATAGTGTGAAAAATAATAACATTTACCACTCTATTATTCCATTGTCTTATATAATCAATCAAAATCATACAGGTATATCAAATAAATATTTTCATTTAGAAATGATACAATTAAGATAAATAAGACTGAATATGTTATCTCAACAACAAAATAAATCAAAAAATGTGTGTGTGTGTGTGTGTGTGTATGTGTGTGTGTGTGTGTGTGTGTGTGTTAGAAGTTCATTTTCATGATTTAATATACGTGATAGTCACAAACCTGGATTTTCCTGTTCGTAAATAATCTCTTCCACATCCTTATATTCATTTAAATCTGAAAATTAAGAAATTATATTTTTAAAATTATCAATAAAAGTGATTTATAATCTGTAAGCTAACCTAAGGTCATAGATGGTGTCTAGCAATTAAAGGGAAAAAAATCCCCACTGAAAGAATAGATTCCACTAAAATAGTTATACTCCTTCATAGCAAAATATTTTCTTTTTAACATTAATCAGGGGGAAAAAAGCACTTTACAAAATCTCACCTGATTCAGTTCCTTCTGTCTTCTGATTTCTATCTTCAGTATCTGAAAAATAAGATTTATGGTTTTAATGAATTTATTAATTCAACTGTAAAGTAACTTGAATCTAAATCTACAAAAACACTATTAATATTCAATAACTGTGGCCTATTAAACAATAAAATAAAACAAATGGTGAAACTTCTCATTAACAACCTTACAATCTAGGTAATGGAGGAGCTAATTTAGTAATGAGAAATAGAATTTCAAAATGTAGATGTTTAAGAACATAATCAGAAATAGAATATAAATCTCCTGAAAGTCTTATTTAGGTTTTCTCTATTACCTCAAATCATTCTCTTGCTGGCACCCTATCAATCTCAGATCAAACATTAAAAAGTGACAAATGTCCAATCACGATAATAGGAATAATAATGATTAGCAAATAAAAATGGACAAATAACTAATCTAATATTTGCTATTACTATATTCTATAATATTGTTCCACAATTTTGCACGTTATTCTACCTAACCTTGAAATTTCTTAGTTTCTACCCATACATTAAGTCTGAGTTTAAATATGACTTTCTTCAAAAAGCCTTTCCTGATCTTCCCAACTAGATCTGCTCTTCTTCAAAATACACAGCATGTATAGTTGCACAGAATGAGATTAAGGCTGGAAAAATAGGACAATGCCAATTTGTAGATGTTCTCAAACATTAAGTAAACATTTGGACTTTACTTATCAAAAAGTAAGAAACCCCTGAAAACTAATGAGTAGTGAAATATTCAGTATTATGAATAAGGAAAATACTATACAGGACAGATTATTTTAGGGAGGGTGCAGATAGGACAATTTATTATAAGACTACAATAGTCTAAAGCAAAGGCTCTTATGGTGTGTGATAGACTCCTGTAACCTTATGATGACGCTTATTCCACTATGGCTTGTTGCCCCCATTCAGAATTGAAGGAAATGTAAAATTCTGGTCCTACATTAGTGAAAATAACAATATAAGGTATAATTAATAAAGATGTTTCTATCTTTATAATTTAAAAAAAAGGTAAAAATAAATATGTAACTTTTTTCCCCCATTTAAGTTCCCAAACCCCACTGAAATGTTTCCACATGGACCTGAGATTCCAAACCTCTGGTCTAGAAAGCATTTAAGGAACGCTTGGTCTATTCTGGGGTAATGGTAAAAGGCAAATAAAAAGAGAAGCAGATGAATGAAATGGAATCAAAGTGCAAACAAAGAAAGAAGAATGATACTCACAGAAATCATTGTTATCTGAAAGAAGATAAGCTTTAGGGGATATATATATATATATTTATCATGAGCATTATATACTGAGGCACCAGAGAGGCATCCAAGTGGAGATCTTCCATATACACTTGAAGCTGTGGGCCTAAGCTAAGGAGAGGTTAAGGATTCCTTCCTTCCTCTGAAATATCTTCATTCTCAGTTTATACCTTTCTGATGGCACTCATAAAATTCTGCTTAATATTCTTCAGGGGTCCTCAAACTTTTAAAATAGGGGCCAGTTCACTGTCCCTCAGACTATTGGAGGGCCAGACTATAGTAAAAACAAAAACTGTTTTAAAGGCCTTTAAATTAGAACTTGAGAAGACAGAGTATAAAAAGAGTTAGGATAATGGAGAGTTTTGCTTTTGGTTTTGACTTGGTTTTTAATGATGGGAAGAAGAAAATGGTTTCAGCAAGCATAATGAAAAGAAAAGACAAAGGACAAAGAGTACTAGAAAATGGCAGGGTTAAAATGGGACTTTGTAAAGAAATAAGAAAGGAAGGTGGTATTTTCAGACACTAGGACTCTGAAATCCTGGATAAGAAATCTAAATTCCACAAAGTAAAATGCAAAACTTACAAAATCTTTGGAGTAAATAAAGATATCTTCATTTAAATTGTACTTAATATTATGTTAAACTGGTTTGAAAATAAATCATACAAAGTATTTTAAAATTATCCTGTTTTACTGACAGTAGCAAAAATAGTAT
This sequence comes from Antechinus flavipes, assembly GCF_016432865.1. Taxonomy (NCBI): domain Eukaryota; kingdom Metazoa; phylum Chordata; class Mammalia; order Dasyuromorphia; family Dasyuridae; genus Antechinus; species Antechinus flavipes. Next base: position 461,623,934 of record NC_067398.1, on the reverse strand, counting down.
TCTACCTTCAGATAGTGTTTCTGTTTCCAAGTCTTCAAGTTTATCTTCCAACTCATTTCTCATTGGACTATCTTCATCTTCTATTTGCTTTCCTCCAACTATTTCAACCACCTCTTCTTCCTTGTCATTTTCTATTTTAAATAAAATAAGCAATTTAACAGTCTGAAACTGATGACAACTCACTATGGGTATTCTGTGATATAACTACTTGTTTAATTAGTCATAAGAACTCATTATTGCTGCCACTCTATTGCTTTTTTCCCTTCCCTTCTCCCCTTTCCCTACTATTCACCAAGGTTTTCAGAGTTTATTGTGACTGAAAACAGTTGTCCCTAATAACTCCTTCTCCCTTTACTTCAGAGCCAATAAGGGTAAGTATGGCATGATGGGATACAGGCAAAGGGAAAGGTAGGTAAAAGGGCAAGTACCAAGTTGGAAAGAAAAATTAAAAGTTATGCTACCCAGTGAAATCTGTTACAATAATTAATAACTTCCAATGTGCTCTCTGCTTCAATCTGTCTTGCAACTATCTTACTGTAGAAACAAGAGAAAATGGGAAGGAGGATTGGCTCACAATGGCTTCTCACTAGCCTAGTACCTACCTCCTCCATATCATAAATTTCCTAGTCCTCACCCCGATATTCCAGCTTTGCAAGTTCCTATTGCCATTTAAATTCTTACAATTCCTATGCTACTTCATCCCAATAATTTCCCTCTCTCAGGTCATTAGCGTCTTCACCTATGGCTTATAACTAGACGATAACAACTTCCTTCCAACAGAGATAATTCAGAATTGTTATCTGGTTGAGGTCCAAGGGAGAAATGTTTCTGATGTCTCAAGCTGAAACTCTAAATACATATCTCTACAAAAATATTATTGCTTAAGGAAAGTAAGCTGATGTCAAGAGATAGACAGTGATAAGGATAGGGACAGGGATGAAACAGGCTCTGGGATAATTAACAGGTAAGGGAATCCTCTACCAATAAAAGTCCTCCCTAAAGTTCTGAGATGTTAATTGACTTCTCCATGGACAAGGAAGCAAAACTTAAGCCAAGATCTAGCTTCAAGACTACTTCTTTATTCCTTATTGCTTCTCAGGGAGGCAATGAAATAAGTTTTGATGCAAGAAAAAATTTGTTTTAAAACAATTATGAAATATCAAAAATACTTACACATAGCAATGTTAATGCTACGTGCAAATATTTTTGATATTTCATAATGTTTGACAACAACTGTAACGTTTTCTTATTTACCTCCTAAACTTCTCCAACCCCTCTTTAACATGAGATATTCCACATCTCAAGACTGAGGGAACACTGCAATCTCCAGGTAATTCAATGTCAAATTAGTTTAGAAAATATTGCATTTAATAATATGTGATGACAAAAATTAAGAACAACCAAATTCAGGAGTCCCAACATATCCTTTGTATAATAATCATAAAATAATAAAATTTAATTCATACCATGCTGTGTCTGCAGTGCTTTTTCAAGGACGAATTGAATGCTTTCTTCTACTTCATTTTCAATACTGTGATATTCTAAAAGTTATTTTTAAATAAAAAACAAACAAAACAAAAATAAAAATACTTCAAATCTTATTCAACATTTATCATGAAAACTAATTTACATGAACTTCAGGCAATGAAAATATTAATTTGTTCATATTAGTTTAATGTGTATTTTTTCCTCTGAGGGCACTATGGGACAGATGATAGAGCCAGACTCAATCAAAAAGTCCTTGGTGTTCAAGACCCACTTCTGACACACGTGAGTCTATGCAAGTGACTGAACCTGTCAGTGTCCTAGTTATAGAACAGTATTTGCACTGAGAAAAAAACGTTGCCTTACCAGGAGCTGTTTTTATCAGTATAGTCACAAATTTGGACAAAAAGATTGAGGGAGAGAAAGAAGAGGGGAAGGGCCAGACAGATATGAACACGGAGAGGGAGAAAGAGAAAGACAGGAAGAAGGAGAGGGAGATGGATAAACAGGAAGGCAGAGAGAGACAAACTAGATATTCAGATTGAAAAAAGATATTTGCTTACTTAATCAAACTGGTTCAATGGTATCAGAAGAAATCAATTTTCAATACTTTTATATGACTTCTAAAAATGAATTAAAGCTTCTCATTTCTAAATATTAAAATTTTAATTTGATGACAATCTTATTCAATGAAAGACCAAAATTCCACCCTTTAATTTTATTAACTACTAAAATTGTAAACAGATTCATAATGTCTAAACAAAATATTTTTCAAATTCCTTTTATAGACAATTCAATTATAAAATTGTTTTAGCACTTTTTGAATCACACTTCAAATATAGCACCAAATAAAAATAATCTACTTATAAAGGGATAATTTCCAACAGAATATTAAAGGTAAACATTTACTTTATATTATATATTTAAGCAAAAGGGCAAATTCCAAGTTTTGCTTGAAATAAAATGGTCCAGGAGGGGGAAAAGATGGAGGGAAAGCAATAACATACAAACTAAAAATAGACAAAAAAAAATTCATCTTTTAGAAAGAATAATTATCTAAACGCTAAAGTCACTTGTGAAGCAAAGCAGAGTTAATGTTTTCCAAAGGAGTTCTTTCTGAAATATGTAGAATGGCCAATGAGAAGTCACAAAAAGCAAAAGAGGTTGTCTTATCACTTACTGAAGTTATCAATGTGATATGTGACAAAGGTTAATAACCTCAAAATCCACTACATTTATTTTTTCCCAAAGGTATCATAATTCACACACTGACCTGCATTTAAAGCCTTGATTTGCCATATGCCTCTACAGTAGCACCAATACAATAGAACGTCAAAAATTAATGTTATATGCAATATATCATTATTATTATGATATATTATTATATCTTACATGATTAGTTACATATAAGATAATCATATCTTATATGATTAGTATACAAGATATACATGTATTAGTGTTGTTAGATAGTAATAATTTATTATATATTTAGTAATATAAGTTAATGCATATTTCTTATATGATAATGGACTATGTATGTATGCTCCATATACATAAATGTATAGCATAAATGAAACACCAACATAATAATGTCAGCATTTATACTAATAAATAGTGCCTAAACGTTTGCAAAGTGCTTTACAAATGACTTTCTTTTATCCTCACAATGCATATGGGAAGTAAGTGCTATTATTATCCCCATTTCACAGATGAAGAAAATGAGACAAATTGGTTAAGTTATTTGCCTAGTGTCATACAGCCAGAAAGCATCTGAGACAGGATCTGATCTCAGGTCTTTCTGACTCCAAGCCTAACACTAAGCCATCTAGATACCTAATCAAGTTGACTCGTCCTGGCAATTTCACATTTCCAACATGTTTTATAACATCCGTTTTCTACATCCTGTTTTCCCACTGCCACTTAACCTACAATGGAATCTCATTACTACGAAGATTATAGGAATAGCCTAATTCATCTTCTAGCCTCTAGCTACTTCTTCTACTTACAATGTTATTGAATTCACCATCCTTAAGATTAAATCTAACCATGTTACACTCTGTTGGCACATCAAGAGCTCACTGCTGCTTTCTGACTCAATTCCAAACTGATTTAATTGTCATGTCCTTTTATTTGTTATCCTATCTATCTATTACCCCTCTCAGTTTCTGCCACTATTCCATGTAATTTATGTTCTGGTCAATCTAAATTAGTTGCTATGCCTTAGAAGTGTTGGTTGCATACATCCCCAATTTTTTAATATCTGTTGGAACTCTCTCTAAAAGTAAAGTCAGGGTGTAGCTAGGTAGTGCAGTGGATAGAGCACCACCCCTGAAGTCAGGAGAACCTGAGTTCAAATCTAGCCTCAGACACTTAACACTTCCTAACTGTGTGACCCTGGGCAAGTCACTTAACCCAAAAGCCTCAGCCAAAAAACAAACAATAAAAGTAAAGTCAGTCTATAAAACTGAAAATATCTTAATGATAATCTTATTTTCTAAATAGTATCACTAGATTGCAAAATATATGAAGAAGATATATATATATAAAGATTGAGGCCTGGGAGAGTGGGGGTGGTGTGAGAGCAGGTACAGGGATGGGTTAAGAAGGGGGTTTTGAAGCAAAAGGATTTTATATTTGATCTTAGAAATGACAGGGAAGAGGGATGTACTGTGCCTTAGGAAGGTTATTAAGAGCTGATCAGAGAATAGACTAAAATTAGGACGTCTCCTGTGACAAGCAAAACAAACAGCAGGCAATATTGCAATAGGGCAGGTGCAAGGCAACAAGGGCTTGTACCAGAACAAAGGCAATGTCAGAGAAAAGAAGGGAGTATAAGTAAAAGATGTTAGCAAAGGTAAAACCAACAGGCCTTAGCAGCATATTGAACTGGTGAGACGAGCATTTGTCTCCATATGGAATGAGACTAGCTAACTGCCTCAATGAATTTAAAGTAACTAGACTCAAATTCCAGACTGGTGAGTTTAATTTGTTTTGCTTGGCTCAAAACAAGGAATTTGCTTGACTCAAAGATGAAATCTGTTTCACCCAAAGGTAGACAGAGACTTTAGGCATGGAAAAAATTAAAGTGATCCCAATGTAGAAGAATTGCCACAGCAGGTTCTTTCACTAAAATCTCAGAATTCTGGGATTTACTTGTTATGCCATTTTTTATATCTAGAAAGACTTCCAAAATTTCACCTAGGAAAATCATTCTTATTTTTTAATACCCAGCTCATCTCATGCCTTCTTCTTAAATCCTGTTGTAATCCCAAACTTGAAATTATTTCCCCCTCTCTCAATTCTCAAATAGCATGATCAAAAAATATCAATTGGAAATACTATTAAAAGAATAAGAATCTCTTCTATAACATATTCTACCAAAAAAAAGTTACATCCTGAGACAGTCCATTTCACTCTAACAACTCAAATTGCTGGGGAGATCTGTTGTGACATCAAACATAAAACTGTAGGCAAATACTGTGTTGTGCCTGAAACAGCCATCAGAGAGATACACCTGAAACAGCCATCAGAGAGATACAATCAAATTTTAAAATAATATCTTCTTAAAACTATTGGCCATTTCTCAGTCTATAGGTCTTTCTTAATAAAACTTTCTTTTTTTGTGGAGACCTCTGATTTTCACCTGTGTAGGAAGCCCTCAGTGAGTAATGAATTAAAAAAAAAAAAAATATGCAGAAGTATTTCCTATGTATGAAGCACTGATAGTACATACAAACTTTAGAAGTGGCCAAAAAGGGATTAGGTAATTAGAATTAGGAATTAGGAAATTGAGAGAGACAAGCTCACGATGAGGTATAGAAAGCCAAGATGGGAGTGTGAGGAAAGAAGCTGAGTACCCCTGACCACTATCTTTGATGAGGTTCTGGGTATCTTATGGAGTGAAAATAGCAGGAGGAAAAGCACGAATACTTCTACCAGCAAACTCCCTGTATTGTGGCTCTTAATGTCATCAACCTCTCTGGAAGACTATTGAAGTCTATGGATCTTTTCTTAGAAAAATGCTTTTAAACATATATGATAAAATATATAAGATTATAAGGAAAAACAATTATATTAAAATGATTTAACAAAATATTTAAAAAAAAAAAAAAAAGAAACAAATTCAAAGAACTTTGTCTAGGAATCCCTGATCCATATCAATACAAATAAATATCTGTTATCCAATTCTTTGGATACTGAAAGATTAAGAGAATTGCTCAGAAGTCACATGACCAGTTATGTCAGAGGTAGGACATAAAACTAGGCCTTCCTCACTGCGAGATGAACTCTCCATCTTTTTATCATTTTGCCTTCTCAGTATATATATATGCATGCACACATATAAAAATAATTTGTATATATTCAAAATAATTTTGAAAATTGCCTTTACATGTAATTAGAAAAATATTAAATACTATTAAAAATAATTTTGGAAACAAAACTAAGGCAGGAAACCATAAGCACTTATGGTGACACATGCCAGTAAAATTTCCATTGACATAAAAGTCAGGATATTCTTTTAGTGCCAGCTTTACCTCTACTACCTCTATGACTTTGAACAAGTTTTCACACTCTGGGCTTTAATTTCCTAACTGTAAAATGCAGCGTAGAGTAGGAGGTGCAAGATCCTGTATATAATAATCTTACCTGATTTTTTTGTAGCCTGATCTTCTGATTGTATGTGGTCCTCTGGTTCTCCAGGTAAGACTGACTTTGCTGATGCAGATTTTTCCTTAAGTCCTGCATTTTTCATTCATAAAGTTAACTTTGGTTTTTTTGTGAAAATGGAAAACTTTATTCAAAACACATTAGACCAGGAAAAAGACCATATTGGTAAACATTTCCAATACACTGTTTAGAGACTATCTGGAAGGGTTTTTAAGAATTTGCATTTCCACCCTGAAAATATCTAATTTTAAATTAAAACTCTAGCAGAAAAAACAATTCTTAAATGTATATCTTTTTCATTAGGTAGAATTATATTTAGGCTATCCAAGAGAAAAATTCTATTCAAAATAAGAATTTTATCTACCTATTATTAACAATGTCCGCTGCTTGCCCCATAAATAAATTTTAAATGATTAATTTCTAAGCACTTTTTAATTTAAAGGATAACAGATATGTTCAATTACCTATCCAAATTTTATATGTTATACTGTAATTTTTTCAGTTTTTATATTGTCATACACTGAAAACGGATGTGCAAAGTAAAATAATAATGCTCTCATACCTTAAGACTATACACAAAATATGCCACTATAATAACACTAAGTACTAATGTGTATCTGATATCTGAAGGAAAAAAATGGCAGATTTATTTCCAACTCCCTTTTTCAATTACAGAAAATCACAGTTGTAATAATTAAATATTAGGAATAATTCAATTCCAATAACAATAAAAGTTAAGACAAATCATAGAAAACCTATAAATATTTCTAAAACAAAAGCATACAATAGATTACTTATTGTTCTTAAACCACTAATTTTAAGTCTGATAAACATATTTATAAAGAAGATTATCAGCATCAATTTTGAAAACAAAATATTTTTAAATTAATACCTCAACAATTTTTCAATTGGTGAAGAAAATTTCACTGGTACAAACATTGAATTATAAGTACTACTTACTTTGCCTTAATATACATATATACCACAAAGTTTTGGTTTTTCTTTGCTGTGTGGGAGGAGAGGGCAAGAGGGAGGAAATGGAAGGGATAATTAAGTCATGTCTTCTTCCTTTCCCTTTCCCCACACACTTGACTTCCTAAAATGGGAAGGCCAGAAGAAATCACAGAAAAACAATACAATTTTGAAAGTTACATGTTGGATTTATTTTATACTGAAAATGTTAAATTCTACATAACTGCTTTAAAATTATGCACATAATTCTGTACTTCAATAATTTATGGGGAAATATTCAATGTATCTGGTGTGTTTTTAGTGCAGAATTTTATTTTCTGAAACAATATGAAGAAAGGAAAAAAGGAAAAAAAACACGTCACAGGTGGCCCAATGTCTGATGTTTGCTGTAGAATTATAAAAAGCTTCAGGATTGCTATTACTATGTAGTTAAGTCTCTTTAGTTGGAATAATCCATTCTACTTTCTAGTTCATTACAATGTTTCCCACTGGAATCCCAGGCATTTCCCAGTTTGGACAAAAGGAAAGATAAGTACATGCTTTACACATGCATGTGTGCACACACACATATACACATACACACACACATTCTCTCTCACATTCTTCCTTTCAGCATTTATTATTGGTACCAATCAATATTTGTGAAGACTTCCTAAGCAACTCTAAAACAAAGATTTTAGACAAAAAAGTTTCTATTAATTCCTGGTTTCTTTTATTTTCTATAATTTTAATTTTGTTCAATTTTTTCTTTATTGTTTTTTCTTATATATCTATACATTCATACTTTCCTTCTTCTATCTCACCACACCACATACCTTGAAATCTAGGAAGTTTGATAAAAGCACAGAGGACTTCCATTCTTCCTACTTCAAGTACTTTACTTTTAGCAAAAACCTAAACCTAAGTAAAAGGAATCACCATCATTTTCTGGTCATAGAGTTTTGCTCCACTTGTAAGAATTTTCCTAAATAACAAATAGATTTCCAAAGGGCCATAGCAGAAGTGACTACAAATTCCATATTCCTTTAGTGTGTAAGTATATCAAACCTTTCTCAATAGATTAATTTCCTTTTGTCTTTCAATAATCCATGCAACTAAGTTCTATACTATTAATACATATGAGATAAAAGTGAGAATACCTTTCCAGTTATGTGAAGAAAGTTTAACAGAATAATCTGCTAAAAAGCTACAGCAGGGGATGCTAATACAAACCAGGAGCTACATAGGGTAAAGAATTTGTCAGTGCTCTCTGAACCATCATGATCAAGGCAGAGTTGGACAAAATTTCCTACAAGTATACTGTGAAACAATTAAGATTCAGAATTCAACCTTAATATCTAATACCATTCAAGTCCTTTTACTAAGTGATTCTAGGATGAAGAAAGATTTTGGAGTTGGAAGATGTTACATATTTCTTAATCAGTAGTTTCTACATTTACTGAAGACAGTGTGTCAGAGTCAGTTGTGAGTATGACCGTGTTTTTCAGTCACATTCAACTTCTTGTGATGCCACTTGAGGTTTTCTAGACAAAGATATTGAGTAATTTGCTACTTCCTTCTCAAGAACATTTTACAGATGAGGAAACCAAGACAAACAAGGTTAAGTAATTTTCCCAGAATCATACTGCTAGAATCTGATGCCAGATTTGAATATAGAATCTTCTCAATTCCAACTCCAAGGCTCTATCCAGTGTGTCACCTACCTAAACCCACTATACCAGCCCACAAATGACAAGTGTTCGATTTTCAGTATTTCACTTGAGAAACCATCCTCTAAAAAAAAAAAGCTTCATTTATTATTTTACTGATTGCCTAGAACCAGGGATCAACAAATTGTACCTAAAGGCCAAATACTGCCTTCAGCCTGTTTTTTAAACCTAAGAGCTAAGAAGGGCTTTTATTTTTTTTAATATAATTATTTGAAAAAGAAAAAGCCATTCTTAGCTTCTGTACATAGTTTGCTAATTTGCAATATAGACTTAAAGGAGTGATAGAGAAAATGTAAAAAATGTAGATTAAACTCACAAATATGTCTTGTATACATGAGGCTAGCTGTTAAATATTTATCAACATATCCCTGACTAAAATGAACCATGAAATTTTTAGATTATTTTAAGATCTTAATAGAGCAATAGTTGCTTTAAAAGAAAACAATAATTCAGCTGCAAGAGTGAATCTTCTATTTCTTCTATCAAAAAGCCTTCAGATTTTTCATTTTTTCTCTTTACTGTTTTCTCTATTACATTTTTTGTAGAAGTTCTTTTCACTACATTGGAATTGCAAAACAAAAAAAATGGGATAAAATTAAGGAAGTACAATTTTTTTTCCTTTAGTTTTTAAAAGTAGTATATAATACAGGCAGAACATAAGGACAAGACATACAAAATTAAACAATAGTTTGACATCCAAAATAGCAGGGAAATCATTGAGATATCTCATCCAAGTATGTTCTCCCTTCCAAGTTATATTAATATGGAACATATATAAATAATTTGTATTAATGAGATCCCAGAAATTTAAAGATATTAGTGCTCCTGAATAAATTACTAAGATTGCTTTGACCTATTTTCTTGGGTTAAAAGTTTTCACCCATCGTTGAAAGCTAATAAAAGTTAAAGCAAAAGTTCCATAAAACATATTTAAAACCTTTAAGATTAATTCACATAGAGGTGAAATGTTTAATGCTTGATTATTATTACTACTAGTTGTAGAAGACTACTTTTATGTAAGGTTAGCAATAATCCTGTAGCTCAGAGAGTTACAAAGATTCAAAGATTCAAAGAGTTACAAACATTCTCTAAAAATGTTTATCCTTGAATTTTCCAGACAAGATGGCCAGTTGAAGGTAAGGATGATAGCTCCCATATGCCCACTGTAGCAAAAACCTAAAAATAATGATCAAGAAATCCATTGAAAAACTATAAGTAGTTTGATCCATCCCAGAAACTACACAAAAAGTCAGTACTGCTGAGGATAAACAATAGGAAATGGGCCTGTTAGAAAAGGATCAATGATACCTACAGCATGTAAAGTTGCATTTAGAGGCAGCTCCAGGATGGTTGAAAAACCACAAAGTGGGTCTCAGAAGAAATTAGGTGTGGCTGGAAGCAGTTGTAGCAAAGCAGCACTCAGCACCTAAATCTTGGTGAACCCAATCTGAGTCCAAGTAGGGCTCAAACTCAAAAGCATAGCAGAGGCTGGAATCTAATCCTGGAACAAAACTCAATTCAGGAAGGAAGAGAGGGATAAAGGAAGAGAGAAATGGAAGAAGAGAAAAAGGGAAAAGAAGAAAGAAAGTGCTTCTATATGTCAAGTACATAAGAGTTAAAAAGGAGACGGAGGAGGGGAATCAAGGTAGACATGATTCTGAGAGTGCAACTAGAAGGGAATAGGGCCATTCCACAAAATGAGAGACTTTAAGATGAATTCAACAATTGGAGAAGGAGTCAGGCCTTACAGAAAGACAGTACATATTGAAAAGATTGCAGAGTAATTATTCACCCAGATATTCCAAGCTAAGTAGGCCTAAGACAATGAGAAAAGTTCCAGGATGAGACAGCATGGTTTAAAAAGCCCAGAGCCAGGAAAGTATAATTACATATAGACTAAAGGCACACCCATACTAACACCCACACCAAAGATCTTAATAGCTCATAATTATTATAGATCCAGAGATAATCAAAACTTCAATTGAGAGAGGATCATTCTGTAAAAATTACAAGCAGAAATTCAAAAGTAAAAGTTGATCTCTTAAAGATCATATGACTATGCAAAAGAAATGAAGAAATAAATAAAAAATGAAGTTAAAAGTTCTGAAGGAAAGAATTATAAAGAGAATAAATAGCTTAGGAAAGATATTGCTAAGCTTTACCTAGAATCTTTTTGAAAATTGCAATAGACCAAATAGAAATAAATCACTTCATGAGTCAAGAAATATTACTACAGAATCAAAGGATTGGAAAAATTAAAACAAAACTTTAAAAGATAAACTTATTGAAATAAGTTATGCAATGAAGTTATAACAATAGAATAACGGGAGGGGAGGGGGAATGTCCTTTCAGAACTTGTCTTTAAAAGTATTGAGGGATTAAAAAACAAAACAAAACAAAACAAAACAAAAAAACCACCAGAAGCCCTTGTAATATATAGATTCTTTTCTGAGGATTTTAATAAAGGAAAGAAAAAGGATAACAAAGGGAATACATCACCACAGAAAGAAATAAAAAAAAAAAAGGAGTATAACAATGCTTTTTCGTAATTGGGGTATGTGAGAAGAGTATACAAATATAAAGAAATAGGAGTATTAGATGACTCTCATTCTTTCTTGAAACAGGCAAAGGATGGTGGAACATAAACATTTTCACATATACACAGAAAGCTTGGTGTAAGAATATATCATATTCTAGAGTAAAACAGGTAGAAATAAAGAGAAAAAGTCATTAAGTAGGAAAATAATACCTGAGAATGAAGAACCTCTAGTATGATAAACTTCCTGATTCCGAAAGGGATATTTTAAAAGTGGAAAAAAAAAAAACAGTAAGGTACTAGAAATTAAGAGGATTTTCACCAACTGAGGAATAAATCAATTGATAGTATATGTAATGAAATGTTATTGCATTGTAAGAAATGACAAAAGAAGCAATTTCAGAGACAGAAATAGGAATTGATGAATAATAAGTTGAGCAGAATGAGAACATGAACAAGACAAAAAGCCCAAATTTTCAAGTTTTGTTTCTCATCTTGTCATTTTAATATTTTACCCAAAGCTATGATCAACCGCAGCTCCTGAGAACCCATGATAGAACATATTACCCCATGTCTTAAGAGACAAGTAAAGAACTCAATACATGGAAAGACATATAAATTTTTGGATATGGTCATTGTGTGGATATGACTAGACATTTTACATAATTTTCTTTTTTCTATTTTCAGTTGAATAAGTTGGAGGTTGTAGGATTTTGAAATAATGATAGGGTAAAAAGAAAAGAAAAACAAGAGCCAGTGAAACAATTTTAAAACATATTTTTTTAAAAATAAGAGAAGAAAATTTAGAAGAAAGCACAGACAAGCATGAGTTTTTAAAAATAAAATGTTGAATTTATTATATGCTTTTTTTAAAAACAGGCAACATATAATAGCACTTCACAATTTCATTTACAAATTCTCTTTTTCAATTATACTGTGTATACAGAAATGCTTGTTTGGATTTTCTTTTTCATGTGTATATAAGTTCATAATAATAATAATATATATATTTAAAACAATATCAACAGGCTATAACTTAACTTTTTAGATAAATTTTCATAGAAAGCTTTGTTGTTTAGTCAAGTACTTCTGTCAAACTCTGGGACCTCATTTGGAGCTTTCTTGGTAAAGATACTAGTGTGGTTTGCCATTTCCTTTTTCAGCTCATTTTTCAAATAAGGAAATTAAGGTAACTAGTTGATCACAGAGCCAATAAATATATGTCTTCTAGATGTGAACTCAAGTCCTCCCTGACTCTATGGCCAGCACTTAATTTACTGCAACATCTAATGCTTATTCAGAAAAAGTAATGAAACTCTAAAAGAAAGCATTCTGATCCAAGAATCAGAAGACATAGGTTCAAATGCAGGATTATCAACTATGTGTCTCTGGATAAATCATTTATATTCCCTGGGATTTTAAATTCCTCATCTAAAAATTGAGAAGGTTAAATTAGCTCATTTTTATGAGTTCTCTTCTAGCTCTAAGTCTATGATCCAGTAAGTATGAAATCCCTTAAAATAAAATGCCTTCAAATACATTTTATAAAATAATTTAAAATAAAATGCCTTTGACCATTTAAAAAAATAATTTATTTGCATATCTAGTATATGTATTTAATGTTTTTATTTCCTTTAGTAATCTCAGATTCTTTACATTTTTATTGTAAATGGAAGGAACTAGTAAAACAGACTAGAGATATGTGATAAATTAACCAATTCAAATTTCAAATTTCAAATTCAGCAAAATTATTTTATCCCAACACTTCTTTGCCTTTGCATGTTTGAGTAAGAGTGCTTTTTTAAAAGTTAAGAATTATATATTTTATAGGAACTAAAATCATATAGTACACTGTGCTTTTTTTTCCCCCCTGAGGCAATTGGGGTTACATGATTTGCCCAAGGTCATACAGCTAGGAAGTGTTAAGTGTCTGAGGCCAGATTTACACTCAGGTCCTCCTGACTTCAGGGTTGCTGCTCTATCCACTGCACCACCTAGCTGCCCCACACTATGTGCTTTTTTAAGCATCATATGAAGCAGTACTTTAAATAATGATGACTTAAGTCCAGGGAGTTAAAAGCTATGGGAATAACAGATCAGTGCATTAAAATGTAGCTAAAATTCATTTAAAAGGAGTAAAACATTTCCATTTCTGTTAAGACTATATAGAAAAACTGACTTGATTTTTTTTTTTTTTAATCATTCAACTAAAGAATTTGTTTAAGTAAGAAGTACTGGTTTCATCTCCAAGGAACAAGATGCCCCACCTTCCAGGACAATCTAGCTTAACATTCCTAAACTCACACCATCTTATCTCAAGACTTTCTTGACTCCATTTCTTTCAGCCTCCTCTCTCCTCAGATTAGAGGTCTGGAGGATAGAACAAACTCCTCCCAATGCCTTTCTTTATAAAGGGCAGAAAGTAGGTTAAACTCACTCCACTTTACATTAGCTGCTCAGCCTATTTTCACAGAACAAGATTCCCTTGCACTCTTCCCACAAGGTACAAGCAAAATGAGGGTAGACTTTTCTATTAAGTTTATCCCCAGGACATAGCATTGTGTTTGACACACAGTAGGCATTTAATTATTTACTAGAATGGAAAGTATCCTAATAAGCTATCTTCTGAAGTTGAAAAAGCAGACAGACATTTATAAACATTACTACAGAGGAAAAAAATAAGATTTCACTATCCTTATAGCAATTGCTCCAATAGTAGAAGGAACTGTGATTTTTTTTTTTTTGGAGGGGTGGGACCATTTCTTCCACCCACTGAGCTAAAAAACTCTCTGCAGACCTATTGATAAGTCTCCCTAAATTCAATTAGGTTGGTTCCTACACAGCAGACATGCAACCATTCACCAAAATTATAAATGAAGTCTTTTCAGTCTGTTAGAATCTGCATTAGTATTGGCATCAGGAACATAGGCAATACAAAGAACTACTGAGTACAGGGTATTTAAATTGAAACTAAAAACACATTTATCTAAGGGGCTAAAAGTAATTATGACATATGCTAACTTATAAAATTATTTTTCAATTTCCTTGTCACTAAGTAGGGATTCTAATTGGGAGAATGCTATAAATAAAGTGAATATTTCATCAAAATATTCACAAAATTCCTTTAATAATGTTCAATGATAACTGTGCATTGAAGGATCTATGTGGCACAGAAAGAGAGAGAGCAACTGGTTTGGAGTCTAGAAGACCTCAGTTCAAATTTAACATCAGTCAATTACTACCTGAGTCACCTGGACAAGTCACTTAAACTTGTTTGCCTCAGATTACTCATATTGCAGATGAGCAAAGCTATTCTTGTTTCTCATCTCAGAGCCCTAAGACTTAGGGTGCCAAAATTCTCCTCTAAAATACAGAATGACTTTTCTTGAATATTCTTTATATATACATATGTGTGTGTATATGTGTGTGTGTGTATGCCAACAACAAATACGCCCACTTGCTCTATAGCTAAAAGGAAAAAAAAAATAGAGAAAGCTTTGGGACACAAAATGGGTATCCTTTAAAACACATTCTGTTACTTTCTTCAAGTAACCATGAGTGCTAAAATGACTGCAAAGTTCAAGTTCTGATGGATTCTTTCAAGTGAGAAAGGATTCAGATATAGTCTTGAAGAGATCAAGCTTCTACTTCCTGAAGACCTGCCTAATGTAGAGCCTCATTGCTATTAGTTTGCTATTAGATTCATCACAAGGTGGTGAGTATTTTGGCCATTGGTAACTCATGAAAGATAAAAATGCTATTTATATAAATTCTTAGAAAACCCTCAAAAATGGTATGTGACTGATTCAAGGTGAGGAGAGGAGAAGAAACTGAATATGTATAAGGTGAATGTGTGAAGGAGAGAAACTGGTTCTAAGCAACAGTGGAATACAATGTGCCAATCCCTGGACTCAAAAAGGAAAAAAAAAATGAGGGATGATGGAAAACTGAATTGAAAATAGTCTATCAAAGAATACCACTGTACTGTATAAGAAATGAGTAGTAGGATAGTTTCAGAAATACTTGGGAAGATTTAAATGCGTTGATGCAAAGTGAAGTTGAGTAGAACTAGGAGAACATTGCATATACAATAATAATGATCAATTATAAAAGTCTTAACTATCTGATCAATACAATGATCCTACAAAATCCCAAAAGACCCGTGATAAAAAATGTAATCCACCTCCAGAGTTCATGAGCTCTGAGTACAGACTAAAGCATGTTTTTCACTTTCTTTTTCTTGTTTTTTACTTTCAATTTAGTTAATGTAAAAATATATTTTATAATTTAACTTACAATTAATTTTAATTATAATTAATATCATATTGCTTGCCCTCTCAATGAATGGGGATGGGGGAAATGGGAGGAGGGAGAACTTGGAACTCAATTTTTTTAAAAAAAATGAATGTTAAACTATTTTTAAAATGTAACTGAGAAAATATTAAGAGGACACTTTTGTATCTAAGAGGGGGGAAGGAAATAGCCATTAATCACAGTTTATGCCAGCTCTTGTATAACATTATTTTTCATGGGCAAGATGTGTTCCTGGCATCTCAAGCAAAATTCTAATGAACTTCTCCAGATAAAGTGTTACAAATGGCAATCGGATGCTACAGAAAAACAGTTCAGGCACATTATGAGTTAAACAAGTTTCTTCTCTAAGGTCATTTTTATACCTAAGCACACTTTATACAAATCTTATTTTAAAAAGTACATTTCATGTTTCAAAAAAATTGAAAGAACTGAAAAATTCTATAACTAAAATAAAAACTGAGGATTTATTTTTATATTGACATTTCCATTTTGAGTTATACTCATGATTACATAGAACTCATTGAATAGTTTATATCAGGAACTATAACTCAAATTTATTGTTGAAATTGAGAAGAATAGTCATTACCTGGTATTAGAAAGGAATAAAAAGTGGAAAAACTGAACTAAGAATAATTATCAGATTTAATATGATTTTTAAACTGATCTATTAATCAAGTAACATAAAAATTTTGAAACTCCACCAGTATAGAAATGTCAAACAATATGAAGCAATCAGACCAGTTTTAAATTACTTTCAGTTCACTATGCCTAATAATAAAAAGCAATGTTTTAAAGACATCTATGTTAGTGAGAAATATATTCATAAATAAAAATATTTTAAGATAGAGATTTAAAAGTGTACCTCAAGTATAACCTCAACAAATTAACTAAAATAAAAGTTTAACTAATCATGTTGGTAGTAGATGAGCTACAATGCTAAAATAAAATAGAGCAGCATAAAAATTGTTACCCTTTTTGTAAAGATCAAATCTGAATTTTACTAAGCCAAATGAATTAAAATATGAAGCACTGTATTTAATAATCAGTCTCAGAATGCATTTGTATTTGTTTTAATATACAGATATCATTACTCATCAGATATTTAAGAGAAAAATTATTAAACTGAAAACAAGCTCATTAATATCAGTGGTACTCTGATAAATTCATGAATAATTAAACAAAGGTTCTCTTTTTCAATTCATTTAAAATTTACAATTTTCTCTATTAGAATGTCTTCTTAAAAAGCTATTACCTATCACCAAAATAATATCTAAAAATTATTACAATATTACAATTTAATAGAAACACAAAATTCCCTGACTTCTGGTAAGATTAGGTTAAAAATTATAATACTGATAAATTATCACTTATACATTTCCTTTAAATTTTCATAAATCTATATATTTTGTCAACACAGTAAACAAGAAACCATCTGAAATGAGAATAAATAATCCTTTAAAAAATCTATTAGTTTCATTGATAAATTAGTTATTAAGCACCCATTTTTAGAAAAACTTTGCTTAGGAATTAATGAAAGTTACATACTGTTCTAGATGTATGAAAAATATTTTAACATAAACTGAATTTCTAGATGTTTGAATTGTAGCAGTGAAATATACTTGTACATCAAATATAAACACATAGTAAGTTTAGAAATTACTACTTAAGTATGATAAAAATTGAACATTTTTAAGCTTTTCAGAACAAAGATTAGAATTATAGAAAAAATTAAACTCTGACTGGCAACACTATACGTTTCCCTGCTAAAACAAAATTAGAAGATTGTCCTTTCAACATCAAAAAAACAGATTTTTACAATATCTTAATTAGACTTGAAGTTCTAGATACAAAAAAGTTAAAGCTCTAGGTACATCAATGCTATTTTGAGCATATGTTTCTTTTTAAAAAATCTTTAGATAAATGAATTGTTTTCTGTTGAACTAAAAAAAAAAAGCCTCATCTACAAGTTAAAATGAAGTCATTTTATAAGGTTCAATAATTATGGGACAGTATAATATCTCAAAATAAGATGCCATTCTGTACACAAAATGAAAAATCATCCTGGATTATCACTTTAAGTTTTAGTAAATAGAGTTTTTATAAAAACTTCTAGGAGGGCCTTATAAGCCGACCTGTTTGCTACTGTTAGTCAGTTTGTAACTAACTAAACTACTTTGGAATTCAACAAAACCTATGAGCTTTTATTAAGTATCTACTACATACTAAGCACTGCATTAGGTATGTGGATCCAAAGAGACAAAAATTAAACTTTTCCTGCCCTCAAAGAGCTTACATTCTAGTGACTACAAGAAGTTCATGAAAGGCCAAACTTTATAAATATATATTTATAATATATATTTATTATTCCAGCATAGATACTTAAGTACTTACCTTCCAATTCAATTCAAGCACTTTCTACATGCTAGGTACTGTATTTTCAAACATAATACATGATTCCCAAAGGAGGTTATGGTATATTAAAATGATATGACACACAAACTAATAAATATGCTACATATCAGAGTATCACAGTAAAAGACATTCTATCTACATGCTAGGTACTGTATTTTCAAACATAATACATGATTCCCAAAGGAGGTTATAGTATATTAAAATGATATGACACACAAACTAATAAATATGCTATATATCAGAGTATCACAGTAAAAGACATTCTATGTACATAATTAAGAAAATGGTATTTTACACTTAAAATGTGATTAAAGGATAACCATATAAATTTCCATTTTGAGCGCAATTTAAATATTATGCTGCTAAACTAACCTTGAAAAAATCGTCAATACATAGAAATCAAATTAAATTAATGAAATAAAGTTACTAAAGCAGTCATGTTTTCAATATTGCAAACAAATTTTTTAAATAAATTTATTGTGGAATCAGAAGTTTTTCATTTGCAAATAAATATTCCTGTAAAAACAAAACATTTTAAAATAGTTATTACAAAATTTATCCATAATCTCTGTTTAGTAAGGTCAGGGAAATGAATTTCCAAAACTGGAAATTTACAATATCATTTGATAATTCAATAAATATTAAATAATGGTACAGCACTTGACATTCCATGTTGATGGAAGTAATTTAGTTCTTTTTTTTCCGATCTTGCCCCTTTGCTAAGCTTGCAAGCTTAGATGGATTTTTATCTACTTTTTTCTCTTCTTTATGTCTGGATGCCATTTTAGTAGAAACATCTTTTCCACTTCCTGATCTTTTCATAATCTCTTTGTCTTTGCTACTTTTTTCTATTCCTATTTTTTCCTTTTCTCTATCTTTTTTACCCTTGGAAGCCTCCTTTCTGGATTTATCTGAATCAGCAGCCAATTTATCCTTCCAGTCATCTTTTTCTTTCTTCCCCTTCTTTTTATCTTCAATCTTATTTTCTTTCTTTGACTCTGGTTTCTCCTTTGTCTTTTTAAGCTCTTCTTTAATTACTTCTTTCACTTTAAAATTTTCAATCAAAGAAAAAATGTATTCATATCATTTAATTTGTAGGTAAAGAGCACTAACAAAACACTTGCCATTTTCCCCACATGAAGCATTCAACATAAAGTTGATTTTATTTGATCATCTAGATACATGTCCTTTTCTCTTTTAAAACAGTTAAAGTTGCATACAGTTTCTACAAAAGAAATGCTTTAAATTGCTTTAATTAAAAAATTTTATTTTTGATTTTCAAGACAAAAATATTATATAAATTCTTTAAAAACAATTAGCATGCACAATTAATAAATTAGTCCATCCACATGTACATTCTTAAATGATTATTAATGATCACTTGACGTTTCACACTGGTAGTTGGTGTTTTGGGTTTTGTTGTTACTCAGGCATATCTAACTTTTTGTGACTCCACTTGGGGTTTTCTTGGCAAAAACTCTAAAGTGATCTGCCATTTCTTTCTCCAGCTTATGTTACAGATGAGGAAACAGAGGCAAAAAGGTTAAGTGACATGCCCCGAGTCATGTAACCTCTAAGTGTCTGAGGTTATATCTGAATTTAAGAAGATGAGTTTTCCTGACTCTAGGTCTAGTACTCTATCCATGGCACCATCTAGTTGCTCCAGGTTCTGATATAATTAAAGAAATGCTGTCAATGAAATAAAATTTATCTTATCTTTAAAATATCTATTTTACAAAACCAAGGGATAACTTTTTAATACCTGGTCCCCTCTCATAATTACTACTTCCTTGTGTTATAGCTGGAAAAGTAACAGAATTGCACTCAGATGAGATGAGTCCAAATTCCAGCTCTGTCACTAGCTGGGTAAAATTAGATAAATTACTTTGCTTCTGACTCTATTTTTATAATTATGCATGGGGATACCACCTGCATTATGCATCTCACATGGTTATTGTAAAAATCAAATTAAATAATGTATGCAATGAACTTTGTAACCAGAAAGCACTCTGTAAATAACAACTTTTATTAATTTGACTTTTCATCCCCCTGCATTAAGAATGTTGTTTTAGTATTTTAGTACGTCAAATGTTTACTGAACGGAATTATTTTTATTTGATAGATTTCTTCTTCTATGAAACTCCAAAGCATTTTATCACATGATGTAGAATCCCATCACGTAACACCCTAAAGTACTACATAAATGTTAAGTATTATAGCCAGCCATAATCTTTTCATGACAATAAAAAGAACTGAAAAATAAAATTGCATATATCTTTTATTTTGATTATCTCAGGTAAGCAAATGGAAAAATTTAATACTGAAAAAAAATTTTTTGACAATTTTATCTTAATAGTCTCTGATATTTGTGATAGCAAAATTAGAAAGAAAAAAGATTTTGGCAACAGTCACCTTAAGTATATGTCAAGCTCAACACTTTTATTATCCATATTGGAAAGAGAAGGTATGTATAAAGGAAATAAAGAGATAATCTCTTATGACTATTGCTTATCTTGCTAAACCTTTAGTGGATCTTGAAATAGGCGGTAAGCAGAGTTTCACAGAAGGAGATGAAGATGTACATGTCTTCAGAATAAAATCAAGATTTTATAGTAGGAAGTAGCATCGCATGCTACCAGCAACATGCAAAATAACTCTAAAACTTTGTCATCTCTAAATTGTAGGAGGTATTGTTATTTTCTCAACATCACAAAAATCTCACAAATTGCAGAATGTCTTTCTTTTATAAAAGATTGTTATCATGGAATCCAACATGAAAAGTATTCTTTCAAGCTAGCTACCCTTATAAAATTCAGACTTGGAGAATGGAATGTTTTGGTTGATTGAATTCCCTCAGTAATAATACTTGGGGTTGAAAGTCTTATTCAAATATTAGTATACTTTCCTGCCCTAGTAAATATAGTGACTATAATTTGATCTTTCTTTAATGAATCTATGTCTTACAATTTAAGGTTATCAACTTATTTTGAATATCTATGTGTACCAATGTCAGGCCATACTCAAGAAGATTCTTTTTAATTAAATCTAAAACTAGCTTTCTTTTCTTTTCCTTTTAAAAAAATCATTTGCATGGCAATGAAGCAGTACTATAAAGTGAATAAAGTATTGAAGCTAGAACCTAGGAGATTTAGATTCAACTTTTATCACAGACATCTAAGGGCTATGTTACCCTAGACTAGTCAATTAACTACTGGAAGCCTTAGTTAGCTTCAGTTTCTTCATCTATAAAACAAGAAGAGTAACAGCAGCTGCTAGACAGGTTTGTTGTGAATATCAAATGAGATAATGTATTTAAGGGGCTTTGTAACCGTCAAAGTATTAGTGTGTGTGTGTGTGTGTGTGTGTGTGTGTGTGTGTGTGTGTGTGTGTAAATATTATTATCACATTATGTTATGTATTATATTATTATACATTAACATAGATTATATATAAAATTATTATATATAATTACTATAACTTGGATAAAAGAGCACAATAGTGCTAGTTAATTTTATTTAATATTATTTTTAGTATGTTGCTTGTTTTTTATACTGGACAATGAGAAATAGGATATTTTTCTAATTTTCTACATGAAAAAAATGAATATATTTGAACACCAACCCTCCAAATTCAACTACCCCTTCTGCAAAATCACAAAGTAGCATTCAAACAATATTTAAAATTTTCAGGCTCTTCAAACTATGCCAAGTACTATATTACACATACAAATATTATTTTAATATTAAGATACTATATTATGCATACAAATATTATTTTAATATTAAGATATGTTATCAAGAAGAACATAAAACACACACAAAAGCATAAAAGATTATAAAGCTTTAGGTATGTGTAAGAAATGTAATGTATTGAATTATGTTTTTCTTATACAAGAAGAAAAAATTGGACTATTTTGGTTATTAATTTTCAAATAATTGGTATGTATATTATGTATTTTTCATAATTAAGATGATACTAAGGTCACACAGTGCTACATATTATGAACATTATAAAGAAAACCATGTAAAAAAAAAAAAAGAAAAGAAAAGAAATTTATGATTGACAAAATGCCAAAGTCGTTCTTATAATGTAAAGTAGAAGAAAACAAAGGAATAATGTGATCCTTTAGGAAATTAAATCAAATCACTGAAGAATATATCTTCTGCACAAAGAAGATTTAAATAAAAAAATGTATATATATATATATATATATATGTATATATATGGTTAAATAACCATTATAAAATTTTGATAATATGAAATTTAACTTGAAAATAACAATTCATTAGTTTGTGTTACTAAACCAATTATGAAGTTTTCACAAAGCCAGTTATAATTTAAGTATTTCCCATATCTTTTAAATCAATTTTTAAAAGCCATCTAACATTAGTAGCTACATTTACAAAATCCATCTTGCAAAACTCATGCATTTAAAGCATAAAATCCATCATCATATACACAAAGCTAAATCAAAAAACAAAATACCTTTGGCTTTAGCTTTTCTCTTGGCTACCCCACCTGGTTCCTCTGTTGGTATTCACAAGATGGAGAAAAATTATGGGAATACATTTTATGGAAATTAATGATCACCAAAAATTTACATGGTTGTTAAAATTAATCTTGCATTTAACCCTCTAACATAAAATTCACCATTCTGTGTCTTCAAAATTTTATTTAAGTACTTACCATTTCTAAAATATTTGAATTTTTATTTTGCTATCATTAATAATGAAAAAACCATGACATTATTTATAAGAATGAGAGAAAGCTAGATCACTTAACTAAGTAGAGATCTGGTTGATTTAAAACCTGGAAGGAATGTTGTAAACCTCCAATTAAACCACTAACCTGGTAACCACTGATAATAATTAAGTTTTGAAAAGTAGTATGCATGCCAAGAAAGGATCTAAACTGCTTTCCACTAAGAGACTTCTAAGAATAATAACTCTCCATTTATTGATTTCCAGAAAACATTAGGACAATACTTTGACAAAATTTTTGAAGGGTTACTGCTTTAACTATGTCACCAAAACCAACAAAACATATGACTTCATTACTGCTGGTAAACTCCAGGTACGGAAACTTTCTCCACTGCTGCCACTGGCAATCTGTCCTTAATATGCAATCAAGTGAGATGCCTAGAAAACTGATTAAGTAATTTAGCTGGAGTCACACAGACAGTATGAATCTGAGGCAAAATTTAAACCCAGGTACTCCTTGCTCTCCCAGGCCCAGACTATACTTCAACATACCATGATGACGCTCTTCTTTCCTTCTATTATTATTATATTTATTAATGGCAAATAACATCCTGGTTTTCTTATGTTCTAGTAACTGTGCAAAATCTTCAGATTTTCTCTCTCCTTTCATGTTAATAAACTGATGTAGATTCAAGAAAAGAGGCCAGGGACTGAACCTGTGATTTCATTAGCTCTGGTAAGGAAATTTGCTCTAGCAGTGCAGGTCGCCAAGGACTGAGAAGTGACTTGCCCTGGATCTCTCAGTCAGTATGTGTCAGAGGTATCAGCAGAGACTCTCCCATATATTATGACCATATCTGCCAGTGAACTTAAAAGCATTTTCTATTACATCAAACTTCTTAATACAGTACAATATGAAACCAGTGATTTAGATCAATAATTAGGCATTTGTGGTCACTTATAAAAGGGTAAGACTATTTTACTTTTGTACTATTTTAGGAGATCATTATACACTTCGACAACGATATTGTATGAGGACATATTTTGATGGAAGTGGATGTCTTTGACAAAGAGACCTGAGTTTCAATGGATAAATGACGGACAAAAGCAGCTACACCCAAAGAAGGAACACTGGGAAATGAATGTGAACCATTTGCATTTTTGATTTTCTTCCCGAGTTATTTTTACCTTCTGAATCCAATTCTCCCTGTGCAGTGGGAGAACTGTTCGGTTCTGCAAATATGTATTGTATCTAGGATATACTGCAACATATTTAACATATATAGGACTGCTTGCCATCTTGGGGGGGGGGGGTGCAGGGAGGGAGGGGGAAAAAAAACGAAACATAAGCGAGTGCAAGGGATAATGTTGTAAAAAAAAATTATCCTGGCATGGATTCTGTCAATACAAAGTTATTATTAAATAAAATAAAATTTAAATTAAAAAAAAAAAAAGAAACTGGAAAATGATTGGATGCCCATCAATTGGAGAGTGGTTGGGTAAATTGTAGTATATGAATGTATTGGAATATTATTGTTCTGTAAGAAATGACCAGTAGGATGAATACAGAGAGACTTGGAGAGATTTATATGAAGTGATGCTGAGTGAAATGAGCAGAACCAGGAGATCATTAATACACTTCAACAACAATACTATATGAGGATCAATTCCGATGGAAATAGATATCTTACACAAAGAGAAGATCTAATTCAATTCCAAATGATCAATGATGGACAGAATCAGTTACACACAGAGAAGGAACACTGGGAAATGAATGTAAACTGTTTGCATTTTTGTTTTTCTTCTCAGGTTATTTATACTTTCTGAATCCAATTCTTCCTGTGCAATAAGAGAACTGTTTGGTTCTGCACACATATATTATATCTAGGATATACTATAACATATTTAACATATATAAGATTGCTTGCCATCTAGGGGAAGGGGTAGAGGGAGGGAAGGGAAAATTCGGAATAGAAGTGAGTGCAAGGGATAATGTTGTAAAAAAATTACTCATGTATATGTTCTGTCAATAAAAAGTTACAATTATTTTAAAAAATTAAAAAAAAAAAACTTGTGTACTATTTTGCTTTAATACTTTTGTCCCAACTAGGGAGGATAACAAAAACAATTAACTGTGATAACGCTTTCTTCTCTTTAAAATATGGCAGCAATATTTGTTCTCTTCTTACTACAATTTTAAAAGATTATTTTAATTTCTTGCTAAAGCAAACAACTTTGCCAATAAATTTCATCCAACTTCTTCTTTCAGGATCTCCTTTTTCTTCTACTTTATAAAACTTCATTAAACGGTGATTAATTTTCACTAGATGATAAAATGATCTCCAATCATAATTGGTTCTTTTTCATTTGTATACATATTAAAGTCTCTTGAACTCTAAAAATGCATCCCCCTGACTACTCTACTTCATTTAATTACCAATGAATTCTATATTTCTACCTCCCTTTGTAATCAAACTCCAGTCAAGGCGGATTACCTGCTTATCTCTCCTTAACCTTATGTAATCTAGCTGTCACATCTAATCTTCTATTGAAACTATTCTTTTAAAAAACAACTGTGGATGCAATAATTTTTCAATTTGCTTTTTTTCTCTTAGCCTCTTTCATTTCTCAAATGTAAACTTATCGAATTCTGCCAATTGTGTCTTTAAAATTTCCTTCACATTCATTGTCTGATACTCTAATTCTCACCAACCTGAACAATGGTTTACAAACAAAAACTCCCAAACTCTTCCCTCTCTATTCTCCCCCTAGAAAACCAAGTATCACAAATATTGAATTGGCATTAAGATATTAAAATATATCTACAATAATAGAAACTTCTTACTCCTCTTTTCTAAACACCTTCCTTCAAAATTTCACTATTCTCATTCTCCAAAAAGTTAACCCCAACTCAATATATTTTGTCACAAGTATTTATTTGCATTTCTTTCTCTTAAATCACCATAAGTATTTTTTTAGGTCTGAGGCAATGTTTACTTTGGCAAAACATGCTTGCCTCAAGCACAATGATAGCATATAAAAAGTTTCTGCAAATTTTACAGCAGAACAAAAATTATTTGGCGCTAGGAGGAAAAAAGTAATCTTTACTTAACTATTAATAATGTCATAACGTTTTACAATATCAACATCTATTATGTTCTCTCTTCTCACTTTATACATGTTATTCCAGAAGTTCCCTCCCTCCCCCTTAAAGAATTAACTTTAAAATAGCTCTCAGTCTCCATGTGTACACTAAGGATATTAACAAACATTAAACTAAAATGTTCCTTTCAATTAAGGCTTAATGTATTCCTTAGGGCCTCTACTTTTCACCAAAATGTATCTCTGTAAACTATGCTTAAAAAAATAGAATTAGCAAAAAGTACATTGTTTCCCCCAAAATGTTTCAGAATTAGAAAAATCTATAGGAGTTGGAATTCTTGCCATATTACATTATACCAAGAGAGGGAAACCTTGAGTCACATTTCTTACAGAGTACTATACCAGTAATTCTCGAATTTTAACACTGGAAGAGACCTTTAAAAGAATCTAAACTGCTTATTTTACAAATGAGAAAAGTGAAGCCAAGAGTACTCTTTTTAGGAAAAAAAAAAAAAAAGGGCTACCTCACTGAAAAAGTCCAAATGAAACACAAACACACATGAACAGGGAAGCAAAATGAAACAGCTCAAGAAGGAGACAGTAGCAACCCACATTTGATTACTGTTGCTTTATAGCATGAGTACTTTTATTGGTGGTGATGGTGCTATCTTTAGCCCCCGAAACACCACCACCACCACCAACAATAAAAACTAGAAATCTTTCCATTACCAATCTAATATCAATTAAAGCAAGAATTAGAATTCAAAATCTAGTCTTTTATTTACTGAAACCTAAAAGGATCTCTTCCAGATAAGAAGTGCTTTTATTTCTCAGAATGAAGAAAAGAAAAAAAAATTAAGCCTAGTGCTCCTAGGAACACCCTCAACACATTTTCCAGCTCTTTGGTACCACAAAGAGAGCTGATATAAATATTTTAGAACATATAAGTTCTATCCCTTTTTCCCTGATCATCTTAGGAATCAGCTACTCTATTCTTAAATCTTGAACTTTTCTGAAATTGTTACCTATTGGCCACAGTAATGAAAATACTTTCTGTCCCTAATATGTCACAGTTTCTTCTCTCCAAACTCTGTAATTTTCAGAAATGCTTCCTAGGTACCCCTTCTGGCAGTATCCTTTGTGCCTGAGAATCACCAGAAGAAAGAAGTATTCATCCATTTCTATAAGTCTTCTAAGGCTTCATCACATCTGACACACACTGCAGGAATACTGTTCTGTTATCAGATCAACCAACAATACTATAGTGCCCCTCACAACAGAGACCCAAGGACAACCTACTGACATCTTTTTTCTTTGTGCCACTTTTTCATTTGATGATCTTCAGATTGTGACATTAAATTGAGAAGACTGAATTGATCCTATTTCATTTTCTTGTTGATCCTAATTACAATTAATTTCTTTTGTTCTGTAATTGCTTAACTCATGATTCTCTGTGTGTCTGAAAGGTTCAGAATTTAGCTGGCCCATACTGGGTTTTTAAAAAATTCACTACCCTCACTTATCAGCCATCTGTTATTGGCTCAAGGAATTTAGTTGACCTTGGGGGATGGATGCGAATTTGCAGGAGTCTGGCCTAACATCTTTATATCATCAAGCTATCTATCCTTCAAAGATGTTCGATTTGCTGTCCAGAAGGCATATATAGTTCATTATAAACCTTGTAAGCTGCACTCAAACAATGAGAATTTCTTAGTCTCAAGAGAAGAGGTCACAGTCAGCTATCCTCACCAAACTTCCAAACAACTATGTTGTTCCCTACACCACAACTCTCTAACCAATAATGTTGTCCTCAATCCCATGATGTCATGTACCCTGTTCTAATCTTTATATTTTATACTCCTTGAAAACCAATAAAATGGGAACTTTTCATCTGCCTGGGGTCTGCAACACATCATTGATCCATTTATTGACAGGCAACATGCTCCTGTTAAAAATGTTATCTTGTTTAGAGAAACATGCCTCAGTTTATCTTTTCTGTTAAATTGTACTCACAACAATATCTAAAACTTAAGTCCAAGTGTTTGATAGACCTTCTTCACTTTCTCATTTGTAACATTCTTTTACTCACAAACTTCCTGATATTGATCAGGATTCCTCTCTTCCTTTTTTTTGTTTCTTCTTAAGTGTTACATCAATATTTTAAACTTCACTATACATCCCACCAATGAAACTCTTCTTTGTAAGAAAGAAATATAATTAAATAAAATATACTAATAATATTTGATATTATATGCCTTATTCTATAGTTGTAATCTACCAACTCTCTACCAAAAGGGGGCAGGTATGTTTTATCATCAAACTCCTCAAGTCAGAATTGATCACTGCATTGATCCAAGTTCTAATCTTTTAGTGCCGTTTTCCTTTAATCATTGTGGTTGCTATGTATGCTCTCAGTTTTGTCTACTTCACCATGCATGAGTTCATTCAAGATTTCACCAATTTCTTTAAATCCACATTTATTATTTTTTATATAACAATAACATTTCATTACATTTACATGTCACAGTTTGTTATGCAATCCCCAATTGATTGGCAATCATTTTTTTTGTTTGTTTGTTTATTTTGTGTTGCTGTTGTTTTAGGTTAGTTTGGTTTCCCGCTATCTTTTACCTCCTTGGGATGTAAGTCCAACAATAAGATCTCAGAATCAAAGAACATGATTAGTTTAATCACTTTTCTAAAATAGTTTTAAACTCTTCTTCAAAATAGTTGGACTACTGTACTGCTCTGCTAACAATATATCTATATGCCCATCTTCCTTTAAGTTGGCTAACAATTTGCAATTTTTAAAATTATCTTTGCCAATTTGACAGACAGGAGTTCTCAAGTTCAACATCTGAAACTACCTATTTAGCTATGAATAAGTCACTTAATCTCTGTGTACCTCAAGTGATTCTCTAAGATTAATTTATAGACAGCTTATAAATGACTAGAAAAAGTTTCCATACTTCCAAAACCCACAAATTCTTGATGTACCAATGTATTTTAAAAAAATCTTCCTATCAGTATCTAGTTATAGCCCTGATGATTTTCATATTACTCACATAATCTGTTCTTCTTACTAACTGCTAAAATACTGAAAGTAAACCAAAAATCTTGGGAAAATCTAGATGTACATTAAAAATATTTTATATGTTTTGGGTTTGGTTGTTTGTTTTATAAGCAAAACAGGGAAGATTTCGTGAAGTATATACAGTATAAAACCTCCTCTAAAACTCAGTTTATGTTAGTCCCAATCTACCTAGAAAAGCTTTAAATCCAAGGACCACTGTGGCTAAATCCAATACACACAATACGTGTATTTCCAAAACTGTGCCTTCTCTCATATTCTTTCAACAGCAAAGCTATAAATGAGGATCAGAGTACTACTTACTTCCTATTGCCAGTTCAGATTTTCTGCCTCTGCTGCCACTATGTAGCAACCTCTCCCTTGAGTCTTGCCCTATCTAAATACATCAACCAATCCAAATCTCAAAGAATTCAGTCACTTCTCTCAGTTTTTCTTTCCACCCAAATTCCTACCCTTATAATACTGAAAAATTCAACATAAATGTTCATTTTCCCTCTAACAGATTAATCTTTCAGTTATTCCATCTTCTCAAATGCTATATTTCACCACAGCCACATACAACTAAAAGATCTGAACTTCCATTATCCATTCATTACGTCCTGTCATTCCTGTTTCCCCCTGACTCACTCATTTTTCTTAAACTTATTCTTTCTCCTCATCCTCTCACCAAGATTTCCATTCTTTATACTATTCTTCAATTCTTTCAATCACTGGCTACATTTCCTCCATCTTTAATTTTATCCTCATACTTATTCAGAACAATACTGTATTACTGAACTATAATTCATTAATATTACTGTACTGAATGTTAATACTGTGTTCTACACTCTAATCCTTATCCTGGATCCTATGACCATGCATGCCTTGCCAAACTCCCAAACCTGACTCTTCTCCTTTTTACCTAAAGTATCCAGAAATACAGTGCTCCAAATGAGGTCTGACAAGAATATAGTATATGGTATTATCACCTTTCTATTCACAGAGGCTTTTTCCTTCTTAATAAAATCCAAGATTACAACACCTTCTTTGGTTTCATTACTGCAGTGCTGAATTATATTGAGAGTGCAGTTTATAAAACCCCCAGATCTTTTTCAAAATTATTACTATCTAATCATGCTTCATCTGCCTTCTACCCATGAAGCTGATTTTCTAGACCAACTACAATTATATTTATTCTCATTGAATTTAATCCTATTTATTCAGCCCACTGCTTGAGTTGATCCTTTAGGATCTTTTTCCCCTTTTTAAAAAAATCTATTTAGGATAGAGACCTAGGTATTGTTGGATCAAAAAGGGAAAAAGATCCACAGCACAAAAATATCATAACAGCTCTTTTTGTGGTGGTAAAGAATTGGAAATTGAGGGGATGTCTATCAATTGGAGAATGACTAAATAAGTTGTGGAATGTAAATGGAAAATTATTGTTCTAAAAGAAATGATGAGCAGGCTGATTCAGAAAAGCCTGTAAAGATATACATGAACTGATGCTGAGTGAAGTAAGCAGATCCACAATGCTGTACACAAAAACAGCAATACTGTGTGATGATCAATTATGACAGACTTAACTCTTTTCTGCAACATCAGTGGTCCAAGACAATTCTCATAGATGGAAGATACCATCCCCATCCAGAGGAAGAACTATGGAGACTAAATGTAGATCAAAGCATACTAGTTTACCTTTTTAGTTTCGTTTTGTTTTTTCTTTCTCATGGTTTTTCACTTCTGATTTTTCTTTCACAAAATGACTAATATGGAAATATGTTCAATGTGATTGTACAAGTATGATCTATATCATATTTCCTCATGTCTTGGAAAGAAGGGGGGCAGGATCTTAGGAAGATGAATGTTGAAAACTAACTTTACATGTAAATTGGAAAAAAATAAAATAATGTTAAGTGAGGAAAAAAAGATTTCCTGCATCAATGAAGAGAAAATAACACACAATTCCTCCTAGTTATCTTGGATATCAGTTTTCTCTTGATCATTTCTGTTCCTGTATTTTCATCAGGAAGGTCATTCTCTTTGTCAGAGAAAACAGAAACAAAGTAAGAATTGAGCAGTTCTGTTTGCCTTCTAGAATTGGGTATTACACTGTCATTGCCCATCCCTAGGAAAGATTCTATCCCTTTGTTGGCACATGTTTTTGGCCCAATGAAACTAAAAACATTGCGTTGGTATGATTCCCAGATAAGAGTGCACCTTTCCAATCCTGATACTCTTCCCAACAAGATTGAATCTCACAGTATTCTTTGATATCTATACAGGTCAAATGTACTACTGCCTTCATAAATTTCTAATTGTAAAACATAATAATAATAATAAAAACAACAATAAACATTAATATAGCACTTATGATGTGCAGACATTGCACTAATCACTTTACAATGAGCATATCATTTGATCTTTACAATAATTCTGGAAGATAAATGCTATTATTTCCACTGCACTTATGAAGAAACTGAGGCAAATAAAAATTAAATGATTTGTCCAGGAATACACATCTAAGTGCCTGAGGCTAGATTTAAACTCAGATTTCCCTCACTTCAGACCTGCCCTTCTAAATACTGTGGCCATCAAGCTGCTTTGGCATCAATGAGAGAAAAATAGAATTCCCCTAACACATAACCATATCTGATGATTCTGTTAATGCATAAGAAGCTTAGATCCAAAAGAAAGGGTCCAAGAGAAATTTCATCCTGGATAAGAAATATTTTGCTCCCCTTGAAAGTTTCTTCCCAAAACCTGACCAAAATACACCAGGGCTGAGAGGCTTAATGGTCAAAGTACAGGTGAAAAGATTCTGGCCTCAAAAAAGAAGAAACATTCCACTCACTGCAGCAATTCTACCAGCATTGCTTAATCACAAGCAGCATAATTATAAAGAGGATGCTAATCTGGGAATCACATCATTATACATTGTAGCAAATTATATATAAAGAATTTTAATCTAACAAAATAAAGCAGAGAATTAATCAAAATTCTAAATGTTCTCATTTTTTCTATAAAGCATGGACCCTTTGTTTATTATATTCAAAGTCTGAAATTCTTTATATGTAACTGGTTTCTGTACATAAAGTTATAAAATTAAATTATCAATTTCAAAACATATTATCTTTCAAATGATTTAGAGAACTTGAGGGAAAAGTCTCAATTACTTATTACATATATAAACACATGTAAAAACACAAAATTTTGATTAATTTCAAAACATTTAGTCATCAAAGCTTTTAAATTTCAAATAATCTTTCCTTTTCATTCCATCTGTGGCCCCAAGCCCCAAAACAACAAAATTATGTATGCCCACTGTTGAAGGAAGTCACAGAAGTCCAGGGTTCAAATAAATTACAAAGCTATTTTTTCCCCCATCTAATTTATGCCATTATATTTATCATGAAGAGTTAATGAGGCATAATTATTTTCTGAACATGAAATTTATATTAGTATCAATGCAAGACAAGCAAGCAATAATAAAAAAATTAATGTTTCTAATAGGCATTTGTAAGTTTACTATTCCATGGATTAGAGAATTTGCCATTCATAAACTTATCAATCAATATATATTTTCAAAATTAGTTTTATCTTAGGTGTAACACCATAATTTAACATTAAAATTAAAACTTAAAATCACTGGTTTATAAGTATTAGATGCTTAGGTTTGAAATCAAGGGGCACATTTAGGATTTTAAATTCTTATCATAATTAAAATTTAAAATCCACAATAAAAGGTGGAGACGATCTGAAACAATCTCCAAATTGAATTTTAAAAAATTCAAAAAAAAAAAAAAACTTCATTACTACAGAACTTAATGCCTTAATGTATTATAATGGAATCTTAATTCTCTTAGGTCTTATATATGTCCTGCAATTTCACAAATTTTCAGCTGATAAACATTAATTAGCTGACCAAAAAAAAAAAAAAAAAACAGAAAATAATACTTCAATTATTAAACCAGTTTATTATTACCATGTTTAGGTTTTTCTGTAGGGATTTTTAACTGTCACTTTATTAACTAGTAATTAACAAACTTTCAGATAAAATTCAGGGAAGATTATTATTTTAATAGAATAGTCAAATACAATACACAAAAACCAGACAATATTAAAGTGATAAATAAGGAACAAAAGGATATTTGAAATCTTAATTAGAAATTGCCTTCTCTCTTCTCTATTTTATATTGAATTGTTGTTATATTTTTGGGTCAAATTAAGACATTTTTCCATCAAGAAAGGTAAGAGGTACCAATACATAGCTACAGATTTTAGAATAATTCTGTTTGTATACCTATTTCAATTTGATAATCACTAATAAATTCAAGACATGTGATGGATTCAATACCAAAATTTGATTAAATTTTGAAGTGAAGTACAGTTTTAACTTTAAATATGCTAAAATTTACACAATTTCAAAAGTCAAATTGTGAAATATCATTTCACAAACTATTTCACTATGGGCACTACTATTTTAAAAGACTAAAAAGTCTTATTCTGGAATTTTAAAAATTCATAAATTTTGAAAGTTCACCCTAATGGATGTCCAAATTATAATGGTTTTAATAAAAGCTCTATGAAATAAGACTTATATGACACTAACTAAAATACTTAAAATATCAAATGTAGTAACTTTCACTACAGTACTTCTGTCAAAATAGATTAACTTAAAAGTAAAAGGTTAACAAGTAGTAATGAAGATTTCAAGAAAGTCACTGCAAATTTAGGAGAATTGTTTTCAATTTCCCCTTGATAAAGATTCGTGTCATTACAATAAATTCTACTTAGCCCTAAAAAATAAAAAATTAGATCTTTGTTTTAATATAGAACTTAAAAGTATCTGAATTTCTATGCTTAAAAGTATTTGAATTTCTATGCCAATATTTTCATATGAATATTAAATACAGGAAAAAATAGACATTAGATATTAGGATAGGTGAATAATTTTAATATGTTTGACATTTATATAAGATACAAATTCACATTTTCCCACTTGCATAAAATTTGAAAAAAAAAATCACATCCACATCCAACAGGAGTGAATTTGCTATCTTAAAATAAGAATGAAAGTTTGCTTTCATAGACAGAAATATACTGGCATGCCATAAAACATAAAACAATTTGTTTTAAGTAACCTATGGCAAAATTATAAGGTTATTTTTTCTTTGAAAAGTACTTCAAAAGCACCAATACAGAGCTTTTAATTAAAATCCATATTAACCTTTAATAAACTTTAATTTAAAATAAATTACAATAAATAAAAATTAGTATCAATTGTTTTATGTTATAATTATATGTAATAGTTATATTAAAGATCAATGCAGAAGCATGTTCTTTATATAACTTTATCAATCATGCCAAAATATTTTGTCATCAAGACCA
This sequence comes from Antechinus flavipes, assembly GCF_016432865.1. Classification (NCBI taxonomy): domain Eukaryota; kingdom Metazoa; phylum Chordata; class Mammalia; order Dasyuromorphia; family Dasyuridae; genus Antechinus; species Antechinus flavipes. The sequence goes on along the minus strand of NC_067398.1, from coordinate 461,589,575 downwards.
TTATCATCATCTCAATATTCTGTTAGAAAGACAAGCATTAAATGTTAACAATAAAATAAGACTACAGTTAATATTTCATGTTTAGTGCAGAGAATGCACAAACTGAAGCAAGATCATACAGAAACCAACTAAACCATTAAGGACTTTTTTAAAAATTTATTTTGTAGATTGTTAAAATAACTGTGTAATGCTATTTCCCTTAATACAAAATAGAAAATTAATGAAAGGCCCATCAACTAGTAAAGAAAGGTCACATGGTTAACTTTATTTTTAGTAAAATCAAACATTAGGTACAAGTCCCCCTCCCGAAATTCAATCCTGATATAGCAAGAAAGGAATCTGTTTGAAGTTTAGCACAAGCCAGTAAATTTTAGACTTTGGTCAATGTTACTGGTTCTGTAAATCCAAAATAATACAAGTCTTTTTGCCCTGAACCCCTTCATTCTGTGACGTACCATCAACATCACCTGCAGTTTCGCTCTCTTCTTCTTCTAGTATTTCAAAAGGAGTCATTACATCATAGAGAAATGAGAGGAAGCCATAAAACCAATCAGAGCTTTCCTCTGCTAAAATATTAAGGACTTCCTCAAGAGAATCAATATTTTCATTACTGCCATCTTTGGTCAGGCCTACACAAGAATAAAAGGAGAGAGAGAAAAAGAGAGAAAGAGAGAAAATAAAGGAAAGCAGTTAGGTGGAAAAAAAGAAATTGAGGAAATGTGATTTAAGAAAGGAATCTTGTACATGGACATAGGTGTTTACAGAAAAGCCATTTAGGAAAGTAAAGTAATGATTACAAGAGAAAACATCAGATTAAACCATGCGTTTGGGGCAGAAAACTCTCAATTTTCATGCAATAAGGACGTCAGTGGTATAAACAATATAAAACTGCAAATAATTAACTAAAAAGTCATTCCTACTAGATTTTGAATTCATTAACTTACTTCCCTAATATATATACATACATATATATATATGTATATATATATATATATATGGTTTTTTTTTTTTGCAAGAAAGTAGTCTTTCTAATGATATATTGCTTCAACAAATGGTTAGTTTGTTCTTAGTTTGTCAGCCAAAAAAAAAATGTCATTAAAAATATCAGAAATAATCCACAAAGTTCAGTGCCTGAAATTAAATAATCAAGAGGTGGGTACACAAGTATTTTTGCCCTGTTCATGAGAATTCATTGATAACTATAAAATTAATTTCCTCAAATTTTCCCCCTTAGGCTAAGATTGTACTTAACTAAGTCCATTTTTCATTTTTGTTTAAAAACGGACACAACTGTACTTCAACAACCTATTATTCATTCTCCTATTATGATCACTAGCATCATTAATAATAAAAAAATTTTTTTTTAAAAATCATCCCAAGGTCATAAAATCCAAGGCAGAATTGAAATTATAATCAATTCATTTTCTAAACTTCTTCACTACTTTTCACCAATTACTATTGCCTTGATACATTAAAATAAAAAATTAAAATACACTAATGACAACAAATTAAAAGTCTATTAATAAAGTATTCACCTCAATCAATCATAAGAAAATAAATTTCAGGCTTTGATAGACTATTCTCAATTTTAAAGAGTCGCTACTAAACAAAAAATTTACTCTTCATGTCACGAAAGCATCTTATAGCATGCAATTTGCTGGCAACTTCTAAATCTTATATGTAAAACATGTCCCAGCGATGGGAATACAATCAATGCACATCACTAAATACAGATTTGAGTCAAGATGGCATGTCTGAAGAAACAAGTTGTACTAGCAAAGAATAATCATTAACCTTATAAATGTTGACAAGATGTAGCAATCCTGGATCTCAGGATTTTTTCCATCTCACTAATTCAAACTGAAGCACTACAGGCTTTATTGTACAAAATCTCTCCATTTATTATTAAGATCTAAAATTAATATAAAAGAAATAGGTACACAGTGTTGGTCAAATGCTAAATGACATGATGAAGATCATACATAATTTATTCCATATATGTCTGTCAGAAAAATATTTTGTAATCCATGTTTACCCTGGGTGCCAAATCTGGTATAATGCACTTCCTACAAATCTTGTTGACACGTAAAAGCAATCTCTCAAACTGAACATATAACTTTACCCTAAATTCTGCATTGACTTCCCTATTTCCATCAATGTTAAGTACAAACCAGCTCCCTGGAGGTCTCAGGATCAGCCAGAATCAGGATAAGTAAAATGGTCTTTAGGGGGAGAAGTTAAAGAAGCAGACAACTGCCAGGAGTTTTGCCAAAGGTGTCTTCTTGATTCTGGAGTCCAGAATCTCCATCTTGTCCTGCTGCCAAGTGAATCTCTGCCTTTTGTCACTCCACCCTCTCTAATCCTTGCCTACTATTATCTTAACCCTAAACATTGAGCCAGCACCAAACAGTGAGAAAGGCCATTTTTCCAAAGGTATGCTAATAGAGTCATTGTCTAATAGGTAAATAGCCCTAAGTGCGCCATTGTCTGATTCAAGTGCACCTTTTCATAGTTTCAGCCCTTTACACATCAATGATGGCATGATGATCATTTTCTTTGACATTTAAGCTAGAAATCTCAGTTGAATCAATGACCAAAAAGTTCTAATGATTTTACATTTACAGCAGAATTCACCCCTTCATTTCCTATCTGACCCTTTAATTCTAGATCCCTATTTCTTTTTTCCTGGGCTCTCATAACTGAAATTCAACTTTTTAAAATTCAGTTCCCAATCTCTTCATTATTTCAATTATACAAGTACAGATAGTCTTCCTAATTAATATATTGATTTGATCATGTCAACTCAGGTATCTAAAAATCTTAAGTAGTTCTTCCACAGTCTACTGAATCAAAGCCAAAATTCTTAGCTTGGAATTTAAAATGCCCCATAATCCCATCCCAAAGTATCTATCAGTTTTAAGTCACTCCCTTTTAAAATACTCTATTCCCTGGGACAGCTGGATAGCACAGTGGATAGAGTACTGGCCTTGAGTTTTAAAATCCAGTCATACAGCTTAGCCATATTTGGATTCAGGTTCTCCTGGATCTTGTTATAAAGAACTTTAAAACTAATTTCCCTTCTTCTATATTTAATAGATCATCAGGGACAATGCCCTATTTCTAACCTTAACAAAAACAAAACCAAAAAATAAAAAAAGGTTTCTCTTTTTCTTGATAAATATCATTATGGAAAAAAATATTAAACTATCAAAATCACAAAGAACTATAAAATCTTGAAAATAGAAGAAATCTTTTTAATATTAATATGACAAACTCTATTGCTAAAAGCTATAACAAGCAAAACCTGCCAGTTAAATACTATCATATAACTCTAAAAAGTTTCTTCCTTATTCATTCAGAGACCTAAGAAATGTGTGATTTAAGAAAAAGAGGCAATCTTCTTCATATTGAGTGGTTCCTTATCTCCTATCCACATAGGGAAGAAACTACTCAATAAAGAAGCAGCAGAAAAGAATAGGGACCAGAATTCTACAAACTCCAGTAGTTGTCCCCAATAAATACACTCCCTGGTTTTACTTTTGGGGGCTTATGATCTCATTTGCAGTGAATGCCAAAAATATGAGGTAGAACTTTATAACTAATGATCATAAGTATGGTAGCTTATCTCCTTTTCCCTTATATTTTAAACTCATAGTACCAACGAGTCAAATTGCTGTACCTTGCTCAACACAGAGAAACAGGCTTGTTATTCATGTTACCTTTGGCTTTTCTTATGGGAGATATCTTCCTATTCATTTACTTAGGAATTTATCATGTCAATAGAGTAACATGTTTTTAGTTTATTTGTTTGTTTTGCTGAGGCAATTGGCATTAAGTGACTTGTCCAGGGTCACACAGCTGGGAAGTGTTAAGTGTATGAGTCCAAATTTGAACTCAGGTCCTCCTGACTTCAGGGCTGGTGCTCTATCCACTGGACCGCCTAACCTGGCTGCCCCGGGAGTAACATGTTTTGGTAGAGAATTTTTTTCATTTCGATTGATTTCAGTTGTTAATAAACTAGCCCAAAATAAAACATTTTAAAGGAATTCATATCAATAAGGATAGGTTTCCTTGCTAGGCTCTTTAAGCAAGTGAATGATAAAGTTTAAAAGATTTGCAAGATGGGATGGCAGAGTAAAAAGAGAACAAGAATCAGAAGTCTAAAGCACAGTGCTTAATACCTGACACCATTCATTTAGCTATGTAATATTGCCTAAGTCATTTAACTTCTCTAATACTAAATTTTCTCATATTTAACAAAGGAATAATAATGCTTACATTTTTTACAACAGTGTTGTTGTGACGTTAAAATGACAGTGTATGCAAGCATTTTTCTGACTATAAATGTACCATTATAAATTCCATGTTTGGTGTCTATTAATTGTGAATTCCACAGAAATTACTTAATTCTGTACATCTCTGTATATGATTCATTGGCTTTTTGAATAAGTATAAGAACTGTTTAAGTTAGCATGTATTTCTCTTCTATAAAATTGATAAGGCTGATGCAAGCTAAATTAAGACCCTGTAACAGCCTACAAATTATTCACTTAAAAACAACCATACATGCCAAATATTCACAATAATATAAAAGTTATCACAGAAAATAAACGTCAGATTTTACCTTCTGCAATTGATCTGATTAGTGACCCACTCACTTTTGATTTTTTATGCCATGACTTCATTAAAGATTTAAATGAATATGCTTAATATCACTTCTTTTCGGATATTTTTACTGAGGTAAAATAAGATCAGAAGTGAGCAAACAACATTTTATTATCTCCAGACCCAAGCTACAATGTATATACTATTTTCAAACGGTGGAAGATTAAAATTAATGAAAAAGAAATGATAAAAGTTGAGTCTAACACCAGGGGTTAATCTTTACTTTCCTCAACTTGAATCAGGTCAAAACCAATTGTATGAAGTCCTGAGAATGCCACATCATATCCCTGAGCAATGTGATGAAGGAATCATGTGAAGCAATGTGATAGTCATGTTCTCAAAGAAACTCAGAGATTTAATCACTCAATTCAGTTGTCACATTTCTAAATATGAAAATGCTTACATAAAATTCAAGCAGTACTTTGTTTTTGCTAGCTAGGCCACATATTTTCTTGTTAATGCTTTATTTTAAGATCTAGTCAATTTCCAAATATGAAATTTGATGCCTGAAATACAAATGTAATCCTGCCACACATGTGAACAATGCAAAAATAAATTCTTTTAAATAACTGTTGTTTGACAATTTCTAATATTACTCAACAAGGAAGTTGTATTTAATTTGTACATAAGTTGTACATAATTTGTAGATACATTTTAATAACTTCTTTCTAAAAATAATGAATCAGTGTATATTAAAATTTGGAAAACAAGTTTTAAAATAGTAAATTAACTTTTCATCATATTAAAATGAAGAACTGCTTAAAGAAAAACATTCTCATTACTAAGTAGATAGTATAATTATAAATGCCACACATTTAGTGTGGGCATTTAAAGCTTTTTTTACTGAAACACACACACACACACACACACACACACACGCACACAAAAACACATTGCTATAACAATCTATCCTTTTCTACTTAACAAGACTTTCAAAGCTTATGCTATATCTGTATAGCGTAGATCAAGGGTCAGTGGTCATACCCATTATATGATGAGGCATTAAAGTATGATGTGACTGAAAATATTTCAAACTAAAATAACTAAAGGATATGAGGGTTCTTCATAAGCAGAAATATATATATATATAAAAATCACATTAAGAAATTTGACATGATTTTCAAAGAAAAATCAATAAAATTTGCTAGCAATCAAGAATAATCCAATGGGCTCTTCCCTCTACCAAAGCATTATCAAAGGATTTAGTCATCTGACGCTCTCAATGGGTTCAAATATAGTGTTGTAACTTTTTATTATTACTATATTATTTTATAGTAGACTTACAAAGATTTTAAACTTTAATTTAAAATTTAAGCTTATATAAAAGATTTTTTCAAAGCCAATAAAAAAGAATTTATAGTTAATCTGAAAGCCAAGTAGCACCGTTTTTATACAAGATTTATTAAATGTTCCAAAAAAAAGTATTTTCAAGATGAAGACAGGACATATAAAATTTATTCTCAATTTACCAAGGTTTGCATACAATGAATACTTCACATAATATTATCTTTAAAATTTATAATGTTCACATAAAAAATATTTTCAAGATGAAGATAGTACTTATAAAATTTGCTCTTTATTTACCAAGGTTTGCATGCAAGAAACTCTTCAAACAATATCTGTCTTCTTAAAAATTTATAATGCTATGCCCAATCTATGAACAAAATCTTAAATGGTTTCACAATCAAGGTTCCATGTATAATATCATTTTTTGACATATTCCTGTATCATTCCAAAATTAAGGTATACTTGCCTAGTAAAACTTTGGCATCATCAACATCAAAATCACCGTCACCATCAGCATCATAGATTCCCAGCTTTCCTATAATTAAATTTTAAAAATGGTGGGAGAAGAGGAAGGGTGGGAATGAAAGAGAAGAAGATAGTTGGACATTTCCATTTATTGAAATTTGCATAGTAGACATACTGCTGCAATTAGTCCACCGTACTTCTAAGCCAACTATTTTTCTCTTTACAAGTGACAATTACCTTTTCTTAATATATCTAAAAATCACATAGAATACACTTTGAAATTCTGATTTTTCATTTATCCAATTAATAAAAAATGAAAATCATAAATGATTAAATAAATTTACTTCATTCTATAATAATTTATTTTAAAATTTGAGGTTATAAAATGGATGGTTTAAATTATACTAAAATATTTTTATAGTAATGCTAAAAACTTTAAGCATCTCATCAAACTTTACAATATTAAAAATATATTATTAATAGTTAAGGACGCTGGGGCAGCTAGATAACACAGCATAATAAGCACTACCTCTGAAGTCAGTAGGTTCTGAGTTCAAATCAATCCTCAGACATTTAATACTTACTAGCTTTGTGACTCTGGGCAAGTCACTTAACCCCAATTACCTCAAAAAAAATTTTTTTAAATAATTAAGGAAGCTTCATGTTTCAAAATCTAAAAATATTTGTTTATTTATTCAATCTTCAATGTTATAATCAAATTTGATCTAGGTAGAAAATAAAAAGGAAGGTCAAATCTTAATAATTTGTAACTAAAGCAAAGAAATAGTTATTTTTCTATTCAAAAACTAGCATTCACAGCCCTTCCCCCCCAAAAAAAAGCTACAATAAAGTTTTTTTAGTAAGCAAGCCCTAAAATAAGATGCCTAATGTTAAAGATATCCTGATGCTATGAATGAGCCACTTTATCCTATTTAAAAATCTATTTAAGCAATAAAAGTTATAAGTATTTAAAAATAAAATAAAAATAAAAAGATTAGGATTCATCCAAGAGAAATAGGCAATGCAAGCACAGACTTTATCTTTGCTTGTCAAAGAAAGCAAGCATTCTAATTTGAAAAAACAAACAAACAAAAAAAAACTTTAAAGCTTAACTTTCCAGCAGGATGATGTATAATTTATCATTACTGGACAGAAACTATAAAAATTCAGTTCCCCCAAAACAGTCCAGAGGTCAATTATGTCATTTACCAAAATATCTTTAAAAAGAATTTTGTAACTTTTTAGGAACTAACAACAGTATCAGAGTGGTATATACCTCTAATCCCTTCAGTTTCTAGTACCTCTTTTTTTTTTTTTTTTTTTTTTTTTTTTTGGTCTAAAAGACTGATGTTATGCAAAAGGGCTTTTTTCTACTCAGACAGATGCTGATGTAATTTACCACTAACATTTCGGAAAGTGAATACATTTTTCCTAAGAAAAAAATTCACAAAGAAATGGGAGAAATTAAAGTTACAAATCTCTTATTTTTTTGACAAAATTTAAAGTGAAAGTTATAGATCTGAAGATAAAAGTTAAAACTAATAATTAATTTAAGCTAAAAAGCTAACAATTAAAACTATATAGCTTGTGGGACATTGATCATAACTTTTATATTGTGGAAGTTTTTTTAAAAGACAAAGTAAAATAAGGTACAGTAAAATTTCAGAGACAGAAAATATGAGCTTTTTAAAAATATGTCTTGAATAGCCTACCTTGAAGTACCTCTGACAAGTTATAACGGAAGTCCTTTGCTTTGGCTGCATGCATATAAAAATATGAGAACTGTTACTTGTATTCAAAAACACAAATTATTTTAAATATGTTCCCTTATTTTACTGTTTATGTTTACATGATTTACATGTTTCCCTATTAATAATTCACTATGAATCTATTTTTAAAAAAACCTAAAGATTTTTTCTGCAAATTTCTCTGTAATCTGCAAATCTTTGGTAATCAAATGTCAACCTTGTGTGTTTGGGGGTCATTTTTCTAAAAGACATTAAAATTTAAAACTTTTATTCACATCATATATATATATTATATTCATTCATAAATGTTTTTAAGCTACAATACTATTTGCTTTTCTAAAAAGCTTCATTACTATTCAATAAATGAAATATCCTATCAACAAACTAGGAGATTCAAATTTTGCTTATAATTGGATATTCCCAAGATAGAGAGTATCGTTAAATATTTAAATTATACTGTCAGAATAGAAATATACATCTTACCTAGAACTTCTTCATAATCAACAAGATCAAACCAAACAACAGCTACAGAAGTCCAGACGCCCAGCAATGCAATTACCATAAACCATGTGAAAAATGAACTTCCAGACAGTCCTTCTTTCTTTCCATTCTTATGTCCTCCATGCTTTGCCTCTGTTGAAAGACAAAAAATTTGGAAACATCATCTGACGAAAAAATAAAGCTTTACTACAGCTTTTAATTTCTGAAATGCACTACATTTTCTAGTAACTGGTTATCTGAAGATAAGCTACCAGTACGAAGTATTCCAAAAACACAAGTGACTTAAAGAAATTGCTTTCATATTTTTGTCAACTCTAGCAAAAGACACTACAGCTAAATCAATAAATTTTTTAATAAGGAGAAGAAAGAAAGAAAATTGAAATTATCTGATATCTGATAAAAAACAATTGATGTGAAATTGTCAGGGGAGCTACTTTACGAATCATTGGATTCTTGGAAAAGCATGTTTTAATAAAAACTACTGAATACAGTGTAGCACTAAATGAAAAATAGTAAGAGAAATAAAAAACAGAAGGCAAAGTAAATAGGGAAAGAATCTTTTGATCACTTCCTGAAAGGAACGCCGCACCCCCCCCCCAAAAGGCTTCATTTCTAAAATATATGGAGAACTGACTCAAATTTATACGAATACAAGCCAATTCCCAATTGATACATGGTAAAAGGATACGAACAGACAATTTTTAGACAAAATTAAAGTCATTTCTAGTGACATGAAAAAAGTTCTAAATCACTATTGGTTGAAATGAAAATCAAGACAACTCTGAGGAACCATTTCACCTCTCAGATTGGCTAAAATGACAGAAAAAGAAAATAATCCATGTTGGAGGGGATGTGGGAAAACTGGTACCTGAATGCATTGATGGTGGTGGTGTGAAAAGATCCAAGCACTCTGGAGAGCAATCTGGAACAATGCTCACAGGGCTATGAAACTCTGCATACCCTTTGATCCAGCAATGTCTACATCCCAAAAAAGATCACAAGAGAGAGGAAAGGAACCACACGTGCAAAAATGTTTGTCGTAGCCCTTTTTATAGAGGCAAGGAACTAGAAAGTTCGTGAATACTCCTCAATTGAGGGATGGCTAAATAAATTATGGTACATAAATATAATAGGGTATTATCACTCTATAAGAAATAATGAGCATACTAATTTCAGAAAAGCTGGAAAGAGTAACATGAACTGATGCTAATTGAAGTGAGCAGAAACAAGAAAACATTGCACACAATAACAATAAGATTATGCACTGATCAACTGTGATAAGACTTGATTCTTCAACAATGAGGTGTTTCAAGAAAACTCCAATAGATTTGTAATGGAAAGTGCCATCCACCTCTAGAGAGAGAACTAGGGAGTCTGAATGTGGATCAAAGCATAGTATTTTCACCTTTTTTGTTGTTATTGTTTGCTTGGTTTTTTTTCCCTTTCTTGTGCTTTTTCCTCTTTTGATATGCTTTTTTTTTTCATTCAGTATGACGAACATGGAAATATGTTTATAAGAATGCAAATGTTTAATCTATATTGGAATGTTTGTGCTGTTGGGCATAAGAATGCAAATGTTTAATCTATACTGGATTGCTTGCTGTGTTGGAAAAGGAGATGAGGAAGAAAAATTTGGAACATGAGGTTCTAAAAAGGTGAATGTTGAAAACATTTGCATGTTATTTGGAAAAACAAAATATTATTAAGGGGAAAAAATCCTAAAAGGAAAAGCCCCAGGAATGTCATAGCAAAAGTTCAGAATTTCCATATCAAAGAAAAAAAATACTACAAGTACTCATAAAGAAGCAACTGAAGTACCAGGGAACTATAATCAAGTCATATGAAATCTTATAGTATCTACTAAAAACCAGGGAATCCTGAAATACAGTATTCCAAAAAGCAAAAGAAACAGGATTATAAAACCTGAAGTAATTAATTTTTCCAGGGAAGCAGAGTATAATCCTAAAAGAAAAAGGAGGAGGGAAATCTTTAATGGAATAAATAACTTTCAAACTTTTTTTTTTTTTTTTGCTATGAAAACCCAAATGGGGAGGCAGTTTTAAGTTATAAATAGAAAAACCCAGAGAAAACTAAAAAGGAATTTGAACTACTGGAAGAAGCTATGATTATTCATAATTGGACTGAGTGAGAAAGTATAAAGAAAAGGATGGGGATCATTAAGAGAGTATTATTCGAGTAAAATGGACTGAGTTTAATGCATAAACACATGAAACTCAAGAAAATAAGCAGGAATAGAAAGATGGGAACAAAGTTAATGAAAGTTTAATGAAAGAGAATAATACAAAAGAAGAAATAGTTCTAAGAAAAACAAACTTCTAGATTTTGAAAGAGGAATAGGGAGAAAAGCAGAGGCAAAAAAAAAAAATCTTGAATCTTAGATTGTCTCTGAAACAGGTGGAGAATGGCTAACAAACTGTGGTACATGTAATGTAATAGAATACCATTGTGGAATAAGATATAACAAGAGAGAATTTCAGAGAACTGTGTGTAGTATGAAGTGATCTAAAGAAAATGAGCAGAGCTAAAAAAAAAAAAAAATTATATAAAGACAACAGCATAAAGAAAAACTCTGAACGGCTTAGGTACTCTGATACAACTAACCAAGTCTAGGGAGACTTGTATAAAGTTAGTTGTATCAGAGTACCTAAGCCGTTCAGAGTTTTATCTCCTGATAATATTGATAGATGGCCACAGGTACAAAGATAGACATTCTTAGACAAGGACACAATATCTCATGATAGGCATTTTTTGTAACAAAGAATACATACATATTCTCATTCTCTCATTCTCTGTCTCTCTCTTCCATTCTCTCCTCTCTTCCCTTTCTTTTTACACAATGGAAAAAGGATTAGTAGACAGAAAAGTGTGTTAAAAATAAAATTTGATGTAAAAAAAAAAGAAAAAGAATTAGGCTAAAGTGGAAAGCCAAAAATGGCAGAAAAAAAGTACAATGAGCTTCCCACAAACCCTAACAAAAGTCCTCCAAGTAGATCTAGAAAATATACAACCAAATCCTAATTGGAAAATTCAAGAAAAAAATTACAATAAGTCATTTTTCCAAGCAAAGTTGGCATAGGGAGACAGATTGGTCTATGCACCCAGGGGACAGGGAATGCCAAGGGCATGTGAAATTGTCCAGGTGACAAATGGAAGTTCTTTCATTAAATACCCAATTTCTGATTATAAATCCAGGATTAATTGCAGAGGGGATCTGAGCACAAGGGGGAAGGGAGGGAGAACTCTGAAAATGTGCTAGTCCTTAGAGCTGTCCCTGAGATCTTGGAATATTACAGCACCCTCAATACCCCCAAGAAAGTAGCATCCCAACCATTACAAACATTCCCTCCAGGAGCACAAAGCCTTATCCTATCAAAAAGTAGAAATTAGAAAGTACATTGGAAGAATGAGCAAATAAAAGCAAAAAAAAAAAAAAAAAAAAAAAAAAGGAATGAGCTATTATAATAACAGGGATGCTCATGAGACAAACTTAAGAAGAGAATGATTACAAAACATTATAATCAAGGTTTCAGAGAAAACAGTTTAGGTACAAATCAACTAGAACTACTGGAAGCAAGAGTTTTTTGAGGGGCTTTTTTGGTGAGTAGGGGGTTAAGTTTTGAAAATGTTTTTTTTTGTAAATGAAATAAGAAAAAATAAGAAAAAAGGAAAAGGAAAAATTTGGAGAAAATTTTTTTAAAAGAAACAAGAACTTTGGAAGAAAGAATTTTGGAAAGGAGATTATACAGCTTAACAAGAAGTTCAAAGCTTGCAAAAGTAACAAACTTGAAAATCAGAGTGGATCAAATAAAAGCTAATGAATCATGAGACGAGAAATATTAAAATCAAGAAGCTGAAGAAAAAAGAAAATTTAAGCAATCTCAGAGTATAAATAACTGACCCGGCATATATAACAAGGAGAGAGAAAAAATGCAAAGCTCTTTGGAAAGGAAGGAGAAAAGGAGGGAGGGAGAAAGGGATGGACAGAGGAAGGGAGGTAAAGAGAAAGGAGAAGAGAAGGAAGGAGAAGAAGGAGAAAGAGAAAGAGGAAGGAGAGGAAGAGGTAGAGGGATAGAAGGGAGGAGGAAAGAGGAAGGAAGAGGAGGGGGAAGAAGAAAAGAGGAAGGAGGAAAAGGAAGAGGAACAAGGAAGAAGGAAGAAGAAAGAAGGAAAGGAAAGGAAAAAGAAACAACAGCAGCAGCACAGAAAAAACATAGACACACAAATATAATAAAAATGTGAGGAGCAAAAAAGTTATTGCTAAAATAGATTTAATCAAAAGAGAAAAAAAGGGAAACTATACTGTGTCATCCATATTTATAAATATTGTTTTAGACTAAAAATAGAATAAAAATGGAACATAGTTATAGTGTAGGAAATGATGAGTTGGTGGATTTAGAAAAATATAGAAAGACAGATTTATGAAGGATGATGCTATTGTCATCTGAATATGACAAAGGAAGAAAGGAAAAAAAAAATACACACAGTTCAGTACAAAAATTTGTTTCACCCAACAGGAAAATAAGAGGGAAAGGAGAGAAAGGGCCAAGGGGGAAGAATTAGAAAGTAGGTTGATTAAGAGAGAGGTCAGTCATAAAGAAAACAAACTCTAAAAATGAACAAAAATAATTATAGCTATTTTTGAGGTTAACAAAGAATGGAAATCTGAGGGAGTGTCCACAAAGAACAGGCAATAGTATAAATGTAGATTGTAAACTCGTGGAGGTCAGGGACTATCTTGTCTATGAGAGACTTAATAAATGTATTTTGATTGATTATTGATGGAATATTTTTGTGCTATTAAAAATGATAAAGTAGATGATTGTTCTTTCTTTATTTGGGGTGATAGGAAGAAGAGGAGGAAGAGAATTTTATTTCTGTCAATTGAAAAAAAATTAATTTTTAAAAAAAATGTTAATTTCTTTGAGAATAGGAACCATGTTCTTTGTATCTCCAAAGCTTGGCACAAAGCCTGGCATTAGTAAGGTCTTAATAAAAATTTTTGATTTAATGATTCAATTTTATTAGGTATTTATTTGCTATGCAAAAAAATCTATCAAAATTGTACCCAAATGATCACTAGATCAGGGCATCCTGATTATTTAAATGTATTTCATCCAGAATTAAATATCTGGATGAAAATTAAATTTCAATTAAAAATCCATATGAATGTCTAATAAACATTACTGATTATTAGGATCACAGTTGTATTAAATTAAAAGTACTTGTGATAGACTTTGTAGTTTCATAAACTGCATATGACCATGGAAAAATAACTAATTTTAGTCAATGCTAAATATAATATTTGATAAATTAGGAGCTTCATACTTTTATAGATACTAAGAATAAAGATAATATGATGGAGTTTCACTTAAAAATATTATGAGAATTTCCTTAAGAAAAAAAAAAAAAGAGGGTAAGTTCTCTTCAGGACTAAGCTTACTGTAAGGTACTCTCTTATTCTTGGTGCCTTCCCTTTAATGGCACCTTTCTCCTTACTCTGATTAGTCTAACTTGCCAGTAAATTATTTTCTCCCACCTCATGGAGCAATTCCTTTCTCCTGGTTAAGTGTGAGTTCTTCAAGGGAACTTTTTTTTTCCTTGCCAACTATAAGTTCTCCCAACACTATTTCATATTTGCCAATCCTGGTACCCATTTTATTTCTTTCTTTCTTTCTTTTTTTTTTTTTTTTTGTTCAAAAAAAAAAAACCCTCTTCTAAATAAATGTCCCTTTTAGAGGAAAGAAACAAAAAAGAGAGAAAGAGAGAGGAAGGAAGGAAGGAAGGAAAGAAGGAAGGAAGGAAGGAAGGAAGGAGGAAGGAAGGAAGGAAGGAAGAAAAGAAGGAAGGAAGGAAGGAAGAAAGGAAGGAAGGAAGGAAGGAAGAAGGAAGGAAGGAAGGAAGGAAGAAAGGAAGGAAGGAAGGAAGGAAGGAAGGGAGGGAGGGACAGACAGAGAGATTGGGGGGGGGGGGCAGAGAGACAAGAAGAACAGACAAAGAATTCTTCATTCCCATAGATTACCAGACAAGTAAAATATTAACAGAGGACACACTTCAGGAACAGGGATTCTTAATTTAAAGCCCAAGGATCCCCAAGTGATCTATGGATGGAGAAAAAAGTTTACATTATTATTTTCACTAAGCTCTGAATAAAATTTAATATTTTCTTCAATTATGAATGTAGTCAACAATAGTCTTCACAATGTCATCTTTTTAAAACAAAATATAATTTTAACTGGCCTATGTTAAATACATTTCTCATTACTTAGCATTAATAAAAATGATACATTTGATTTTTAGTATTTTTGATAACTATATTTCAATATGATAGGCTGCCTCCATAATTTTATGTACTTTATTTCATGCATTTAAAGACATTATTCTGAAAAGGGTTCCTTAGTTTCTTCCAAACTATCAAAGAGGCCAGGGGTCTATGAACCAAAAAATCTTCCTTTCTATAAAGTTGTCTTTATTAGATATGCATTAATACAGTTACACCATTTCCAAAAAGAAAATAAAATACTGACTTAAAGAATGAAATCTTTATCTCATAAGTATCTCTGTTAAAATAAACTAAGGTGTGTGTGTAAGGCCCAACCAACTAAAAGACCCATGTTTCAGAAGTTTGAAAGTGAGATAAATAAAGTGACTTTTAGGTTTTCTAGAAAGAATGTGAATCCCTTGAGAAATCATGGAAAAATTGTGTACTCTAGTTAACAAATAAATTACCATATTGAAGAAAAATTTATTCAAGTACTGAAGAAAAAGCACTTCATATTTTTTTTTAAATTGGGAGACAACCAATACTTGTAAAGGAAGATGAGCAAAACAATTCAACCCTAAGAAAATAATAAATTAGTAAGCTATATTGGAAGATACTAAATCTTGAGTTAAAATCAAATTTCTTAAGTCCCTTCTTTGCACACATTGCCTGCCTCAAAAAAGTAGGTCAACTTCCATACAGAATCATGCACCCCGCTGGAAGGAATTTTAGAAATTAAGATTTTCTAAATGTACAAGTCTGACAAAGAAAAACTGTATATCCCAATTTTCCAATTTTTAATCCCAAAAATTATTTAGGCTACATATTCAAACAAAATCTAATGAAGTATGTCCCTATAAATGAAGATATGACCAAGACAAAGCTCTTTCAATTATTTCAACTATTTGAAATTAATGTCTCTATAACTTTAAAACAGCAAATGCTGAACACTCACCCTCCTTCTATATCACTCAACTTGCTTTCACAAAAAAAAAAAAAAAATGAAAAATGAAATAAACATGAGCCAAACACAAAGTAAATAATAATAAATTTTCCATTAAGAAACTAGTTATATACCTTTATCCTCATTCATGCTGGTAACGTCTTCCGAAAATATTTATCATATATTTTAGATTGCTCCAGCTTTATAGGAGTGGTCAAACTTGCGGCTAGCTCAGCTAGAACCCGAAATTGGACCTGACTAAAACTCTCCTCATAAGTTATTTTTAGTCACTTTTCTTCATAAGCCAAATGCTACTAATCAGTCACCCGGGAATCCAGTACCAACAATCAGACAGTCCTCCTCCTCCTCCTAATAGGATATCCTTCTTGGTTGGTCTTTCCTTCCAATTTAGTCCCTAAGCATCAAGTATTCCAAAGAAATAAAACAGAACTGTCCTGCAATATTTCTTTTTTAGAAACAGATTTCAATGCTCTGATTCTAAACACTAAGTTATTGTTAACCAAACATAGACTAGGACAAAATATTGCTGTGAAACTTGGCTCTTAGCCAGGAAACTGAGGATTGGCCCTTCAAAAACTATTTCAGTATCTAATTTAGAAGATCATTATTAGACTTGTTGATGGCTACAACAGGGAGAAATGAATTGAGAATTCCAGAATATTGTTCTAGAATGTATTATCCATAGGGGTGAAAGGAAAGGGGAACTTCCACATGCTCCCTCTTGCTCCAAAGAGATGTATGTATAATTAATAACACAGTATGAGCTGGCACAAGATTTGTATGAGAACCAGCCTAGCTAACTTTAGAGACACACAACAAAAAGCTGGCCACCAGCTGATGAATATTTTTGGTAACAGCAATTTGTGAATCTGTTTCTTAAAGCGAAGTAGGGTAGTAATCTGTATTAATAAAGAAAATATCCAGACCAATAAAGTCACAAATCTTAGTTACAACCATCTAAAGTAGAGGTAACTTTTGAAAACTGGCATGCCAATTCTTCATTTGTGAAAAATAACATTGTTTCACAAATGTACAATAGATTCATTTAGGCTACAATTGATTTTTAGTTTTAGAGCCTTTATTGAGATAAATCATCTAGGCAAATCTTAAGCAAATCAAATACAAACTCAAAATAATCAAGAGGCTCCTTGATAATTTACCACCTTTCCTTATCAGTCCTTGTAATGTTATTTCTCTAAATCTGAAAATTAAAACTGAAATATTAACTAATAACTAAAGTATATGCTGATAATAGTTTATGGTACGAAACTAATTGAAATAATCTGCTTAATTATTCCACAAATTAATCAACAAGCATTTATTAGACACTTTTAAGGTGTCTAATAAGGCAACATACTAGGTGCTATTCATACAAATACTGAAATAATCCCTATTCTCAAGGAACTTATATTCTGTCAAGTAGATAATATATGAAAACTAAGAATATACAGAATAAATATATAGAGAATGAATACAAAATAAATATAAATAGCAAGAGAGGACACTTAAGCAGTTACAGGTTCAAAGAAAGTCTTCATGTAAAAGATGGTAGTTGAGCTATGACTTCAAGAGAGGATTCTATGAAAGAAAAGTAAGGAAAGACTGCATTTCAGGCATGAAGAACAGCCAGCCAAAACAAAGGCATAACCATTGAGGATGACTTCCATATGTCAGGAACATAAATAAAGCCAGTTTGGCTAGATCATAGAGCATAGAGCAATGTAGAATGAGGCTGAAAAGGTACAGTAGGATAGATTGTCAAGTTCTTTAAAAGCTAAAAAGAAAAACTTGCCTATGAAAGAAGGTATCAGATGTGAAAATATTGTAGAAACAAACAAGGAACTATATATTAAGAAGGATGAGGGAAAATGAGGAACTTAGGATGAAGTCAAAGTTTCTGACCTAGGAGCTGGAAAGGGTGATGATGGTACCTTGATCAGAAATGTATAATTTTGAGGTGTTGCTAGGGTATCTAATAGGCAGTTAGAGATGTGAAATTGAAAATCTGAGCAAAAGATTTCCCCTTTTAACACTATCTTTAATTAACTAAATAAAATACACACTCTCTCCTTCTATTCCTTCTTTCTTTCCTCCCCACCTCACATCTATTTTACATTTGATTTTCAGAGCTATATTATCAAGCTCTAGTCTCACTCCTGAACTATAACCCTATATTACCAACCTCTCTCTCTTCTTGAGTAACCTACTTTTGTCAAGACCATTACTTTTCTCACAGTCACCCAAGTTTGAACCTTCAAGTATAAAACAATACATTAATTCAAGTCTTGATGACTTTTTCCCTGATCTATTATGACACTCTTTGCCTCAAGTATTTTCTCTCTAATGCAATCTCCATATCTTTGAACTCCTGTGGTGCTCTATTACCTCTAGAAACAGACACAAATTTATTTATTTCGTATTTAATATCCTTTACAATATGTCTCCAACTGACTTAATATCTAGCTCAGATACATATTGTGTGCGACCTTTGGCAAGTCACTTCACTATCTACTTCTTAAACTATAAAATAGGGATGATAACAGCAATCAAAGTTGTTGTAAGGATCAAATGAGACAATATTTGTAAAGCATTTAGCATAGTGCCTAGCACATAGCAAGCATCAGATAAATGCTTATTTCTTTCTTCTTCCCCCACCCGTTATAAATCTGACAAACAAAAAAAGAAAACTTTTAAATATGTAGATGAGACTTTGTATCTTATCCAATGTTTGCATGAATATTCATTAGATATTTATCCATGGTTTTTTTTTTTCCTCCCCTGATTTCTCTCTCCTTTGACAGGTAGTCACAAAGTAAAAATTTTTATTGCAAATTGTTTTTTTTTAATCTCTTTTTTTCAATTTATGTAAGGTTAAAATTACTTTTATATGAATATTAGGAAGAATTCACATATAATCCATCTGGAATTTCCATACTACCACCCTGGAAGTCCATTAAATGACATTTAATTGCTTGATTTTTCCATTAATAAGGCTATTTTATATTTTGTAATTTTTTCCTTTTAAATTATCAGTCTTTTGGTTTATAACTGAGCAAAATAGTTTTAATTTGTTTGTGATTTGTCCTTTTTAATTTTTCAGTTCTATTATTTTTAATCAAATTAACTAAAGGTTTATCTATTTTGTTAGTATAAAAAATTTTACTAACTTAATGAGTTGTGCAAATAACAAATCCTGTTAAGTCACTTTAATCATATTCATACTATGGAAGAGTAATACTGTAAACTATTGGTTTTGGTCTCAGCCCAATGGAAATATCCAACAAAATTTTAAAGAATTTTTATTTGTTTATTAACATAACAAAGAAGAAGAAAAATGTATTTCCCAATATTGGTTAATAACAAAATAGTATAAAAACATCTTGTAAAATATTCAGGATAAATAAATATAAAGAACTTTTATCCACTCCCTGTGAAAATGGATGCTCACATTCATAGTAAACCAAATGTAGTTGGATAAGCTGAACCATTATTTAAAAAATAAATAAAAAACCAGCAGCAATGTTTTAAATGTGAAATTGTCCTGCCAATATTTTTTAACAGTTGTGCTAAAATATATTGAAAACCAATCTTCAAAAATTGCTTTCATCAGCCATATTTTCTTATCTAACCACAAAAAGCCTGAAGTAATAATTTATGGTTGTTACACCAAGGATATAAGGAAAGAGAAAAATCAGCATTGATTTTAATTCAAAATTCTCTTCTGTATTACCTCTCGATAAAAGTGTTAGGCAATGTTTAGAAATACTTTAAATTCAAATTAAGATTTTTTTTCCCCTTTCTTAAAAATCTAAGTTCCAGAAGGCATCATTCACTAAAATAAGTGTTACATCAACATAAAAAAAAATTGATCAGTGTTTCTACTTTCTTCAAACTATTTCTTCAAAACATTACCTAGAACTACCAAGATCTTGTCTGCAGTAACCCACTCTTCAGTAATTTTACTAATGTGCAACTGAACTTAATTTTATTTTATTTTTTTTTTGGGGGGGGGGAACAAGGCAATGGGAGATAAGTGACTTGGCCAGGGTCACACAACTAGGAAATATCGGCATCTGCTTTTAAACTCAGGGCCTCCCGACTCCAGGGTCAGTACTCTCTATCCACTGTGTCATGTGGCTGCCCCTTGAATTTAATTTTTAAAGCAATTAAAACAATTAATGTTTACATTAAAAGTTTCTTCACTACTCAACTTCATTTTCATTTTCTTTCAGAGCCTTAATTAATTTGAAATTTCACCTGAATAGCTGCTCTTCTAAAGGAATGTTTTAATAATCTTTAATCTATACAGATAAAAGATTCACCATTTTTATCATTTTAAAAATTGAATTCATCGTATAGCTGTTGGCAAACCACAAAGAGGTGATGAAACTTTGTCTTTTTCTTTTTATTTCAATTGAATGTGTTATAATATCGCATATTATAGATTCAGATATTCTAATATTTTATCCTATTTTAGATTTACTATGGTCACATTCATGCCATTCAATTGCATTACATTTTTGTTCCAATGTAATAACAAACTTTTTGTTTTGCACTAGCAGTGTTTCCCCTTGAAGTGTTCTTTCTGGCCAATTAATTAATTAATATAGCTATTGGTAATGTAGTACCCAGGAACACATTGCAACAATTACCACATGCAACAATAAGGACAAGCCGACATGAACAGAAGACTATATTTATCCCAGATGAGTTTTTTTTTTTTTCCTTTTCAGATTCGGCCCAGCATTTTAGCCTGATGGGATCTTCTTAGATATTACTCTTTTAACTATCCTGTCCGTGTTTTGAGACATACTGAAAAATCAGAGATGAAAAAAAAAAAATTTTAAAGCATCACAAAACTGTTTTGAAAACAAAGTCGATTAGCTGTTTAAAGTAGTCATTTAATTTAGTAACCTTACCAAGAAAAGAAACTAAGATAATTAATGCAAATTTACTGTGATGTAAGAAATGATTAATATAATAAGTTCAGAAGCACAGAGATCTACATGAATTGATACAAAGTGTTCAAAGCCAAGAAAACAACATAAAGAATACAACATTGTATTCTTGTAACCAAAATTGTAACCAAAAAGAACCACCATCCCCACTATAAGAATTAAAAAATCAAAAGTAAATATCAAAAATTTTTAAAAGGATATTTTCCTTCTCATCCCTTTTCCAGAAATAGAATGTCCAAAGTATTGTACATTGTGCCTATTTTTCAGACTTTTTTTCATGTATGATGAGTTATGCTGACTCTTTTCTTTCTTTTTGTCCCCAAAAATTTGTTATGTGAGATGGCTCTCTGAGAGGGAAAAGAGAGAGAGACTTGGAGAAAATTATATTTTAAAAAGCAACCAATAAAAATTTTTTAAAAGGTAATTAGACTAATCTGAAACAATGGGCAGATTAAGCTACTCTGAATAAAGCCACTTCTGGCTTTTGGCATATTTCTCTTTCACTGCTTGCCTTTGCTTCTTTTCTCTGCATATATCCATTGAAAATGCTCAGGCAATATGTCTTATAACAACTTTGAAAAATCTGCTTTTTTCTTTGCCATCAGAATTTGTATCGTCAAAATCTAATTCTTAAAATTTGTTCTCCCAAAATCTAATGTCTACTGCTGACTATATTCAGTTTTCACCCCTTCTCTTACAAATTGTAAAATATACCAGATTACTTCCTCTAAAATAGGGTTGATGAACACCTGGCCTAAGGGGTATGTAAGGTTTACAATATCATTTGTTAAAGCTATTTCAGCGATGATGCACTGAAAATGAAGTACAACCCTCCTACTACTTGAGCTGATAATGTATAAATAATTTTGCATGGCCCAGGAATGATGCTATAAATATCCAAATGGTTCTAGGAAGAAAAAAGATTCCCCACCCTTGTTTTGAAAGAATTTATCATTTTCACTTTAACACACAGATGGGAGATTCAGATACAGATTGTACCAATGAATTCACAGAGCTGATGCCCATCAGCTTAGAGATAATTACTAAAAACACTGAAACTGATATTCCCTTCCCCTCCAAAAAAAAAAAAAAGAGAGAGAGAGAGAAAAGAACATAAAGAAGAAAAGCAGCCTAGGCACAGGGTCCAAAAATGCAACAATATGAGACAGGACACAAATGATCCTACAGAGGAAACTGAAAAGACAATGATGAAACTTGAAGAAATGTATGACAAAGCAGAGGCATGAAAACTCATAGAAGAAAATAAATCCAGAAGAAAAAGGGTAATTATAATTGTGTCCAACACTTCAGAGAAGTAAAAATAGATGAAAAAATGATAACAGTCTATTGGATTTTGCAATAAAGAAAACATTAATGGCCTTGAAAATAGGAGTTTTAATCAAGTGTTAAAGATGCAAACCAGATTGCAAGAGTGAAAGATGAGATATGAGAAGCAATGGGTATAGACATCTCCTTTTATGTGACTAAAATAGCTTACAGTGATGGTAGAGCTTAAATACGTAGAGAGAGAGAGAGAGAGAGAGAGAGAGAGAGAGAGAGAGAGAGAGAGAGAGAGAAACTTCAATCATCAAGATATGCTGAATCTCTCTGACAAAAGAAGCCACAAAACTAAACATGTATATCATGATGGTAGAGTTTAAATTAAGGACCTGGAAAAGGAGGTTGATGACAAAGCAAGATAAATTAAAAAATAAAAAAGTAAAACAAATTGATAAATAAAAGTAATGATTCTGTAAAGTAAAACAAGATATTAAAGGAAAAGGAAGTAGAATGGGAATATAAATTTGTTGACACACAAAAAAAGGTAGGTATAACAAGTTACTAAAAGGTAGATTTTTAAAAAGGATTCTAATATGGGTTTGAGATGCTTAGCAGGTCAAGTACCCAAGAATAGTTCAAAAAAGCAAAGCTGAAAATCTCAATCATTCAGTATAGCAGAGGGATTTTTATAGGGTGACCTGAATTAAGAATGTGATTCTTTCATAGCTGTATCCAATATGGTCCAAAAGCATGCTAGTTTTCCTGCTAAATTAAACAAAAAAACAAACTCAAGAAATCATATATCATCAGGGACAATATTATAAGGTCATAAATGATAAATTGATGGAAAGCTGAAAGGAACCTTAGAGGGCAGTCTAACCTATTTTGCAGAGAAACTAGAGCCCTGGCAGATTAAGTAATTTGCCTAAAGTCACAAAGATAGTAAGCATGAGAAAAGGTTTGAACCCAGATCCTCTTACTCTAGAGTTAGTGCCCTCTTCACCACACCAAAACTGAAATAGGGCTTTAATGGGATGAAAAAAGATCTGAGGTGGCAAAGAAAAGAGTTGTCCCACACCAGGAGACTGGGATGTATAAGTTGTACAGAGGAAAAAGGAAAGAAAAAATAAATGTATACTTGAAGCCAAAAATAAAATTAAGACTCTTCCCAGACAAGAGGAGGCTGAATAATTTGAGGAGGAAACAATTGCTTATCCTTGAACCAATGATAATAAAACCATAAAAACCGTTGGATAAGGCTTCATCAGTAAGAGGACAGAAAGAACAATGATGGCTAGGAGCTCAGAAGTTATTAGTTAACAAGATAATAAAAACAGAAAAATCCACTGTCTTCGAAAGGCCTACATACAAGATTTAAAAGAAAACTTCCCAAAATATGTCAAAATAGAAGATTACTATTTAACTTAGATAATATGGAATGGCATTAATATATATAATATAAAAAAGCCCTACAAATAATTGCCAAAGATAGGGAAATCTCGGGACAGAAACTAAAGAATAGAGAGGCACAAAATAATATCTTCTTCAGTGGTGATATTTGGAAGGAATAAATGAGAAAAAAATTTTGGTTAGTAAGAAGCCAATTAAGAAGATGGTCTCTTACAAGAACTGATGCTGAATGAAGTGAGCAGAATCAGGAGTACACTGTACATAGCAACAACAAGATTATGTGATTATCAACTGTGATAGATATAGCTCTTATCAATAATGTGGCTCTAATTTAAGACAATTCCAAAAGACTTGGGATGGAATTTGCCAATTACATCCAGAGAGACAACTGTGGATACTAAATATGGGTCAAAGCACAGTATTTTCACCTTTTTACATATTTTCCTTTTTGTCTGATGTTTCTTACACAATGACAATATATAAATATGTTTACAAGGATATTATATATTTAGCCCATAAAAGACTATTTGCTGTGCTGGGGCAAGGGAGAGGTGGTGAAAGGAGTGAGAAAACTTTGGAATACAAAGGTATACAAAAATGAATATTGAAAAATATTATTACATGTATTTGGAAAAATAAAATATCATTGGGGGAAAAACTTGGTCTTAGAGAAATGGATTAGGATTTCTAAAAATGTGACAAAATACAGCAATGAAGCATACTTATACAAAATGTATTTGCCTAACATTTGGCAAATGTAATCAAAAAGACTTCAAATTAAAAAAAATTCCTATGTATATATAATTGCTGTCTCATATAGAAAATAATTAACAAAAGGGAAGAAATGACATTTGAAACATTCAACCCACAGGAGAAAAAATCCAAGCAATGAACCAATTGTAAAAAATCCAAATCGAACAACAACAAGAAAAACATCACTTCATAAACTAATTACAAAAGTCCACAAGAAAAGCTATAAGGACTAGAAGACTCAATACATTAAAATAATTATCAAAAAAAAAAATACAATTTTATTATCTGAGTATGTTATAGACAACCTCCTTAGAAAAAGAAAATGGAGAGTTAAGCAAATAGACCACTTCTTTGACAGAGACATGATATGGTTGTGATACGAGACTTCAATCATCAAGACATGCTGAGTCTCTCTGACAAAAGGAGACACAAAACTAAAAAATATTTACCCTCTCTTATCATGAGGGTGATTTCATCTATCAAAAGGTATAGTAAAAGGCAAATGCTTTCCTATATATAATGCTCAATATAAGGGAAGGACTGTAAGCTAAAGGATAAATAATAAGAATTATTTATGAAAGAGCAGAGGAAAGCCATAAGCTGGCTTAAACTTTACATTTTGGAAAGGCAAACTTCAAAGGGGACAGAAGAAAGATAGTATTAACTAAAATTCTACAGAAGTCAGTAAAAGGAGGAGAAAATTTTGAGAATGAAATTCTGAAGAAACGAAGGAAAAGAATTTCAATGGGGAGAAAAATGAGAGTTTTCTGAAAATGTGACTGGTTCTTTGGAGTGACTACTTCCTTTCTAGTCAGTCAGCCATCATTTTAAATAATTATTCTAGAGGGCAGCTAGGTGGCAACTAAGTGGCACAGTAGATAGAGCACCAGCCATAAAGTCAGGAGGACCTGAGTTCAAATCTAGCCACAGACACTTAACCCCTCCTAGCTGTGTGACCCTGGACAAGTCACTTAACCCCTACTGCATCAGCAAAAAATAATAATAATAACAATCACTATTATTATTATTATAGGATTTTCTCAGTTGTCAAAGTCAAGGCTAGGGACCTATACAGCTTGTAGACTTTTCTCCCCTCTCTTCAGAAAACTACTTTTTTTTTCCTCTATTGAAATTCTTAACTTTTTAACAGCTTCAAACATATGATGAAATTCATTGGGGTTTGATGAAATTCAATGGTCTTTAAATATAAAAAATTACACTTGAGTTCAAAAAAATCAACTTCCTAAATACAGAATAGAGGAAGTATGATTAGATAAGTTTGTTTGAAAAAATTATCAAAGAAAAGAATTTCATCTTAATGGACTTATTCAATCGTCTGACATAGAAATCAGAAAAAAAAAAAAAGTGATCTTGGACTACATTAAGACAATGTAGCTTCCAGGAATAATGATGAGTACCTTTACTCTATCTTCAGGTCAAACTGAGACCTTACTTAAAGACCTTAACTTAAAAAAGGCCAAGGTCTACCACTGAATCCAGGGCCATCTCTAGTCATCCTGATCTATATCTTGCCACTCTACTCAGATGGCTCTGGAGGGGAAAGTGAGGTAGGTGACCTTGCCTAGCCCTCCATCACTTAAATTCAATTTACTTGTATGTCATGGCATCGCCTTCCTATTGCCATGGTCCTCTTCCAGAACATAAGACACACAACATCACCACCATCTAGAGTTCAATTCTATGTCCTACAGTTTGGAAAGCACAATGGTGAATTCAGACTCTCCACTTCCCTTTGGTGTTTTTCATCTCTCTTCCTGAGAAGTCAGGGGGTGTGTGATCACCTCCCTTTTAGTGTTTTCACCCCCTTTCCTGAGAAATCAGGGAGGGCATGACCACCTTCTTTTTGGAGTTCTTGCCTCCCTGATATCTGAAAATATAACAATATGATAAATCAGGGAGGGCGTGACCACCTGTGTTCTAAAACAAAAGAAAGTGGGAGATGTAGAGGTCTGGGAACTCTGGAAAAAGTGTTTTTGAATCTAAGACAGCAGAGCACTTAAGGCTAATTACCTACTCAATATGAGATAATGGTTCTATATGATATGGTGATATGATGGCTCTCCTCACCATTGGCTCTTGCTGAATGTGTTGTGCTGAGGTAATCCTAAGCAGGGATTGGAGGGCATAGGGAGAGGATCAGAGCCTCTCTGACACAGCACACTGAGGAGAGAAGACTTCAGGCTCCACACTCCAGAGTCCAGGATTCATCTTTGGCAAGCCGCATGGCAGCCTTGATCTTGAGGCCTTCCAGAGAGCTGGACTGGACATTTATGTAATGGAAAACTAGCAGAGGAGGGAAGCCAAACATAGTGAAAGGCCTGAATTTATACATATGAAAATTGAGATTACTGGGCCTGGAGAAGAGAAAACTCAAAAGAGAACAGGATGGCTTTCTTTAAATATTGGAAAGGTTGTTCTATTGAGGTGGTCTGTTTGGCTCCAAAGGAATAATTGGCAGAAATTGAAAAGATGTTAATTTAGGTGTGGTTAGGGAAATTTTCCTCCATCAATTGTACTTACAATTCAAACAGTATAAAAAATGAAATAGATTACTTCAAAATATAATGGGTTTCCTCTATTGGAGGATGGCAGTCTCTCCTTATTATGTATGTATAATAACTCTTGTTATGTAATAGTAAAGATTCTTTTTCAGATATTAATTGGGCCTTCCCAAACTTCCAAAACTAAGAATCTTTTGATTCAGTGAAGGAAATCCCCACAGCTGAAATGCACTAAGTTCATTTATGAATTTGAAGCTGTTTATGTTCTTGACATCTCTTTCCTGAATCCAGACCCTAACTCCCATACCCCAAAGGTTTTAGTACTCTCTCCCACAATCATTTTCAGACCTTTTTGTCTTGCCTCTCCCCTAAGCCAGCCAACTCCTACATTTTACTTATCTCAAAATATTTCATATTCCCTTAGGAGATTCCCTTGACAGAATTCTCTCTCATTTGCCATTATAACTGCAACCATAGCATAGCACTTTCAATATTCTAAGTGCTTACAGTTTGTTGAAAGGAATCTACAATGGGAGATTTCTAATTAAGTTTATTGTAATATCCTTATTTGGTTTTCTAGAGGTCTTGGAGCAGCCTTCCTTTCAGCAGATGAATCACCACAAGAGTAGCCAAGGGTTAAAGTCCAAATCCTTAATTATCTCTTTCAAAGTCTTGTCTCCTTTCCTGGGGGCCGGTTAGCTTTCTTAAAGGCCTTCCAGAGTCTTGGTTTCAGTGGAGAAAATGCAGGAAGACAGGCCTGCCACCACAGGGTATGAGATGGGATGAATGAATCTGAGTCTAAGGGCTTGTGCTTCAACTTCCAGTCTGCTTGTCTTCCCTAGTTCTGAATCTGGCTGAGGCTCCCAGCTTATATGCTCTACACTGAGTATAAACCAATCAATATATCACTAGGAAACCATTATTTGTTGTAAGATTAAATCAATCATACTGAACTCAGAGAACTACTAATCAACATGCTAAACTAAATAACCACTGTCTCATCAATTCCACTGAAATAGCACCTTGTAAGAATCCTTGTTTCAAATTCAGAGTTCTGGCCTATAACAGTTTATCAGCTATCCATATCTGTATCTGTTATGCTTAATATTTCATCAATAAGTAAAATGGAAATGTTTTCATTTACATAACATCTGTGATCAGTTAACACAATATAATACATTGTGTCAAGTACTGAAAAAGAAAGAAGGATAAATAAGATATACTTTTGAGTTAGCACAGCAACTACGCAAACAATGCACCGTCAAATTCACAAGTGAGGCCAATTGAATAAGATTGAGAAGCACTTTAAAAATCAAACAGAATTTATATCTACTCTTGAATCAGTAAGAAGTCACTGGAGTTTACTGGGCAAGTAGTAAGAGGGTAAGAACTGCACTTAAGAAAATAGTTTTAGAACTGAGACAGGGAGACTATGATAGAATATTTCCAGGGCCCTTGCCACATAGATTAGTCTATATATATTTTGATATAAAAGAAAAGGAAGGGGCAAGCTAGATGGCACAGTAGATACAGCTCTATCTCTGAAGTAAGGAAGATTTGAGTTAAAAATCTGACCTCAGATACTTAACTTACTAGATGTGTGACTCTGGACAAATTATTTAATCCCAGTTGCCTCAACCAAATAAATAAATGAATAAGTGAATAAAAGGAAAGGAAGCTATCACTGAGATTCAATTGGTCTAAGTGGAAGGTTCCACATGGTACATAGTTTCCAATCAATTGAAAGCATAAAAGAGAAAAACCCAACAAGAGTCAATAGATTTCAAATTTAGGGGGTGTCCCACTGGCATATAAATTACTATATTTCACTGACTAGAGATAAGGTATAAAATTACTATCCAAACCATTGTATTATCACCGCAGCCTTGTTGAGGGACTTTTCCATGCTGTAGTTCCAAGAAAAATTCCTTCTTAGTTTAATATGGTCCACATGTGTCATTCTGTTCCAATCTTGAATCTGAACTACTTGAACAGCCTACATGAAACCTAGACTAGATTAAGAATCAATTAGGTTCCTGTTCAATCATTTCAGTTGTGTCCAACTCTTCATGACCTCATTTGAAGTTATCTTGGCAAAGATATTGAAGTGGTTTGCTATTTCCATTTCCAGATCATTTTCACAGGTGAGATCAGTAGAAAAGAAACGGACAAAAAGTAATTAATTGGGACAGCTAGGTAGTACAATGGATATAGAGTGCTGGACCTAGAGCTGAGAAAACATCTCACTTTCAAATGTGTTCTCACACACTTCCTAGCTTACTAGGATACTAGGCTGTATGACCCTGTGTGTGTGTGTGTGTGTGTGTGTGTGTGTGTGTGTGTGTGTGTGTATAGATAGATAGATTATAATATATATGTATATTATATAATATATAATTTATATATGTATATATAAGCATGTGTATTGTGTGAATACACATACACAAACACACCTATGTATGAAAAGAAATTGAGATGTCTATAGAATGGTCATTTAAAATGTCATAATAGGCAATCTATAACATGAGATAAATGGTAAAGAAAGACACTTCATAAGAATGCAAGTCTTAGGATGGTACAAACCAAGTCTTATTTCTAATCCTTTTCTATTCAAAATCCAGACCTACCCCAAGCCTCAATGTAACAGGTTACTGGCCTAATTTTTTGCTAAAGAAGCAAAAAATTGGATTTTCTACCAAAGCAGAAATAAAATCACAGACAGGCTAAGTGAATTAATATGTTATGGATATACAAGGACCATATTAATTGAACTAGAAAAGAATGATCCCCAAAAGGCCAGACATTAACAACATTATCTTGTAATATTGAACTAAATCTCAAAGTTTCTCCTCTTATCTAGCTCAGTGTTCAGTATACCTTTGGCATTTACCAAATATGAAATTGAATCAGTTGCCTTGAAATAATGAATAAACTTTCATGAACTAGAAATCTAACCACCATGTATTAGTTTGTTTCTGAGAATCACTTTTAAAGAAGTGACCTTTCTCTACTTATGCTAGGGAGTTAGGGACTAAATGTATTTTATATGGATTTAGATTTAGTAAAATTAGAACTAACTGACCTTGCAAGATTACTGTGGTTTTAAAATTATTTTTAAATGTGACTCAAGGATTTGTTAAACTTCTCTTTGTTGGCACTAGAATTAGTGAATGATTAGCAGAACTTCTCTTCCTCTTTTTCAATTTTTGGATTGAGTTACTTTGGTAAACCCTATTTCTTTTTCTAGCCATAAGATTTTTGTTTTAAAATCCAAAACCAATCGAAAATTCAGATCAAGACTAACCCTAGATTCTGAGCAGGAAGAATGTCAGAGAATCTAATCTCACCTCCTCATTTATAGCTAAGTAATCTGAAATCCAGAGTTATACCAACATGCACAGATCATACAACAGAAGCACAACTAGAATATGAACTGAAATATGATGCAAAATCAAGCCTTTTATACCATATTATGCTGATTATTAAACTTTACTCATTTAATTTCTTAATGTTAATACATAATTCTGAGTTTCATAATTTTTGAAGAAATTATCTGCCTTCTAATTATGCTGTATAGGTTTAAAAATATTAAATATTTTTAAAGTTCTCATCAGTAAGTAGACTTTGGAAGAACTTGGATGCCCACCAATTGGAGAATGACTGAATAAATTGTGGTATATGAATGTTATAGAACATTATTTTTCTATAAGAAATGACCAGCAGGATGAAAACAGAGCGGCTTGGAGAGACATACATGAACTGATGCTGAGTGAAATGACAGAACCAGGGGAGCATTATACACGTCACCAACAATACTATATGATGATCAATTCTGATGGCCATGGCTCTCTTCCTCTAATGAGAGGATCCAAAACAATGCCAATTGATCTATAATGAACAGAACCAGCTACACCCAGAGAAACAACACTGGGAAATGAGTATGGACCATAACATAACATTTCCACTCTTTCTGTTATTGTTTGCTCGCGTTTTTGTTTTTTCTTCTCAGATTATTTTTACCTTCTTTCTAAATCTGATCTTTCTTGTGCAACAAGATAACTGTATAAATAAATATATATTATACACACACATATTTGTATTTAACATATACTTTAAGATATTTAACATATATGGGACTACCTGCCATCTAGGGGAAGAGGTGGAGGGAAGGCGGGGAAAAGTTGAAACAGAAGTTTTTACAAGGGTCAATGTTGAAAAATTACCCATGCATATGTTTTGTATATAATTTAATTTAATTTAAAAAATAATAATATAATTTAATTTAATTTAATAATAATTTTTAAAAGGAAGGAAGAATTTTTTTAAAGCTAATAACATGGATGAAGATTCCAAGGTATTTATGAACATAAATCAAATTTGATATCACAAGACATGAATGAAATTATAAATAAAAAATTTTGTCAACTATGGTCAAGTATCTAAGTAGAATTGAGATGCAGCTTCAGAGTTTTAACTTCCGTGATGACTCAAGATAAGATGTTGAGGCTGTCCTAGCTGATTATTAATAAAATAAAAATTATGCTGATAGTTGATATTTATATAATCTTTTATAGCATTGAGAGTGGAAAAGTCAAGGATAAAAACAGAATGATCACCAAAATGACTAGAAAGATAATGGCTCTTCAAGAGAAATAAAGAAGAATTTTAGGAGAAAAGTGACATGTTAAGTTGTGGGAATAGTAATTTGATTTGCCTACAGCAATAAATATAATAGATTTAGGAAGATAAAATTAAGTTGAAAGGAAAATGAAGTGTGGGGAGGAAAATATCACGTAGATGGTGGTAGCAGACAAAAAGGAAAGGAAAATAAGAGGAAATTTAAAGAATAAAAAGAGATAAAAATGGAGAATGTTCCAAATAAAAAGATAACAAATAAGAAAAACAAAAAGAAATAATTACAAGCAACTCTCTACAGAAAAATCAACAGAGAGATGGAGAGAATGACAAAGAAAAGTTACTAAAATATGATGAAATACTATGGATTTAAAGAGTTCCAGGAGAAATCTCAATATTAAAATAATTCAACATATATACTTACATAGTAGAGGTATCCATATGTATATAAGTATATGAGTATGTATTTTATTTGTAGAAGATATGTTACATTTCACACACATACAAGCACACACACAGCACTTCAAAAGTTTTACTGAGTGTTAAAGTACCAAAGATTTTAGGATATATTTTATCCCTTAAAGAGAATGGAATCATAACAAGAAGCCTGAAAGGGAATAAAAAGCCTAATAATTAGAGAAAAAAATAATGGATGAAATTAGAAAGCAATGAAAAATCCAAAAGGAGAACAGAGTTTAGGATGAAACTAGAAAGTATTGAACACCCTCAAAAACATAATGGGGATAGCTTAAAAATTCTGTGATACAAAAAAAGAGCAAATTTAAAGAACACCTAAATTAAAAGACAAAATCTCTACAAAAATAATTAACCAGGAGAAGGGCAGAAAGTGAAAATCTGGTGATCATGTGCTTCTCAGGATAAAAGAATGAAGCAAAAAAGTATAAACATCTTATTTTGAAACTCATGAAAAGAGATTTCCTGGGAAATGCTAAAAATAAAACATAACACACAGCTCAAGAAAATCCATAGGAAGTCACCAAAGAGAACGTAAAGGATTATTAAATCATCCAAAATTTTGGCTGCCAAGCTCACAAATCAAAAAGACAAGTAGTCAGCAACAAACAAGCAAACAGAAGAGACAGAACATGCACCAAGAATTACAGAGAACTGTATTATTTGGGAGGGAGAAGGGGGAGAGAGACAGGCAAGATTGGGAAAAAAATCAACATGACACAATGTAAAGGAAATGGGTTATAATGAAGAATAATCTATCTTGAAAATTTGAGCCTAATATTGTTAAGGGAAGAAATAGATTTTTAACAAAAAGTGTGACTTGCAAACATTTTAAGGGAAAAAAGATTGGAATAATGACCTCAAAATACAACATAAACAGAAAAAAATTAAGTTAAATAAATATGAAGAGTTACAAAGTCTAGGTTATGGTAGACTGCTTACAAACCAAAAAAAAAAAAAAGATTTTATGGTGAGTCCCATTCAACAGTCCCTTAAAAAAAAATCAAAAAAAAAAAAAAAAAAAAAAGAAAAGAAAAGAAGAAGAAGAAAACAACCTTGATTGTTAAAAGAGGGAAATAGACAATACTTTACAGAGATGGAAAGTACTTAAATAGAAGTACTGCATATGCTATCAGATTTTTTTCAATGTACTGATCAAGTTTTATTGATTTTTTAAAATCTTCCTTTTTCTTTTTTCCTAAAAAAAAAAAAAATTAGTATGGCTCTTTGAGAGGCAGAGTAAGAGGAACACTGGTAGAAATTTTAGTGGTGTACAAAAAAATTGTCAATAAAATTTATTTGCTTTATAAAGGAAAAACTGGATAATGGGGACTGTCACTGTTCTGAAACTAAAGTACCAAATAAACATGTGGAAAGATTGGCCAGAAAAGTTCAGAAATACATTTCTTTTTTAAAAAATACGTAGAGAGAAAGGTGATAGAGCATACTCAAGTTATAGTCATCATAAAACAAATAAGACAGGAATTAGGCAGTAGATATGAGAAATGACAACAAAGAGAAGACAGAGCAGAAAAAAGTTAATTCCTTCTGTTTCCCTTGGCTAATAATTGCTAGCCTGGAAAGAAAAGAAACAATATGGCTAATAGTGATAAGACTAGATCTTGATAGTCAAAATGAGGAGTTATATAATAACTTACTCCTGAAAAATTCAAGTTCTCTAGTCTATATAAACTACATCTTAGCATCTTGGCCAGAGTGGTTGATCTAATTTATCTTTGAAAGCAATGCAAGAGGTACCAGATTGGAGAGAGAAAAATACTGTTTCAAAAATGAGAATGCAGTTTACAAATTAAAGGCCAATAACTCAGACTGAATCCTGGCAACATTTTGTAACATATTAAATGGATACTTAATGAACCTCTGTAAAAGAAAATCATGAATATAAAGTTAACAAGGCTGATCTATGATCATCAAACATGACATCAAGGATAGCTTATGCCAGATTAATTTTATTTTCTTTTTAAATGTTTATTCATTTACTTTTAGAAACATTTATTATCACTTCTTTCCACTGTCCCAGTCCCCAAATAGGATATAAAACAAAACAATAACAAATAAAAATCCTAACAACAGAAAACAATCCATCCAAGAAAGCTCCCATATTGTCCATGTCCAAAAATGCATATTTCATTCTGGATTTGAAGACCTCTCTGGCAGAAAAAGAGTAGTATGATTAAACATTAGTCTTCTGGATTCAACTTTTATAGTTCTATTAATCAATACTTAAAAAAAAAAAAACATGCTATGATGCTGTTATCATTGTATAAATTATTCTAATTCTGGTCTACTCACTCCACATTACAGGATAAAAGTCTTCTATTCCTCTAAACTATGCATTATTTCTTATGAAACAATAATATTCCTTTGCATACATGTGGTTTAGCTATTTTTCTTAGTTTTCATTCTGAGAATACTATGAAAAGAAGGACTACAAATATGTTTGAACTTATCCTTTTCCTTTTCGCTCTTTGGCGTATGAATCTAATAGTAGTAAAGTTGGGTTAAAAATGTAAGTGTACTTTAATAATTTTGTGGGCATATTTCAAATTTTCTTTCATAACGGCTGGATCAATCAACATCTCTACCAATAATGCCTCTGTGTTACTGTTTTCCCAAAGACCTTCCAGCATTTGCTATTATCTTTTGTCATCTCTTCAGATCTGATGGGTATGTGAAATGGAATCTTGTATTGCACTATTAAGTTATTAGGCACATTTTTTTTAAACAAGGTTAAAATTTATTTTCATAGACTGGATTTCTTCCTTTAAAAACTTGTCATGTGCTTTGGCCACTTAAGAATTAGGGAACAGATCTTAGTCTTATAAACTTGAATAAATTCCTCACATATCTTGAGAGAGAAGATTTTTTTCAGAGAAATTTACTGAAAAGATTTTTTTCTGATCTACTTATTTCCCTTCTAATTTTCATTTCCTTGGGTTTGTTTGTGCTTTAAAAACTTTGTTATTATACAAACAAGTTGCCCATCTTTTTTCTATGATCTCCTCTCCTCAGATTTGAAAGGTAATGTCTTCCTTGTTCCTTTTGTCTACCTGTCACCTTTTATGTTTGTTACATAACCATTGATCCAGACCACCAACTCCAATGATAAAGAGTCATCTACATGCAGAGAGAGGCTATGGGAATTGAGTGTGGATCACAACATAGCATTTTTACTTTTTGTAACTGTGTGCTTGCATTTTATCTTTTTTTTCTTTTTAATTGTTCTTGTGCAATAAGATAACTGTATAAATATATATGCATACATTACATTTAACATTTTTATTATATTTAACATATATTGGATTACTTGTCATCTAAGGGAGTGGGGTGGAGGGAAGAGAAGAAAAATTGGAACACAAGATTTTGCAAAGGTTAATGTTGAAAAATTATCCATGCATATGTTTTGAAAATTAAAAACCTTTAATTAAAAAAAAAAGTTACATATCCACTTGGAGTTTATCTCAGAATACAGTGTGGAAGTGATTTTCTATCTAGCTGCTTAACAGTTTTCCTAGAACTTTTTGTCAAATAGTGAATCCTTAGCACAGTTTATCATGTTGACATCATCATTTGGCTATATGTGTTGTGTACTTAATTTTTTTCCCCATAGTTTGAGTTCTGGTTTTGGTAAGAGTCCTTATTACACTTATGATTCTTGATCTTTTGTTCTTCCATATGAATTTCATTACCTTTTCTTTCTCTACAAAATAATCCTTTAGTAGTATCATTGGCACAATAGTGAATAAGTAAATTAATTTTAGGCATAACTGTATTTGCTTTAACTATCCATGAATAATTAATGGTTTTTTGCCTGTTAATCTTTTCCTTTTGTTTCAGTATTTTACATCTAGGTTTATACAGACCCTGTATTTTGGTAGATATAATCCTTAAAGTTTTTATATTTTATGCAGTTATTTTTTTATGGAATTTCTCTTATTAGTTCTCCTAGTTGGGTTTTGTTGATAATATTTAAAAGTGAAGATGATTTAAGAAGATTTGAATTTTATATTACTGTAACTCCTCTAAAATTATTAATCCTTTCAACTAATATTTGATTGACTCTTTGGGGAATTTTCTAAATAAATCATCATGTCATTTATATTATATCATTTGCTTTATGCCTGTCTATATTCTCTAAATTTCTCTTTCTCATCTTATTACTATAGTTAAGATTTCTAAGATCACGGAAAACAGTAATGGTAATAATAAGCATCCCTGTTTTAATCCTGATCCTACTGGGAATCTGGGGAATCTTTATAACATATGTTTGCTCTTGATTTTACATAGTTAAGTTTTAGAGAGCTAGATGGTACATTAGAGGGTCAAATGTGGGAGTCAGGAAATCCTGAGTTTGAATTCTGCTTTAAACACTAGCTGGGTAACCACAATCAAGTCACTTAAGAGCTCCCAGTCTCAGTTTCTTCCTCTGTAAAATGGGGATATTACCTATTTTATCTCAAAACAATATATAAATATCATTACTGCTATTGTATTACTTATAATATTTTTTTAAAAACAAAGTATTCCTATGCTTTCTAGTGTTAAAAAAAAATTAGCGGATTTTGCCAAAAGCCTTTTCGGTATATGATTTTAATAATTATTTTGTGCTTCATATATATATGAAAATATATAATATAATAAATCCATGGAGTCAGAAGACAAAGTGTCTTGTGCAAGGAATAACAAGGAATTAAGTGTTATAAGAAAGTAAAATATGTGAAAGCAAGTAAGATATAAAAAGGGTAGGTGATAAGTTAAGTTATAAAAGGCTCTAAAAGCCCAATAGGATTTTATATTTGATCCTGGAGGTAAGAGGGTACCACTAAAGTTTAATAATCAGGGGGATGCTGTGGACGAATATCTGTTTTAGAAAAAGCATTTGGATAACTAAGTGAAAAACAAATCTGAGCGGGTAAAGACCTGAGGCAGAAAGGCCAATCAAAAAGTTATTGTAATAGTTCAAAAGCATAAAGTTATAAGGGCCTGCACCAGACTGATGGCAATATCAGAGGAGAGAAGTAGGCATATATGAAAGATTTTCCAAAGATGAAATGGACAAACCTTTGCAAAAGATTTATTATGGGGTGTGTGAGTTCAGGATAAAACCTAGAGTTGTATGTAGGGTTAGAATTGTACAAAGATCTGAGAATCACCTTTTTAGAGATGATAAATGAAATTGCCATGGCTAATAAGACTCATTAAGATTTTTACATACATACATGTATATGACCATGTATACATATGTGTGTGTGTGAGAGTGTATATGTGTGTGTTTGTATATATGTGTGTGTATATGGAGACAAAAGAGTCCAATACAGAGCCTTGGCAAACATCTATGGTTAATAGGCAATATCTAGATAAAGATCCAACAAAGAAAACAAGTAAAAAGATGACAAAAAGCAAAATATCTTGAAACCTAGAGAGAAAAAAATATTAAAGAGAAGTGGATGACTAACAGTGTCAAAGTTTGCAAAGATATCAAAAGAGTTGAGGACTGAGAAAAGACCATTAGATTTGGCAATTAAGAGGACACTGGTAACTTTTCAAGCAAGCAAATTCAATTTTATAATGAGTTTGGAAGGCATGCTATGAAAAGAAGGAAGAAAAAATGGAATGAAGGAAGATAAGATTTGTTAAACACTTACTATGTAGCAGGCACTGCAACCACCTCACAACAACCTTGGGAAAGAGATGTTATTACTCCCATTTTACAGATCAGGAAATTTAGACAGGTAGGGTTTAAACAACTCATCTCTAACAGTTACACAGAGATCATATTTGAACTCAGATTTCCTGATGTCAGATCCAGCATTCTAAATCATTGTGTCATCTATCTGTGGGGGGAGGAGGAGGAGAAGAAGGAGAAGAATTATAAGAAAAAGAAGGAAGAGGCAGCTATTATAAATCCCCTTTATAAGGAATTCATACATAAGATAAACGAATGATAAATCCCCTTTATAAGGAATTCATACATAAGATAAACGAATGATAACCAGTAGAGCTAGATGAAAAAAGTGAGGGATTTTTGAGGATGGGGGAGATATGGGTATTTTTAGGCATCAGGTAAACCACCAGTAAACAGGGGGAGAATGAAGGAATGGAGATAAAAAAAAAGAGGCAATCTGCTAGATTGTGTACATAGAGGAGTATATCATGGCAAGGAAAAGGAGAGAGTGGGAGAAGATGTCCAAGTGCTATGAAATGAAGAAAAGTGAGAAATAGGATCTCTTAGCAAACAGACTCAATTTTTTTTTCAGTGAAATATGAGGCAAAGTTTTCAAGTTGAGAGGGCAGAGACAGAAAAGATAGTTGAATAGAGATGAAAAAGTATAATAATGAATGAATTAATGATCAAATTAGAACATAATTAAAGAACTGTTTGTTACAGTGATGGCCCAGCTCAGATTATGTAACATAAAATTTGTGGTAGCCTCAATCAGTATGTCTTTATGATTGTTCTCAAGCTTCATCCAGTATCATATGAAAAGAATGAAGGCAGTAGATGATGGGAGTAATATGAGGATGAGGCTTGGCAACAGCTTTGAAAGGATAAGAAGAAAGAGACTAGAGAGAAGAAACAACAGAGAATTCAACTGGTTCACCAAGGAGCCAAAATGGGAAAGGGATAAAAGGTTCAGTAGAGGAACCTTAGGAAGAAAGATAGGTAGAATGACAAAAGACTGTGAATAGATAAGAGAATGTCAGAGTTCATGAATGTGGAAAAGGAACACTTGTAGGTGCTGACAATAACAATGGTATATGACCATTTGTTTCTATAGCAGAAATGAGAAAGGTCATGCATAATAAGTAAACTGAATAACTGTTTAACATTTACACTTAGGCATTAACATTTAAGTCTCCTAATATGAAGGCAGGAGATTATTCTGGAGGTCGGTAGATAACAGCTAATAATTCTTTGATCATAATGTGCTATAACCTATTGATGAACCTTTCCTCTCCCCTTTGGGTGAAATTCAACCTTAATTATCCAGAGACTGTAATGACTCATGACTCTCAGCCATATACCAAAACTAGAAGACTGCTGACATTAAAAAGATGAACTTTGCTTCTAGGACTAGTTTGAAAGCATTAAAAGAATTAGGTAATTTCCCAAGAGCAACCTAGACCACTTCTGCCCATTCAGTTCTTGGCCCATCTCATTTTGCATTGGCAGTATCTGTTCAAGATATTTATGTTGTCTTCAAACTCTATAAGGCTGCTGTCCACCTAGTGTAGATAGAGCTCAAGCTAGAGTGGATAACAGACATTCTTCATCCATTTGGCTTTTCCTCTGAGGAGCGTTAGGATACAAATAGTCTATTTTATAACTGAATCTTAATAAAAGAAAAAAAAAGTTACAAGTTGCGGGGGGAAGGGGAATACATATATACATATGTGTGTATATATATATATATATACTGAAATACTAAATGTAATAATAATACATGGCTATTGATTTTAAGATGTTCAAGATTTAATATACTTTCTAGTTGTCTTATCAGTAGTTTCAGATAAAATATTGACCAGGGTTTACATGTTTGCCTCTTGAATTGCTTGTAATTTTGATTATGATATTCAATTACAAGTGCATACCGTATTGACTTTGTTTTATACATTTACATGAATATAACTTGTGTATAGAAATAGGACAACCTCTTTTAATGTGTTGAGTTGGTAATGATTCCTCCTAAGTATTCATCAAGTATAGCATCATTGCCAAAAATGATTCATGCAAAGAATTGTGTAAAGGAAAAAGAAATAACCTAACTGAAAAAGTAAGCTAAAACAAAAACAGAGTTAGAAACAAGACGTGAATAGTGCAATGCTGATTCACTCAACACATTCAAAAAATGAAAGACAGGTTTCCAATGTCTTTGTTAAAAATTTGTGTAAAGAAAGAAGAATAATAAAATAAATCATGGAAGGGTTAGTCTCAATCTTCAGAGGTTATATTCATGCTAAAGAGAACATAAATCCATTCAGGAAAGTTAGTAAAGGTTACTCAGATTATCAAGTCAAATCCTGATTATCCCATTATGCAACTTGTTTTTAAAGTTCTCATTGATATAATTAAACAAGGTATTATTAAGTGTTTTTTTTTTAACTCTTTAATTTAAATTTTATCCCATCTGAATCAGAGCACTTCCCATAAAATAAACAATGAAAATCAAAGGTGATACTTTGCATTTATGGAAAGTGACAACAAGTCTGAGAATAAAGAGCAAATGGGTAAAATGAAGAAGCCAGCTAAGTTTCCAGATGCTCCAGAGTCAGGACTTCACAATGTTGATTTGTCCCATTAAGGTCCAGCTAGACATTAAAGGATGTCTGAACTCATAGCACTTAGTATAGTAACTTCTCACAAAAGGTGCTTAGTAAATGCTTGCTGTTGGATGGGATTAAAAAACATAATACATATCCTGAAGCCAGATAAAAATAAATGAGTATTCATAATTTAATCCAATATTTTCACCATTAGAAAAGATAATCAAGAGATACTTAACAAAGTTCTGTATATCTAATGAAATTAGTTAGCCTTCTAGGAGCTATGCCCAAATTTTTATTCAGGATGGTCAATTTTTTCCAAAACTTTTATCACCCAAGAAATTCAATAAAGAGACCACATGCAAAACACCAAATTTTCATGTCATCCAAGATACCAGTTTGAGATCTTCATCAGGAAGTAACCACTGAGTAGAATAAAAATTTCACAGCATAATTTATCTAAAAAGAAAAATTCAATAAAGGTAAAAGTTTTG
Source organism: Antechinus flavipes (assembly GCF_016432865.1). Classification (NCBI taxonomy): domain Eukaryota; kingdom Metazoa; phylum Chordata; class Mammalia; order Dasyuromorphia; family Dasyuridae; genus Antechinus; species Antechinus flavipes. Next base: position 461,548,852 of record NC_067398.1, on the reverse strand, counting down.
TTGTTGTTTTTCCTCTAAATGTTTACCGAAAGATACTTTAAGAATTGAAAATTAATGAGTAAGTTCTATTTTTAAATTACTATTTACCTATAACTCTTCTATCATTTTCCTCTAAACATTTTAAAAGTCTATTTTTTAAAAAAAGATGATGAAAATAAAAGTATCATTGACCACAATGAAAAGATCCTTCAAAAGAGAAGGGAAAAGAAAGAAAAGAGCAAAAACCTTACTTATAAAGTTGTATTTGAGATTGCAAAACAAATCTGCTTTTATTCTTTTCTTTTTCAAAGCTGTCTGGCTTCGATTTTAAATGTTAATATTATAATCTTATGGACTTCATATTTCAGGAAATTACTTAAATATTTATCAAACCATTTACACTTTTATTCCTGCTTCCCATTATCTTCAAAAAGGATTTAAATTACATAAATTAATAAGTATATTCTTTTATATCCTTTTTGTATTAAAAAATGCTTAATTAGCAGTGCTGCACAAGACAGAGTAAAGAGAATTCATGTTCATAATGATAATTCAGAAGTATTAAAAAAAAGTGGGGGAGTGAGGAAAGAGGGAAAAAAGATAGAATGTAAATTTTAAATGAATGTTAAGTGTTTTGTGTGAATTTTGGGGAAATATTTAATTTAAATAAATAAAAAGTTTAAATTTGAATTATCAAAAATGTAAAATAATCTTTTAAAACTTTAATGTTTAGGCTGCCATTGTATTTTAATTACTTTGGTGTATTGGGCCAGAACTTGAAACAAGGTGCTAAGTTATTGGAATTGATAGAGACAATGTTTATGTACTTAGTTCACACCTTTAGAGTTTACACCTTTTAAGAGAGTTCACACATTAGAGTTCACACCTTTAAAAGAACATATATAAGGAGGAGCCCACTAGAGACTTCGGGAGATTCCCAAGTCTGAAGCCATTTTCTCAGAGGCAGAGTCCATTCAGTCCAACTTCCACCTTTGTGGTGGCTGGAGGCTTTGGATTCAGAGGGAGCTAGAGCCTGAAGCTGGCAGAGACAAAGGACTAGCAGAGGAACCAAGGAGAGAGATAGACCTCTAAGAAAGCTAACCTGGCCCAAGGAAGGACAAGACAAGGAAGGACAAAATAAAGGATCTGAACTTTTAACAGCTGGATGCATTTGAGGTGATTATGACTTTGAACTGAAATGAAGGCTGCTTCCAGAAGCCCCCCAAGAAACCTTCTCCCTGAGAACAATATATTTTAGAGAAGAGAAAATTACACTTTGGAAATGGTAAATATAATACTTATACCACATATAAATGAATTAACAAAATTAGCATAACAGTATTTACAATCACAGCCACCCCCAAAAGTACCTGGAATAAAAAAAGGTATAATAATTTTGAGATTTTGCACAACAACAACAACAACAAAAGTATCTCTCAAATTAAAAGAAACCCTTGAGAAAAATTACCATTAATATGTCAGATTAAAGTCACAATTCAACTCCATTCTGTTTATATCATCATATAGCATTTAATAAGAATCTACTATATGCCAGATACTTTGTAAGTGCTGAGGATAAAAAGGTCACTTCTTATTATCAAGGGGTTGGGGTGAGGAGGGGAGAGAAGTCCTGGAATGAGATTGGAAGAGAGTACATACAAAGAGCTATGCACAAATCAGGTATATAGAGGAATAATTGGAGATAATCTTAGAGAGAATGTACTAAGATTAAGGAGTAGGGAAGACTTTCCTGCAGACCGTTAAGACCTAAATTGAAACTTGAAGGAAACCAGAGAAATTAGGAGGCTGAGATGAAGAGTTAGTTCCAGATATGGAACGAAGTCAGTCTCTACCAAAGCACTCTTCCCATCTTCAATATCTCACTATTTATTGACTCCTAGACTTAATACTTCTTCTTCACCTCCCATTCAGCCTCATTTTATAATCTGTCTATCCACCTCCATAACTTTAACAAAAACTTGCTCATTACAAATTTCAATGACTTTCTCTTACTCTACATCCTTCCTGATCCCTTTTCTGTTTTAAACAGTGCAAAAAACTGCCTCCTCTTGAATATTTCCTTTTATTTTAGGATTCCTGATAACATTCTCTCTCAGTTCTTTTTAATTTCTAATACTATGCATTACAATTATAATGTAATCTAAACAAGCAACTGGGGGAGAAGGTGGGGTCTTAAAAATTATTTTAAGAGTATAAACAGATTCTAACCATTTTCCAAATCATTCCCCTGGGGGGTAAAAAGGAACAGACTAGGGAGGATTCAACTCTCCCTATCCAAGCAAGATCACATTTTTGCCAACTAATTGTACATTCCAGAGCAACACTCAACAGTGTTACAAATAACAACATCTCTTTCACTCACTGTCACTTAAAATTCCTACATTCCAAATGCCCCTTTTCTCTGCACAAGTTTCTAATTTTCCCATTCTGAGTTTGGTGCTGGCTCTTAAGGATACAATAACCAGCCCTTAAGGATACAATAACCTAACTAGCTAACTGCATCCACACACGTACCTGCAGAGGCAAAATTCCACATACAGTAGAATTTCTCAGTGTAGCCCCTCCCCCCAATAAAAACCAACTCATGAGTAAAAATAGAACACCTCAGTAGACCAGTTCTATGCTCCCAATATGATCAAGAATAAAAGTCCCATCACAACTTTTCTGGTTTTCAGTGGAAAAGAATGAGTAGCATAAGGTGAGTAGGCATGGGCAAGTTGAAATCTGAATCACAAATCTCATTACAATATCTTTCCCTTAAATTCACTCTTCTTATCAACTTTCTTATTTCTGTCAAGATCATTACCATCTTTCAAATAAGAAAAAGTCTCTAAGATTCTCAAGTTCTTCATTATCTTTGCTCAGTTAACTGAAATTAGGCTCTAGAAAGTTATCAATGATTCCTTAGTTGCCAAATCTAATGGCCTTTTTTTCTTTGAAAAAAATTTAACAAATTTTTATGATCTAGGTGATAGAAGAAATTCCATGTTGGAGCAGTGAACCAGAGAATTCATATACATCCAATATAGATTTAATCAACTTCATTTAGGTAAGGAATGCAAAGCTACCATTTAAGCAAACTTCATCTAAGTCAGATATGCAAGGTTAACAAACTTCCTCTATCACAATGTCCTTATGTATGGTCCATAAGGGATCGTTATCCAGACCAACTGTCCCTGAAATCTTTTTCCCATTTATTCTTTGGGAATTTGCCCAAAAGAAACCAGGAGTCAGACATTCCAGGCCATTGAAAATGCCTACAACCTTGAGAGATGGAGTGTCTTCTTTGTAAGGAGGTCAGTGACAATGGATTAGTACATGGAGAAGAATGAGAGGGGAGTGTAAGAAGATTGGGGGAAACAGGAGAGTTGTTTAAGATTATGAAAGGATTTGAATGCTCTGCACTATGCTGGGCCACCCTCTCCCTCCCCATTAAGAAAGACCTTTCCTGAAGGTATTTCATGATATCGTCTACTGGAAATTTGTTACACTCCAAATATTTATGGGTTCTATCATCCCAAAATCTGTTTGGAGGCTTGATCTAGTGTTGATTCTGAAAGACACCAGGAAGAGCTCAAAGATCTGTATACTCTCTACCATCTTGGCTCCGTCCCTTTTCTGGAACTCTCTAAAATGCCCTACCTTTTTTTTTTTCAGTCTTCATCCTTCTTGATCTCTCTGCAATATCTGCCAATCTATCTACTTATAGGAACTTTTCTCCTTTCTCTTTTGCTAAAAACAATGTATTTGTGTCATCTGTAAAAGTCCTATCTGCACTCAAATTTAGAAACAGATTTTTCTAAAAATATTTTTAAAAATTAAGTGTCTTTCAGAATAGTCAACTATAGCAATCTAGTGTTTGACAAACCCAAAGACCCTAACTTTTGGGATAAGAATTCATTATTTGATAAAAACTGCTGGGATAATTGGAAATTAGTATGGCAGAAATTAGGCAAGGACCCACACTTAATACCATATACCAAGATAAGATCAAAATGGGTCCATGACCTAGGCGTAAAGAACGAGAATATAAATAAATTAAGAGAAACATAGGATAGTTTACCTCTCAGACTTGTGGAGGAGAAAGAAATTTGTGACCAAAGATGAACTAGAGACCATTACTGATCACAAAATAGAAAATTTTGATTATATCAAATTAAAAAGCCTTTGTACAAACAGAACTAATGCAAACAAGATTAGAAGGGAAGCAACAAACTGGGAAAACATCTTCACAGTTAAAGGTTCTGATAAAGGCCTCATTTCCAAAATATATAGAGAACTGACTCAAATTTATAAGAAACCAAGCCATTCTCCAATTGATAAATGGTCAAAGGATATGAACAGATAATTTTCAGATGATGAAATTGAAACTATTACCACTCATATGAAAGTGTTCCAAATCACTATTGATCAGAGAAATGCAAATTAAGACAAATCTGAGATACCACTACACACCTGTCAGATTGGCTAAGATGACAGGAAAAAATAATAATGAATGTTGGAAGGGATGCGAGAAAACTGGGACACTGATGCATTGTTGGTGGAGTTGTGAACGAATCCAACCATTCTGGAGAGTAATCTGGAATTATGCCCAAAAAGTTATCAAAATGGGCATACCCTTTGATCCAGCAGTGTTACTACTGGGCTTATACCCCAAAGAGATACTAAAGAAGGGAAAGGGATCTGTATGTGCCAAAATGTTTGTGGCAACCCTGTTTGTAGTGGCTAGAAGCTGGAAAATGAATGGATGCCCATCAATTGGAGAATGGCTGGGTAAATTGTGGTATATGAATGTTATAGAATATTATTGTTCTGTAAGTAATGACCAGCAGGATGAATACAGAGAGGCTTGGACAGACCTACATGAACTGATGCTAAGTGAAATAAGCAGAACCAGGAGATCATTATACACTTCGACAACAATATTGTATGAGGATGTATTCTGATGGAAGTGGATTTCTTTGACAAAGAGACCTAACTGAGTTTCAATGGATAAATGATGGACAGAAACAGCTACACCCAAAGAAAGAACACTGGGAAACGAATATGAACTATTTGCATTTTTGATTTTCTTCCCGAGTTATTTTTACCTTCTGAATCCAATTCTCCCTGTGCAACAAAAGAACTGTTCGGTTCTGCAAACATATATTGTATCTAGGATATACTGCAACATATCTAACATATATAGGACTGCTTGCCATCTAGGGGAAGGGGTGGAGGGAGGGAGGGGAAAAATCGAAACAGAAACGAGTGCAAGGGATAATGTTGTAAAAAATTACCTTGGCATGGATTCTGTCAATATAAAGTTATTATTAAATAAAATAAAATTTTTTTAAAAAATTAAGTGTCTTTTTAACCTACATGTTAAAAATATTAAAAAGATACCCAATTTGATTAGTTTTCAGAAACAACAAACATTAAGGAAAAAGTTTACAAGTCTAATTTCAACAAAAATATTTACAAAATTAATGAAGAGAACTGAAAAAAATAAGTATCATGACCGTGCAGTCATCAATACATTTCTTCCATTTGGAGTTATATATCCTTTTTCAGAGATGACAACTATTAAAAATGAATTTCTAAATAAAATGAACTTAGAACTAGATTTTCAAATTCTTTTATCATAAATGTTAAGCTTAGATTTTTTTTTAAATTGAAAAATTAATCCATACTTCTCTTGCTAAAAAAGATTATATCATTTATAAAATACTATTTGCAGAATATTTTAATTTTATTTCATTCCTTTTTCATTCTGTTTGTTCTATTATCATGGGGAAAATGAAGATATATTGATTATACAATATGGATTTAGAAATAAATGATCAGGTTAAAAAAGTAATTGTTAATAGTTGTGTCAAAATAGTAATTTTACTCTGGAATATTCCACAGATTTGTACTTAGCCCTGGGCTTTTGAACATTTTTATCTGTGACTTGCATAAAAGCATAGATGACAGACTCATAAAATTTGCAGATGACATAAAGCTAGGATAGTTAGGTAACAAAATAGATGACAAAATCAAGATCTTGGGAGACCAATGATCTGAATTTAATAAGATAATTAAATTAAATAGAAATAAACGTATCTTGAGTACAAAAAAAATCAATTCCACAAATATAAAGTAAGAGTGAACATAGGTAAAGGTGAGGACAAGGCAGTAAATCTGGGGGAGGAAAGGAGTTAGTGGATTTCAAACTCAATATGAGTTAATGTGGCAATTAATGCACAAAAGTTTAATAAAAATCTCATTTGTAACTATCCTTTCTCAGAATTCTCTTAGAATACCAAGTTCAGTTAATAATGATTTAGAAATTATCCAAAAGAAAACTAAGATAATGAAAGATTTCAGTTCATGGCACAAGAAGGTCAGCTGAAAGAATTGAATATGCTTAGAGAAAAGATGACTCAAATAGAAAGGATAATGGGGGAGGGACATGATTATTGTTTTCAAAGGATTTGAAGGAATGCCTTCTGGGAAAGAGACTGGACTAGTTTATTTAGCCATAGAAGGCAGAACTTGAAGCATTAAGTGGAAGGTGCAAAAGTCACTTCAAGCTTGAATTGGGGAGATAATTCACCAAGCAAATCTCAAAATTGTGCCACACATCTTCACGACAAAGATTCATGCAAGAGTTAACAAGCCAATACTGGCTGTAACAAAGAATTCATGAATGTAAATAAAAATTAAGTAGGACTGCAAAAGTGGGTGAAGGCCACACTTTAGGACACTTTAAATTGTCCTAATATTTAAATTGATAATATTGATAGTTTAGAACTGTCAACTTGCAATCTTTGGGAGACTAGGTAAGAGAAAGTACTACAGAAAGCATAGACAAGAGATAGTAAAGAATTGAGCTAGAGTAAATGTAATACATGTAGAAGTATATATTACAAGATCTGAAAAATCATCTTCTAGATAGACTGAGGAAGAATGAAGAGTAAAAAATTATAAAACACTGTAAATCTGGAGAAATGAATTGGTATTGCCAGAAATAGTGAAATGTGAATGGGACAGGTGCGTTTCGGGGACTAACACCAGAAAACAAACTCTTGTTTGAGGAACAGAAAGAAAGCAAATATGCATATACCCCTATGTATATGTAGAGGAGTAACATATAATAAAGTTGGAAAAATAGTTTGAAGCCACATTGTAGAGTAATTTAAATGTCCAACAGAAGAAGCTGTATTTGATCCTAGAAATATTAGGGTACTACTGAAATTTATTTAGCAAGGAATTAACATAGTCTATAACTGTGATTCTAGATTATCACTGAAGAATAGCACCTTCTTTCCTTCTCATTTCATGTAACTCAGATGACTTATGCCACCATCTCCCTCACCCTGTCATACAGAGGTGGCCTTTCTCCTTGCCAAGGCAAATACCTCTCCATCCACAAATGATCCTACATAATTCTATATTCATGAACAAACTGTCCTTCTATCATCTCTACTCTATTATATCCAAACTTTCCCTGTCTACTGGTTATTCCCCATATCTACAATGCTTCTGATTTTCTATCCAATTGCATTATTTTCCTTATCTATGATGGTGAATTCTAGCTTTTTGGATGTTTCTCCTTTTGTTTATAAAAATGATCTGATAGATTGGCTAAAATAACAGCTAAAGATGATGATGAATGCTGGAGGGGATATGGGAAAACTAGTACATTAATACATTGTTGGTGGAGTTGTAGACTGATCCAATCATTCTGGAGAACAATATGGAACTATATTCAAAGGGCTATCAAATTATGCATACCCTTTGACCCAGCAGTGTTTCTACTGGGCTTATATCCCAAAGAGATCATAAAAAAAAACAAAAAAGGATTCACATGTGCAAAAATATTTGTAGCAGCTCTTTTTATAGAGGCAAGGAGCTGGAAACTGAGTGGATGCCCATCAGTTGGGTAATGGCTGAATAAGTCATGGTATATTAATGTTATGGAATATTATTGTTCTATAAGACACGATCAATAGGGTGACTTCAGAAAGGCCTGAAGAGACTTATGTGAACTGATATTGAGTGAAGTGAGTAGAACCAACAGAATATTGTACATAATGACAACAAGATTATGTGATGATCAATTCTGATGGATGTGGCTCTTTTCAACAATGAGGTGATTTAGGCCAATTCCAATAGACCTGTGATGGAGAGAGCCATCTGCTTCCAGAAAAAGGATTGTGGGGACTGAATGCAGATCATAACATAATATTTTCACCTTTTTTGTTTTTGCTTACTTGCTTTTTTTTTTCTCATTTTTTCCCTTTTTTACCTGTTTTTTCTTGTGCAGCATAATTGTGGAAATATGTATAGAAGAACTGTACATATCTAACATAAAAAATATGATCTGATAGCTCTTATTCCAGATTTTAATTTGTGGAAGAGCCTAAGCCTCTATTAGCAAATGCGCACTTTGTTAATAAATTAATCATGCTCAGAGCATTGTACCTTGATTTCAATTTCATCAAGTTTGTTAGATAGCAATGTTATACTTGGATTTTGCATGTCACTATACTAGGCATCTGGTGATACAACTAGATATTTGATGAATCAAAGATATATATTTCTCTGCCTTATTTCTTTACCTGTAAAATTAGATTGTATTTGATGATCTCCAAAATCCCCTCCAAGTCTATCCCTACAAGTGTAATTTTAAATTATGTGTTGGATATATTAGATTTTATTTTGTGGGTAAGATACAAAGAGATGTATAGTTGACAGTTCTTATGGTACTGAATTAATACACTGGAAATGGAGATATATATTTGCATATATACACAGGAAAAGAGAGAGCACAAGTTAAGACCAAGCTTAAAGAAAGCATTATTTCAACAAAGGAAAAATTATAGAGAGAAGAATGGCAGGTTAATGACTAGACTTTTTAAAAGGATTCCTGCAATAAGGAAAAGGCCTATAAGGTCACAGATTTAGAGGTCAAAGAAACTTCAAAGGTTACTAATATAATCTCCATTTTACAGTTGAGAAAACTGAGCATGTTTTGAACAAATAAATGCCATAGAAGCTTTAAGAAGTTTACAATTAATTCCACAAATATTTATCAATCCCCATTATGTGTAAAGTAGTGGGATACAAAGATACAAATGAAACAGGGAAAAATCAAAAACATACAAATAAATGTGAAGAATATAAAGAAAATCGAGGAGGGGATGAGAAAAAGCTTCACTGGCACCTGACTTGATACCACTTGATTTAATACAAAGATTATGAAATGTAGAGATACAGAAAGATCACATTCAAGGCATTTTCAAGAAACAGCTAGTAGTTTACTTTTCAGAGAGGTTAATAGTACCAAATGCTACAGAAAGAGACCAAAAAAAGAAGAGGACTGTATATGGCAGAGAATTTTTTTTTTTGGGGGGGGGAGAGTACTTGTTAACTTTGGTTAGAATAGTTTCAAACGAGTGATGAGCTCAGAAACCAAACTGCAAAGGGTTAAGTGAAGAGTAGAAAATTAGAATAAATGTGGATAGCTTGTGTTAACAGTAATAGAAGATAAGAGTTTCATACCTTTGCATCATCTATAAAACTTGAAAAGCATGTCACCTAAGTTCATATCCAACTGACAAAAATAGTAATAACAAAAGTCTAAGGCACAAATCTCAGGGTAGCCCCTCTAGAGATCCCTCTCCAAGTTGAGAACAAACTAAATTTGGAGCCAATCAATCAAGGAGATACTAAATCACCAAAGTATCTCTTCATCACTTCTATCAGGAAGGCAACATAGATCTGATTAAAAGCTTACCTTACAACTATAACATCTATCTCCTTGTCCATGAAGTTCCATCCATTAAATGGATTTCCAAACAAACTCAGGTATCCTTATTAAGTCTATCAGAACTATTTATTCATAAACAGGAGAGTAAATGCACCTCATGGAAAAAAGTAAAGCTTTCTTCCCAGCCATTAAGGCCCATTAGCTCCTTGTCTTATTGATTCATATTAAATGAATAGCTCCCCTGTACACAATATTCAGCTAAACATTTGGAGAGGGAGGCCTAAAAATGAGTAGTCCTATCCTTTAGGAACTTAAAAATCTATTTTTATCTAATAATTCCATCTCTTTATATTTTCTCTCCTCACCACCAAAAAAAGGAAAAAAAGAAAAGCCTAATTCTGAGTATTATTTAATTCCCCACTATATCACATGCAATTATTGGTACCTCATCCCTTTGCATCTCAACCCACTATATTACACAAAAGTCTAAAAAGACTAAAAAGTATGCTGCTATGAAACAATATAATGTTCTAAAGACTAAACAAGTTCCAGACATCAGAGAAACTAATGTGCATATTAGTAAATAGCATGAAATCCAGAACAAAACTGGATTGAAATTGAAATAAAAAGATTCTTTTATGATATAAAAACCAGGTAGCTCTAAGACTAACCTTCTGATATTAACTTTAAAAAAAAAAAGCTAGGTCATCTTTGTTATTCACTACATTAATTGTTTTACTAGGTAACTTGATTGGGAAAAAAAAATAATCTATTTGAAAATTGTACTCATTTTCTAATTATCAAAACTTTCAGAAAGAAGTTGAAACCACACAGGAAAAGTAAGGCAACAGAATCTTGTATCTGCTTCCCCATACCAACAAAGGATGCTTAGTCATTTCAAGATAGGATCAAGCATACCCTGAGTTTCAGAACACTTCTACTAGCTATCTATATTAAGCAATTCATTGGAATAGTGGATATAGTCCCAGGTGTGGAGTCAAAAAGATAGTATGAATTCTGTTTTGGACGTTTTCTAGCTGTGTGACCCCGGACAATGATTTAACTTCTATGTTCTTCAGTTTCTTCATCTGTAAATAAAGAGTAGCCTCCAATTTCTCATCCAGCTCTAAATCTGAAATTCTCTAATTTTTCATTTAGGATTAGTATTATTCCACAATCCTTATGTTATTAAACACCAGCAGAGTTGGTTGGGTTTACTTCCACCTGTGCTAAAAGCAATTCCTTCTGGTGGGAAAAAAATGCATGAGCTTCATTTAGTCCACTTATTTGAAGAAAAGTTTTGAAAAAAGCTCAACAAGAAATAGATAATCACCCATGAGTATAAAATAGATGAAGGTAGGACTAAAGAGTTTCCTCAAATGGAAAGAAACTTGTGGTTAATGATGAGACTATGAATAATGTTATTTGTTTATTAAATTATAGATCATAGATTTATAGCTTCAAAGATATGTAAAGTTCAACTTCCTCCTTTTATAAATGACAAAACTGAGGTAGAGAAAGGTTGAGAAATGTGCTCAAGATCATACAAACAAGGTAGTGACAGAGCTAGTATCTGAATCCAAATAAAAATGGATTCTCTATTTCACTACATCGTCTCTACCTACTGTTTTTTGTTGTCTAGCCATTTTGGTCACATACATTTTCATGATTCAATTTGAGGTATTTTTGGCAGAAATATTAGAGTGGTTTGCCATTTCCATCTACAGCTTTTTTTTTTTTTTTTTAACAGATGAGGAAATAAGGCAAACAGGGTGACTGGGGTTACACAGCTATTAAGTGTCTGAAGTCAGATTTGAACACTGGAAGATGAGTCTTCAGGACTCCAAGTCCCAGTTGCCTTATCCACTGCTCCACCTCATTGTCCCACCAGCTGATTTAGGTTTCCAAATAAACACTTCTAGAGAGTGTATTACTTGAGTGTCTAATTTTGGCAAGTCATTATTTATTAGTCCTCAGTCTTGGATTCTAAAAAATCAACTCTAAAAACGAGCACCAGAAGCACAATTTGGATTTCTAAAGTATTGAGTAAATGATATATGGATTAAATGATATGCAGGAAAACAAACTTAATAAATTAAAGGTCCTAAACAATCCTATCTATGATCAATAGTCTTATTTCAAACATAACAAAAATATTTTATAAGGTACTCACAAACTATGCTTTATGATTTTGGAATAATTTGATCTTCACATTCCATTCAACCATCCTCCAGGAAACCAGAACTTGGCTAGACATCTTGTCTTTTGACCTACTACTGTAATCTTCGCTTCACCTAATCACTCCTAGGTAGCAAACTTCCAGATCCCATCCTCAATCCAAGTTAATTCACTCAGTTTTTAAGAATTCTGTCCTGAAGCTGACCTGGGCCAATTGGAGGATGACAGCTATCCCTGACAAGCTTTATATCTCATCCATCTTATCCACCAGGAAGCTAGACCCTTAACATTTGTCTTGCTATTAGCTATGTGATACACAAAAAACTTTGATGAGTTTTCCAGCTTGGAATTACCAGCTATGTGATTCTAGGCAAGTCACTTAAGCTCTATCTACCTAAGTTTCCTCAACTATAAAAAGAGATATAGTCACTGTGTCTAACTCCCAGGGTTAATGTGAGAATCAAATGAGATAATAGCTACAAAGCATTTAGAACCCTACTCTATGTATTATATCCCCACACTAGAAAATAAGCTTTTTAAGGGCAGAGATTGTCTCAAATTTACATCATTATTATGTGGCACACAGGAGATACTTAAAAGTATTAAAAGAATGATAATTCAGTCCTGTGAGGTGGGTACAAAAAAAGCAATAAATTATTATTAATAAATAAACTGAGGAATGTAGCAGTTAGGTGACATTCAACTAGGTAGTGGTAGAACTAAGTCTAGAACCCAAGTTTTCCATGTTTTCCATATGTCCAATGCTCTTTCCACTATATCAAACTACTTTTCTTTCTATATCTACGCAGATCTGTCCTTAAAAAAAAAAAAATCAACGTGAAATATAAATAAAACTCATTTGCAGACAACTCTAAATATCTAATGACTAATTTGCTCACATATTAATAATTAGATGAGCTCTCTGAGGATTAAGAAGCATCTGGTTTATTTTGTATTCATTCTCCTAGTGGCCTGGCATAGCTTAACACACAGTATTCATTCAAAAACATAGCTTATCTTCAGTTGTGAAATGTACCATGGAATAATCAAAAGAATTACCAATTATTTTAAGAAGTTCTGCCAGTAAAATTTGTTTTGCACGACTACATATATTTGTAATGGGCTTCAATTTTCTTGTCTACTCAAGGCAGATAGGGAGAGAATTTGGAACTGAAAATAAAATTAAACTTTAAAAAATTCTACCTATCAAATTACTAAGATTATTAGGCAAGAACATGTGATCAGAGGCAATTGGAGAGAACTTACTCATGGTCAGTGTGCACACATATATAACATTAAATAAGTATTACATAGTCTAAAGCTGCTTCCTGCCAATTGTGAGGATCAGCTACCTGGATTATAAGACAAGCTCAGGCTTTTTCCATTCTCATTCTTTAGATCTATTCCTTTACCTTTCTCCTGGCAACTAATCCAGGAGCACCATTAGCCCTAGCAGATAAAGGAAAGTATGAGGTTTAAGAGACAAATCCTTTTAGAAGGCTTAAGCATTGCTGAAGCCTAATTCCCCGAGTACTTCCTAATGCATCTATATAATTTCTGTACAATGTCCTATATGGAGGGCAAAACCATTGAGTTACTTTGACAAGATATTTCTGACACAGAGGGATTTTTTTGCTCAATAATGCTCAAAAGAAGTTTACTCACTTTTTATTAGAGTCTTACTAGACTTACTCTCTAGAAGTCTAAATCACTGGATGACAACAGTCTTGAAAAGACTGTATAGAAGGAAACCAATTAAAAGAGACAAACCAAAATTACAGCAATATTAAAGCAACTTCAAGCTCAGTTCCCTTCTGAGAGAAACAGATGGGTACAGCAAAGAGTTGTATGTGTGTTGTTACGCATCTTCAAGGTGTAGGAGAACTGGGACTAAAAAGCTGTTTTTCTCAATACTCAATTTGCTGAGTGCCTATGTAGGAGGAATTAAAGACCCTGGTTAAGGAAAAAACACAAGCTATGTCTAAGCTTTATTTTGGAGATTTTCCTGGATTGATTGCAAGTAGGGATAAACAAGCTAAAAGACAAACTAGACAAACTGACAATTTCAGATCAGGTCCCCAAAATCAATCAGCCTCAAGCCATAAGAAGCAGTTGGTGACACAGTGGACAGAATACAAGGCCTAGAGTTAAAAAAAGATCTGAATTCAAATCAAATATTTAATAGCTATGTGACCATAGGTAAGTCACTTAATTGCAATTTGCCTCAGTTTTCTCAACTTGAAAATGGGGATCATAATAGCACTTACTTTACAAGGTTATTATGAGAATCAAATAAGATAACATATCTGTAAAGCATTTAACAGAGACTGACACATTAATGAGAACTTAATAAATGCTTGTTTTCCCTTCCCTTATAGGAAAATGAGAAATGGGAGTGAGAGAGAGTTAGGTTTTGGATGGATGACACTAATACAGAATATTTTTAATTAGCTACTTTAAAAGATTATCTATTAGGCAAAAGAATATTAGGGTAGGAGTATGAATTTCACTCCACAGTAAAGACTTAAAAATGAATAATGGCCAAATGACAATACTGAGGATTTTGAATGTTGTAGCAAAATTAGGTAATGTTATATAAACAAGATTGTGAAACATAACAAAACAAAGCAATATTATAAAACAAATGTCTGTGAGAACTGAAATTAAAAAAAAAAAACTTGAGAGATTATTTAAAAAAAAGAAGAATGTGATGCAATTTATAAAAACTAAACATACAATATGGTAGGAAAAGCAATAAATTTTGGCATAAGAAGACAAGTAAAAAATCTCAGCTCAATTAATTATCAATAACTTGTGTCATGATTAGTCAAACATAACTTCTCTGGGCCTCAGATTCTTCATCTTTAAAATAAGGAGGCTAAGATTAGATGATTTAATTTGCTTTCTAGCACTTATTGGTGATCTTGAGTCAAGTCAACAAGTATTGTTTAAGCACTACATTATGATAAGCATGGGAAACACAAAGAAAGGCCAGTCCTCAAGAAACTTAATCTGATGGGAGAGACAAAATTTAAATAACTATACAAACAACATACATCTGGATAAACTGGACATAATCTTCTAGATTTAAAAGGAACCAGAAAAGGCTTCTAAAGCAAAGGTAGGCTTTTAGTTGAGAAATGAAAGATGCCAGGGAAAGCAGGTAACAGCAATGAGGTGGGAGAAATTTCAGACATTGGAAACAGCTAATAAAAATGCAGAAGTCTGAGCATCTTGTACAAAAAACAGCAAAGAGATCAGTATCACATATAAATCATAGAATTTGAACTCTAAAAGATTTTAGATGTCATTAAGTACACAAAGTTTCATTTTGAAAATTATAAAACTGAGGTCCAGAGAGATTAAGTGATTTATCAAAAGTTACATTTGGAATAAGTTGTAGAGATGGAATTTTAACCCAGTTACTAACCAAAGTCACTAAACTTTGCATGTAGAAACATTTTCTTCACTGTAGAAACATTTTCTTCACTATTGAAGTTTATTGCTAAATTAGACATCCATTCTGCTGAATGTTAACAATAGCTAAATATGAGGTTAAAAAAAAATTCCTCAAATTTATCCATCTGATGTTTAATGTAACAATTGATTTCATCTCCAAAAATAGATACCTAATTAACTGGATAGAAACTTACAAATTTTTTTTAAGATGCAAAAAATAATATTATTTTGTCTATTATGACAATTGTCATTCAAGTCTCAATACTGTTAGGTATGTATGATAGATTTTATCTACATTTAACAAATGAAGACACTGAATTAGAAAAGTTAAGTAACTTACTTGCCCATAATCACACAGCTAGTAAATGTAAGAAGCAGGATTCAAATAGTGGTAATCCCGACTTCCAAGTCCAGAATTCTATTTGTGCCTTGAAACAAAGTAATTCCAATAACTATATTTTCTAAAATAAATATTAAATTTTAGAATGTAAAATTCTTCAAGGATTCAAATTGTATCATGTTACCTTATTTATTCATATTTATCAATAAAAGCAATTGTTACATTGTTTAATACATAAATAACCCTTCTTTTCCCCAAAACAAAGTAGCCAAGAAAAGTTAACTTCATTTTAATTTGCTGTATTCTACTCCATCAATTGCTAGCCGTATGAACTAAAACAATGAACAGTGGCTTTTAACAGTTTATCAAATGCCAAGGAATATCATAGGCCAATAGGCATTTAGTTCAGTCCTTTCATTAATTTTTTTCCCTAAGATTCAAACGAATTATAGAAATTTGAGAACCATTGAAATAGAAGAAACAGATCAAAAACATCTGTTCTTTTCATTTGAGAAGTGTACCAAAAAGAGCTGGGGGAAGGGAAGGAAGCCAGCAAAAAGGAAGGAAAAGAATAGGAAGGATAAAGTGGAAAGATAACCCTTACTTTATGTCATTTTCTGCCAATCATTTCATAATCCCAAACAAGAAAAACCAAATACATCTCAGCAATATTTAAAATACAAACAACGCATATTTTTGGAGAGCCAAGTTAAATATAAGGGCAATAATTTTTTTTTCAAAAATGTATGTATCATTAGTAATTTCAATGTTCTTCCGTGTTATTCTAAGAGCAGCTTTTCATCAAAACTGGTGCTTAAGGTATAATTTTACTAAAGTACTCTTGATTTCAGCTCATTTTCAATTAGCACTAAAACTATGAATACCAGAGAGTTCATTACATTTTCTTCAACTCAAAAAGGCAAAAAAGCTCATAATTCATTCAATCGCTAGCCGCCAGTCTCACCCCCTCAACGTTTCTTAAATTTCCTACTTGTCTCTGTAAAAAGAGGCAAGAGAAGGATAAGTGCTTAATCTAATCCTAGTCCTTCATGTGCAAGAAAGCTCCTGAAGAGCTGACTCCCCAGATTCTGTCAATTAGGCACAACACCTCTGGTTGCAATGAAATCAGAACGTTGGTTACCAGTCCAACCCATTCCTAGTTTTCTCATCCGAAAAATGAGGGCGTTAAGATGGCTTCTTCCAGTTCCAGACAAGTCATCAAGTATTAAGCTCTAACTACAACATATTCCCTGCCTTCAAGAAGCTTACAATCTAATGGAGGGGGGAGGAGATCGGGAGAGAAAGCATACAAACAATTTATTACAAATTAGACCTATAACTCTGCCTAGGAACTCCGGAAACACTGCATCGCACCTGCGGCTCCTACAGTGGGCCCAGGTGAGGGCACCCGCCCGCAACCCTCCATAGCTAGGGTCTCTCGCGCCAGTCGCAGTTCGCCCAGAAGAGCTGCTCTCTTCTCCCCCTCTTCCAGCTCACTTGGTCTCCAGCGAGTCCCTGGACTCGTTAGCGGAGATACTGAAATAAAGTGAGGGGAGGAGAAAAATGGGAGAAGGGAAAGTAGGAGGAGGAAGAGGAGGAGAAAGAGTCCAAGGGATACTCCAGAGCCCTAGGCCTTCAGAGGCCGCAGCCCGCACCTGGGGGTCTGGGGGTGGGAACTGCCTCCTCCTTCTCGCTCCTCCTCCTCCTTCTCCAGCATTAGCCGATAGGGGCGGGGCCGGGAGGACCAGCAACGAGCTCCATCCCGACTGCCTTCCACAGCTCTCCCCACCCCCCTCCCGAGAGAAGCACTGACCTCTGCGGGACCCTGGGCTGCTGTTGCTGCTGCTGCTGTGGCTACCTCCCGCACTACTATTACTGCTGTTGCTGCTGCTGCTGCTGCTGCTGCTGCCGCCTGGGCTGCTGCTGCTGTGGCCACCGCCGCCTTTCGCGTTCTTCCTTGGGGCCATGGCGCGCGCTGCCCAGGGCTGTTGGGCGTAGAACTATAGAAGGACCCAGGGGAGGGCCGGGTAATGCAGGGAGCACACAGGTGGCAGAGGATGTGAAGGGGCTGCAATGGCTGTGCTTGGTTACCTGGTCCTACCCGAAAGCACACGGTTTTCTTCCCTCCCTGCGTACTGAGTGCGCGCGCGCCCACCCGCTCGCGTGCAAAAATTAGGGCTCAGTCCAAGGGTGTGCGCGCGCCGGCGTGCAGGAACCCAGCCGTCCCGCCCCCGCACAGGCTCCGCCCCTACACCTTGGTTCCGCCCACCTAGGGGGTGGTGAGTGATGGCACTTCCCAACCAATCAAAAAGGAATCCTCAAAGAAGGGCGTGCCAACTTTCTTCTCCGCCTCTCCAGAATTCTAGCTGTGCGGCTGCCACGCAACCGCCAGAGAGCTGTTCGGGTTCTCCAGTTTTTCGCCAGCTCTTTGGAACGTGGCAAACGGGGCTCTCGCGAGCATTGGAGGGTCGGTCTATAGGAATTGGGGGAGGGGGGAAGGAGAGGGAAACGGGGGAGGACGGAGGCTTGGTGGGAATGGGGAGTTGTAAGAGGGAGGAGATTCTGGAAGAGGAGGAGGAGACGACACGTGTCTGACCTCGGAGGTGATGCTTGTACGCAAGCCCCTCCATCTGCTCCGAACTGGGATTGGCCCTGGAAGGACAATTTCAACCACCTTCAAGCGATACACAAAAACTACAAACCCTAAACTCCAAATTTTACTTATTGCCAGCGGGAATGGATGATTGGATCTATAGGTGGAAGGGTGGATGGAAGTAGGGGACCGGAAGGGGGGGCATTCTACCGTGTTTTGATTTATTTGTAATGAGAGAATGTGGTCTGCTGTTTTGCAATGTTTAAATAATTCTGAGCTTGTGGGATTTCCCCCCAGGGAACCAGTTCATTTTAAGACCCTGGAACTAAAGGAAATCTGCAATTGTTTTGTGCTACTCTGATTTTCTAAATAGCACAAAACTTCTGAGAGCTTTCCAAGATGCATAATTTTTCTGCACGTAGATGATAAGACTACAATACGTGGTTTCAGCCTTTAATGTAAATATATTCCCATTTTCTTTTCCTACACCTGATAGGTAACTGTTGAAAATTGCGCCTCGGTTCTTGGTTTTGAGATCTACTTTTCTTATTAGAACCACAATTATGCCCTCCCCCCATTTTCATTTCCAACTCTGTAATTAGGGGTAGCTGGCTTCGAAAAATCAAAATTATCCATTCCATACTTTACTAATTACAACCCCAAGTAGATGCTGCCTCTATTTAACCTATCATCTCCATCCCCCAATCTTGAACTCTGCTTTAGGTTACCCTCTCCCCCATAAATGATTCTTTAACTTATCTTGTTTAGAATCAGCACTTTTCATAACTTCCTGAATCAACTGAACTCGCTGCCACTACCACCACCACATCCTATTTATAGGTTGTCATTCCCCATTAAAATGTAAGCTCTTTGGCTTCAGGGACTACTTTCCTTAGTTTCCTTATTTTTAGCAAAGTTTCTTGACTCCTTACTTGTCAGATTAATGGTCAATCAAGAAGCTTTTATTAAGGATGTGCTAGACACTGGGCTAGTTACTAGGAATACAAATACAAAACTGAAAATCATCCCGTGTCCTAAAGGAGCTTACATTCAGATAGAGCGAACAGCATGCATATTTATATTTATATGCAAAGCGCATACGAAACAAATACAAAGTAACTCAAGCTATAAAATTGAATTTCTGAAAGAATGGCTGTGCCCTTAACAGAAACTAGGTAGTTCAGCAGAGTTGGGATGGGGGTGGGGGAAAAACTCAATATTTCAATGCTCTATGATTATTTTCATATATATCACAAACCCTCTATGACTTGATGGTCTTTGAGAGTTATTAAAGCTGAAAAATTCCATTAGTCCAATACCTAAATTCACTATGCAATTCAGCTGAGTTTGAACAATAGATATACAGGCCTCTCCATGCCTCTATTCCAGTTTTTTCTAGCTTTATAAAAACCTATTAGAGCTTGTGGTCTAATAGCATCAACTTAAGAGCACAGAGGCCTCTCTACCCCATATTAAAGCAATATAGTAGGACTTTGTGACATGACACAGAGATAATAATAAAACAGCATATATACTAAGTCTGAGAGTTGAAAAACAAAATAGCTTGTGAAGAGGAAAAAAGGCATTGATATATGACTATGGAAGGTTTCATGGAAGTATTTTTAAAGATGAATTAAATAGAGGAAAAGAGTGCATTATAAATAAAGGAACTATAAGCATAAGCAAAGCACAAAGATAAGAGGCATGCTTATTTAGTGGACACATTATACTAGTTTGTGTATAGCATAAGGATACCAAAATTAGCTAAGATTTTAAAAAAAGTAATATAATTCCAGACTATAGAAAGCCTTCAATGCTATCCAAAGGAATTTAAACTTTAGTTAGAAAACAATAGGGAATCACTGAAGAGTTTTGAAGTATAACATTATACCTAAGAAAATTAGGTTTTAATATACTATGAATGATGTATTGGGATAGATGAAAATAAAACTAACATTAAATTCACATGGTCTGTCATATGTGTGAAAAACATAATCTACTACATCTGATCTTCAGATTTGCCAAGGAAGCAAAGTATCTCTCCATTTCTGTGGTCTCTTTTGCCAGAAAATCTGAGTAAGTTTGAACTCAACAGCAGATAAAGCTCTTCTAAAAAGAAGCAGGAACAAGTAGTATCTAGGGCATATCATTATAGTACTCACTATAATTGGGCAATTTTTAAAAAGTAGGCCAAATGTACCTTTCATATTTTCACTTATCTCCAAGTGACTTCATTGAGATTTGCAAATAAGATCTTTTCCATACCTTAGGCATAATTTCTCACAATAATCATTTACTCTTGTCCCCCACATTACCCCCAAAATAATTTCTGATAGTTTTGTTTCTACACTAAAAAATGAGAACAATATTTTAATTTGTACTCAACTTCCAAAGAAAAAGATCCCTTTCATCTGTGTTCTCAACCTTCCTCAAAAATAATGAAAAGTAAAATATTACTATATAAAATCTTCTTATCAAAACTAAAAGAAAGTACACCTTTCCTTCTATCATAGCAAAATACTGTGTGCAATATTTCCAAGATGATATATACCTAGATCTAGAAATCTGTATTTTTCATTATACAATGCATTTTATGCTAGTGGACCAGAGCTATAAAAAGTAAGTTAGGAATTTCATGCATTTAAATATAAGAATTCTTCTCTCTCTCTCTCTCTCTCTCTCTCTCTCTCTCTCTCTCTCTCTCTCTCTCTCTCTCTCTCTCTCTCTCTTCCTCTCTCTCTCTTCCTCTCTCTCTCTTTCTTTCTCTCTCTTTCTTTTTCTCATTCTCAAAAGTGGAGTACCCAAAGAAAGTACAGCAGAGAATGAAAATGATCTGGTATTTTATTGAAAGAAAAAAAAAAAAGAAAAGATTTGGAGACTATATTGAAAATAAATAAAATTAATTTATATCCTGAAGTTAAGATAGAAAAACTTCACTGCTGAGCAACAGTTACTTTTTCCCAAAAGAATTTTTTTTAATTTTAATACTGTGCTTCCCCGATAATAAGATACTGTCTTATTATTTTTTTGGACAGAAAAACACCAGCAGGCTTATTTTCAGGGGAGGGCTTGTTTTAATGAACATTGACAGCAATTTTAATAAACAGGTAAATGTGAACAAAAAAAAGTACCTTTATTCAATAATGATCATGTCATCTTCTTCAACAACATCGTCATAAGTGTCCATACCCTGAATTCCGTCCTGGGTGTCTTGTGCCTCTATTTCCTTCAGAAGAAGTAGACCCAATCTGTCATGTCCAGCAATATAGCTCTCTTTAAATGAACATGTCTTGTCCAGGTAACCTGCTTGTAGTACCTTGGCGACACAGCTGTCAGTAATTTTATCCCATGACTTATTCACCCAAGTCACGACTTCTTGCAGACAGGGCTTCACAAAGTTTCCATGCTGATTTCTTTCCATTCTATTTTCAATGTAGTCATTGACTTCCATGTGCAAATGGTCCTTGAATGGCTTGTTTATTGCAATATCAAGGGTGTGGAGATAGGCAGTCATTCCTGCAGGAATCATTACTTGATCTATTCTCTCTGCAAGGAAGTTCTTCATTTCTTTAGCATGGTGAGTGCTGGCTGAGTTCTTCTTTTATCCTCCATCATGCCCCCTCACTCCCACTTACATACCGGGTTTTTATGTTGTCCTGCCTCAGCTCTCCTCCGCGGCACTGCTCTCAATGGCGCCAGCAAGCAAATCACTGGGGAAGAACAGGATGACGCACTCACTGCTGCAGCTCTGATTGGATGCAGCTCGGAGCGCGGCGTGCATTTCACCCAGGAGGGGGGCAGAGAGGGGGGACGGTGTATACAGAGGGTACCGTAATGTAGCGTGTAGCGCAGAGGATCACCTTCACTACAGTAGCAATCTCAATAGGGCTTATTTTCCGGGGAGGGCTTATTTTAGAGGAATCTTACACAATAAGGGGAGGGCTTATTTTTGGGATAGGTCTTATTATCGGGGAAACACGGGTAATATCTTTTTTATTTTCAAAATAACATGTAAAAATAGTTTTCAACATTCACCTTTGCAAAACCTTGTATTCCAAATTTTTCTCCCTTCCCCTCACCTCTCTTCCCCTAACAAGTAATAGGTCAGACATGAGCAATTCTCCTAAACGTATTTCCACAATTATCATGCTGCACAAGAAAAATCAGATTAAAAAGGGAAAAAAAGCAAACAACAAAAAAACTGTGTCCCCCTTAACTTTTGTCCCCTTTGGGGGGGGATTCCTGATTCTCAAACCATGGGAGGGGCACACCTTTTCCCAGACAGCTTCCATTCTCTTGGAAATCTCAGCCTGGGGCATAATCAGCATCCTTTTGGGTTGCTCAAACTGCTCCCCAGCTCCAGGCCAACATTGGCCCAGTATAACTGGGATTTGTTAACCCATCTTTTGCAATAGTCCTAACAGGATTTTGTCCACTGATTAAGATATTTTCTTCTCAGTGTAAACCCATCTTTACAATAGTCCTAACAGGACCCTACCCACTAAGAAAACTGTCTTCTTAACAAGCTGTCTTCTTAGTGTAAATAAATCCCCCTTTGCCACAAACTTCAGGTTTCCCAAGGGATCTGCAACATTGACCAGAGGGGATCTCTTACCCTCAATTCTCACACCTCATCAAATGTACTAAGAAAAACCTTTTGGTGTATTTCCCTTCCCCCTCCCCCCCACTTCCGTAATAAATCCAGGGCAAAATCAACTTCATAATTATCAGACTCTGTGCTTCTCAGTACCTAAGACTCTTTTTTATTATTATTTATTAATTAAAGCTTTCTATTTACAAAACATATGTATGGGTAATTTTTCAACATTGATCCTTGCAAAGCCTTTTGTTCCAAATTATTCCCTTCTTTCCCCCACTCCCACCCCCAGATGGCAGGTAGTCCAATACATATTAAATATGTTAAAATATATGTTATATCCAATATATGTATACATATTTATACAGTTACCCTGCTATGTAATGTTCTCTGATTCGTTTTCTTGAAGTATCTGGAAGTCTAGGGAGTAGCCTTCTTTTCAGTTCAGAAGAATCACCACACAAGTAGCCAGGGGTTAAAGTCCAAATCCTTTATTATCTCTGTCTGAGTCTTATCTCCTTTCCTGGGGCCCAGTTAGCTTTCTTAGAGGTCTCTCTCTCTCCTTGCTTCCAAGAGCTTGAGCTCCCACTGGTCTTCTCTGCCCTCTGAATCTCTCTGAATGAATCCTGGCTGAGGCTCTTAGCTTATATGCTCTACATTGAGTATAAACCAATCATTATATCACTAGGAAACCATTATTTGTTGTAAGATTAAATCTATCATACTGAACCATGCTTAACTAGATAACCATTGTCTCTATTAATTCCAGTGACTTAGCATCTTATGAGAATCCTTTGTTTCAAGTTCAGAGTTCTGGCCCATAACACTGCTGCACAAGAAAAATCGGATCAAGAAGGGGGAAAAAAAAAACTGGGAAAAAAGCAAAAAACAAAATGCAAGCAAACAACAACAGAGAGAGTGAGAATGCTATGTTGTGGTCCACATTCTGTTCCCACAGTTCTCTCTCTGGGTGGAGATGGCTCTTTTCATCACTGAACAAGTGGCACTGGTTTGAATCATCTCATTGTTTAAGAAAGCCACAAACATCAGAATTGATTGTTATGTAGTCTTCTTGTTGCCATGTATAAAGATCTCCTGGTTCTGCTCATTTCATTTAGCATCAGTTGATGTAAATCTCTCTAGGCCTCTCTGAAATCGTCTTTATAGAACAATAATATTCCATAACATTCATATACCATAATTTATTCAGCCATTTTCCAGTTGATGGGCATCCCCTCAGTTTCCATTTTCTTGCCACTACAAAAAGTAGTACAAAAAGCTGCCACAAACATTTTTGCACATGTGGGTCCCTTTCCCTCTTTTTAGAAACACTGATGGATCAAAGGGTATGCACAGTTGAATAGGCCTTCGAACATAGTTCCAAACTGCTCTCCAGAATGGTTGGATCTGTTTACGATTCCACCAACAATGTATCAGTGTCTCAGTTTTCCCACATCTCCTCCAACATCATTATTATCTTTTCCTGTCATCTTAGCCAATCTGAGAGGTGTGTAGTGGTATCTCAGAGTTGTCTTAATTTGCATTTCTCTACTCAGTAGTGATTTGGAGCACTTTTTCATATGACTACAAATAGAAATACAATTTCTTCACCTGAAAATTGTTTGTTTCCTTTGACCATTTATCAATTGGAGAATGGCTTGAACTATTATAAATTTGAGTCTTCTCTATATATTTTAGAAATGAGGCTTTTATCAGAACCTTTGAATGTAAAAATGTTTTCCCAATTTATTACTAAGACTCTTTTTGATAATTAATTTGGGACTTAGAAAAGGACATTGATTCTTCAAAAGCCCTAGAATACCCCTGAGAAGGATCAGCTTTAAAAAAAAAAAAAAAAAAAAAAAAAACCATAGAGGAAAAAGAAAAAGCACCTAAGTAAGAAGATCTAGATTTGAGAACCATGCTCTACCAGATACTAGCCTTGTGGTATTGAGCAAATATATTTAACCTTTCTGAGTTTTGGTTTCTTCATCTTTAAATTCATAATTTGTGTTACCTATTAATCACAGGATTGTGATAAAGCATTCTGAAATACATACACATATAAAAATATATGAAGCTTTCAGGTTTGCGAAGTGTTTTACATATATCAGCTCATTTAATCCTCCATATTTGAATTTTATATATATATATGCATATATGTATATGCATATATATATATGCATTTATATAAAACTTTATGGTTTGCAAAGTGTTTTATATGTGTCAGCTCATTTAATAATCCAGGTAAGCAATATACATATCAACATATGTATGTTTCAAAATGCTTCATTCACCATAAACATACAAGATAGGTAATACAAATGTTATTGGTATGGAAGAAAAGTAGAATGGACTTGAGTGACATTTGCATGTGAGAATCTTACTCTACCAATTGCTAGCCCTGTGAACTAAAACAATGAACAGTGGCTCTTAACAGCTTACAAATGCCAAGAATAGCATAGTGAAGAAACATTGATTAGAAATATTTAAGAAGTAATGTGAAAATAGTCTTACCAAACTTAGGTCAATTAAAATTAAAAATAATAATATAATTAAGAAAAGATAATTAGGAAGTGAATAAAATTGTAGAGAAATTTTATATTAATTTAGTTAATTAAAAAAGACTTCTTTTCCTTCAAAGATATTAAATCTCCAAATCACAGCTATCTCTGATTTAGTAATAGATAAATCCTAGAGAAATGCATGAACTTCACACAAGTTAAGTGACTTGCCTCAGGCCACATAGCTAGTATCTGAGGTCAGTTTTGAGCTCAGATCTTCCTAATTCCACACCTTATTTGCAATCCATCAGTCAGCCTCACAATGAATTCAGCCCCAAAGCAATTAATTCTATATCTTTAGTAAAAGCAACTACTATTTAGACAACACTTTCTCACTTATCAGAAAAATATCCAGAAACTAGTTTCTAGGCTTCTCCAAATTCCTCTATGCAAAAATCAATTGAATTACCTTGCACCAAAAATCTAGTAAATTCCCAAATTAGCAACATTGAAACAATTAAATAGCAGTAATTTTCCCTTATTGATAAATACTACTTATTACCCATTAGCTATGACCTATTCCATTTAATATTGTCACCATTTCTACCTAAACCTACTGTATTACAATAATGCAGGTAGTGATTAGCAAAGCCAAGCTTTAGAAGACCGAATGGATTCTATTAATGATTTTATTAGCATAAAAAGGGAAAAGGGCTACAATACTAATTTCAGCAAAATTTAAGTGGCCTAAGATCTAACAATTTTTTATCATATCTTTGAAATATCAAACATTTTTCAGGATACCCTCTGTGAGAAAGGCTATCAATAACTTTGGAGGCAATATCTATAAACTGTACATATCTGTATATGATCTCATCTCTGCAGTTAATCTATAAGTTCTAAATGTTTTACAATTGTTCTTGGACCTGCCTGCAGTGCTGACTTCATCAAAAGATCAGTCTATTTTTATGTGCTGGCAGATTCCATCGAGCTATAATCAGATGTTGATATACAACATGAATTGATTTTATATTCAATGCAGCAACCTGCAACCTACCAAACTAGAAAAGATTTTCATCTTAACAAAACAAAGCAGCAATTGCCCTAAGTGATTGCCGCAATAAAATTTCATAAGCTTCTATTTTCTTATAATTTGAGGGTATTTATATCACCCTTACTGATTCACAGATTTTTTTATAATGCAAAAGTTTATGCAAAGGACATAGCCTGATTGGCAGAAATCTGTATTCTATGGCTCTGTTCTCATAGTACAGTAATCTGGCAATAAATAAATATATTTTAAAAAAGAAGGTAAAATGGGCTATAGAGAAATATTTTTAAATTTCAATACAGATGCACCATTCAAATGGAAAAGTAAAATTTGTATTTTACTTCAGACACTAACTATGTGACTCTGGACAAGCCACTTGAGCTGTCCAAGCTGTAGTTTCCTATTCTGTTGTCAGGATTAAATGAGATAACATGTACAGCACTTTGCAAACCTTAAAACACTATATAAATGCGACCTATTATGTCAGGATCCAAAATATTTATTACCTACCAAACGATAGATTACTTGGGCTTATGTGGAAATGGCCCAGTTTATTTTTTAGAAAAATCTATAGTATGTTTTCTGCTATATTCTGCCTTGTTTTCTTAATCCAAATCAGTGCTTTCCTGCAGCCATATGCAGTTGATGTTAGACTACTGATAAAGAAGCAGGAAGTATTTAGTGATGCAAAAAAGGAAATTCCACAAGTTAATGCTAAAAATGACCCTTTTTTAAAAATAGCTTTTTATTTACAAGATATATGTAAATATAATTTTTCAGCATTGATAGTTGCAAAATCTTTTGTTCCAATTTTTCTCCTCCTTCCTCCTATTCCCCTTCCCCAGATGGCAGGTAGACCAATACATGTTAAATATGTTAAAGTATATGTTAAATATAATATATGTATACATGTCCATATAGTTATTTTGCTGCACAAAAAGAATTGCACTTTAAAATAGTGTGCAATTACCTGTGAAGGAAATAAAAAATGCAGACGGACAAAAGTAGAGAAATTGCAGATTCTATGTGGTAATTCACACTCATTTCCCTGAGTTCTTTTGCTGGGTGTAGCTGGTTCAATTCATTACTGTTCTATTGGAGCTGATTTGTTTCATCTCATTGTTGAAGAGGGCCACGTCCATCAGAATTGATCATCATATAGTTTTGTTGTTGAAGTACATAATGACCTCCTGGTCCTGCTCATTTCCCTCAACATCGATTGATGTAAGTCTCTCCAGGGCTTTCCTTCAGGTCATTCTTGTTTTAACCTTCCTCACCTTTCTAAGCTTCTCTTAATATGTCAACCTGATTTGCTCAGTTTTTAAAAAAATGGAAAAATGAGGAAAAAGAAGACATGCTCCTTGGTTTTTGCCCTCCTAAAGGATGAAATGGCAATGTGAAATAATCAATGATAATTTGCTGTCAGAAAAACTAATTTTTGCATGTAATTTTGTTGTTTAACATTTAAATCCTGCCTGTCTCACTTAATGTTTATATGATCTTGGGAAGCTCAGCCTCTCACGCTCCACTTTCTGATCTATAAAATGAGAAGATGGTTTAGATGGTCTTTGAAATCCTTTTCAGCTTTACATTTATGATCCTCTGACCTTCTTTGTGCTTCAACTTCTTATTTTATGACTAATACTTATTTTTGGTAATTCACATAGAAACAAGTAATATTATCAAGAGAGCTTAAGAAATAGACCCTAAAATTATCAAGTTATGAGCTACTGAAGAGTATTGAAGACTCTAGGAACATAGGTTGTATTTTCCTCTCTTTTTTCCCTTTGAAGACATGGCATTCAGAATATATAAGCTGATTTATTAAATGAACTAGTTTTGTAGGATTTAAGAAGGTGGTCTCTGACAATAAGACTTACACTTCTGAAGATGTATTAAAATAGAATGAAAACAGACACTTGACCAGGGATAAAGTATATCTAATAAAAGATGGCAAAAATGTGTTTTCCTGGATTTTTTGTTGTTTCATTTTAAGTTCTCAGCTGTCTTCCTCCCTTCCCACCTTGAACTAGAGAAAGTCATCTTCTGACCTTTAGAGATATAGATATGTAGATTGTGTGTGTGGTGTATGTGTAAAGTAACACTGTGCATACTTCTATTTATCAGTTCTTTCTTTGGAGGTGGATTTGAATATAATTTTCAGAATAACTTATTCATAGTTCCCAAACAATATTGCTCTTACTGTATACAATTTTTCTTAATTTTGCTTATTTTATTCCTCATTATTTCATGCAAATCTTTTCAATGTTTTTTTTTAAATCAAACTGTTTATCATTACTTATGACACAGTAGTATTCCATCATGTTTGCCTGAATTCTCAGAGATTTAAAGGAAAGGGTTTTAAATAAATTAATTTGGGAGAAGGGCAAAAACTGCATTTATCAAATCAAATAACACAAATGAAAACAAAAATGTTAGAGGAAGAATATCATTTTAGATACCAAAGTTCACAAGAGACAAAAATCCAAGTAATGAGTCTATGAAACTATGAAAACTATGACCTCAATGTCTAAAAATGTCTGAGACTTGAGTAACAAAATTGCAAAACTAGAGATTTTAATGCAAGAAAACAATGTTTTAAAAATAGGATTTCATTTTTCCAAATACATGAAAAGATAATTTTCAACATTCACTTTTGTAAAACCTTGTGTTCCAAATTTTTTTCCTTCTCTCCCTGCCTTTCCTTTCCCCAAGACAGCAAGCAATACAACATAGGTTAAACATGTGCAGTTCTTCAAATATGTACCAGAGATGATTGCAAGGATGATAAGAGAGTGATTGATTTGGCATGGTCCTATAAAAATAGTGTTAGGAGTACTAAAACTTTTATTGATCTTAGCTCCTTTTACCAGTCTCAGCTAATTCTGAAAGAGTGGAGAAAAGGCAAAGATACTTAAATCTTATTTTTTCTCAGCAAGAAACTTTTGTTTCTAAAAACATTTTTTTTAAAAAAGATGATAATAAGGGATCACTAAATTACCTTTGATGAATTTAAGTCAGTGGACTTACATGAACTACCTACTCAAGTATTAAAAGAACTAGTTGATGTGATTGCTATACCATTGTCAAGGATATTTGAAAAATCATGAAAAACAGGAAAGATATCACAAGACTGGAAAAAGCAAATATCTTAATTTTCAAAAAAGCAAATGAAGAGAATCTGCATATTATAGGCCAATGAACTTGACTAGTTCTCAATTCTAGAAGAGATTATTAAACAAATGACTAATGAGTATGTAGCAAGGGAAATAGTGATTACAAAGATCTAAATTGTTTCATCAAGTAAAGGTCACATCAGGTTAAGCTTATTATCTTTTTTGACCATGTTTTTAAACTAGTAGATCATGAAAATGCTATTGATAGAATGTACTTAGATTTCAGCAAAGCATTTAATAAAGTATCTCAAAATACAATTTTTGGACAAAATATGAAGAGACGTGGGGGGAAAAGATTTTAAACAATTTGTTGTATGCCAATCTCTATGCTCAGAAAATACAATATGACAATGAGTACAATCACTGTCTTCAGAAATTTACTTTTTTAGAGGAAGAAATAATACATGGCTAGCCAGAATTTCATTTCTAAAGTTACAGGGATAATGAATGGAGCTACAGAGGAGTTGATTGACATAACCTTTTGAATAGTAATAGCAATATTGATTTGATTGTGTTCCAAAATAAGAAATGGATGGTAGAGAGGATACCTATGGCAAGACAAGTGGAGAGAAGATGGCTAAGAAGAAAGCTGTCAGTGAAGTCAATCTGAAATAGCTGTGAGGGATTCATCAATTAGAATTGTGGGGCCTAATGACAAGAGACTAATTAATTAAATAAGTAGATGGTTGGAAACTAAGAAACTTAACAAAAAATAGTCATTAATGGTTATATGGCAATATGGCAGGAATTGTTTCACTAGAGTACTCTGGGAATATGTAGTTGCTCCTCCACTTATTAGCATTTTACCATTTATCCAGGTAAAGATATAAATGACACTCTCATCAGTTGTACAGATGACATTAGTTAATAAGCCAAAACACTAGTTTGTAGAATTAGAATCCAAAGAGATCTTGTCAAATTATATAGCACTGGGCTGTATTTAATAAGTTGAATTTTAATAACGAGATATGTAAAATCTTCCCCTTTGGTTCAAAAAGTCAATTTCATAAGTATAGGATGGTAAAAGTATGGTTTGACAACAATTTAAAAGAGTCCTGGGAGATTTAGTGCACTGAAAATCCACCATGTATTAACAGTATGATGTGACAACCAAAGAAATACAATTCATTTTAGGCTTCATTAAGAAAAGTTAAGCTGGAAATTGAGGGGAACAGTGGAACAAGTTGTGGTATATAATTATAATAGAATATTATTGTGACATAAAAAATAGCAAGCAGGATGCTTTCCGAAAAACCTGGAAAGATTTACATGAGTTGATGCAAAGTGAAGTGAGCAGAACCAGGAGAAAATTTTACACAATAAAAAGAAGATTGCGTGATGATCATATTGTTATTCTCAATAATGCAGTGATCTTAGACAATTCTAAAGGACTCATAATGAAAAAATAATATCCACTTCCAGAAAAAGAGTTGCTAGAGTTTGAATGAAGATCAAAATATATTTTTAAAATTTTATTTTTCTTGGGTACTTTTAGTCAGGGTTTTCTTTTATAATATGATTAATATAGAAATATGTTTTGGATGATTAAATGTATAAAACTACATCAAAATGCTTCCCTTCTAAGTGAAGGGAAATAGGAGGAAGAAAGGAAAGGAAAGAATTAGAAACTCAAAATTAAAAAACAACACTATTAAAAGTAATTTGGATGTCATTCAAAAATTTTTTTGAAAAAATAAGAGAAGCTGAGCTTCTGGGACTAAAAAGGTGATCATCCCTTTATCATCTGTCCTAGGCAGATAATATCTGGAACATATTATTCTGTTCTGCTAATCATAGTTTAAGAACATTTATAAACTCAAGACTGTCCAGAGCCTTGAGTTCATGTAATATGACAACAGTTTGAAGGAACTTCAAATATTTAGTCTAAAAAAAAGAAGAGTTAGAATGAAACATATATGATAGTTTTTTCCTTGAAGTTTCTTATTTTCAAAACATATGCAAGGATAATTTTTCAACATTGACCCTTGAAAAACCTTGTGTTCCAATTTGTCCCCCATTTCCTCCATCTCTCCCCTTGTTGGCAAATAATCCAATATATGTTAAACATGGTACAAAAGTATGTTAAATACAATATAGGCATACATATTTATACAATTATCTTGCTGTACAAGAAAAATCAGATATGATAGTTTTCTTTAAGTATTTTAAGGGCTATTATGTAGACAAAAGTTGTTCTGTTTGGCCCTAGAAGGCAGAACCATGAATAATATTTAGAAGTTGCAAAGAGACTAAATAAGGCTTAATGTAAAGAAAACATTTCCTAATAATCAGAGCTGCCCTAAAGTGCAATGATTTTCCTGGGAATGTTGTGGGTTCCTTCTCATCAGAGGTCTTTGAATAGAGGCATGTAATAGTAGAGATTCCTTTCTGGTATGTTTTGGCCTAAATGGCTGGTAAGGTGTTTTCTAATTCTAAATATTGTCATCCCCAGGTTAGATAAGTTGTTTTCAGCCTGTGGACCATCCAGAATTTTTTGTTAAATAAAAGCTATAAATAAGCAAAAATGTCTTCTGAGACCAGAAAGTCCCAAATATCCTTTTTAAGGATACCACATGTGAGCATATAACATAGGGATATCTTTGAAGAAGTGAAAGATTTTTGAAAAGAGTGATGGGAAGAAGGGAGAAAGGAAGGAGATGTTATTTGAAAGGTTCTACTTTGGTGCTATACCTCATCCTGATATGATTCGTTGATGTGATGTTCCCTTCTCTTTTTGCAAAACTAATATCATGAGAATATGTTTATATGCTGGAGAATAATCCATTGTCCAAATGTACCAGTATTTGTCATCCACATTCTTGAGAAGAGGAAATGGGATCAGAGAAATTATATGACTTGTTCCCAGGATTTAGTGGCTTCACATACACCATATTTTCCTATTTCCCTCTGTATCAGTTCATATATGTCTTCCCAGGGTTCTCTGAAATTTTCTCTTCTACTCATTTCTCTCTGTAATATTTCCAATAGCACAATAACATTCCACTTCATTCATATACCCTTGTTTGTTCAGTCATTCCCCAAATGACTCATTAGAAACTACTTTAAATATTTTTATATATATGAGACCATTTTCTCTTTCTTTGATCTCTTTGCTTTTCCAAATGGCTGAACCAATTCACATT
The DNA here is from genome assembly GCF_016432865.1 of Antechinus flavipes. Taxonomy (NCBI): domain Eukaryota; kingdom Metazoa; phylum Chordata; class Mammalia; order Dasyuromorphia; family Dasyuridae; genus Antechinus; species Antechinus flavipes. The sequence goes on along the minus strand of NC_067398.1, from coordinate 461,516,075 downwards.
CATCATTGTGCCTGTTTTCCTTCCAACCTTTCAACATTATTATACTTTTTAAGTAGTTTTTCTGATCTCATAAATATGATGTGGAATAAAAGTTGTTTTATTTTCTAGTGTCCCTGCCCAGATTATTGGAGCCATCTGAGTCTCATGCTCAGTACTGAATAATCTATCCTGCTCTATTTGCAGAGTCTCATTGTTGGAAGGGATCTTTGCAGTTATTTAGTCCAATTTATAAATTAACAAGAGTCCCCTCTAGTCTGTCTGAAAACTCAAGTGAAGAATTCTTCTTTGTTAGGACATCCTATTCCATTTTTTGATAACTTTAATTGTTAGGAAATTTCTCCTTATATCTAGCTGAAATCTGCCTCTATCATTTCTGCTCTTAGCTTGATTCTACCATCTGAGGCCAAGAAGAAAAAAGTCTAATTCCTCTTATGCATAAATATTTAAAAGATAGTTACCATAGTTTCCTCAAGTCTTCTCTTTTTTAAGAAAAATAATGCATACAACTCTACTTCTCCACCATCCTGATTGCCCTTTCCTGCATATGCTGTAGCTTAACAAAACCCTTCATAAAATATGGCATCAAGAGAATTTCAATTGTAGACTCAATAGGACAGAGTATAGTAAAACTATACTGCCTTTATAATTAACACCTTACTTCTCATAACACAACATGATCGCATGTGTCTTTTTTCATTTTCATATCACACTACTAACACAAAAACAATGAAAGTAATGATGGCAATCCAGTAAAACCCTTAGTTTTTTTTTTTTTTTTTTAATACATCCACTGTCCAATTAGAATCCAAATAGAGGGCTCTATCTTTATTCTTATTCAATTTAATCTTTTAAAATGTTGTCATTGTAGATTCTCAAGAAGGTTTGATTGAACAAACAAGGGTATATGAATGAAGTGGAATGTTATTGTGCTATTGGAAGTATTACAGACAGAAATGAGTAGAAGAGAAAATTTCTCCATATATCTTTCTAAGATTATACCATCTGAATAAGAAACATGTACTTTCTTTTGTACTTGGGAATTTGGGACATTCTTGCTTTATTATGATTATGATTACAAATAAACCAACATGACAATTTGCCTAGCTTGCTTTATGGAGTTAATTAATTGCCATGTCCCGATAAGTCTAGCCTATCTTCTCTTCTATATATGCTAGCAAGAATCTGTGCTTGGAAGAAGAGGGGATTTTTTTATGCTGACTAATTCCCCCAATTTGGGGGTATAGTGGTATGATATCAGAAGTACAAAATGGGTCCCAAACCCCCAAATGATTTCTCCCATCTGTTCTGAAAGGCCTCAACTGCCACAGCAGCATATTAATTTTCTTTAGTTTGTCTTTGATTCTGGTTAAAATGCAAATCTCTGTAGAAGAGGTAACATTTTAAAATATCAAATATTTGCACTTAAATATTAATTAGTAATATTAGTAGGAACCAGTTTGAGATGTGTTAGAACATTGAGTGCTTGAATAGTGAAGGAAAAAGTACCATTAAGGGAAGGAATTGTATAGAAATTGGAAGCTAGAAGAATAAACCCAAACTTTTTTTTGAATTTTTAAAAAATTATATTAAAGTTTTTTATTTACAAAACATATGGATGGGTAATTTTTCAGCATTAACCCTTGCAAAACTTTCCATTCCAAATTTTTCCCTATTTCCCTCCACCCCCTCCCCTAGATGGCAGATAATCTAATACATGTTAAATATGTTAAATATATGTTAAATCCAAAATCTATATGCATATTTATACAGTTATCTTGCTGCACAAGAAAAATCGGGTAAAGAAGGGGAAAAAAAAAAAACCAGAGAAAGAAAACAAAATGCAAGCAAACATCAACAGAAAAAGTAAAGATGTTATATTGTGCTCTACACTCTGTTCCCACAGTCCTTTCTCTGAGTGTATATGGCTCTCTTTATCACTGAACAATTGGAACTGGTTTGACTCATCTCATTGTTGAAGAGAGCTACATCCATCAGAATCAATCATCGTATATTCTTGTTGTTGCCATGAATATTGATCTTCTGGTTCTGCTTATTTCACTTAGCATCAGTTCATTTAAGTCTCTCCAGGCCTGTCTGAAATCATTCTGCTGATTATTTCTTATAGAACAATAATATTCCATAACATTTATATATTGTAATTTATTCAGCCATTCTCCAATTGATGAGCATCCATTCATTTTCCAGTTTCTAGACACTACAAAAAGGATTGCCACAAACATTTTTCTACATGTGGGTCCCGTTCATAAACCCAAACTTACCTAAAAATTTTGTTTGAGATTAGACTATTCCAGAACTCTTAACTTCTGCTTGCCAAATACGGTTATGTCTATATAATGACCTATGGTCCCTTCAGTATCCACTCTCCAGTAATTATTTTGGTTGAACATCTAGCCATTTTATGTCAGGAAAAAGTCCAACCAGTTATTTGACTAAATTGCTTAGGCACATCCACAGTTTTATGTTTGCTAAAAATGAGAATATGAGGATTAAAGTAATATTTAAGCAATTCAGGTTACAAATAGAAATCAACCAAGAACTAATTTCTCCCAAATGTGCTCTAACCACCCAAAATTTGTCTCACCATATGTCATTTGGCTTCATGACTATATTTAATAGATTTTTTAACTTTTTCATTTTATGTGATTATGATACCATTTTATTACCATCTTTATTGATGTTCTTTATACATAAAAATTTAGGTGTCAGTAAATTCTGGATCTATTCCCAGATTCTTCATTTTTAGAAAATAATATTTCAGAAAGGAAACTCAACATATGAGTCAACTTGTGATTTTATTAATTTTATCGGTTCTATTCCGCTTTTTTAAATAAAGATTTTAATTTGATAAAAATATCTCATTTAGTTTAAAAAATTTATTTTATTTTCAATTCAGGGAACAAAGTAAGCATTTCTATAACAAATACAATAAAATATGATGATTGCACATTAAACTGAAAATCTACCATGTACAACTTGCTATTTCCTCCAAATATATAACAAAGTTATCATGGAAATTTCTTTCTCCCCTGACCCTTCCCTCTTTCAGCCTTGAGATAGCAACTATTAGATATAACTATATCTATATCTATATCCATATCTATATCTATATATTTGTGTGTATGTAAAATTATTCTACACATCAGTTCTTTCTCTGGATGTCTTTTATTTTTAATCTGTGTATTTATAATAGTCAAAATGATTTAGTTACTCATTCAATTTTATTTTTGGTTCTGAATTCTCTGTTCTTTCCCCCCACCTCTACTCATTGAGAAGGCAAGACAAATAAAACCCATTGCAAATATATATAGTCATGCAAAACTATTTGTACATTAACCATCTCAAAGAAACAAGAAAGAAAAGATAAACAGAAATAGGAGAAAATATTTTTCAACTTATACTTGGAGACCATTAGTTCTCTACTTGGAAGTGAATAGCATGCTTTATCATGAGATGTTTGGAAATGTGATTAGTCATTTTGTTGATCAGAGTTTTAAGGTCTTTTAAAGTTGATTAATTATCTTTACAAATTGATATTATTATATAAATTTTTCTCATGGTTTTACGCAATTCACTTTGAATCATGTTATATATTTTTTCTTGCCATCTCCTTCATAATTTCTGGCAATATAATATTATTCCATCACCTTTGTATCTTCTTCTTCATCTCAGTTTTCAGTTCTTTACCACAACCAAAGAAAAGTTGCTGTAAATATTTTTGGACATATTGGCCCTTTTCTTCTTTCTTTGATTTATTTGGCATATAGACCTAGCAATGTTATGACTGGGTCAAATGGTATATATAGATGATTTAATAGTTTTGGGGGCACAATTTTAAATTGCTTTTAACAAATGGTTGGACCTGTTCACAGCTCCACGAAGAGGGCATTAAAACAACTGTTTTTCACAACCCCTCCAGCATATCATTTTCTTTTTTGTCAATTTAGTCAAACTGATGGATGTGAAATAATACCCCAGAGTTATTTAGATTTTTCTAGTTATTAGTGATTGGGAGCATTTTTTTCATAGTTCACTTATTTTGGCAAATTTTAATAATATACAGCGCTAAAGCATTCAGATGATTTTCAAAGTCTGGGGCTAACAATATAGAAATATCCAAACATATATTTGAAGCCAAAAGACCACAAAATATGCTAGATACACAGGTGCAAATATTACTTACTAATAAGATGCTCTGTATGAAAGGGCAATATTTGAAAGGTACAGTTTGTTTATAAACATACTTTTATATATATTTATAAAACAGATGGAATACAAATGGCACTTTATATATACTGACTAGCAGAGAAGGACATTGTCTTTTTAGTCCCCTGTATAATTGCTTCATGATGCCCTGAATTTGGGTGGAAGGAATCCAGAAATGCTGGTAGATATTTCATATCTACCCTTTCCCCAACTTCTGAATGTTTATCAGATGGTTATAAGTTTCTGTCCAGCCAAGTTTCCATTAACCTTCCAGAGACATGCAGCATGTAAATATCCACTTATTCACATCTGTAACAAAAAAGCTCTCTTTTCCAAACAACACTCTGATAAATCTGTTGTGTAATAAAAATAGAAATGATAATAATATCTTAGGGCATTAAAGTTGTCACAATACTTTATATACATTATCCCATTTGTACTCCATAATAACCCTATGTAAAAGATACGATAGCATTTACAATAAGTAAACTTTTTGTACTCAGGTCAAAAACTACAACAACATGTGTGGCAGATAGCACAAAAGGTAACCTCAATTGTGAGGGCCCCTGGCCCCTGAGGAGAACCAGACCCCAAGACATAGGACACCAAAACATGATTTGGAGAAGAGACTGAAAGAAAGCTTGTACTATGTTTCTTCATCCTCAAAAACAAACAAACAAAAAACTCTTAAAATGTTTTATTAAAGATAAAACACCTGTATTATCTGTTTCAATTCCTTTATTTTATAGAAATGAAAACTGAGGCACCATAGAAAAATCAGTTGTGCAAGATCACAAAGGAAGATTTATTTAATGATTATTTAATGATTACTGAAATTAAGACTAAGCTGAAGTGGAGTAGAATGGAACCCAAATCTAAGAAAATCACATGCTGTTAGAGCTGGAAAGTATCTTAGAAGGTACCTGATCTAATCTCCTCATTTTAAAGAGAAGAGAGACCCCAAGTTGTAAGAGTAGTTCTCCTCACTTCCAGTTCATCACTTTTAGCTATGTTGTTGAAATTTGGTCTATGTTCCAGGCAAGAACCCTTCCAAAAGCATGGCCCTGATCTCATAAATGGGAAAAGCAGCCATTTTCAAATTCACACTTTGTCTTAGGCTCTATTCTGAAACAGTCTCAAAAATCCATTAAAATAAGATTTCAAGAAAGATAAAGATTCAGGGGAGGAGGACAGACATGACTTCAGGAAGGCATGACCTACCAGCGAGAATTGTCTTTTTCCCCTATCTTACTCTACCAGAAGTGTACATATTGTCCTGTCTCCCTTTTCAAGGACATAGTGACCTGAGAAGCATCTCTAAGCAGAGAGCCTTCTGATGTAGGGAAGCATTTCCCTTATCTCTAGCTTCGGACTCAACAAAGAGTTCCAAAGATCATGAGGCCCTGAAGTATCCCGCTCTGCACATAGTACACTTTCAGTGTTAGCGTTTTTCCTCTTATTCCCAAAACACCTAAACTCTAGGAAAGTCTGTGAAGCTGAAGAAGGTAAAGCTTCTAGAGAAAGAAAAGATCTAAGACCAAAGAGACAGAAATATTTCCAGAAAAGCATGTCCCTCCATTAGGGACTGAAGTACTCTTTCTTTCCCCACATTGAATAATTTCAGGCACCACCCCAGCACAGGCTGATCTTGGGCAGGGTTCCTTCTTCTTAACCCACAATTTCCTGAGCTGTCCAGCAGCTGCTCTAGTCCTCGTGGACGATGAATCAAGTCCTGAGGCATTTCCTAAGGGACTACCAATGTTAGTATTGAGCAAACCACTTCTTTAGAATATGCAGTCATCCCTTTCACAGCTTTACTCATTGCAGCTATGATATGTCACTGGGTTGGTATAAGAAATTAAATTAGAATTTTGGGGAAGTTTTGCAGAAGCCACAGAAAACTTGCAAAGGCCAGCAGGTGACACAGAAAAAGTTTAGCAATTCCAAAACTACAGGAATGTTATTTAAAAAACATCTTTGTAGACTACAATCATATGAGAAAAGGCTAAAGTCTTTATATGATTATCTAAAGGAAAACAAAAGGTGAAGGTCTACTCCTATGGATGTTAGTGGATTTTCCAGATCCTTAGCCTCCTAGGTTATGGAAGGGATAATTGTAGGACTGATAAAGATCCTTTAACTATTCTGTTCTTGAGCAAATCCCCATTGTGGGACAAAATCTTGGATATCCCATCCCATTAGCTCAATGGGCTCTACCTTCATTATCACTAATGTTTTACATAGGGAGATGTAGGCTAAGAGAGATAAACTAAATTCTTAACTCATAGTCATACTCATCATGTCTGAGATGAAATTTGAATTCATACATTCCTCAGTTCAAGTTCAATACTCCACTATGGGATGATGCCTTAACTTATGGTCCCATAGTCCTTTATCTGTCAAGCAGGAACAGTTTTGCTCACTTTTCCATTTCTTACTAGGCTTTCCATGAGCTCCTGCTTTTGATTCCAGTTGACCTAATATATAGGAGGTGGACACAGTCATTTTTTTTCTTTTTTTAAAAAAATTATTAAAGGTTTTTATTTTCAAAACATATGCATGAATAATTTTCAACCCTTACAAAATCTTGGAACAATCATTTTGGCAGGTGGAAAGTGCTGGGCAAGGTTCTAGTGTTCTCCACTGGGGTCATTATTGCTTATGTTGAAGCTAGGAGATCAAGAGTCAACTGTTTATGGCCCAGACAAATGTCATTATCCAGAGAGAAAAATTAACAACAATAATAACAGCAATCCTATAGTATTTATCATATTCCTGGCTCTCTGTTAAGCATTTTACAAATATTTCATTTGATCATCATTTTACAGGTGAGGGAACTGACACAACAGAAATTAAGTGATTTATTCAAGGTCACAAAACTAGTCTTGATTTGAACTCAATTTTTCCCAACTCTAGAGTTTTATTTACTGTGCCATCTAAATACCACATACTAAAAGAAAGAACATTCTGTGTCAAGTCTGTCCCCAGGCATGAACATATTCAGGTTTCTACATCAATTATCAAAATCTGTCTTATCACATAGAAAGTAAAACCTCTTTAAACTATAACTCCCTCTAGTTTTTACTGACCTTGTTTCTGTCACTTTCTCCTTCAAGCTCCATATGTCACACCTGTATTATGTCACATTCATCATCAAAACTCTCTGAGCTGGACTGTCCCCAAGACCAACTGGAAAGTATCCCAGTGTTGGCAGTCTTTGTGGAAACACAGTATCTCCATAGATAGATTCCCTATACTTGATACCCCTCTCTTCTCAGAGTTGGAGATACAGGGAAGTCTAAATGATTAGGTCCTTGGGATGACATGCTAAATATTAGAGAGCAGGTAGAAATTTTCTCTAGAGTCAGGCCAATGAAGAGAATCAGAAATTCATAATTAAATTGATTAAAGTTTAAAAAACTAGATTAGAAAGAATTTATATGGCTGAGAGAAGAGAATATACACAGGAGGTACTTGTGTATGAACTGCCAAGTTGATATTTCTATAGTACAGGCCTTACTATGTCACTTTTTTGCTCAAGAAGTTTCATTGATTTTCTATTATCTCCTAGAATAAAATAAAAATTTCTCCTTCTTTGGCATTTACAATCTGATCCCATCTTATCTTTCCAGACTGATTTCATGGTATTCTCCATAATGAACTCTATTTTCCAGACACTAGCTTGCTTGAAATTCCCTATCTGTGTAAAATATCCCATCTCCTGTACAAACTTCCTCTGAAGGCTGGTGAGCTCTTTCCTCACATCTCTGAAGATTCATACCTGCCCTCAAAGCTCGGGTTAAGTGTTATGTCCTAAAAAGGAGGGGTCAGGGAGGTGAAATAGGGAATTGCTTTCCTAATTTCCTTGATTTTCAAGTTCTCCCCCTGCATTTTCAATTTTTTTTTAAACTTACTTAAATGAGTTTTGCTTTTCCCTGCACAGTGTATACTTCTTGAAAGCAAGAGCTGTTTAGCATTTGCATCATTGCTCGATAAATGTCTAAAGAGAAAAATAAACAGCCAATGTAAAGGTTAACAGATAATTTGCAGTTTTCATTGAGGACAAGATAAATGGGAATTTAGTTCTGTTCATTCTGATTTGCTGCTATATAAACTGAATAGATAACTATGTATTATTTTATTTTATTAAATCTCTGAAATTTGAAATGTGTGTGTGTGTGTGTGTGTGTGTGTGTGTGTGTGTGTGTAAATATACCTCACCTAAAGAGCAAACTCATAAAATTTTTTAATCTTTTTCTTGGTATAACATTTCATATTATTTTTTTTCCAATTATAGTATTTCATAGATATTTCATTACTTACAAAGAATTCCTTCCCTTCATTGTTATTCTACATATGTACAAATTCCATTTCAATATACATAAACTCACATTTATATTTATGTATGTATATATGTAATATGTATTTGCAATGTGTCCCTAAAGTAGTTTTAATGCAGTTTTAAGCACTAAGACTTTGGGAATATCATATATATGTATTTCAAATAGTGAGAAAATCATTCTAACCTTTAATAATTTTGAGTGGTGGTAGTAATTTTTTAAAAGACTATTTTCCATATCAATAATTAAAGACCTTTCCCTCAAAGCTACAATGTGAGATAGTTAATTAGTAAGTTAAATGTGAAGTTAGGAAAGACCTGTGTTCAAATCCCGATTATGACATTTACTAGCTATGTAGTCTTATACATATCACTGAATCTCAATTTTCTCTTCTGTGAAATGAAAATAAAAATACCTGCAATTCCTATTTAATGGTTATTATTAGACTAAAATAATATAATGTCTGTAAAATTATTTGCTTATTTTAAAGCACTTCACAAATGTCAGTTAATTTTATTGTATATTGCAATGTAATTTATTGTAATATTATAGGGATAGTAAGAATTTGTAGATTCCCACTGTCTTGATCCTCTAGCTATAATGGAATTGTCCATGCACAGAAAAAATCTAGTTTTTTGTTTTTTTAACGAGGAAAACTAAAATGTCACTATTATTAAATAAAAAAAAGTGACACATTTGGTTAACTTCATATGACTTTTTAATAAATTCAAAGCATATTAAATGATACTATCCTTAAAATTTTAAGTTTCAACATAATAATACTGTATTGTATTTAATTAAGAATGTTTTATTTATAAATGACTAATATGTATTGTTGAATAGATTGCAAATTAATTATTAATGACAGGATTGATATTAGCTCTTTTGGTTGGTGACTTTTAACAAATGAAATTTAAGTTCATATGAATACATTCCTTGAAACTGTCTACACATTTGGATAGGTCACATCTAGGGGACAATGATAAATGAAAAGGTCACATCTAGGGGACAATGAACAAGTTAAACGAAACAAGTATTTTCCCTTAAACCTTAACCTTCTCCACTACCAGTTAATATCATGGAGGAGGGAAGTAGAAGATTCACAACTATGAGGACTTGTCTACACTCATGTAAGAAAAAAATAGAAAAAAAAAGGAGAAAAAAGATATGAAGAGGCAGAAGGAGTTGCTAATCAGTATCAGCTGGCTGGAGAATGAGAAATATATGAATGGGGTAAAATGTTATAACAAAAATGAAGTTAATAATAATAGCTTGGTGATTGACAATGCATATAACAGCTTATTTACTTTTTCTGCTTCATAATTGAGATCATACAGTGAAGGGGATATTCTAGGTATTATTATCCCCATTTTATAGATGAGAAAACTGAAGTTGAGAAAGATTAAGTGAATTGTCAGTGCTTTATTATAGCTATAACTGTCAAAACAAGAATCTCAAGCCAAGACTTTCTTTATTCCAGTGGCCTCCAAGACCATTGTATTTTCCTTATCATTCATTGTGGTGAAGTTGTCAGTGATTTATTATTAAATTGTTCCTGGAGAGAGAGAGAGAAGCTATCTCCTCTCAGGAAGAAGCAGCTTCTTGTATTGTAAAAGATGATGATGTGAATCTACTGATACCATTAAAAGATGCTTCATCTAATAATTTTCAGAATACACACATAGTGATGGTTAGCAACTTTCTACTGGTATAGAAATATCAACTTTTGACCTGATATGCAAACCAGAAAGGTCTCTTGAATTCCTGGGGCATGTTTCTGGGATGTGATAATGAACCTCTTTTGGATTTTTGAACCAAAGTTTAAAATAAAGGAATGATAGGCTTATAGCAAGAGATGCAGTGGACACAACAAAGGCTGCATGGAGTTGTGAAAATCTGATTAGAAAAGCTTCAACTGAAGTTAGAGAAGAAGGGAGAAAATTACTTGCAATTATCTGCCAAGTCAGAGAATGTAAAGAAAAAACAGGTATGATGTAGAAAGGAGAGATATAGAAAGGACCAGTAAATTAAAGAAAAAATATCCAAGAGGGAAATCAATAGTAAAATAAAGAACTTCAAATGGGACAGAGATTTATAGAGTATAAATTACAAAAAGGCAATCTGAAAGCCTTAATTCAAGGAAACAAATTTAACTTCACAGATATCAAATCTTCATGGGAATGATGGGACTCCAGACTGTGAAATAACATAGAAATTGATTACATTCTCCAAAAGTTAGAAAACAACACTTTTTTTCGACCAGCTCTCCACTCCCTTCACTGTCACCAAGACTGGAGATGAGATAATTCTCTAAATAAGTATATATCTGGAATCCTACCTAGATTTTCTCAGTTGCTAGTCCTCTCCACTAGAAATTACTGTGTATTAATTATATATATATATATATATTTTTTTTTTCTTACATACATGTTACTTCCCTTAACAGAATATAAACTTCCTGAATTCAGAGGGTGGTTTTGTTTACACATTCTAATTTTTAGTAAATTGTTTTCCTCAGTTAGTTTTTATCTCCTTTTGAATTTGCCCAATTGAACTTTTAAGTGAGTTGTTTTGTTCATTTGGATTTTTTTTTCCATTTCACAAATTCTGTTTTTCAAAGAGTTGTTTTCTTTTTCCATTTCACCAAAATTATTTTTTAAGAAGTGATTTTCTTCAGGCATTTTTGTTTCCTTTTCCAGAGCTCTCATTTCCTTTCCCCACTTTTCTTTTAACTCTCTTTTGAGATTGTTTTTTAATCCTTCCTATAGAGCCTTGTGACAGGAAGATAAACATTTGGCTTTGAGGCTTCATCTGGAAATGTGATGCCTTTAGGGTCCTCTAAGTTTGAGGTCCGTTTTTCATTGTCTCCATAAAAGCTATCTATGGTCACAGCTCTTTCTGCTTTTTTGCTCATTTTTATAGGTTGAGGTCTTCTCTTAGGGTAAAAGGGAGATTGTTCCAAGCTTCCTATACAGCAACAGTGACATTTCACTACTTTGATCCACTCACTTCGGGCTTCCTTCTTGTGCTGGGTGGGTGTGGCCAAATCCCCCTTGTTTTGGGGCTTCAAGGGCTCACCATTTGCCTTCTCTAGTTGTGTTGAAGGTCTCATAGCTAGTCTGCTGATCCAATGGCTTCTGAACCAGGACAGTGTAGTAAATGCTGCTGTATTTTGGCTGTGAGTCTCCAGCAGATCCCCCCAGAAAAAGAAAGCCTTTCCACCCTAGGTCTCCCTGCACTGCATTATGCTGTACCACCCTTGTGCAGGGCAGCAAAACCCTATTCCCCACCTTTGCCTAATTGACACAGCCCTTTCCTGAAATTCTTCCAAAATATCTTCTGCTGGAAATTTGTTACACTACAAATATTTGTGAGTTCTGTCACTTCAAAACTCATTCAGAAACTTGATCTGCTGTTGATCCAAGGGAAGCTAGGAAGAACTCAGACAAAGCTCTAACTACTCTATGCAAGATCTTGGCTCCCCTTGGTTTACACATGAAAATCATTCTGTCAAGGTTTAGACTGTCTGTCTTCTGAGGAGTCCTAAGTTGTTACAGGCTCTAAGACTAATATTTCTTCCCAGATCAGGAAGAGATGTACTTTTTGAAAGATGAAAACTGAAGGATGGCATTTTCTGCAATAGTGGCAAATTTAAAATCCCCTAGATGATGAGAATACCTGTCAGTTAGGAATGGTTGAATAAATTGTGGCAATATGATACTACTGTGCCATAAGAAATAGTGAATTTAGCAATGTTAGAAAAACATGGATATACTTACAAAAAATATGGAGTAAAATGAGCAGAACAAAGAGAACATTGTATACAATAATAGTTATATGGTTTTAAGAAGAATTTTGAGTAAATAAGTCATTTTGACTGTTATAACTATCCAAATTAACTACAAAGGACATGTGAAATAAAGCACCACTTGCATCCTGAGAAAAAAACTAATTAATAGAATTATGAGTGGAGTAATTTTACACACACACACACACACATATATATATTTGTAGCCATCTCTGGGAGGAGCAGGGGAAGGGAAGAAAAAAAGTTACTTGATAACTTCATTATATATTTAAAAGAAATAGCAAGTTGTACATGATAGATTTGCAATCATGTACGATCAGAAATGCTTGTTTTATTCTATAGATTAAAAATAGAATAAATTTAAGAAGCAGATTTATTAGAATTAGAATTCATTAGATTGTGAGAACAGGGACTGTATTCTACATCTTTTTTTCATCCCAATATCTGGGAATACAATGTCTGGCACATGGTAGCACAATAACAACGAAAAGGTAACAATATATGTTTGTATTGACTGAATAGTACCATCAGTATATAAACACACTTTTCAAGACTCCAAGTCTTCCCAAACAAATCCTGAATATTTCTATTTATTACTTACATAGCCACCAACAAGAGAGAGAAAGAGAAATTCAATTTAAAATAACTGTAGACAAAATAAAATATTTGGAGGTCTATCTGCCAAGACAAACTCAAGAACTATATGTTCATAATTACAAAATCCTTGATAAACAAAGGCAGCTCTAAACAAGTGCTCGTGGGTAGGCTGAGCTAATATAATAAAAATGACAATTCTGTATAACTTGGTCTGCTTGTTCAATGCCATACAAACTGTCAAAAGATTATTTTATAGTACTAGAAAAAAAATAACAAAATTAATCTGGAAGAATAAAAGGTTAAGAATATCAAGGGAATTAATGGAAAAAATACAAAGGATAATGGCTTAGCAGTACCAAGCCTAAAGCTATAAAGATAACAGGAAAATATAATGATAAATCTTGGATGGGATATGAGAAAACTGGGACACTAATGCATTGTTGGTGGAGTTGTGAAATCATTCAACCATTTTGGAGAGCAATTTGGAACTATATCCAAAGGGTTATAAAACTGTGTAAACCCTTTGACTCAGCAGTACTATTACTGGGTCTATATCCCAAGGAAATCATAAAGGAGGGGAAAGGACCCACATGTGCAAAAATGTTTGTAGCACTTCTTTTTGTGGTAATAAAGAATTAGAAAATGATTGCCCATCAAGTAGAGAATGGCTGAAAAAACTGTGGCATATAAAGGTAATGGAATATTATTGTTCTATAAGAAATGATGAATAATAAGCTGATTTTAGAAAGGCCTGGAAAGATTTACACGAACTGATGTGCAACAAAACAAGCAACAACAATGTGCTATTTTCAGCTATGAAAGACTTGGTTCTTCTCAGTAGTTCAGTGATCCAAAGTAATCCTAATACACTTTTGGATACATCTACATTCAGAAAAAGAACTATGAAGACTCAATGTAAATCAACATGCTATGTTCACTTTTTTCCTGTTTTTTTTTTTAATCTCTCCCATGTTTTTCCCTTTTGCTATAATTTTTCTCTCCCAACATGATTCATAAAACAATGTGCATTAAAAATATATGAATTAATTTTTTTTAAAAAGACTCTAACTCTTACAGTAAGTGACACCTTTAACTATTACTGCCTTGCTGCTTGTTAAGAGACTCTAGCAAGAAATGGCTGACTTACTTATGCTTTCTCAGAAAAAAACAAAAAACAAAAAAACACTGGATAAATGAATTTGCCTATTTCTCTCTACTGTTTCATTATCATGTACAAGTGACTTGGCTAAGAGTTTCTCTGCCATTTAAAATTTTTCTTTATCCTTATTTGTATTATAAACAATGTTTCCTGGATGAAGATAAGATAGTTTTAAATGTATCCCGAATCAGTGATTTATATTTATATAGGGAGTGTGATAAGAGAGGGATTGTGAATAATGGATTATATAAAATTCAACTGAATAGGAAATATCCTAACCAGTTTAGTGATTAAAACAATCACCTGGGAACTCAGAACTTTATTAATTTTGTAAATAATTTGTATTTCAAACTTTTTAATTTTTCAAAGGAGACAAGCTAAAGTCTCAAAAAGAGACTTTGCTCTGAATTAAAACCCTCATCAAATCAACAAATATTTATTAAGTGCTTGAGATGTACCAAGTACAGTACTAAGCAATGGGAATACAAAGAAAGGCAAAAGATAATCCCTTTTCTCAGGGAGTTTATAATCTAATAGAGGAAGATAGCATACAAATAATTATGGACAAATAGGATATGCACAGGTTAAAAATGGAGATAGTCTTAAAAAGAGGGCACTAGTGCATTTTAAGGAGACTTGAAAAAGATTTATAGTGTAATTAGGATTTTTGTTGAAAATTAAAGAAAGCCAAGGAAAGCCAAGTCATGAGATAGAGATGAAAGGGTAGAGAGTTTCAAGAACATCTATTGAAAATGTTATTGGGAGATAAGTGTCTTAATGAGGACTTATTTCTCATTGATGAATTCAACAAAGAAGTATTTTTACCTAATAAATTATCTAATAAAATTACTTTTAAATGGGATGGGATAATTACTGCACCTCACCCTTATATGTCATTTTAGAACAAATTTGTTCATTTTATCCTTTGACTTTTTCCTTGAAGATAGGTATTGGGGTGTGTGTGTGTGTGTGTGTGTGTGTGTGTGTGTTTTGCCCCTTTATCCTCTTACTATTCCAAAGTTTAGCACAGTGCTTGTTATATAGGAAGTACTTAATAGGCAGCATGCCACAGTATAATGGGCTTGGAGTCAAGAAGAGGAGTACAAATTTAGTTTTAGATACTTACTAGCAGAGTGACCTTGGGTAAATCACAGACTCTGCCTCAGTTATACTATTTGTAAAAAGGGAATAAAAATAACATTTATCTTTCAGTGCTTGGAGGGAAAAATGAGATAATAAATGCTAGCTATGTATAAGGAGGAGGAGGAGGAAGAGAAAGAGGAGGAGAGAAAGAGGAGTAGGAAAAGGAGGAGGAGATGATGCTTGTTGATTGCCTGCTTATTGGATAAAATCATGAAATCTAGTTTAAAATGTCTTCTCTTATAGTTTACAATTGTGTGACCATAAATCTGTCCTTTAACCTCTCTAGATTTAAATTTCCTCATCAGAATATCCTAGACAATAATGAGTTGTAGGAAATTTGTTGAAACTCAAATAAAATAATTTATGTCTCATTTCATGAGAGAGGTTTGGGAACCTAAATGAAGTTTTCACTAAAAAGAAAAGTAAATCTATTGCATTTTAATGCTATTTTATAATGATGTATTTTAAAATTAAATTAAAGTAAGCTTAAAGTTTAAAATAGACGTGCTGGGATAGGGACATAGAGAAAGAAAGGTAAGGGGAAAGGCACACAGAACAAAAGATATTCTCAGATCTCAGTTTCCAACTAGAGAATGATAAAAACTCATTCTCGGTGACCAGAGAAGAACACAACAGGAACATCTCAGCTGCTAGGGAACTAGAGGAGCCTCGGCTATGGAAGATAGATGGACACTGGGGATGGCCATTTGGAAAAGCTGTTCTCAGATTTGGCACATTTAGACTTCACCAGCTCTTGGCCTTACTTCCTCATCAATTTGTGGGGATGACCATGTTCTTTATGTCTTTCACACCAGGACCATTCAAATTATAAAATGCTAGGTTTTGACTGGCAAGGATTCAGCTCTTCCATTTGGAAATGGATACAGAAAGTACAGAGATGGAGTTTTAGGCATGTCAAGATAAGAAACAGGCTGCTATGGCAAGAGTTCCCGAAGGCAGTTGTTAATATAATCAAAGTACTTTACGTATCCTGAACCCCTCTGTAAATATGAGGGATTCCTTTTTTCTCTTAATTGTTCTCATCTTCAACTTAATGAATACATCATTTCTACATCATTCTGGTAGATATTCAATAGATTTTGTTCATTAAAATAGCATTCTTATTAATAATGTATTTAATGTATTTTCAAATTCCTATTTCTGAAGTTTTTTTTTTTTTTTAGCTATCTGAGAATTTAATGAATAAATTCTACTGGAATCAGAGAGTTAATATGTTTAAAACTGTAGCCTACCTTTACCACAAGATACCATGGTCAACATTTAAGAACATTTAAAAAAGATGTCATTAAACCAAATTTATAACTTCAAAATAGAAGGAATATGGCCTATTTAGTTAGAAATAATTTACTAGACTTCCTAAACTTCTTTTTTAGAATTTCATCTTTAGCTCTGGCTGCTTTTAGAAAATTATTCAGGATAAGATCACAGAGTGCTAAAAAAAGAAGTAAGAAGGGGGACTTGAATAATTTTTCTCAAAAAAAAAAAAAAGACTTCCAAATAGAGACTTAGCAAAAGACATCAAAATTATGTGGAAACAAGATGAGGAACATGCCATCTTCCTCATCCTTTTTTGCTACTAGAATTTTATCAAGGATTCTGTGGATCTACAAAAAATTATTTTGTGTTCTAATTATTTTATTCAACTATAAAAATCAGTTGTTTTATCCAACTGTGATATCACATCTCTATGCTACTAACCTAATTATCAGGTCTCCATGTGCACATGCACACACACACACACACACTGAACCAAATCAATTAAGCACTAATTATTGTAACATTTTGATTTGTACTTTTGCTTAAAATGGTGCTGTCTGACCAAGCAATCTCTTTGATGATTGTGTGTGTGTGTGTGTGTGTGTGTGTGTGTGTGTTGTAGCTTGTCCTTGCCATGCTAATACATGGGATATAGAAAGTCATTGTTTATAGTCAGGAAGGCTGCACACTGTCTTCCCCCAAATTTCTGTGGTTTTGACTTTGAACTTTAGCAAACTTTCATAAAGGAGAGACAATCTGTGTGAGGCAAAGAGACAAATGAGACAACAGGGCAGTTTCAAGGAAGCCATGATGTGGAGCTGAGGAAAAGTCAGAATGGAGACTTACACTGTGGAGCAGAATAATGGAGCAGATAGTTGATGGAGACAACTTTATACTTCTTGTTACTTGATTCTGCTGCCTTGTTTCAATCAGTTTCAAACTTATTCTGATGCATTTAATCTGTCAAAAACCTTTCAACAGGATTCCCAGAGAGTTCATGTAAGTTCCATATCTCATGAAAGGAAAATCAATAATTATCATTGTGCTTAGATGATACAATCCCCCATATGGAAGAGATCTCCTGCTTTCTGAGAGTTATGATGGCTTGTGGAAAGACCTGGAATATATGTAAACACTCTGTAATTTGTTTGCTAATCATAGAGTGAAAAGGAGATTAATTACTGGCTGTATAGCTAGACTTGTGGTCCATTAAACCCACCTCTTTCTTCCTGTGCTCTTTCAGAGGAAAAGCTATAAAAACAGAGCCCTTGTCCCCTCCCCATCTGAGGTCAACTTGAGGCTTAAGACTATCACCTCTGTTCTTGACCTTAGTGTTTCTTTTCTTTTCTTTTCTTTTTTTTTTTCATTTTAGATGAAGGAGATTGGAGGCTACAACTTTGTGAAAGTTAAAAGATCAGGAAAGCAAGCCACTAGTGGAGTCAATGCTGTGGTTTGCAACCACCCACTCTGGTTTTGAGACCCTGAAGAGTAACTTTCATGACTCAGACTAGTAGTAACTAAGAGAGTAACTCATTTAGCATCAAGAGGTATTCAATGTAAGCTTAGTGGAACTAAACAATGTAGAAACTTAAGTTGGAGCTCACTCTTTCCATGCATTTAAAGTGATATAAGGAGAATGTCTCACATATGTTGGGACTGGGGAATGTTTATCTTTCTGTTCTTACCGTATCTTTGAAGTAAATATCCCTTTTTAAAAGAATACTTCTTGTTGGTCATTTCTTTAAGTCAAATCTGACACTTCTTGACTCCATTTGGGTTTTTTTTTTTTTTTTGGCAAAGATGCTGCAGTGCTTTGCCATTTGCTTTTCCAGCTCATTTTATAGAGGAAAAAATTGAGACAGAGTAAAGTGACTTGCCCACTTACATAGCTAGTAAGTGTCTAAGGTTAGTTTTGAACTCAAGACTTCCTGATTCCTTCCACTGTACTATCTATCTGTCCTTAATAAGAGGTGCTAATCCATCTTCATCCAGAAAGAGGACTCTGGGGACTGAATGTGGATCAAAACATAGTATTTTCACCATTTTTGTTGTTGTTTGCTTGCTTTTTTTCTTTCTCATTTTTTTTTCCTTTTTGATCTGAATTTTCCATAGTTGTGGAAATATGTATAGTAGAATTGCACATGTTTAACATATATTGGATTATTTGTTGTCTAGGGGAAAGGGTGAGGAGAAAGGAGGGAGAAAAATTTGGAATGCAATATTTTGCATGGGTGATGTGGGGACACAACAGAGTGCAGACTTGAGCCAATAGCATTAGAGAAAGACTCTTTATTCCCCTGAAGGGGAATATCTGGCTTTGAGAAAGTAAAATCAGAGAATATTTTCTACATACATATAGGTAACTCCAATATAGGAATAGTTTTTCTGCTGAAGCTATTCTCTTAAAAAATTTTGTCCTTTTGAGACATTCCAAAAGAGGATTATTGGGTCTTTCCATAAAATCATTTTTGAAACATTCTAAGAGTTCTTACCTCATATTTACTGATTGATTTACTTTATAAATCTCCTGAGGTATGCACAGGGAGGGGCAGTGAAAGCAGACACTACTCCTAACCAGTTGGCAGGAATTGGAAATGCCTAATTGGTCAGGAATACTTGGATGTTAATTCTGCAAAGGATATAAGCAATTAAGTGAATGTATGAATTCATTCATTGGTTGTTTTATCAAGTCTATTGAACATCTGCTCTGTATGGTATTGTTGATATTCAAAGGACAAGGAAGTTGGACTACTCATTGATTCAATTAGTTTGAGCACATAAATGTGCTCATTCTGTGTGTGTTTGTGTGTGTGTGTGTGTGTGTGTGTGTGTGTGTTATTTAACTTAACCTATTCATTTATTCTCAGGATAGCATCATTTAGTTGAGATGTAACCTTAATATTCAATCATAAATTACTTGTGTGTAATCCAGAAACATCCTCTATCCTTTCATGTACTCAGCTACATATTTGATTATATCATTAATACCATATTTAAAGCAGTTTAACTGAATTTTTTAGATTAAATAATACACCAAAATTTTCAAGCTATAAGCAGTCATTTAAGGAAAAAACAATAAAATGTAAGTACTTCGGGCATTCTATGTCCCCTTACAAATATATTTCTAGAAAATTAAGTCAAACTAATACTTTATGGATGGAGTTGTGAACTGATCCAACCATTCTGGAGAGCAATTTGGAACTATCTCCAAAGGGCTATAAAACTGTTCGTACCCTTTGATCCAGCAATGTCTCTATTGAGTCTGCATCCCAAAGAAATCATAAAAAGGGAAAAGGACCTCTATATGCAAAAATGTTTGTAGCAACCCTTTTTGTAGCAGCAAGGAACTGGAAATTGAGTGGATGCCCATCAGTTGAGGAATAGCCAAATAAATTATGGTATATGAATGTAATGGAATTTAATGTTCTATAAAAATTTTGAGCATGCTGATTTCAGAAAACCCTGGAAAGATTTACATGAATTGATGCTAAGTGAAATGAGTAGCACCAAGAGAACATTGTACATAACAACAACATTGTGTGATGGATCAATTGTGATGGACTTGGCTCTTTTCAACAATGAGGTGATTCAGCAATGAGGTGATAAGACTTGTGATGAAAAGAGCCTTCTGCATCCAAAGAGAACTATGGAGACTCAATGTAGACCAAAACATGGTATTTTTACTTTTTTGTTATTATTATTGTCATTGTTTGCTTGGTTTCTCCCCGCTTTGATCTGATTTTTCTTGTGCAGTATAATTAATATGGAAATATATTTGGAAGAATTGTACATGTTTAACCTATCTTGGATTGCTTGCTGTCTAGGGGAGGAGGAAGGGAGGAAGGAGAGAGAAAAATTTGGAACACAAAGTTTTACAAAGGTAAATGTTGAAAACTATCTTTGCATGTATTTGGAAAAATTAAAAGCTATCACAAAAAAGAAAATTAAGTCAAACTATTGATATTTTCTTACAAAAGAAAAAAGAAGGAAGCAAAGGAGTAAAAGAAAAAAAAAAGAAAGGAGGGAGAGAAAGAAGGAAACAAGCATTTATTGTGTACCTTCTCTATACTAGGCAGTTTTCTATGTGCTTTAGAAATATTATCTCATTTGATTTTTATAACCATCTTAGGAACCATCTTTGTAAAAAAATCAAAACTAAAAGCAAATAAAACCCAACTTAGGAAATAGGTCTATTATTATCCCAATTTTACAGATGAGGAAACTGAGGCAGGTAGCGATTAAGTGGCTTGCCTAGGTTCAGATAACTAATTGCTTCAGGAAAAAACAACCTACTTCATTCCAATGTTAAATTACTCTCTTTTAATTTATGGCAATGTCATATGTTCAAATAGTAATAATTTTTACTTTTTTTTGTTGTTGTTCATAGATTGTTCCAGCTGGAAGACAACTCAGAGATCATTTTGCCTTACCTTATTTTTAAATATGAGGAAACCAAGATGTGGGGAGTTGAATAACTTGCTCAAATTCTGAGTCATTCTGAGAATCCTGAGTCAATATTAGGCCTCCTGTCCCTGAGGCCAATGTTCTTTCTGCTAAGCCCAGCTGACTCCTTAATCCATCATGTATTTTAGCAATTGCTTCTACTCTTGGCTTTGTTCCTGGATCTGATCATATGATTGACTCAAAGTTTTTGACATTTTTTTCCTGTTTTCATAAATATATTTCCAATTCTGGAGAGGAAAGGAAGTTCTTAAAGTGGATCTGTGGTAAGGTTTATTTAAGCCAAAATTATCAACATAAGGAACTTGACTAAAAAGTAAATATTTATTAACCTAAGCAGTCAAGCATGATTGCTATCTTGCCAATTAAAATGAACAGGAAAGAGAATGACTCATTTAAACAACTGTTTGCAGTATTTAATCTAAACCACACACTCTAATATGTACAATAGCTCAGGATATTGCTTCAATATGCTAAAATAATTTGTAACCAGAAAGAGCAATGTCATTCGTATGTAAATCATATTTTGAAGGCCAGTGTAACCTTGTTTAAGTGGAATGCTGGTGAAAGTGTTCATCCTAATTAATAACATTTTTGGCCTAACTGCAGGTTAATCAGAGAAACTCTTTTTTTTGTTTTTGACTCAGAGAATTGATTTTTTTTTCCCTAAGGTTGAATTAGACCATTTTTTTGGTTTGTTTTTAAAAGTTTAGAAGAGTATTCATAAATGAATCTTCTTTTGATGTCTAAATTTCTTGCCTTTGGCCTTCAGATCACCTTCATCTACTCTGTATTTATCTTGTAAATATGCAATTATTGACATGTTCCCTCCATTAGACTGTGAATTCTTTGAGGGTGAAGATTTTTATTTATCCACAGTATTTTTCACAGCAATTACACATACAAAGTTCTTAATAAATGCTTGCTGGTTCTGATTCTGAGCATCACCAAAGATTACACAAAACTAATGATATATATGCAGATATATAATTTTGATAATTATGTTTATTCTCAGAGAAGAGATGAAAAAATATATTCTTTGTTTGCAGAGTTAGGGAATTGTGGCTGATGAACATTTCTAATAATGTCAGATTCTGTTATGTTTTGACTAATTTTGATAAGCTGCTGTTCTTTCTCTTTGTTTATTTATTTTTTGCTGAGGCAATTGGGGTTAAGTGACTTACCCAGGGTCACACAGCTAGGAAGTGTTAAGTGTCTGAGATTACAGTTGAACTCAGATCCTTCTGATTTCAGAACTGGTTCTCTATCCACTGCGCCACCTAGTTGCCCCCTTTTTTTCCTCTTTAAAAAAAATTATTCCAAAGGATAGCTCACTCAATAGGGGAGGGATCCATTGAGATATGAAAGTAATATGAAAATAGAAGATATTTATATATATTTTAAAGGTGTTTACTGAACAGTAATATGGGTTGTATATTTGAATCTAATGTGCCCTGAGTCAGGCATATTTAGTTTTTAAATAAATCCTTGATTTTAAGGGCAACTAGACTGTGCAATGGATAGAATACTGAAGTCTGGATGATTCATCTTCATGTTTTCAAATCTTAGACACTTTATAGCTGTATGACTTTGGGCAAGTCACTTAACCCTATTTGATTCAGTTCCTCCTCTATAAAATGAGTCAGAGAAGGAAATGGCAAAATACTCTGGTATCTTTGCAAAAAATCAAAACTAAAAGCAAATAAAAACCAAAAGAGGTCATAAAGAGTCAGACATGAAGAAACAATAGAAACCTAGTTTTTAACAGTTTTCTTATCATTTGCTTCACACCAAAAATTCAGGACAGAGAAAATCCTGGTTAATTGAAGAATTTGGTTATTTTTATTCAGTTTTACTATGAATTATTTCTGTTTAGAGCTGATAATAGATGTATTGTTTTCTCAGAACCAGCCTTGTATTCAGTAAGGCTCCTCTCCAGAAGGCTGAGTTTCTGGTAATGAAGTCTTTCATGAATGGCAGCATCATGACCATTAAGAGAATACACTGAAACCTAATAGAGGGAAGCAAGTGAGCTGTACTATAGGAAAGTAGGGTGCTATCTTTCTAATATTTCATTGAGGCATTGCAGGAGAAGGGAAGGTAATTACTGTTGGTAACAAATTAAAGACTGGCTACAACCTACATGTCTTTAGCCAAAACTGGTTCATCTGTGGAAAGAAGAAATAACGATAGTCAAATCTGGGCATCAAGTTGGAAAGATATAGCTTTAGCTGCGTAGGAAATCCAGGGCTCCCTTTTTTTGAGTAAACACTCTTTGTACTCTAAGGGCTTGTTGATTATTCTATAGATAGCTTGTTTGTAACCAGTTGTTTATATGTTATCTCTCATAATAGACTGATTGCATCCTAGGACATTGCCAGTTGTCTTGACTTTTGTCTTGCCACTGGACATTGTTACCTATTCATAGTAACTCTTAATAAATGTTCATTAATTGCCTGATTGGCCCTTTGGAAAAGCAGTTGTGGAGTAGTGATTGAACTGTCCATTTACCCCTTGCTTTTCCTGGCATTTTATGTATTGTGACTTATTTGGTGGCTAACTTAGAGTCAAGGACCAATTTGCCAGAAGGGTGAGTCTATGATGATGATATGAATTAAGTTCCAGCTTAAGCTATACCTCAGTGAAAATGTGTGAGACTCTATTTCAGGTCTCTAAGAGATGTTTGAGGGTATGTTACATTCTGCTTATTATCATCTTCAGTAAATGATGTGGTCTGTTTCTGGATGTTGAATGTTAAAATGGATGATTCTAGATTCTTCAAATATTTAGGTACTACCCTCTCTGCCATCAAACATTTTTTTCTTTATGATTTAAAAAAAAAGTTAACATCTTTTATCCTAGATCACCTTCATTTCCAAGTATATTTCTACCCAGTGGGCTATTCCTTGTAACAAAGAGAAAAAAGAAAGGAAAAATGTAATACTTCTCTTTAAAATATATCAATTTTACTAGCTTAATTATCAGGACTATTATTTATGTAATGTACATTTTCCCCATCTTTCTTCATTAATTTTTCATCTTCACAAAATCTCAGAAACATTGTAGACTAATTTTAAAAATGATTTCAAGGTATTGGGAAAATTGTAACAGACTTTTCTCTATGAATCTAAAAAGCAGGGATTGGTGGAAAATCATAGACGAGCTCTGATTTCAAGTGATTTTTTCATTTTTATTTTTGGCAGCTTTTATTTTTAGTGCCACATTTAACCACCTCTCCTGTATGGTGTCTTTCCCTCTCTCCCTTTCCTCTCCCCCCCCCCCCCCCACACACACACTTGTTCCCTCTCTTGGTTCATTTTTAGGGAAATAAAAGATATATTACTAAAAGAGCACAATTTAAGACCCATTTCTATCTATGTGTAATAGAACCCCTCTCTATCTTTACATCCATATTTTGGCCATTTTTTCCTTTTGTTTTCTGTGTCAGCCTAAAAGAAAGAAAGAAAATATACTATCTATGACAGATAAAATAAGACAACTAAGAAGACGTGTCCTAACCCCTTTCCCAAAAGATATTGGAGTAGAACATAAAAGTGCTTCATTTAATTATCCTTTCATGTATATTTTCTTCCATTTGTACTTGGCTATTTCTATCACCTCAGATTTAGTATATACAAAATCATTCTTGGCATCCTACCTCCAGCAAATCAGGTTTTGCTTTTTGCTTTCTTGTTTGTTAATAGCATCAACATTCTTTCATTTATTTTTTTGTTCATTCATTTTTTTTCAAACATTTATTTATCCCTTACTATAAGCAATATGAGGAATAAAAATGGACACACTCTCTGATTTCTAAGAGTTTGTTATCTCAGAGTTAAGCTAAGACACACACAAACATTGAATCTGGGAATGCAATAAATTAAAAAAATGAAGTCAAAGGACTATGAAATTAGAAAAAAGAAAGTCATCTTCCACTTTTGAAAGATGGTGCTTGAGCAGGATTTTGAAGGACAGTCAGGGCAACCACAAGTAAAGATGATAGGGGAAGAATGATTCTAGGCAGAGAAGACAGTCAGTCTATCAGTGGGAAATATATTTGAAGCATTGCGGGTTTGGTAGAGCCTTCCAAACAGAATGTGTGTTCTGCTATTCCAGCCCTTAAGAAGAAAGGATTGTGATCACACTATGATGACATATCAAAGTAGGACTTTGGTGAAAGATAAAACCATATTTACTTTACAGATTGAATATGTAACCTCCTACAACAGGAAAACTTTGTTGTAAATAGATTCTGGTATAGTCCTCTGCACACACTAGATCGTCAATACTCACCATTAAAAATCATTAAAATCAAATCCATATATATGTCTGTGGTTCAAAAATCATCATTATGGTCACCAATTTTTTTAAAGGTAAATCTTTTTTGCTTATCTTCCTTCCATATCCCCCCCCCATCTAAGAACCAACATTCTTTTCTTCCCTTCCTCTCTCTCTCTCTCTCTCTCTCTCTCTCTCTCTCTCTCTCTCTCTCTCTGTCTGTCTCTCTCTCCTCTCTCTGTCTCTCTCTCTCTCTTCTCTTTCTCTCTCTCTCTGCTTCTCTCTCTCTCTCTGTCTCTGACTCTCTGTCTCTCTCTCTCTCTCTCTCTCTCTCTCTCTCTCTCTCTGTCTCTCTCTCTCTCTGTCTCTCTCTCCTCTCTCTCTCTCTCTCTCTCTCTCTGTCTCTCTCTCTCCTCTCTCTCTCTGTCTCTCTCTCTCTGCCTCTGTCTCTCTCTCTGTCTCTCTCTCTGTCTCTGTCTCTCTGTCTCTCTCTCCTCTCTCTCTCTCTGTCTCTTCTCTCTGTCTCTCTCTCTCTCTCTCTCTCTCTCTCTCTCTCTCTCTCTCTCTGTCTCTGTCTCTTCTCTCTCTCTCTCTCTCTCTCTCTCTCTCTCTGTCTCTCTCTCTTCTCTCTCTCTCTCTCTCTCTCTCTCTGGCTCTGTCTCTCTCTCTGTCTCTTCTCTCTGTCTCTGTCTCTGTCTCTCTCTGTCTCTCTCCTCTCTCTCTCTCTGTCTCTGCCTCTCTGTCTCTCTCTCTCTGTCTCTCTCTCCTCTCTCTCTCTCTCTCTCTCTCTCTCTCTCTCTCTCTCTCTCTCTCTCTCTCTCTCTCTCCCCCTCTTTCTTTTTCTTGTCAGTATATCCCAGCTGCTACAATTGCACTTTGTACAATTATTTACTCTTACTTTGAGTTTATGAGGCAAATATTTAATTGGCTGTGTTAGCTCAGCCAAGCCCAAAGCTACTTTGCATATGGTATATTATTCTCACTGAGACAATAAAGAATCATGCATTCTCAGAACTTATTCTATCCCCCAAATCATTTAGTTTACCTTTGGTTGACTTAAGTAAATGAGTAAAGTGCACTCCCACCCACATCTAAAGGATCCTTAATGTGATTCATATACCATCCAACTATTCACCAGAACACCAGAGCCTAATGTGCACAGAAAATTTTCCATCTTCATTGTACTTTAGGCAGACCCTCAACCCATCACTTTCTATTTCTTGCTTTTGCCCTAGGAAATAAAAGCATCACTATCTCTGCCAATGGAAAGGCAATTATGTATTATTCTAGGGTTCTATTTACAATCCCTCTGATTAGAATCCTTCTCTTTCCTCCTCCCTTTCCCCCATTAAAATATAAGATCCTTGAAGACTGTGTACTTTTAGATTTTTTAGCCCAGTTCTTGGAATATAATTGTTGTTTCAGCCCCCTTTGACTGAAGTTGTCCCCATTTGGGATTTTCTTGGCAAAGATACTGGAGTGATTTGCCATTTAACAGTATTTCTCCAGGTTTAAAAATAAGGGCTTTGAGTACATGATCAGAACATATATTTATAAATATGCACTCTGGAAAATTATCATTAGCAAATTATTAATAAAATCATTATTATTATTATTAAACAATTCATAGGACAACAGTATTGTAAAGATAATCAACTCTAAAAGACTTGGTAATTGTGAGCAATGCCATGGCCAACCACATTTCTTGAAAATTCATGATAAAACATGTTATTTACCCGCTAGAGAACTATCTTCCTACTGTTCTCTAATCATTGCTGACAATACCAATTGAAATATATTTTTCTTACTCTCTTTTTCTAGCGTTTTAAAAAAAATGGCTAAAACAGAAATATGTTTTGTACAACTTTATATATTTGTAATAGGTTTTGTTTTTCTTGCCTTCTCAATTGAAGATGGGGAAGGAGAAAAAGAATTTGAAACTGAAAATAAAATAAAATTGCATTTTTAAAAATAGCGAATATCCTTTACCTCATTGTTTTTTCTTTCATCCAACTTGTGCTAGAAAAAAGTAAAACAAAATATCTGCTCCCCTTTAGGTTTAAGTTCTCCTTTCTCAATTCTTTTCTGTTGAGATTCAGACAGAGAGGGAGGGAGGGAGGGGGAGAGAGAGACAGAGAGAGAGAGAGAGAGAGAGAGAGAGAGAGAGAGAGAGAGAGAGAGAGAGAGAGAGAGAGAGAGAGAGATCATTTTCCCAAAAACTCATGATAAATGACCGTGTAGATTTTTGTTTTGTTTTGTATTCAACAGCATAGAAACAAAAGTAAGAGATTAAAGAAATGTGCTTCCAAAGGATGATTGTTTTTGCTATTAGTCAAAGAAGCAAATGCTTTTCTCTATCCTCTCCCTGTCTTTTTCCCACAGTGGATCAACAGAGGAAATGAGGTGTGAATGATAGACAGGTAAATGGAAAGCATTTTTCCAGATTCAGGGACAAAGGAAATAGTGAAAATCACACACGGGAAGTATTCTGTGCTGTCTGTGACAGCTTAATCATCCCTCTATTCACCTGACTCAGTTTATCTGCCTCTTTCTCACATCTGGTTAGCATCTCCCCTCATTTCTCAATATGATCCTTCACACTGTTCTCCGCTCATTGCTGACAGACAAAGCAATGCAATGGCAGAGGACCATCCTCTTTTGCTCTATGCTCAGATGTTCCAGGATAGGAGTACCAGAAGTCATTCTGTCCTGAATTCTATCAGTCTGTTATGGTTTCCCCTTCTATATGGAGTTTTTCAACTTTGGGAACTTGGGGATTGTCCATTCATGGGAAAACAATTTCTACCCATCAAATCTTAATGGTAATATCTCCAGGGAGGAGAGATCTGTGTCTGATATGAGGATAACATCTTAACATTTAAATATTTGATTTCTGCTTCTATTCACAAGTGATTTTTCCCTTGATTTTAAAAAATCAGCCAATTTTCTTCAATCAGCTAAAGTGGTTGAAAATGATAGATTAGTTTCAGGAAATATAAAGTTAAGAAATGGAGTGCAAGAGAAGGAATAATATGAGCAAAGACTAGAAAAGTAGTCTAGAAATAATTTGAGAAGGACCCAAAATGCTAGGCTAATGCCTCTGTATTCTACTAATTATAAAATAGCTTTTATTTCTAAGAAACTTTGGAATATTTATTTAAGAATACTCAGGCATTCAATTTTTTTTACCTATAAATCTACATTTTTTCCCCAAAAATAGATAATTAAATGTTAAATACAAATTTTTTTTTCCATGAAAAAAAACCTTATGTCTACTGTTCATCATCTAAGGTCAACTGAATAGTAGGTCATCATCTAGACAGCCAATCTATAAAACACAGATTAAAACTCCATTATTTTTTCAGTTAATTCACTGTTTCAGCTTCAAAGAGCTAACATTTCACTATTGTCAGATCAAATTTCTCTAGAAATTTTTGAAAGTGACCATGGCTGAAAAATCCAGTCTGAGGTCATAGAGAGATTGGTGAGACAAGCTGGATTCTGTGTGCAATTTCTTCTCTCCATCTTTTGTCCCTAGAACTGGGAAATTCCTTTCTACTTGGCTATTTTTACTTAGTTTCTTCTTTTTGAGAGGACATATCTAGTGTGGATATTGTTTCGTTTGACTATACATATTTGTAGCAAGAGTTTAATTATTTTTCATTCTTAATGGAGAGGAGGAAAGGGAGAGAAAGCAAATTTTTGCAAATTGAAAACAAATTTAATTAAAATATAACAAAGAAGAAGAAATGCATGCAAAAATGAAGTGGACTAGTGAGGTGGTATAGTATTTAGAGTCTTGGATCTGGAGTTAGGAAGCCCTGAGTTCAAATCTGGTCTCAGACACTTAGTAGCTGTTTGACCCTGGACAAATCACCCTAACTCTGTTTGCCTCAGTTTCATCATTTGTAAAATGAACCTAGAGAAGAAAATGGCAAAGTATTCTAGTTATTTTTGCTAAGGAAAACTCCATATGGAGTCATGAAAAGTCAGATACAATTGAAATGAATGAGCAACATCAACAGCAACATCAAATCATGAAGCAAAAATGAGGGATAACAGATGGGCAATATGAGCACTCTAGTAATATCTATATAATATTCCAAGATTCAGGGAAAAGTCTTCATTCTTTTTTGCCTCTTTTTGTATCCTTAACATTTAAGCATAGTATCTGACATGTTGTAGGCTTTTAACAAAGGTTTTTAACTGGATAGATTCTTTATGGAGGACCAATAAAAAGACATGACAAAAATTGCACAAAATAAGGAGGAGTATTTGAACTTTCATTGATGGAAAGACTATGGATACTGATGATATAAAATATGACTTATCAAAACGTATATAGCATATATATTTAGCACACTTTTTTTTTTTTACCAATAATAGGATATGAACTTAGGATATGAGAGGTTCCAGACTACTATACCATGTTCAAGATTCTCTATGGATTAGCACCTATAGAAAACTATGACTCCTAAGTTTCCATAAATGAGTTTATCTTGCCAACCATAGGATAAATTAATTTAGAATAAAAGCTATTTAATCAAATGGCACAGCAAATAAAATGATAAGAAAAAAATCTCAAACACAAAGGTGGAAATATCTATACTATTGTACCATGAAAGAAGGGTCTCTATACCTGTGTGGAACCCATATAATCCAGCCACACATATCAGGGTCCTGTGAAGCCAGATATATAAAAGACATGCACAAATATCAGAAAACCAGATGATCAAGGCCTATTGTAGAAAGCATACATTTAAGGACATGTGTAGATAAGGATATTTGAAGCTTTGATGCTTTGATGATATCACTAATTTGTATTTTGCTATTCTCTAGGAGACTTAACATATTCATTCTCTCTTGTACAAAAATGTAGCATCTCTTTTTGTAGTGACAAAGAACTGGAAATTGAATGGATACCTCTCAACTGGAGGATGGTTGAATAAGTTATAGTATTTGAATATAATGGGCTATTATTTTCTATAAGAAAGGATCAGTAGGATGATTTCAAAAAAGCCTGGAGAGATGTATGTGAACTGATGCTAAGTGAAGTGAGTAGAACCAAGAGAACAAAAATGAGTGTTGAAAACTCTCTTTACATATATTTGGAAAAAGTAAAATAATATTGAGGGGAAAAAAAATTCACTTTCTGTTTTTTCATCTCTGCTAAGTATCTCATTGTGGCCATGTTGCTCTCCATTACCATCTTCTGGTTTCTAATTCTTAAGAATGATCAGTTACTTCCTGCTAAAGTATGGTTCCTAGAAAGCCTCATGGTGACAAAATTGGCTACTGTTTTTTTGAGTGCATAGGCAAAATTATGAGGTATTATACCTAGCTAGAGAAGTAACAAAAGCCTTCAATATTTCCCAGCTGACTGAGTGTTTTGATTATGTTTTATGCTAATTCTAGGTACTTGGTTCCCCCCTAAAGAATAGAAACTTTATGAAAAGTGGGGCACTTGGGTGAATTTTGTTTCCAAGACCCTCTTTAATGGACATGTGAAATAAAAGAATATCAAAGCTGGGTGAAGAAAACAATCCTCCATACTTACTTACTTCATCCTTTAGGACATAGTCTTGCATTTATTTATTTATTTTTGATTACTTAATTAATTTTTTTTCTGAGGCAATTGAGGTTAAGTGACTTGCCCAGGGTCACACAGCTAAAAGTATTACGTGTCTGAGACTATATTTGATCTCAGGTTCTCCTGATTTCAAGGCTGATGTTTTAATCACTGCATCACCTAGCTGCCCCAGTCTTACATTTATTGTGCATATTTGCCAGCAAAGAAAACTTTGTAGTCCTTCCTATATTTACTGGAAAAATAAGATGATAAAATGAAAAGATGAGGCTTTTTTTTTTTTTTTAAAGAATGTATCAGCTGAAGCTCTCAGGCTAATTTTTTAAACATCCCAAGTGATCTAAAATGCTATGAGTTTAATAAATTAGTCATTTAAATGATGAAAGTAGATTTAGAAAATTCACATTTTGGCTACACAATTCTTTTTAAAAGCATTACAGTAAATTGATTTTATGCTGAGAAATTATTCTTCTGTTCCAACTTCAATTCTATTTTTTCACTATAATTATGATAGCTGAATGAGCACAGACATAATAAATTGGTAATTCAAATTTGCAATCTCCCTTAAACTGAATTAATTGAACTTACCATGCTACATAAAATTTTTAAAAAGCATCTGAATATAGGAATGTGTGTATTCATGGGCAAACACTGAAATGATAAAAAGAAAAACCAAAGCAAATATAAAGTTTGCTTACTATAAATACATAGCACTTGGACCTAGAAGTAACCTTGGAGGTCATCTAGATCAGTAGTTTCCAAATTGTGGGCCTTGGATATGGTGGCTACAAAGCTGTAAAAATGGGTTGTAAAATTCATGTGAAGAGCAGGCATGGTTGTTTTAAAGAAACAAAATATGCAAGGTAAAAACTGGAAATAAAATGTATGTGGATGCTCTTGTAGTTATTAATAAAATGAAAATTCATTTTAAAGGATTATTGAAACCATAATAGCTTTTTGCCACATATTTTTTTTTTTTGACTCAAATCAGTCATCTTATAATACCAAGGGAGATAACCTGTAATAGAGGAGTCTCTTTGGAGTCTGAAAGATCAAATTTCAAGTGTTGACTGATACTAACTGTGATACACTATGGAAGTAATTCAATCATAACAATGATAAATCCTTTTAAAATAATTTAATTATATTATTTAATAATGTAATTGCATAATTATGATGTAAATAATTTAAAAATAATAAGCTATTTAATCTCCTAATGTCTGTTTACTCTATTAGATGACAAAGTACTGATTAGTTATTGATCAGGGTGGGTTGAATAAGTTTTCACCAGTTTCCCACAAAAAAATCACAGGTCTAGATGAAAAAAAATCATGTTTGAGTTCATGAAAATTCTTTTACCTTTAAAAAGATCCTTCATACTTGGAAAAATTGGAAACTGCTAATCTAATTCAGACTCCTTATTTTATAGAAAAGGATATTGTGACTCAGAACCTATCTCACTCAAAAGTATTAAGAGATACTGGTGAAATATTCCAGCTGTTTTTAATCTCTTCAATTCTTGTTAGTATTTGGGGTTCTATTTTTTAAGTTTTTTAATTTTTTCAACAAGTGCAAAATAAGAAAAGAAAAAAAATGTCCCACACACATAAGAGATAATTCAATATAAAACAATAAATTTCCATTTCAAGAAAACCCATATAATAAATACTACATATTGTTTTTTTAAAATGTCCAGCTATGTTGGAGGGGATTGAGAAAACAGGGACACTGATACATTGTTGGTGGAATTGTGAATACATCCAGCCATTCTGGAGAGCAATGTGGAACTATGTTCAAAAAGTTATCAAACTGTGCATACCCTTTGATCCAGTAGTGTTACTACTGGACTTATATCCCAAAGAAATACTAAAGAAGGGAAAAAGATCTGTATGTGCAAGAATGTTTGTAGCAGCCCTGTTTGAAGTGGCCAGAAACTGGAAACTGAGTGGATGCCCATCAATTGGAGAATGGCTGAATAAATTGTGGTATATGAAGGTTATGGAATATTATTGTTCTGTAATAAATGGCCAGAAAGATGATTTCAGAAAGGCCTGGAGAGATTTACATGAACTGGATACTGAATCAGGAGATCATTATGTACTTCAACAACAATACTATATGATGATCAATTCTAATGGACGTGGCCTCTTCAGCAATGAGATAAATCAAATCAGTTCCAATAGAGCAGTAATGAATTGAACCAGCTACACCCAGGAAAGAACTCTGGGAGATGACTATGAACCACTACATAGAATTCCCAGTCCCTCTATTTTTGCCCACCTGCATTTTTTATTTCCTTCACAAGCTAATTGTACTCTATTTTGTACAGCAAAATAACTGTTTGGACATGATACTTATATTGCATTTAATTTATAAATTAACATATTTAACATGTATTGGTCAACCTGCCATCTGGGGGAGGGGGTAGGAGAAGGAGGGGAAAAATTGGAACAAAAGGTTTGGCAATTGTCAATGCTGTAAAATTACCCATGCATGTAACTTGTAAATAAAAAGCTATTAAAAAAAAAAAAAAGAAATATTGGACTACCTGGAAAAAAAAATGTCCAGCTTTTCTTTACTTCCTTGTAAATTTACTTTTGTTCTTTGCTGTGCACTTTTTACTTTATTTTTCCCTCCCCCCAAAGAAAAAAGCATAAATACACATGCACACATGCACACATACGTTATGGGCCAAAACTTGAAACAAAGTGCTAAGTCACTGGAGTTGCTAGAAACTGTGCTTATGTACTTGATTCACACCTTTGAAGTTAACACCTTTGGGAGAATTCACACATTAGCTCACATATTAGAGTTCACACCTTTAAGAGATCATATATAATTGTGGGAGCTCACAAGCCAACTAGAGACTTTTGGGAGATTCACAAGTCGAGGAGATTGAGAAGCCAGGATTCAGTTGGGCAGAATGAAGGAAGACAGAGAAGAGGTGGCAGGCTGTCCTGTGGAGAACACTGAAACCAAGATCCAGAAGGCCTCCCGAAAGCTAGCTGAGGTCCAAGTGAAGGAAAGAGAAAATAAAGGATCTAGACTTTAACAGCTGGCTTATTTGAGGTGATTATTACTCTGAACTGAAATTAAAGCTGCCTCCAGAAGCTCCCCAAGAAACTTGTTCACAGAGAACATTATATTTTAGAGAAAAGAACATTACATATTTCTTTTGTAAGAAAATGACACACACACTGTAATGCTGGAGATTAGGGACCAAATGGATCCACAATTTGGTCCCAGGGCTGAATGAAACTATTGTCTCCAAGAATCCAGCAAACAATGTGAGTTCTCAATGACCTACATACACATAGCTCAGACTCGGGAGGTAGACTGAGGCGGTGGTGGTGTCAGGGTGCTGAGAGCAGGAACAGGATTCTGACAATCTGGTTCTGACAGGGTGAGGGGAGGCATGGGGGGAGGAACCTGGGAGATGGGGAGATGTATCTTGATAAGACAGTATCTTAGATGGGGAGAGGCATTCTGATATTTTAAAACATAAGATCTTTTATCCTTATCAAATATTCTGATAAAGAGGGAAGGGAGGTTTTGCAGGACTGAGAAGCAGGGAAACTCAGTCAGGAGTAAGTCAGGATAATTATGGAAACTGAGAACTGTGGCATAATAATACAAACATAAATATCTATAAACCTATATATATATATGTAAAATCATACTAAGCTTCTTTCTACTTGTCATCTGTTCTCTGAAGATGGATAGCTTTTTCTTTCCTATGTCCAAGTCCTTCCATGTTTTTTCCTAAATGTCCTATATCTCATGATGTCCTATATCTCAGCCATATCCCAACCCAATCACATTCTGAGAGATTATCTATGAAAGTTTTCCCCCAATTTTATGCATTTCTCCTATTCTTGTCTGCATAACGTTTATTTAAAGAAGAAAATTTTAATTTAAAATAATCAAGATTATTCATTTTGTACTTCAACAATGTACTTCAACAACATCTTATAATATGATTTAAGATCTGATCTGATATGATTCAATATACTTCCTTTATATCTTCCCCCTAGTTTCTTTGAAGTTCCTCACCTTTTATTTTTCTAAATGAACTGTGTTATTATTTGTTCTAACCAAAATAATTTTTTATTAATTTAATTGATAGGTCATTACATAAACAATTAGGTCAAATTTTATTTTAAAAAATTATATTGGCTTTACTTACTCATGAACAATAAATATTACTTCTATTGGTTGGGTATATTTTTATTTGTATAAAAAGTATTTTATGTTTATAATCATATAGTTCCTGGGTCTATTTTGACAGGTATACTCTTAGGTATTTTATGCTGTCTAGTTATTTTAGTTGGTCTAAAACAATACTGGATAATATACACATAGTATAGTTTGTCTATTTTTCTCTTTTGATTAAATCAGTTTTAGCTTTGACTTTCTCTGATATCATGATTACCACTCCTGCTTTTCCTATATAATAAATTCTGCTCCTGACCTTTATTTTATGTTTGTTTGTATCTCCTATTTTTATGTCACTTCCTGAAAGCAACATATCATTGAATTCAAAATTTTAATTTTCTATTAGTTTCCATTTTATGGATACATTTATCTTATTCACATTCTTAGCTATAATTACTTGTATATTTTCCTTCTTTCTATTTTTTACTCACTATTCTTCTCACCCTATTTCTATCCCTCGTCATCCCTTTGCTTTACTTCTAGCATCAACTGTGCCCTCCTATTCCTTAATCCATACCTCTCTCTTGGAATCACTCCCTTATCCTCTCCCCTCCCCTATACCCTTGCCTTTTTTTTTTTCTGAATTTAAAAGATACATATATGTGTATATATTGTTCCCTCTTTAACTCATTCTTAATGAGAATATAGTTTCAGCACTATCTGCCTTCCCTCCGATTAACTTCCTTCCATATCATTTTTTCCTTTTTTGCCCCATTTGTATGAAATAGTTGTTCTTTTTTATCTTTCCCTACAATTTTATTATTTTTTAAAATTATTCCATCATTATCAACTTAGCCCAATTCTTTCTTTCAAG
The DNA here is from genome assembly GCF_016432865.1 of Antechinus flavipes. Classification (NCBI taxonomy): domain Eukaryota; kingdom Metazoa; phylum Chordata; class Mammalia; order Dasyuromorphia; family Dasyuridae; genus Antechinus; species Antechinus flavipes. Next base: position 461,480,171 of record NC_067398.1, on the reverse strand, counting down.
CTACCCAAATAAAAATTATAGTCATAAATAAGAAGTAAATAATATAAACTTGAGTTCCTTATATTGGGATTTAATATTTTCTTTATATTTATCCTGCATATTTATAATGAATTTTCCTTAAGTTCTGTTGTTTTTGTCACAAATATCTGAGAGCCTTTCAATGTGTGAAATGTTCATTTTTTCCCTTATTCAGGACTTTGTAGGTATATCACTTTTGGTCATAACCTTAGCTCTTTTGCTTTATGAAATATAATATTCCAAGACCTGTGGTCATTTAGTGAAGTAGCTGCTAGATCTTATGTAATCCTTATTGTAGCTCCAAGATATTAAGTTGTTTTTTTCCTTGTTGCTTCCAATATTTTCTCTTTAACCTAGGACCTTTGAAACTCATCTATGATATTCCTCTAAATTTTCATCATAGGATTTTTTTCAGGTAGTGATCAGTGTATTTTTATCTATTTCAGCTTTGCCTTCTTGTTCTAGAACTTCAAGTCAATTTTCCTTGATAATTTCTTGCAATATTGTATCAAGATTCTTTTTTATCATAATTTTCAGGAAGTCCCAATATTCTTATATTATTTCTGATCAGTTTCTTCTTTAGACCAGTTATTTTTCTGATTAAATGCTTCATTTTTTCATTCTTTTGATTTTATTTCATCATTTCTTTGTGTCTTAAAATGTCATTAGCCTCCCTTTTGTAGTTTTCAAGGAATTATTTACTTTTTAAAAGTTTTTTGTCTCTATTTCATGTTAATTGACTTTCTTTTAATAATTTTCTTGAGTTTCTTGGATTGTTCTTACTTTCTCCCTATAATTTTTCTTCTATCTCTGTTATTTCATTTTTAAAGTCTTTCTAATAAGTCTTTTTCTGCTTGGAATCATTTGATGTTTTTCATTGAAACTTTAAAGCTCTATTAACTTCCTTTGAATATGAACCCAGATCTTGTCTATTATCATTCTAATTATGATTGGATTCTTTCTCTTTTGATTACTCATTTTTATTTTATTTTATTTTTAACAGTTATTAGTGTGACTCAGGATGGGGAATATACCCCAAGCTCCAGGTCCTTCTTACTGTTATTTTCTGAGGTCTGTCCCAGGGCTCAATCTTTAGTTCTCCTCTTTAATCATAAGCCACAGCTAAAGCTCTTAGTCATATTGTCCCACATGTGATCTTATTCCCTGCAGTTCCTCTGCTGACTGCATGCTACAGCTGTCCTCTCTTCCTTAGAAATGAAATCAGGGATTTTACTCTCCTACAAATGCCCACAGCCAATCAAGTCCTTACCCCTTTTGCTACTGCACTTATTAGATATGTGGTATTTCCATTTTCTTCCTACCAGCAGCCCAGACCTGGATTGGTGATGATGTTCCAGTGGCAGTGCAGAGAGTTGTGGGAATCACCTTTTTTGGTCGGAGGCACAGATCTAACGTGAAAGAATTCATGAACCTGAAATATTAGTGGCAAAAAAGGAAGTTTTATTGGTACTGAGAAGTCAGCTTTGCCAAGAAGGCAGACTTCTGAGTGATAAAATCTTGTTAGGGAAATAGAAATTAGCACTGAGAAGAGAATATCTTCACAGCGGGCAAGTGTCCTGGTAGGCAGCTGTGCCAAGAAGTCCCTTGACAAAAGCATATTCCTACTCAGGACTTCTGCAGATATGGAGTTTAAAATTGTCCTTTATAAAAGTTGAGGCTAAGGTTCCCTGTTGAAAAGAGAGCCAATGCCCCCAGGCCTAGATACTTATCAGACCATGATCTCCCAATTGAATGAAAATCACTTTGAAGGCTTTTTCCTAGAATTTGAAATTTCCTGCAATTGGAGGGGGAGAGGGAATGATTTGCCTTAGAAAAGTCTCAGTCTGGAAAATATGCCTTTTCCTAGACTCTCTTAAGTCTGGGAAACCCCGAATCAAAGGGGACACAATTTCAGAGTGATTATTTTACAGATCAAAGGAGACACAGTTTCACCCCTGTCATAGGTATGATCAGCAAGCTCTGATTAGCCTCGGTTAATAGTGAAAGAAGGTCTTTCAATCTTCTTCTATTCTATCATCAAACCCCACTACTGTTAGTGAGATGAAAATTGCCAAAGCTGAAGCTATCTCCCAACTCTAGCTGCCCCCAGACACAGTTTGTTATTTATTGATTCCATAGAATTGGCCAGCAGTTATGCACTTCACTCAAGTCAAACTTCTTCCAGAAGTCAGATCTTTCCTGGATCTTCTTAGATTGTATTTGGAGAACAACTGCTTTATCTTGAGTTTTGTTTATTTCTCCTACTCTACATTCTCTCTGAGGCAATATTCCATTTATTTTTATGGAGGAAATTTGGAGACCTGGAAGTTTTCTGACATATTTCTCCATTTCCCCAGAATCCTTTCATGTTTTGTTCTTTTTAAAGTGCCTATAGGTATTTGGTTCAATTGATAAGGTCTAGATATGGGGTACCTAAATGAAATTAGGATTTAGTTGAGGTCTAGTGGCAGGTTTGGGGTACAGGGAGTCAAGTAGAGCCCCCCTGCAACCCCATTGGATTCGGCGCAAGGATATGGAATTAAATGAAGTCTAGTGGTGGTGCAAGGCCCCAATAAAAGCATTTATGGGCCCGAAAAGCTAGATGGATAAAAGAGGTTTATTATTGGGTTTGGAAGTAAGGAAATAGGTGAAGGTAGAGATAAGAAGGGCACCAGACAGAGGGTCCAGTGAACAGAAAGTCCTGACATGCCAGCTGTAAGGCTACCATGTTGGGGACCTCTGCAAAGAGGGATCCCAGAGTGGCACTTTTACAATGGGAGATTTAGCTAGAGGGCAATGTAGCCCCAAAGTTGGCTCAGATCCGGGTGGGAGTGGGACAGGCCCAGATCTTCTATTGGAATTCAAAGGGACCAGGATTTGTGAATCAAAAGGTAATTACATTAACTAGGAGGCGTTGGGAATCAGAAAGAAAGGAATCTTAAAGGAACCACATCTGCATCACAATGATTTTAGAATGGAGATAACAAAGTGTAGTTTTAAAGCAAAAAGAAAGACAGTTTTCTGAAAGCTGGCTTATACCTTGCACAAACATCTTTTAAATTGCAAAAATCCATCAATCCACAAAGCTTTTTAAAAAAGCATTTATTATGTACTGTATACCACACTAAGCACTAAAGATGCAAAGACAAAAGTGAAATAGTACTTGTCCTCAAGGAACTTGCATTTTCTAAGGGAGTACAACACACACACACACACACACACACACACACACACATACAATACAATAATACTTCTAGGCATATCCAACTGTCTGGACAGTCACTCTCCTTTTTGTTAAGTTGCACCATCTATAGAGGCACTACATTTGTCTTTTTCCTGCTTTATAATAGTTTTAGGCCACCATGTTTGCCTTTTTTTTTTTCATCAATTCTCCTGATGTTCTTGACCTTTTGTTTTTCCAGATGAGTTTGCTTATTATTTTTTTCTAGCTCCATAAAATAATTTTTGGCAGTTTGATTGGTATGGCACTGAACAAATAGACCAATTTAAGTAGAATTGTTATTTTCATTTTATTTAAGAGGAATGACATTATATGTCATTCATTATATTCATTATATTTTCATTATATATATGTCAGCCTACCCATGAGCCATTGATATTTTTCCAATTGTTTATATCTGCTTAATTTGTGTGAAAAGTGTTTTGTAATGGTGTTCATATAGTTCTTGGGTTTGTGTTACAGGTAGACCCCCAGATATTTAATTTTATCTACAGTTATTTTAAATGGAATTTCTGTTTTTATCTCTTATTCCTGGGTTTCATTAGTAACACATAAAAATGCTGATGATTTGTCTGGGTTTATTTCATATCCTGCAATTTTGCTAAAACTATTAATTGTTTCAACTAGATTTTTGGATGATTCTCTAGGATTCTCTAACTATAACATCATATCATCTGCAAAGATTAATAGTATTATCTCCTCATTGCCTATTCTAATTCCTTTAATTTATTTCTTTTCTTATTTATAAAGTCAACATTTCTAGAACAATATTGAATAATAGTGGTGTTAATGGGCATCCTTGTTTCATCCCTAATCTTATTGGGAATGTGTCTAGCTTTTCCTCTTTAAAATAATGATTGCTGATGGTTTTAAGCAGATGCTGCTTATCATTTTAAGGAAAACTCCATTTATTCCTATGTTCTGTAGTGTTTTTAATAGAAACGAGTGCTATATTTTGCCAAAGTTTTTTTTGGCATCTATTGAGATTATCATATTTCTGTTAGTTTTGTTATTGATATGGTCAATTATGGCAATAGTTTTCCTGATATTGAATCAGCCCTGCTTTCTTGGTATAAATCCCACTTGGTCATAGTGCATTATCTTGCTGATAAGTTGTAATCTCTTTGCTAATATTTTTGCATCAGTATTCATTAGGGAGATTGGTCTGTTTTGGTTCTTTCTGGTATAGGTATCAGCATCATTTCTTTGTCATGGAAAGAATTTGGCAGAACTCCTTCTTTGTCAATTTTTCCAAATATTTACACAGTATTGAAATTAATTGTTCTTCTGGCCCTTGAGATTTTTTCTTAGGAGTTCATTGATGGCTTGTTCAATTTCTTTTCTTTTTTTTTTAATGGAGTTTTTTAAGTCATTTATTTTCTCTTCTCTTAAGCTGGGACAATTTATATTTTTGTACATATTCATTCATTTCAATTAGATTGTCATATATGTTGGCATATACTTGGACAAAATAGCTCCTAATTATTACTTTAACTTTTTCATCCTTTTAATTTTTGATGCTGATAATTTGTTTTTTTCTTTCCTTTTGCTAATCAAATTAACCAAAGGTTTATCTATTTTGTTGTTTTTTTCACAAAACCGATTCTTAGTTTTATTTAATTAGTTCAATAGTTTTCTTAGTTTCAATTTAATTGGAAATTTTTAATTTGTGCTTTTCATAGCTTTTTTAATTTGCATGTCCAATTTATTGTTCTCCTTTTTCTTTATTTTATTCTTTATTATATTTAGAGATATAAAATTTCCCCTAAGAACTGCTTTGAATGCTTCCCATATGTTTTGGTACGTTGTCTCATTATTGTCATTCTCTTGGATGAAATTATAGATTGTTTCTATGATTTGTTGTTTGACTCACTCATTCTTCAGAATTAGATTATTTAATTTGAGATAAGTTTTTAGTCTATCTCTCCTTGGCCCTTTATTGAGGGCAATTTTTCTTGCATTGTGATCTGCAAAGGAAGCATTTATTATTTCTGCTTTTCTGCATTTGATTGTAAGTTTTAATGCCCAAAACATGGTCAATTTTTGTGTAGGTGCCATGTACTTCTGAGAAAAAGTTATATTCCTTTCTATCTCTATTCATTTTTCTCCAAAGGTGTATATCATATCTAAGTTTTCTAAGATTCTATTAACCTCCCTAGTTTTTTCTTGTTTATTTTGTGGTTAAATTTGTCTACTTTGGGGAAGGAGAGGTTGAGGTCCCCTATTATAGAAATGTCTATTTCTTTCTGTAACTGGCTTAACTTCTCTAAGAATTTGGTTGCTATACCACTTAGTAGTTTACTTCCTTTTTTTTTTTTCTTTCTTATTTCCCCCCCTTTTTGATATGATTTGTCTTGCGCAGCATGATAAATATGGAAATATGTATAAAAGAATTGCATATATTTTACATATATTGCATTACTTGCTGTCTAGGGAAGGTGTTGGGGGTAAGGGAGAGAGAAATTTGAACACAAAATTTTGCGAGGGTGAATGCTAAAAACTATCTTTGCATGTATTTTGAAAATCAAAAGCTATTATTAAAAATAAATAAAAATAAAAAAAATTTAAAAGAGAAAATTATTATGTATTGTATATAATGAGTATCTGTAATGACCACGTATTTAAAATCAGCTGGAGTCAGGAATTCAGATTAAGGGAAAAATCTTCAATCTTTATTGAAGTGAAGAGGTGAAAAAAGATTGCGATAGCAATATGGGCAGCTGCGACAGGAAGCCAGCTAGCAGAGAGAGACCTGAGCTGAAAAGCCGTCACAATCGCAATCGCAAAAATGCTCCCAGTCTCTCCTTCCCCTTCCTTTTCCACTCCCCTGCCTCCACCCACCAAAATCGTCATTTCCTATACAACACATCAGGACTTGCACAAAGAGTGGGTGGGGCCATTCTTTCTCCAAGCATATATATTAATAGAGTATGGTCCAATTACTATTTAGCCTCATGTGCTTGGGACCTCAGTGCATCAACTCAAGCCTCAGCCCATTACAAGTATCCTAAACAGATCAAATCTCACTGTGGAGTTGTGGTTCTTTTTTTTTTTTTTTTTTTGTTTGTTTGTTTGTTTGTTTGTTTGTGAATGGTTTTTTTTTTTTTTAAATTTTTATTTAATAATTACTTTATATTGACAGAATCCATGCCAGGGTAATTTTTTTTTTTTTTTTACAGCATTATCCTTTGCACTCGTTTCTGTTCCAATGAGTTGTGGTTCTTCTACTTATTTTCTCAGTCTCTCACAAATAACCATTGAAATTACCCTCAAGTTGGTCTCCGAATTCCCTAATGGAAGTACTGATACATTCTCTAAATACTAAATGCATTTATACCACACTTAGTAGTTTTCTGTTGGCACTATAATAAACTCAAGCTCTTAGGCCTAGTCATTATTCTAAGCTATTCTCCCAAGTTATGGGAGCAGTACCAGTCATAATATTTTCCTGATCATTTTAGAAAAGGTCAGTAGATTGTCAGTAGCTTCAGTATCCACAGCCTCCCAGTCAAAGCTGTTCCTCTTTCATTCACTCCCAGCTCCAGTGTGCCCTGCTTCAGTGCACTCTAATTTTGTTTTGTTTGCCCCTTTGAACATTTCTTTTGATTTGTTCGCCTTTGATGTAAACTGTGATGACATGAACTTGGTCTTTACTACTTTGCCCTTGTAGGACAACATTTACTCAACTCTGTCTCCCTTGTAAGTGAGCTAAGCTGGTCCATAATGACCTTATCCTCTTTAAAAGCTATAGTGACAACATCTGGCATTAATAAATACTAGGATTGCTCCAGGTATAACCAGTTGTATGACCCTGACCCTGGCTTCAATTTAGCATACTGCAATCCTTTCAATTGTAGTGCAGCTATAGGAATTGCAACTTTGTAATATAAATAACAATTTATTCACTAGTCTATTCATTCTATTTATTCAATGTAACAGTGACTAATGATGAGAGTGAAAATTGCACAAGTTTATCAAATGGATTTGTTGTTATTCACTTGTATCTCCCTGAAAGTATTTCCATTTAGAGGTTTTCTTGGCAAAAATACTAGAAGAGTTTGCCATTTCTTTCTCCATTACAGATGAAGAACAGAAGTGATTTTCCCAGGTCATACAGCTAGTAAATATCTTGGACTGAGTGTGAACTCATGAACATGTCTTTCTGCTTCTTTCTTTCTTTCTTTCTTTCTTTCTTTCTTTCTTTCTTTCTTTCTTTCTTTCTTTCTTTCTTTCTTTCTTTCTTCCTATCTATCTATCTATCTATCTATCTATCTATCTATCTATCTATCTATCTATCTTTCTATTTCTAATATCTATCTACCTTCCCCCATCAAAAGGAATAGTTTTATCAAAAGAAGAAATATTACTAATGGCAGAGAGAGAGATCCATGAACTACCAGAATCAGAATTCTCTTTTTTTTGGGGGGGGGCAGGGAGGATTGGTTCAATATTTTAAAAATATATCTCTCCTTATAGGAATTATAAAAGAGAACTGATTTTCCCAGATCTGCCTCATAGTAGAACGGAACATCACAGGAGATAGGAAGTTTTCTTTCAAAATGAGTCTTTAATCAAAAGCCAAATAAATGGGTACTTTTAAGAAGATTCTATAGTAATGAATTGAACTACAAGCTTAGTTTCCAAGGTGCTTTTCAACCTTGAGATTCTGTGATTTCAAACTTTATTGTACCTGAAAGTAGACATACAAAACAATACAAACACCCACCCGCTCTACTCCCCACCCCAACATACACACATGGTTAAATTGCAGAATGGAGGTAAGGTTGCCAAGTGGCCAATGTTTGACAAGTCTGGGCATATTTTATCATAAAAGCTGGAAGCTTTTATGTGTCATGATATGACATTTTGGGGGAAAAATTGCTTTTTTGGTCATTCTGAGTGAAGACAACATTCAATTGCTTGCTTATTATGCTGGAGAGTAAAGTTACACTGTCTTGAGCTGCTTACTTTTAATGTGTTCCATCAAGAATCAGTTCAAAACCTTGTATAGAAGCATTTCCTAATCTTGTTAGCTTTATTATGCTCATCAAAATATAAGCTCTTTGAGGACAAATACTGTTTTACTTTTGTTCTTTAGTGGCTAGTACAGTGTCTGGCACATAGTAAACATAGTGTTGTGTGCAAGGTAGTTTTTAGGAAACTACCTTTTTTTTTTTTTTTTTTTTTGCTTTAAAACTATCATTTGAACTCTAAAGTTATAGGTACTCTAAAATAACAGAGCAAAATAATAACATAATCTGACTTTTTTTTATTTCAAAAGACACCTACCATACCAGATGGCACAAAGATGTCAGCTGTTTACTACTCACAACGATTCTATTTATATAACAGAATTATACAGAAATTATACAAAGTCACTAAACAAGTTCAGAATAAACATTAATTTTAAAAAAAGGATAATTCAGTTTAAATACTTTAAAACATTTCAGTTTTTACATACTTAAGATATAAAATATAAAACAATATAAATGAAACTTAAATTAGATTTATAATATTTAATAAATTAACAAACTCCCACAATTCCTGATGAAATAGAGGAATTCTATAGCAATTCTATAGCTGTGCCTTTCCAATGTGTGCAAAAAAAAATGTCCCAAGCCTCTTGTGGAATCCTTTCTTTTATAAGTGTGAACCTTTACTCCTAATTCTATCATTGTATATATATATTTAGTTTTTTGCTCATTAATAAAAGGGGATTTACTTTCCCCTAATATAGCAAAGAAATGCAATAAGAGTGCATTGGCACTTGCTTTCTCTGAATGTGGCTTTTCTCATCTCTATATGGAAATGTGTCTACCAGTGGTGTGCTAGAACCAGATCTAACAGCAGAGAGAGATTATTATTAATTGTGTGTGTGTGTGTGTGTGTGTGTGTGTGTGGCAGTTGTGGTTAAGTGACTTGCCCAGAGTCTCACAGCTATTAAGTATTAAATGTCTTGAGACTGGATTTGAGATTTGAATGCAGGTTCTCCTGGCTTCAGGGCTGGTGCTCTATTCGTTGTGTTAAATTTTTAACATGCGCATACCCTTTGATCCAGCAGTGTTTCTATTGGGCTTATATCCCAAAGAAATACTAAAGAAGGGAAAGAGACCTGTATGTGCAAGAATGTTTGTGGCAGCCCTATTTGTAGTGGCTAGAAGCTGGAAAATGAATGGATGCCCATCAATTGGAGAATGGCTGGGTAAATTGTGGTATATGAACGTTATGGAATATTATTGTTCTGTAAGAAATGACCAGCAGGATGATTTTAGAAAGACCTGGAGAGACTTACATGAACTGATGCTAAGTGAAATGAATAGAACCTGGAGATTATTATACATGGCAACAAAAAGATTATATGATGATCAATTCTGATGGATGTAACTCTCTTCAATGAGATGATTCAAACCAGTTCCAATTGTTCAGTAATGAAGAGAGTCAGCTACACCCAGAGAGAGAACTATGGAAAATAAGTGTGGACCAAAACATAACATCTTTACTTTTTCTGTTGATGTTTGCTTGCATTTTTGTTTTCCTTATCAGGTTTTTTTCTTTCTTTCTAGATCCAATTTTTCTTGTACAGCAAAATAACTATGTACACATATATTAGGTTTAACATATACTTTAACATATTTAACATGAAATGGAGTACCTGCAATCTAGGGGATGGGATGAGGGAAGGAGGGGAAAAGTTAGAATAGAAGGTTTTGCAAGAGTCAATATTGAAAAATCATCCATGCATATGTTTTGTAAATAAAAAAATAAAAATAAAGATTATAAAATTTTTAATGTGACCATTTATACCTCTGAAATCAGTAAATATTCAATTTATTATTTTGTTGATTTTCTGGACTTAAAAGTAGTGCAAAAAGTGTTAATTCAGATTAAACTTAAAGGTGTGCTTGTACATTATTTTTCCTCCCATGGAGAGCCAGCTGTTAACCATTTACCAGTAGGTCATTAGTATCTGCTTATTAGATCAGGATATGATGAAGAACATGGCAATTTACATGATTTTCAGAAATATACTAAGTCTAAAAGAACCAGAATAGTTGGGACTATATGCCTTCAAATGACCAAGAAGCTGCTTCAAGGAAATCAGACAATCAATTCCCAGGAATAGCCTTGTCTCCAAAGCAGGATTGAAGAGGATCTTGGAACTACCCCTGTGAGGAAATACTAGCAGATATTGATTTTACCATAGAAAATTATACCAGGATATTAGTGACTATCCTCTGGTTGGTTTACAATTGCAGAATTATATTTAATTCTATTTGCCACCTTTAAAGAAAGACATTTACAAATTATGGTATTGCTAGAAGAAAATAAGTACGATGATGAGATGACTAAAACCTATGCCATATGAGAAATGATTGAAGGAACTTAGTATATTTGTCTGGAACAAAAAAAAAAATTAAGGGAGATACATGAGAGGAATCTTCAAGTATTTGAGGAGCTGTCATATGGAAGAGGGACTAAAGCTTATTTACTTGGTAGAATTTACACAAATTTATGGAAAATATAGGAAGGTAGATTTAGGTTTGATATAAGGTATTGCTTCTAAACTATTTTAACCATCCAAAAATAGAATAGGCTATTTTGTGAGTTAATGAATTCTCTATTAATACAGATATTTAGAAGAAAGTTAATATCTTATTATTGAAGATATTGTAAACAGAATTCATGATATGGATTTTAGTTGGACTAGATGGTCCCTAAAGTTGTTTTAAATTCTGAAATCTCTGATTCAAATATTGTACAATAAGCAATTCATCTATCCCTTAAAGATTTTTCAGCTTTATGGTTTGTCCTACAAGCTTATCTTCAACTTACATTGTCATAATTTGGATAAACTATTTTTTTGCCATCTGAAGTAAAATCCACCTTTATATCATGTATCATGCTTAGTCTAATAACCAGGCTGATTATACCCCTTACACATTGGGGCAGTACTTCAGATTCTTTATTCTATCATCAGAATAATTGTTTTGTTCCCTTCTTACTGCTGAATTCTTCCACTGAGCACACTTTGACCTGGAACACATAATTCCTTACAAATTTTAATTTTAATTTTCAGATTTTTTTCCCTTTTTATTCCTTGTGTGATAGGGATAAAATTATTCAGTCCCACACTATTTGGACTTGGCAAGCTTTTCTTTCAACATCATTATATTTGTTTTAGAGACTTGATTAGTACAGGAAACTAAGACTAAGGTTATTGCCATAGCTTTCTGATCACCTGATTAGCAAAAAACCAGGGCCTGATGAATCAAACCCACTTTCTACTCATTTCACCTCTTACTATCTCCCCACCACACTGTTTACACTTCACATCTGGGATCTGAAACTCCCATTCTTGTGAATCTTGGTTCCCAATGGTGAGCATTTCCTCCTATGGTCTCATGCTTTCCATGCCAGTTCTTGAGCATCTCCATATCAAGCTACATTTTATATTTCCACTACTCCTCAGTTCCTTGATTTCCAATAGCACTTCTGGGAACATTAATCAATCAACACGAGCATTCTCTAAAAGGACACATCATAGATTTTTCTTTTTTCTCCAATTATCATTCTCTTTGACTTTTCTGCTCAAAACACTCCTTGACCACTGGTTTCCTACTATGTCTTTGTACTTCTTTATTAGAATGTAAGCTTCTGAGGGTAGGAATTGTCTTTCTTGCTTTTATTTGTATTCTTAGCATATGGGATGATACCTGGTATATTGTAATTGCTTAAGCATTTTTTTTCATTCATTCATTTATGTATTTATTTATTCTCTGTAGTTTTGGATCAGCAGACAAGCAGCATGATCAATATCAAGTTGCTGTGTTCACGTAAATTAAAGCTATATCTTTGATGAATATCTTTTTTTTGGTTTTGAATTTTTTCTGCTCTGACTAAATAAACCTCCTTTTGTTTATTCCTAGATACTCTGAATTTTTCAGTCTCTTCTACCTAGCACATTAAACTTAATAAATGTTTATTCTTTCATCCATTTTTTCTGGCTTGAAGAATCTCTGCCTTGAATGCAGACTGCACAACTGAGGAAAATGAAACCCAGAGAAACTGAATAATTTGTTAGAAATCAGGTAAATATGCTTGTACATATTTACTATGTTGTAACCTTTTCATTTTTTTTTTTGTCTATACTTTGGATGATATCACTTGAATCATGAATTTTTTTCTTTGGAACAAACTATTTCTACAAAGCTGTGTAAATATTGGTCATAGCTCATTCAGATAAAGAATACCACATGCTAAGCTTTAAAAGCTTCCAAATCCAATATTCTTTCTTTTTTAACCATTCTATTTTCTCCATCAATTACTTCTTGCTGCTCACAATCTGATACTTTATTGATAAAAACATCTTAGCCACTATAAGGCTTGCCAGCCTACCAGCCATACATGCTGGACATACCTTTCATCTTAGCAAGTTCTCAACTATGGCTTTTTCCTATCTATGCTCTCATTGGAAGATGGGTCAGAGGAACAGTGCAATTCCTACGATAAGCAGGATGATCTCTTGTTAAGTATATTAGAATGAGAATTCATTTATGTGGGAGTTAGATGGCATAGCCCCTGAGATTTCTCTTAATTTAGAAATTTTGGAATGTTCCTTGAGCATTTTTCCATTCATCCAGTGATTTTGGGGTGAGGTCGGTCCAGGATAGTTTTGTAGCACCAATGAACTATGATGATGAAGATCCACTGTTTTTTTTACATAATAAGATAAATGTTATAGCATCATGAATAAGGACAGCCAGGTAGTGCAATAAGTACAATGCTGATTCTGGAGTCAGGAAGACTTGTCTTCCTGGGTTTAAATCCAGTATCAGACACTTACTGCTGTGTGATCCTGGGCAAGTCATTTAACTGGTTTTCTCTTCTGTAAAATGAGCTGGAGAAAGAAATGGAAAGCCAGTTCAGTATTCTCTGCCAAGGAAAACCCCAAATGGGGTCATGGTTAGTCAGGCATGACTGAACAATAATTGTGAATAAAGTCTCTGCTCATTGCACACTCAAAGCAAGTCATTTCTCTCCTCCCATCTTTTTTTTTTCCATTTTATTTGTCTCTTTACTTGAAATCTTCTCTCATGCTATTTCTGCTGTCAGAACCAACCAGATTAATTAACATATGTTCAGCCTCCTCCCTTCTTTCTTTAAAAATACTCTCAAGTTCTCAATTATTATTATTACAATGAGTTCTAGTCACATTTTATCTTTGAATTTTCTATCTACTTACACTATTACCCTAGGCTTTCCTTTGATTGAAGACAATTTGGCAAAAATTTCATGCATGAAATATATATTATCTATATCTATAGTGAAACCTAAAAAATAGATACATGGAAAAAAATTATTGGCATAGGAGCTGACTTTGAAGACCAAGTACTGCAGGGAGGTTGGGAGCAGGGCAAATTCACACAGCACACCGTGAAAATCTATCTCACTACAATCTAGAAATATCTCCTAAGGCATATTGTAACATAATATTGTCATATTTGAGTATAAGTGAGAATTCAGTCGCAGAGATCACACTGAATTAAGATCACAGAATCTTAACACCAAACAAGGTGTCCAAAGATATCTCGCCTAATCAATATCTGAAGAGGATTCCCTTCCTCAACATGCCCACAACTAGTCATTTTGCCTTCACCTACAGCTATCTGTTGTTTTTAAGTCATATCCAATTCTTCATGACCCTTTTTGTAGTTTTATTGGCAAATAAAAGGGGGTTTGTCATTTTCCAGAGGAAGAAATTAAGGCACAGGATAAAGTGATTTCCCAGGATTACACAGCTAGTGGTGTTTGAGGCTGTGTTTTAACTCATGAATCTCCAAGATTTTAGATGCTCTGTCCTCTGTGCCAACTAGTTGTCTCTGAAGACATCTAGGAAGGAAAACTTTTAGTGCCTCCTGAGGCAGTTCATTTTAGTTTTGGGTGAGTAATTGTTAGACATATAAAATAAATCATCAAGCCTAAACTTGCCTCTTCAAGTACTACCCATTTCTTCCTGCTCTCTAAGGTCAAGGATAAAACTTTTTCACATGAATATTTGGAAAATACCTTGTTCCTCTTTCTCCTATTCTCTTTCCTCCACTGAATCTTCTTCTTCTTCTTTTTTTTTTCTGGGCTAAATATCCCTAGTCCTTTCGATTGGCTTGAGCTCTAATTCCTTCACTCTCTTCTTTAGATGTTGTCCATTCTATCAATGAAGTTCCTAAAATGTGATAGTGGGAAAGTGAATAATCTACCCCTATCCAGTTGACATTAATTGCTTTGTATAGATAAAGTTATTCCACCTTTCCTTGACAATGAAGAGAAAGGGAGATGGTCTTAAAGCAGAATGTGTATGTGTATGTGTGTGTGGGGGGGGGGAGGGGGTTGCTACAGTTGGCTATGAATGAGTGACTTGGAAGACCTGAAGCCAGCATCTTTATCCCAAGACCAGGGAAATTACTTGGAAAAAGGAAGGGGGAAGAGGAAAAGGTAAAAGGAAAAGGAGAAATAAAAAGAATAATTTACTGGTTCCAGCCCTGAAATGGACAGGGAAGGGGAGCAAATTCAGTGCTTTAGGTAAAGATAGAAATAATCTGAATACTGTGATCTGCCTCTGGGGGAAGGAAACTATGATAAGTTAAAACTATTCAGGGATAAATCTACAAAAAAAGACTTTTTTTTTGGTTATTGAGTCACGTCTGACTCTTTGTAACCCCATTCATAGTTTTATTGGTAAAGATAATGGAGTTTTTGGCCATTTCTTTCTCCAGATCATTTTACAGATGAGAAAACTGACTTGTCCAGCGTCACACAGCTAGTAATTATTCAAGACTGAATTTGAACTTCAGGTCTTGCTGACTCTAGGTCTGGCACTCTATTCACCATGCCATCTAAATACTCCCCTGATCCACAAAAAGGAGAAAGTACAAGCAAAAAATTAATTCTAGTGAATGAGGGGCCAGAAAGAGGCAGAGGGGATCTGGTGCTTGGGGAGTTTGCATCTCTCTCTCTACAGCTTTTTGAACTGATGAGGTTAGGGGAGGTTATTGTGGGAGGCTACCTTCCTTTCCTGTTGAATATTGGGTGGCTGGGTTTTGAGCTAGCTTGACCAGAGTCTGCACCATTCTATCTGCCTAGGCTAGCATTGCAACTGCATGAAAAGGAGTACCCTGTACATCATAACCACAGAAACAAGCTACCTCAAACTTTTCACTGGCTAAAGCAGCTAAATGAACCATATAGATATATTAAGCTTTGTAATTCTTTTAGGACTTTTGCATCAAGCAGACCTCCTCCCATGCTCCATGTTTCCTCTCAGATTTCCCCAGCTTTAAACATTTTCTTTGGACCTAGATAACAATTTCCTGCTTAGTTTTTTGAATTTGGTTATTTGTGGGTCCCCTAACTTCATCTTCAGAATTAGGACTCCTCAATTTGGAAAATATTTCAGAGGTCATCTAGTCTAAGCCAAACCTGAACAAGATTGTCTTCTATAATAGCTCTCAACAATGACTATCCAGCCTTCATGTAAAGACTTCTAGTGAGGATTGTAAAAGCATATTAAAAACAAAACAAAAAAACTCTTTTTTATATTTTTGGCAATACTTGGTAATAGAAAAATATTTTCTGTAGGCTAAGAACCTTTTCAGCCTTTACCTTTAGGAAAGTGGGCAGAACAAAAGTTAGGAAATTGGATTGAAGGTGGGAATCAAATCATTGAACAAAGTCTAAATTTTGTCTAGCTTACTTTCTTGCTTTTCTCGCCCACAAAGAAGGATAGTTTATTGACTCATCTTTGTATAGTCTCTTTTCTATCCACCCAATGAAAACAATTTGCTGATTGGCAATTAGATTTACCCTTCTCAAGTAAAATAGCTTTAGAAGGGAGAGGATCCCTTTTTTAAACTCCTGCATATCCTTATTGATTCCGCTGAGGATAATGGTCTAGAGAGAAATAGAATGGTGACTTCATTACTTTGCAATTCTGGGACTGTTAAGGCGGGAGGTCAATTCTCCAAGAGCCTCCACAGCTGTGGGTCATAGCATCTGAAGGTTTTGCAGGGCAGCCTTTGCTGACGCAGGTGTTGTGGATTGGGAATGAAATAAATTGGAGGCAGAGGGAAGAGAGAAGTTTGACTATGCAACGGCCTCTCAGTCAGAGAGGTCAGAGAACAGTGACTGCCTCTCAGTCTCCATGTATTATCCTCTCACATGAGGAGATCCATTCTGAAGGTCTAGATTGGATTTCCAGCAACCACTGTCAGGTGGCTCCCATGTATTCCAACATGGGATGTAACCTTAAACTATATTTTAACATATTCTTGTACTTGTCCATGATTCCTATAAGAGCTGAAGGGAAGGGAAAACATCTTTAGATATCAGCTATTATGTGCTAAACACTATGCTAAACCCCTCATATTTATTATCTCATTTGATCCTCACCATAACCCAAGGAGGTAGATAACAATTATTATTCCCATTTTACAGTTGAGAAGCAATTAGAGGTCCAGAGACTTGTCCAGGATGACACAGCTAGTAAATGTCTAAGACCTGATTTTGAGCTTAGACCTTCCCATTTTCAAGCCCAAGCTCTATACATTTTGCTGCCTAGCTATTTCTATAAGCTGTTTACCTCAAATCTTCCAGGTACAGTCATGCTGGAGGGTATGGCATACTATTTAAGTTTAGATGTCTCTCTTTAATTAAATTCTTCTTATTAGAATAATAGTAAATCAAGAGTGGAGCTTATCTTTTCAACAATGAGGTATTTCAGGCCAATTCTAATAGACTTGTGATGGAGAGAGCCATCTGTATCCAGAAAGAGGACCATGGAAATTGAATGTGGATCACAACATAGTATTTTCACCTTTTGTTGTTCTTTGCTTTCTTTTTCTTTTTCATTTTTTTCCTTTTTGATCTGATTA
Source organism: Antechinus flavipes (assembly GCF_016432865.1). Lineage (NCBI taxonomy): Eukaryota > Metazoa > Chordata > Mammalia > Dasyuromorphia > Dasyuridae > Antechinus > Antechinus flavipes. The sequence goes on along the minus strand of NC_067398.1, from coordinate 461,462,987 downwards.
TTCTTGTGTAGTCATAAAAATGTGGAAATATGCATAAAAGAATTGTACATATTGGATTATTTGTTATCTAGGGGAGAGAGGTGAGAGGGAAGGGAGAAAAATTTGGAACACAAGGTTTTGCAAGGATGAATGTTGAAAAATATCTTTGCTATTATTAAATTTTTTAAAAATCATGGATCCTTAAATTTTGAGCTTAAAATATTAATTTTATAATATTAATATTAATTTTTTTCTTTGACAAGAAAAACATCTTTTTACTCAACAGAGGATAAACATCTTCAGTATTCCCTGAAACAGCTGTTATATACTCAGACCACTAATTTGTTAAGGATTAGAGTTAGTAAAATGCTAGAAGAAAAAAAATGGATAGAATCTTTCATTTTATTGATATATGGAGTTCCTGCTTAGTAACCTCTTCTAAGTTATGAATTGTATAAGAAGAGAAAATACCCATTATGATGATGATATCTAAATTCTGTTTGAGTATTTTAGCATCCCTAGCACCTAGTTCAATACATCATATATAGTAGATATCTAATAAATGCTTATTGATTGATTGATCATCCCTGTCCAGCTCTCCATTTATTTGTTTGGATAAGTCTAATTTTTTTTCTTAGTCAAATCTAAATGTCCCTCTCTAAAATTCCCTCCTACTGAGTCTAGTTCTGCTCTCTGGGCAAAGAAAAATAAGCCTTTTCATTTTCATATAATAAAAAATGACTATTTTATATTCTGTGATCTTATCCATTTCCTTTTTTGGTCCTAGACTACAATTTCCACTTGACTAAGAGATTCTCATTATAGTGGGGAAGGGAGGTGACGGAGCCAATTCATACTAGCTTGTTAAATCAACACCTTATAAGCAATTTATTGTCTCAGAGAGTAGAATTGTAGCACTTAGAAATTGTTATTGTCCCCCCCCCCCCATTTTTTTAAGAAGAGGACCAATGTCCCCAAGGATGATCTCTTGATTTGTGAGTAAAATGGATTTATGTGAGGCTGAATTAGATAAAGTCATCAGTCTCACTCCTTCTTCCAAAGTTATCCAAGTTTAGTGGCAGGACAAAGATCAAGATGACTGATTATGGCCATAGATACAGCAAATGACCATGGTATCTTCAGTGTTTGACCAAGCTCTTAGTGCTTCACAGTGCCTGCTGCAGTCACCTTCCTGATTGTCAACTAGATTATCTGCTCATTCAGATTTTAAAATTATTTTTAAATGCTGGCTAATTAATTGATGTAGTCAAATATGTTTACAAGGATTATACATGTTTAACCTATTTTGGATTGCTTGTGGTTTTGGGGAGGAGTAGGAGAGGGAGAAAAATTTGGAACACAAGATTTTGCAAAGGTGAATGCTGAGAGTTATCTTTGCATGTATTTGGAAAAATAAAATATTATTTAAAAATAAAATTAAAATGTATAAATTAAAAAATATATTACTATATGTGAAAATCTGAAAAATACACACTTAGGAGTGCCAGTGTCTGGTTTACTGAGAAATTAAGAAATCTGTCCTGGGTCACTGTTCTATTATGTTTTATGGATAGATACTTAAACCAGGCCATTCTGATTAATAATCTAGTTTTCTATCTACTTGACTAAGTTTCTATTCTCTGCTAATTGGTGTTTTCCCCCCATTATGAAAGGATATTTGATTAAGTAGTGCCAAAACAACAACAAGAAATCTCATACTTCAAAGCCTTTCTTCCAATAGATATCTCTTTAAAATATAATAATAGAGAAAGCTCAATGGACTTTAGATTATAGCCATCAGGAGAAAAAGAAAATAGACTCAACAAAGATCTTGGGCACTGTGATACTGGACATACAGCATAGAATCTGAGTTGAAGAAGAGTTACTTGAGGATGTTAAGGTCTTCAAGATACCTTTCTTAATGGCTGGCATTATTCTAATTTCTGACCGTCACTCTAAAAGTTTGGCCTAACTATAAGAATAAGAAAGACCATTCAGATAAATAATATGTATTTATTTAGATTATGCCATGCATGTGTCAGAACTCAACCATCAGTATGTATAGCTGGGACAAATAATACAAATGTATCGGTTGAGTTTAGAATTTAAAAGAAAGGAGGGAAGAAAGAGGGATTTCTTTAAGGAAATCTTTTTTGTGATCTCAAATTTCTCACAGAAACAAAAATCTATTTTTTTAATGTTAGTGTTCTACTGATATTATTGTCATAGCATTGAAATATGGAATACAATAGTCTCCAAACAACTGAAAATAAATATTTCATAATAAGCAATAGAGAAGCACATAGTGAATATGAGTAGGCTATAATAAATAATCAATGAAGAACAAGAGTAAAAGATGTTGTCAGAAAAAAGTTTGATGATAAAATGGACTGGTCAAGTGGTGGTAAGGATGACAGATAACAGATGAAGTGCCCTATTAGTATAAGAAATCTCAGGAAAAAAATAGGGATGCATCCCTATGGTAAGTTCATTGGAGGATATGGATAAGGATCACATAGAATAAGCATGCATGGTTCTGACCTGGGTAAGTAGACAGAACATCCAAAATGATATCCTAATTCTATATGAGTATATTTTAACATCTCTAGCATCTAGCTCAGTTACTTAATAAATGCTTATTATTGGTTGATTATCCCTATCCAGATTTCCATTCCTATGTTTGGATAACTAATTTTTTTCCTTAGTCAAATTTAAATGTTCCTCTCTGCAATTCCCTTCTATTAAGTCTAGTTCTGCTCTCTTGGGTATGGAAAACAATTTTATTCTTTTTTCATATAATAAAAAATGATGATTTTATATTCTGTGATCTTATCCATTCCCTTTTTTGGTCCTAGACTGTTTTCTTTCTACTTGACTAAGGGATTCTGATTGCAGGGTGGGAGTGCTAGAGCCAATTCACATGGGCTTATTAAATTTTCCATTGTTAAAATTTCAGTGTGAGCATTTATACCACAGAAATCAGCAAATGCTACATATTAAGGCTTGATTTATTGTTTAAGCTTAACAAAATAATGAAGAACTTGTTAATGATACAAATTAAACTTGAGAATATCTTCCCCCACAAGACTAGTTATTAAGGACTTATTAGTATACCTCTGCCTTATTAGAGCTTGATTTTAATTATGGCCTTTCCTCCCTTAATGTATTTCCTCTTATTTTGGCTCTGTTCATTACTACCAGTCAGTTAATTAGAACCCTAAATCTCTGGCATGTGTCCATCACCTCTGAAGCGCTTCTATTATTGGCATGAAATTGGTACCATCTTAGTTGTAAAAGATATCTGGACACTACCACTGGCGAAGCTAGTGCTAAGGCTCACCTTGGATCTTGCTGAACTGGTTAGATGGCACTAATTGATGTCCTGCCATTGAAAGAAAAATAAAGAGAGCACAGTGCTTGCACAGAAAGGCAGCAGAATCAGCATGGCAATAAGCCAATAAGCCAAGATCAGTAAAATAAGTATGATAAAGTTATTATATAAATTAAAAGGATTCTGGTATTGAATAATCTCAAATTCCTTCAGCATCTTGATCACTATCCTCTGGATTGCTTTATCTTGTCAATATCTTTTCTAAAATTTGGTAGCTTAAAATGAACACAATATTACATATGTGATCTGATTGAAAGTACAGGTGGATAATTACCTTCCTTTGTTCTAGAAATTATGCCTTTTTAAATTAAGTGTAAAATTTTATTACCTCTTCTGATGGAAACATATCCTTGACTCAGTTTTGTGAGGAAAGGTCACGAATGAAGTTCTGGTGGTTGTAGGAGGCATCTGAAGTTGATGCCAGATCAATATAACTGTCAAACAGTGAAGTTAAGGAGTTTAGTGAGAGGCAATTGACAAGATTGACCAGAGTACCTTGGAATCAGAGTAGACATTCTGCACACTCTTTCTGTTCTGTTCTGCTTCCTAAAGATTTTCCACGTTCACACTCTCTTGTCATATCTATTTCCCCACTCTTTATCCCTAGGGAAGTGACTAAAGTTAAAGTATAAATAAAATTGAGCTCTGGTCTATGAACAAATATAGAAAATCTAGGATCTAAAAACCAGCCAGTTTAATTTGTACTTAACAGAAATGATACAGTATCTTTAAGTGGATTTTAGCTTCCATTTGAAAACATCCTTTGAAGTGGAGCTCACTATCCCCCAAAGAATCTATTCCACTTTTATATTTCTTTGTTCAAATTAAACTTGCTTCACCTTAGGCTCTACCTGTTGCTCTTAATTCTGACTTTTGGGGCAAATAAGAATATATTTCATTTATTTTCCATATTAACAGCTCTTAAAACACCTGAATACAGTTTTTAATATTACCCTTTATAGCTCATCTTTTCTAGGTTAAGTATCCCTAGTTTTTTCAAAGGCTTCATTGATGGGGTTTTATATATTTTATTTTATAGAATAAAACAAGTCTTTCGGTAACATAGTTTACATAATAAAAGACAATTGCATATGAAATTGCAAATCTATTATGTATAATTTGCTATTCCTTTTAAAGGCATGATAAAGTTATCATGTAAATAAAAAGGATTCTGGTATTGAATAATCTCTAATTCCTTCAACATCTTGACCACTATCCTCTGAATATACTTCATCTTGTCAATATCTTTTCTAAAATTTGGTAACTTAAAATGAACACAACACTGCATATGTGATCTGACTGAAAGTGCAGGTGAATAATTACCTTCCTTTGTTCTGGACATTATGGCTTTTTAAATTAAGTGTAAAATTTTATTACTTCTTCTGATGGAAACATTATATCCTTGACTCAGTTTTCAGTTCACTAAAACTTCCAGACGTTTTTCACACAAATTGCTGTCTAGTCATAAAGAGAATCTTATACGTTTGAGGTTAATTTTTAAAATTTGAATCAAGTAAGTTTTACATTCACATTAAAACTGCAAATCTACCAATTTGCTTTTCTCTCCAAATATACAACAAAGTTATAATATAAATCCTTTTTTTTCTTTCCTTCTCCTTTCCCTTTAGATGGCTATGCTTTTTGTATGTTCTTTACTTTTAATTTATGTATTTATAATAGTCAAAATGACTTAGTTGCTCAAAGTCATTATTAAAAAATTACTATTACTATATACAATCTTCTCTTGGTTCTGCTCACTGTGCTCTTCATCATTTCATGCAAGTTTTTTCATGCCTTTCTAAGATCAATGAGCTCATTTTTCTTATTGTATAACCAAACACCACAACTATTCAGCCATTCCCCAATTGATGATGATCCCTGCAATTTCCAGTTCTTTGCCACTTGAGAATTGCTATAAACATCCTAATCACATTCAAATTTATACTTAACTTGTGACCACAGATGAACTAGAGACCATTACCGATCACAAAATAGAAAATTTTGATTATATCAAATTAAAAAGCCTTTGTACAAACAGAACAAATGCTAACAAGATTAGTAGGGAAGCAACAAACTGGGAAAACATCTTTACAATTAAAGGTTCTGATAAAGGCCTCATTTCCAAAATATATAGAGAACTGACTCAAATTTATAAAAAATCAAGCCATTCTCCAATTGATAAATGGTCAAAGGATATGAACAGACAATTTTCAGATGAAGAAATTGAAACTATTACCACTCACATGAAAGAGTGTTCCAAATCACTATTGATCAGAGAAATGCAAATTAAGACAACTCTGAGATATCACTATACACCTGTCAGATTGGCTAAGATGACAGGAAAAAATAATGATGAATGTTGGAGGGGATGCGGGAAAACGGGGACACTGATGCATTGTTGGTGGAGTTGTGAACGAATCCAGCCATTCTGGAGAGCAATCTGGAATTATGCCCAAAAAGTTATCAAACTGTGCATACCCTTTGATCCAGCAGTGTTTCTATTGGGCTTATACCCCAAAGAGATACTAAAAAAGGGAAAGGGACCTGTATGTGCCAAAATGTTTGTAGCAGCCCTGTTTGTAGTGGCTAGAAACTGGAAAATGAATGGATGCCCATCAATTGGAGAATGGTTGGGTAAATTGTGGCATATGAATGTTATGGAATATTACTTACTATTTGTGAATTTTCCTCCTCTTCTTTTTTACTATTTTCTTCTCAGCCTCTCCTTTTATCCTATCCTCATTGCCTTATCTTCTCTCCCCATTTCATGGATTCCTCCAATATTCCCTCTACCCTGTTGCTCACCCCCAACCTCAATCCATATACCCTTCTAAAAATTCCCGTATATTCTCCCCATTTTCCTAATTCCCAATCCATACACCCCTCTAAAAGTCCCTCCCCCATTGTGTCTCCTAGTTTTCTCACTTCTTATGTACAGAAACTTCTACACCCTTTCAGCTGTATACTTTGTTTCCTCTTCAATCCAGATAAGAGTAATTTTACATTACCACCCCTTCCCTTTATCCTTGCTTCCTGTCTCAATTCTTCCTTTCACAATGCAATTTCTTTCCTTTATGATTTCCTACCTAATTTTGCTTTTCAGAAACATTCCATACTACACAACTCAGTTTGAACTTTTCTTTCAAACTACCCTAATAATAATATTGATTTTAAGAATACTTACTAATGACATTTTTGTAATATAATAAGTAAACAGTTTGACCTTAATGAGTGGCTTATAATTAGTCTTTAATCTTTTCCTTATATTTCTTCTGGATCTTTTATATTGAATTTTCCAATGAGTTCTGGTCTTTTTGTTACAGATATCTGAAAGTCTTTCAGTTTATCAAGTGACAGTTTTTTCTTCAATTCAGGATTAAGCTCAACTTTGCTGGATGTTATTCTCAGAAACAACTCCAGCTCTTTTGCTCTTTGAAATATAATATTCCAGGGCTTATGGTCTTTTAGAGTAGAAGCTGCCAGGTCTTGTTGATGTGGATGATGTAGCAAATGATGTGGTACCAAATGAAGTTATTTAGGAAAACACCAAATATTGGAGTTGGATCATATGAAGAATTCACAGTGCTCATTCTTTTTGGCAAAAGATAGGTTTATTCAAGAGAAGAGGTTGCAGAGAAAATGAAGAAATGCAACAGAGTTGGAGAGCACATAGTATGGAAAGAGGTTTTAATAATTAATGATGGAAAAGACAAATTCCCTAGGGAAACTCAAAATTAGGCAGGAGAAAGGAATCACCTTAAGTGGTTGGGGCATGCCTTTAGCTGGCAGGGAAAATCCTAAAAAGGATTTAGCACTCTAAAATAGTTACTTGGCTAAAGGAGAAGAAAGATACCATAAGGCACGATATGGGAATGAGAGGAGAAATCATATGGTATTGGGGAGGGGAAGGGGAAAGACACCACAAGGTAGAATATGGTGGGTTCAGCAAAGATGGCTGGGCCATATTCTTGGATGGCACAGCAAGGTGGGGCTGTTGTGACATCCAGAAAGGGTGGATTTCAGGAGTTTGACATAACTTATATTTCTGATGAGACAAACTCCATAGAGGTTAAATTGATTCCTAACAGTGCCTTGTCACAGGAAGCAATTCCATAAATATTTCATTTTTTTTCTGCAAACTGCATCCAAAACCTCATCATTGTGAAATCCTGACTGTATTTTCATAATATTTAAGTTGTCTTTTTCTTATTGCTTGCAATATTTCCCTCTCAACTTGTGTTTTGAAACTTGACTATGACATTCTTGTAAGTTTTCCTCTTGGGATCCCTTTTGGGTGGTAAACAGTAAATTTTTTTTTCCTATTTCTAATTTACTCATTTATTCTAGAACTTCAGGGTAATTTTCCTAAATAATTTCTTGTAATATTGATCATAACTTTCAGGTATCTAACAATTCTTGTATTGTACCACTTCAATTGGTTCCCACATCAGTTATTTTTGTAATGATATATTTCAGATTCTATTTATTTATTTTTAGTTTTATTATTTCTTGATGTCTTATAATGTCATTTGATTTCTATTGTCCAATTCCAGTTTTTAAGGATTTTGGACCTCTTTTCCAGTTGGTTAACTTTCTTTTCATAATTATCTTGGATTACTCCCCACTCTCCAATTTTCCCTCAATCTCTATAATTTGATTTTTAAAATTCCTTTTTAAGTTCTTGGAAGAACTCTTTTGAGGCTTGTGACCATTTGATATTTCTCTTTTGTACAGGAGTGTATTTTTTTTTATTTCATTGACTTCCTTCTGAATATGAATTCAGCCCTTTTGTAAAATACCAAAACAGTTTCCTAAGGTTGGGTTCTTTTTCCTTTGCTTATTAATTTTTATTTTGTTTTATTTTAGCACTTTATTTTTTATTTAGCATTTATTTTACCATTTCAGCATTTATTAATCAAGTTTTAATCCTGAATTGTGGGTAATGTTGCTCTGGGCTTGTTATATTCTGAATTCTGTCATTTTCCCCATAATTATAGTTGGGGTTCCAGCTGTACTGTCCCTAAAATATAATTGCTTCCTTGTATTCAAAAGGCATATGCTCACTCCTCATCCCTAATCATACCTGGATATCAAGTTTGGTCAGCAGCACAGCCAGACCTGGCTTTTGAAAATAGCAGGGATCCCTTAATCTTCCCTCACTCAGCTATTGGCTGTTTCTTAGATCCTAGCTTCTTAAACTTTGGGTTGCAACCCCATATGGGGTATTGTAACTGGAGGTGAGAGTTGTAAAATTATGATTTGATATCAGTAAATGTTTGATTTATACACCTCCTTATATATGTGTACATAAAAATCAGATGGTAAGGGGTCACAAGTGGAAAAAAAGTGTAAGAAGCCCTGCCATAGATGAAAAGTTTTGATGTAAGGTGAAATTTCTTAAGGTTCTGAATGAGATGAAAGTGGAGATGAAATTTCCCAAAGTCTACTCTGCTTTCCTGACAGAACTGTCAGAACTGTCGTTCTGCGCCAGGGTCTGATGTTTGCTAATTCACTGGAATTGACCCAGAGATATTAACACTTCACTCTGACCAAACCTCAGACTGGAGTAGTCTCTGACATGTTCTCAAGTTGTTAGGACCACAACTGCTTTATCCTTTGTTGGTGGTGTTGCTTTGCATTTATTTTGTGGTGATTTTCTCTCTGTGAAGGAAATCTGAAGAGTCTGGAAATTTCAGACTTATTCCACCACTTTCCCCAAATCCTCAGAACAATCCTGAGAAGTAGTTGCTATTATTATCACCATTTCCAGGTGAAGAAATGAGGCAGGCAGAAGTTAAATAACATAACCAGCATCACCCAGCTAGTAAGTATCTGAGGCCAAATTTGAACTTACAGCATCCTAACTTCAGGCTCTATGCTATTTAGTTGCCATCAATGTCCTGTCCTATCAACTTCCAGTTAGATTTGAGAGTCTTGAATGTAAAAGTGAAATCATTACTGTGGATCCAAATTTCTTTTCTTCTGATTAACTAGAAGGTCTGACATATATTGTTCACAGAATCCAGGACCAGCTCCAGGAGTATAATGTCCGGGCTAGCTTTCTGGAGGTCCTTTGGAAGGGCCTTGGTCTCAGCAGGATAGATATCACAAGAATGATCAGAAATAGAGTCTAGAGTCTTTATTGTCTCCTTCACAGTCTGTGTCTGCCACAGTCTCCTCCAGCAGTCTGCCTCTGTCATAACCTGACTCAATCTTGGGTGTAGGAGGCAGGAGAGCCAATAGGAGGATGGTCAACGATAGAATGTCCCTCTTCTAGTCCTGCTTAGCCCTCATATACCCTATTACAATTACAGCATTACAGCATACTATGTATGTATGAACTAGAGAACTATTATATCACCATACTAAGTATATATATGAACTAGAGAACTATCATCTATCTCATCAATTCCACTGAGTTAACACCTTGTTTCAAGTATACTTCTCCAAAGTTAGGGCCCTCTATATAAAAGCTCTGTCCTCAATAACAAGTAAGCATCTTAAGGATGGACACTGTTTGGTTATTTTCTTTTTATATCTAATTTGATTCCAGAAAAATAAAAAAATGATTGATTGAGTGTGTCAGCTCCTTAAGACTTTGTCTGTATTTTGAGAGCCCTGGACAATATAGTCTTCAGTCTATCCATAAAAAACCTCAAAAGTTCAGTGACTTTTCTAAGAGTACAAAAACAATTAAATGTTAAATTAGGAAAATATGCTAAATTTCCTGTCTCCTTGAGCAGTGTTGTACAAATTAATACTCTAATTAGATGGATGCAATGTGTTCATCTAGTTTCTCCCTTCAATTCTTACTGAAACTGTGTTTTGTTTGTTTAGTCTTAATGAACTCATGCCCATCCTCCAGTTCTTTGAGATCAGAGAGCATGCTCTTACCTATCATTTGCATTTCTCATTTTCACCCTCTCTCTCTCCCTCTCTGTCTCTCTCTGTATGTTTCTCTTTGTCTCTGTGTCTCTGTCTCTCTATGTATGTCTCTCTCTCTCTCTCTCTCTCTCTCTCTCTCTCTCTCTCTCTCTCTCAACAGTACAGTGCTTTACTCAAACTAAGTATTCATTAAATAATGCTACATGAATGATAGTTTGGGCATTATTAGTTGGTGGGTCTTGGATGGTGGGAAAATAATTTAGCTAATGTTTTAGTTTTGGAAATTGAGGTGTGAATATAAGAGCAAAAAGTCAGATGATAGCATAGAAAGACTAGAGTGTACTTGGACCAACATAGGATGTACAAATTCCTAGTGTGCTAAATAGAGCATGGCCTGTCAGATTTTATTAAGCTTCAGAGAGGGGAAAATTTGTTTTGGTCTCTTCATAGTAAAGCAAGACAATAGGACTAAGCAGCATTAGTTCAACTCAGGGACACACCAATTGACTAGGTGTAAAGCATCAGTCAAATTGGAAAGGACATCCAACTATAGAATAGACAGAATCAAGTACAGACACAAATGTTCAAATTAGGTGCTTTTTACAATATGCATGGAGAAGTATTTTGATGAATTCAAGATTTTTGTGATGTCTTTTAAAATATTTTGGTATTATTAAAATCTGTGATACAGATATAAATCTTTATTTGCTTAGGAAACTCTAATGCATGCCTGATATTCTCAATTATTTAATTATTAATTAGATAAATGTTTAATAAATTAACTGGTTATCTTGCATTTGTATATGATTGGACATTGGGTACTTACTATGGAGTTTGGAAATAGAATCAAAGATAGCTGCTGTTAATACTACCATTGATCTTTAAATTACATTACTGTGGTGTAATTTTAATTTGGTATAGAATGAAAGTAAACCTGAGTTTGCCATGAATACTTAAAATAGGGATGGTAAATCTTACCTCTCATCCACTGAGGGTGGCAGAGAATCAATCAAAACTCATCTAACAAAAAAGCAAGCTAATTTACTTGAAGATAAGGTAGTAAAGATTATGATATTATTGGATGGAAAGAAAAAAACTTTTTTGATTTTGATTTTAGTATTAAGAACAGGGAACATCAACTATTTTTGTGGAAAATTACAAAGGACTTATATGCATATATACTAAAACACAAACACATATATACATGTAGTTGTGAATAAACACATCTATACATCTACATATATACAAGCATGATATTATAAAGTTCTGGACAACATATTAAGAAATCTGGGGACATAGAAGGTATTTTCATCAATGTTCCTGATTAGAAGTAAGGATATGGGGGAAAGGTTACAGGAAATGAATGGATCAGTAAGTAAATTATGTTTGGAGATCAGGATCTAGCTTTCTGTAATACGGATTAACAAAAAGGAATGATGAGTTTTTGGCTTAAGACAGATGGTGTTTAGTGAGGACTGGAAAGAATATATTTGATTAGAGACTTGCTGACCTAACCTGGAAAGCTCTAAACTGAAAATTTTTAAAAGGGAGCCAATTGCCCAGATATAACTGCCAAGCCAAACACTGAGAGAAACATAGGTATGATAGGAACAAGAATAGTAATGAAAGATTCTAGAGATTTGCAGAAGAAAATAAGCAGAAAGACAGAGAATCATCATAAATCCATGTGTCTATATGCCTGCTTGCAAATTTTATGGCAAATAAGCTACATGAAATTCTGAACATACAAACAAAAATAACTCTGATATAATTCTGATGAAAAAGAAGGGAAACTTTAAAAATCTAATTGATCAACTCTGATTAAAAAAAGACATTTACAGAGGAGAAAAGTAAGGTCAGGTTTGTTTTTACCTGTGAACTCATTGATGTAAGGAATTCTTCTTGAATAAATTCTCTCTGCTAAAGCAAATATCTGATTATTCTACAACTAATAGTTTTAGAGCAGGCAAATAACTTGAAGCTATCTCTCTATTCAAAGGTTGTTCTCAGTCAGTAGTAAGTAACAGAAGATGGATCCAAAAGAGTAGCACAGTTCTATAAGGAAGGTTTCAGAAGCACTAAAGCTCATAGTGATTTTAGGCTGTTAACACACAGGACAAACAAAATTTTTTGATTTTTATTTTTAAGACTGTGTTGTGGGTAAGAAGAGAATTAAGGATAGATGGAACTGGTATTGGAGGCAGAAAGGCTAATGAAGTTAGATGGATGATGGTGAGAAGACAGAATAACTCAAGACTTTTTGATTCTGGTTTTCTGTCAAAGACAATGATCTTTCCTGAGAAAACTAGAAAAAAGGGCTTGAAAAAGAAAGAATAAAGATGAATTTTGACATGCATTGTTAATGCAAAAAAAAAGAGCTCAGTTGAATACCTAAAATTTCCCACAGAATAAGTTATTGATAAACATAAATATTGAAGTATTGGAGTAATATTCTATGCTCCTTTTATCATCATATGATTGTCAATGAGAGGAACTACAGAATGATGTCCTAGAACCAAGACCAGGAACCTAGACCAAGAAAATGGAGTGTGTCTCTTTAGAAATCAAGTATCACTGCACAGAGTCTCTCTTATCTGTTCTAGAAAGAATGGCAGAAATTGCATTTATGCAATGGAGATCTGTACTGAGCCATAGTTGATATAAAATAAAGTACATGAAAGCATTTGGGGTCACTGAAGGCTTATTGATCATCCACTCATAAAAGCATTTCATGTTTTTGGATAGTTGTTCAAAGAGAAAATACTTGGTGAAGGTACAGAATAGATTTTACTGACCCAAAATGGCAGAGGATGATAGGTATGAAAAAAGTGTGAGACCTATACTGGGCACATTCAAAGCAAAATATTCCCAATGGATACTACTTATTTAAATATTTTTAGAGTCACCTAGATGACACAATAGACAAAGCATTGGACCTGGAATCAAGAAAACCTAAGTTCAAATTTGTTCTCAGACATTTACAAATTGTGTGATACTGGGTATGTTTAACTTTTGTCTGCCACAGTTTTCCTCCATTATAAAATGAGATCAATAGTAATACTTGCCTTCCAGGATTGTTTTGAGAATCAAATGCAAACCTTAAAGCACCATGTAAATGTTAGCTATTATTATTGTTGTTACTATTATTATTATTCTGAAGAACTTAAACACTTGCAGACCTTTGGACCTGATAAGGTCCATTTTTAGAAATAAGAACATTAGTTTTAGTGGGGAATAGAGTCATTTTACAACGTCTGCATCAATCCATTCAACCAGGAATCAGAAAGCTTCTCTAGTATCTAAGGTCTTAAAAGATAAATATTTCCTACATGTCTTCCTGGACAAGATCTAATCTGATTGAGCTCAAGATGATTGAAGTTTCTTTCTTACTGTCCTTTGCCTCTTTTGTATCCCCAGTGCTTAGCAGAATAAGTGGTACATTGTAGGCACTTAATTATTGTTTACTGATGGATATTTGTATTATATCTGTATATTTATTATTTTCCCTTTCTCTCTGTATACTTATTATTTTCCCTATCCATTTATCTTATTTTTTCTCACTTAAATATCTTTGGCAATGAAGAGTCCATAGGCTATGCCCATTTTACATGTGAGGAAAGTAAATCTTAGAGAGTTTACGTGATTTTCCTATATTCAAACATCTTGTAATTGTTGGGAGTGGAACCTATGTCTCTCTTGGCATCAAATCCAGCTTTTTTCCCACTGCACCATGTTGTTTTCTGATAAAAAAAGTCTTGCTGACACCTAATTTACTCAGACTTTTGGGTTTCCATGAAGGAGAACTTCTTGGTGTGTTTCTTCATGTACAAAATGAAAGAGTAGGACTTAGATGACCTTTCAGGTTCCTTTCAGTTATAACATTTTGAGATTTTTTTTCCGATCTTACTTTATAGAAAAAAAAATTCAAACTATTTTTCACAGTTCTGAGTCAAGTCAACAAACATTTATCAAATGTATACTATGTCCATGCCACTGTCCTAAGAGTTAGATATACAAAAAAGAGCAAAAACAATCAGGGAAGTCACAATTTAATAGTTGGGGACAACATGCAAATAATTTTCTCTCCTATTACATAGATTTTTTTTTATTTTCTTGCTATCCTAGTCAGAGGCCAAAGGTAAACTTATCCAGGTATTCCCTCTAATATGTTAATATATTTCCAAAAATATGGTACCTGGAACAAATCATAATATTTAAGGGTAATCTTATCTGAAGAATATACGAGATTATCAGCTCCCCCAGGAATATCATCTTTCATAGAATGTTATGCTTTTCTTAAAGCAGTGTTCCACCCAAATCTCCAAATCTTTTTTTCACAGAAACAATTGGTTAGGCACACTTTCCTCACTACATATATAACTGATTATTAGAAGCTAAAGCTGCAAAATGAAAAAATGTTAAATTTGTATATGTTTTATTAGCTAGAAAATGTGGGAAAAGGGAATTTACATTGTTCCTTTCATGATCTGACTGATATCATCTTAGATATTCACTAAATGAGTGTCTAAATAGGTAATCATATTTAATCTCTATGTCTTTATTGTCTTGTTTCAAGATCTTTGTTCAAGCTAATCAAACTTTGAGCAAATAGATTATTTTGTCTTTATAAATAGCCAAAGTAAGTCTAAAGACATGAAGTTATGTTACCTGCATCCTGAGAAAGAATGGATAAATAGAAGTATGTATAGAATAATTTTACATATGTGTGTGTGTTTGTGTGTATTTACATATGCCTATTTTTGTCTAATGATAGTCATTTATTAATTTTGTTCTATATTTGAAAGGAATAGCATATTGTGCAAAGAAGATTTGCAGTTTCATATATGATCATCTTTTTTTAAACTGTACTATGTTGTAGAAAATATTGTTTTATTTCACAGATTAAAAGTAAAACAAAAAAAGAATAAGAAAAGAGAATAGAAAGGGTACTACTAGGCTGGAGATAAGAATTTAATTTTCAAAAATTGGAAGAGTAGAATCTTCAAATTATAGATCCATAAATTTGACTTCATTTCCAAAGAAGAAAAACAAAAACAAATAAAAAATGTTAAAAATTGTTTTTACATTCAATTGGGAAAAATAAAATATAACTAAAAAAAAACTCTACCCTACCTCAGATTGCCAAGCTCAATGACAGATCGATAGGTTAAGAAATTTCTACTCTACTGATCACTTTTCAACACAAAATGACCTTGTGTTTTCTGAATGTCATAAATTCTTTTGGGAAATGACTCAATCAAAAGGGTATTTACCCCACAGAAAGTCTCTTTCTCATTGACCAACTAATGTTTTCCCCTTCATGGGCTTATAGCATGGATTAGTTAATCAATAAACAAGCATTTTTTTAAATGACTTTCTTGCTTTGCATATAGTAGTCCTTTAATAAATGGTTGTTAACTTGACTTTATTAAAACTGACCTTGTTCAGTAAGCAAGTTATATGTAACATTTTTACAAAATGACAATTACTTTTTAATGTTATAAATACAAAGCTTATTTAAGGACAGGAATTGGTGTATATCCTCTCTGCAATCTTATCCTTCTTCACTGCCCTCATCTACAATTATACTCTTGGAAAAGGGAAGATGAATCTATAATTGTACCAGATTTCCAAGGTTCCTAGTTTGTCAACTTTTAGTTAGTAATTAACAAAATCAATCATCTATTTATTCTGAAAGTCACTTTCTTTTGAGTCAAAAGAATGTGATTTAAAGACTTATATATGAGTACTAGACTTCTCTTATTACCTTTCTTTATAGAAGGCTCACTCCTTTTTGTATCTGCTGATGTCCTGTGCCTGGCACCTTGTGTTGCCCCCCTTCCCAGTTTCCTCCCTCCTTTTGTGATTTACCTTCTCCTTTAGATTGTAAACTCTTTGAAACCAGTGAAAGTCTTTCTCTTTTTGTTAATTGTATCCCTGATGCTTAGCATAGTGCCTAGCACATAGTAGGCACTTAATGAATGTTGTTTGGATTGGATTTGTGTTTGAAGCCATCTACAATCTGATCTCACTATTTTTACGTGACATTAATCTCTTCCAGGCACCCTATGCTCCAATCAATTGGTCTTTCTGCAACTTGAACATTTCATGCACCGATGCTCTTTTTATATTTTCCCTTACATTTTTAATGTCCATCCCACCCACCTACCTTTTCACATGTTGAATTTCTTCCTATTTTATAAAGCGCAACTCAGAAACCACCTCTTCCAAGAAGCCTTCAGTAATGACTCACATGGCTATTCATTTGTATCTTTCTGATGTTCCATCATATAATTCTGCACATTACAGTTAGTTATGTCAGTATTTCATAATCCAAATAGAATATAATGAGGTCAAAGACCTTTTCTTATTATCACCTCCAGTAAGTAGCGTAGTGTTCAGCACACAGTAGGTATTTAATAATCTTCTTTGAATAAATGAATGATGTTAGTTAAAAGGAGTTAATTAGCAAGGAAGAAGATCGCTTGGTTCTCTGAGACTAACCAAAAGAGAATCTAGAAGGGGAAATAAAGGGGTTGGGAGGATGGAGAATGGAAGATGAGGGAACCAATGTAAGAGCTCAACATCTTAAAAGCAAGAACAGGAGTTTTGAGAAGTACTTTGTAACTTCTTTTCTAATAGTAAAATTGTTTAACACAAAAAGCATTTCATCCTCATCCCAGACACAGGAAAGGGTCCTCATTTCTCCCAAGAGATTTCAGGATAAGATTTCTGAATTGCAGAGTATCCTGAAACACAATCATTTTGGTCTCGGTCTTTTAAAATCCCTGCCTTATTAACCTTGAACTACAATTGGCTTTTAAACTCCCTTCCAAGTAATTCACCTCCAGAACTTCCATTATTTTTTTTCTATATTTTACTTTATTATGGCCTAGATTCATCTGAAATTCCTTATTTTTCTCAATGTCATTTTTCTCTAATCTCATATTTTATTTTTAAAACCTTTTTTAAGTTAAAAGAAAATTTTAAAAGTTGAAAATACTTAAAGATTGAAAAATTTAAAAACATTTAAATTAAGATATTTTTAAAATTAAAAAATAAATTAAAATATTTTTTAAAATTTTAAAATTAAAAAGAATTTCAGATGTAATTGAAAGTAGTTGGATACAGTTATTTCATTAAGCAAATTGGGTGCCTACATAGTATTCATTAAAAAAACAAACAAACATTTTTCTATATTGCTCATGTTGTACAAGAAAAATCAGACCAAAAGGGAGAAAGAAAAAGTAAACAAACAAAACAAACAAAAAAGGTGAAAATACTATTCTTCAATCCACATTCAGTCTCCATTATTTTCTCTCTGGACCTGGGTGGTATTTCCCACCCCAAGTCTACTGGACAAACAATTGGAATTGTTTGAATCACTCTGTTGCTGAGAAGAGTCAAGTTCATCACAGTTGATTATCTTGCTGTTACTGTGTACAATGTTCTGGTTCTACTCACTTCACTCAGCAAAGACTCACTTGTAAGTCTTTCTAAGTTTTTGTGAAATCAACCTGCTCATCATTTCTTATAGAGCAATAATATTTCATTGCAGTCACATACCATGGATGATAATACTCACTTTTTAAAGAATCTAATCTCCATCAAAAAGTTGTATTTTACCTGTTTATGCTGTTGTGAATTTCATCAAATCCAAGCTCTTTAAAATGGAACAAAGTCCATATATCCCATGGATTTGGAGCTGGGTCAGTAGATGTCATGTAGTCTAACACATATTATTTTATAAAGGGGAAAAAATGAAACTTAGAGATGTAAAACAACTTGCTCAATGCAAAGGCATTAAATGGTAATGAAAGCCAAGGTCTGCTGAATTCCAATCCAGCCATTGTCCCAGCCTGAGTGAGGGGGAACCTTAGAATATTGTGAAGTAGTTTGGATGCTATGATCTCTAGTGCCTATTCCAGGCACCTCATCATCTGGTCCTGTTCACACTATTTCTGTGTTCTCTGTAGTCTTCTTTTCCCTACTGTATTATACCCTCATCCATCCCAGTGGGAGTCCAATCAAGAGTGTGACATATTTTTCCAATATTGTACCTCGGAGTAGCATGATTTAATGGAGAATATAGTGATTGGTCATAATAAAACCTGAGCTCTGCCTCTAATTAATTGTATGAACTTTAAAAAATTAATTTCTCTCCATGATGCTGTTTTCTTATCTGTAAAACAAAAAATTGGACTAGAAGATTTCTAAAGTCTTTTCTAACTTATGATTCTAAGGTTGTCCTACATTGCCAGGTAATATTTATATTTTAATAATATACAGATAGAATTATGGAAAGAATTGCACATAATAATGAAGAGAAAAATAAGCACAACTAAGAAAATATTATATATAATAACAGCAATATTGTTTTAAGAATGACTTTGAGGGGATATGAACAGACAATTTTCAGATGATGAAATTGAAATTATTTCCACTCATATGAAAGAGTGTTCCAAATCACTATTGATCAGAGAAATGCAAATTAAGATAACTCTGAGATACCACTACACACCTGTCAGATTGGCTAAGATGAGAGGAAAAAATAATGATGAATGTTGGAGAGGAGGGGGGAAACTGGGACACTGATGCATTGTTGGTGTAGTTGTGAACAAATCCAACCATTCCTTAGAGCAATCTGGAATTATGCCCAAAAAGTCATCAAACTGTGCATACCCTTTGATCCAGCAGTGCTCCTGCTACAGCAGGCTTACATTCCAAAGAGATCTTAAAGAAGGGAAAGGGACCTGTATGTACCAAAATGTTTGTGGCAGCCCTGTTTGTAGTGGCTAGAAACTGGAAAATGAATGCATGCCCATCAACTGGAGAATGGTTTGCTAAACTGTGGTATATGAATGTAATGGAATATTATTGTTCTGTAAGAAATGACCAGCAGGATAGATACAGAGAGGCTTGGAGAGACCTACATGAACTGATACTAAGTGAAATGAATAAAACTAGGAGATCATTATAATCGGCAACAACAAGATTATATAATCATCAACATGACATATTCAACATGTATAGGACTGCTTGCCATCTAAGGGAGGGGGTGGAAGGAGGGAGGGGAAAAATCAGAACAGAAGTGAGGGATAATGTTGTAAAAAATTATCCTGGCATGAGTTCTGTCAATAAAAAGTTATAATTATTTTAAAAAAATAAATGACATTTATTGCAAAAAAAAAAAAAAAGAATGACTGAGGAATCAAATCATTTTAGCTATTATAAATATCCAAATTAACAATAAAGGACATGCAACAAGAGACACTATTATTTGCATCTAGAATAAGAATTGATAAATAAAAGCATATATAAAAGTTTTACATATATATGCATACATACTTATACTTTTTTTTTCAAATGGTAGAAGGAGGAGGGAAGGAAAAAAGAAAAAAAAAATATATCACTATTATATATTTTAAAGGAATAGCAAGTTGTACATAATTTACAATTTCATGTGCAATAATTTTTTTTCAAAAAAATATACCATGTTATAGAAATGTTTGTTTTATTCCACAAATTAAAAATAAAATAAAATTTAAAAATAGTATAGAGATATACAATCTTTCATGTCTTATGCCTCTCTACATATGATTCCATACAGTGACACTGGCCTTATTGTTCCTTTCATAGTACACTCACCTTCAGACTCCAGGCATTTTCATTAGCTTTCTTCCATGCCTTAAATGCTTTCATTTCTTATCTCTTTCTTCTGGCTTCTTTTACATTCTAGTTAAAGTCCCACATTTTATGAGAAACTTTCCTAATCTGTCTCCCTCTGTTGATTAATTCCCATACTCCAATTTATCCTGTTGATCTTGTTTACACATAGTTATTTGTATATGTGTCCCATATTAGATTGTAAGGTTCCTAAGAGAGGTTATTTTTTGCCTTTTATGCTAGTAAGACAGTAAGTAGATAGTAAGGTTACTAATAGACTGAGGTTACTGATAGATACTCTAGACACAGAAAGTATTTCTACTAATGAAAGTTGGGATATTCTCCAGATATTAGATTTTTCTGAAATCTGTGAACTCTTCAAAAGTCATTTAGGGCAATGAGAAGCCAGAATATTTTAGAGGCTATAACAAGACTAGCTCTGTCCACTACACTGTGCTATGCTACTTCTCATGTTGAATAGAAATTTAATACTTCTGCTTTAATTAGCTACCTCAGGGGAGTGATGCTAAGAGTAGAAACTTCAGGTCAAGTAGGAAGGGAGAAATATCATGGCAAGCTAATGGAGAAGAATTTTCAGGTCAAGTGAGGACCATACAATATGTACTCTTTTAAAAAAATGTATATTCTTAAATGTATCTCTTCCTGGGTTGGGTTAGAAGGGTTTAGATTTTAAGGCAGAAGAGCTGGTTTTTGGTCCTAGATTTGTTTCCTCCTACTCGTATAGCTTGGTTAAATTGGTTAAATAAATCAGTTTATTTGTAAAATGAGAGTATTAGACAGACTGAATTTTAGGGTCTCTTCCAAATCTAAATCCATAATACTATGATTCTGTATATTGTGTGGGTTTTGTATGTAATGTTTTATTTGATTTAATCCCTGATTGGAATTTTATCAAATCCAAGGTCTCTAAAATGGAACTGTATATAAATATCTCTGTCTCTCTTCCTGTCTTTGTAACATTCTATTTTTTCTCTCTGTCTTTGTCTCTTTCCAAAATAAAATGCTTTGTAAGGAAGTGTTATTTACCTCAAATAGATGAGTGTGACACTTCTAGAAAGGGAAAGATTTTTTTTTTTACTTATTTTATCAAAAATGCATAGACTCATAGAATTTTAGATCTGAAAGGAACCTTAGAGGGGCAGCTAGGTGGTGCAGTGTATAGAGCACCAGCCCTGAGGTCAGGAGGACCTGAGTTCAAATCTGGTCTCAGACACTTAACACTTCCTAGCTGTGTGGCCCTGGGCAGGTCACTTAACCCCAACTGCCTCAGCAAAAAGAAAAAAAAAAAGAAAAGAAAAATGAAAGGAACCTTAGAGAATAATACTCAAAAATTTTGGTAAAACTTTTTTTAAAACCTTCTGAGTAGAATTGGTTTCAAATTGGGCCAAGTTTGCCATAGTAAGTGATCAACTTGGAAAGCATTCAAACATTGTCTAATTAGGTTTCTTTTTCCTAGGTGACCTTAAATATAATTGCTGTAGGGAACTGAGAATACTAGAATTATAATAACAAAGTAATAATAGAGTAATAAACAACTTTTGTGGATATTTCTAAGTTGCAGTTAAGCTAAATATATAATTTTTTCTAAATGTATTTCTTTGTTTTGAAAAAATAAAATGAGGCACAAAAAAGACAAGGCAGAATTTCAAGATGATTATTCGTTCAGATAATTCAAGTTAATAAAACTTGCTTTCTTCTACCTGATTTGGATTGGGTTTGAATTTCTGTTTCATTTTTCTAATGGAACTATGTTATACAATAAAACACTCATGTTACCAGAGACATTATGATAATAACAATTTTTAAAAAATAATAGCTTTTTATTTTCAAAACATATGCAGGATAATTTTTCAACATTAAGCCTTGCAAAACCTTGTATTCTAATTTCCCCCGTTTTCTCTCACCTCCTCCCCTAGATGGCAAGTAATCCAATATATGTTAAACATGGTAAAATATGTTTAATCCAATCTGTGTATATTTATGCAATATGTTGTGCCACGGTTCCCTTTTATTGTCCTGACTCAGTTTCCCTAATTGTTCTGCCTCAGTTTCCTTAATTGGTCCTGCCTCAATCCTCTTAGTTGCAATTCGTATTTGCTCTAAGGTTATAAATTGTCAAATGTGTAAACTCAGAAACTGGGACTCCAGACATTCTGTCTCTTGTCAGATACTTTCTTAACTCCCAGCTTGTTAGAATTTATGGTTCTACCCCCCAATCTTTCAGAGACGAGTTTATGGTTCCTGCCTGGAGATTCCTACTTACCAGAGTCTGGTCTTCACCTCCCTGCCTTTGTTTAGCTACTGTGTATAAATATGCATTGGCTGATGAATGTAGGCTAGATGCTGGATTCTTGGAGACAATAGTCTCATTCAGCCCTAGGACCAAACCATGGATCCATTTGGTCCCAGTAAATCTTTCCCTTTCAAATAAAATATTAAAAATTCTCTAATCTCTATCTTGCCTCAGTTTCTCCAGCATCACAAATATAGCTTTTTATTTTCAAAATATCCACAGATAGTTTTCAACATTTACCTCTCCCTCCCTTTTCTCTACTCATTCCCTTAGACAGCAAGAAATCCAGCCAATTCTTCTATACATATTTCCACATTTATCATGTTGCACAAGAAAAATCAGATTAAAAAGGGAAAAAATGAGAAAGAAAACAAAAAGATGAAAATACTATATTGTGATCTACATTCAGTCCCACAGTTCTCTGGGTGCACATGGCTCTCTCTGTCATAAGTTTATTGGAACTGGCCTGAATCACTTCAATTTTAAAAAGACCCACTTTCATCAGAACTAATCATAGCATAATCTTGTTGTTGCTGAGTAGAATGTTCTCTATTACAATAATATTTAGCCCAGCTATATAATACTTTAAAATTTAAAAAATACTTTAATTGCTGAAATTGTGAAGTAGGTAGTACGAGTTTTATTACCTGCATTTTACATATTAATAAACCAAGCGTCAGAGAGGTAATAATTGCCAACCGTCACATGGATAATACATTAAAAAATTATAGCTAGAAGGGATTATAAATATCTAATCTTACTTCTTCACTTTTTATTTGAAGAAATTGATACCCTACAAGTTGCCGTCACTACACAAAGGTCATATGGTAGCAGAGGCAAAACTAGAACCTGTGTGTTCTGATTATCTCGCATAAAGTAAACTCCTAAGAACATGCATTATTTTTGCTTAGAACTTCAAGGACTTTTTACTTGAATTTGTTTTAAAATGCAATTCAAGATACTAGTTTAATCTACAAGGTAACCCAATTAAATTAGCCCCTGAGAAATGCAACATGGCAACAATTTAAAACTGGGTTATTCTATAAATGGGTCATTCTGTACCAAATGTCTTGTAGGTTAAGGTCCCTTACTCAAGAGACTGCTTCTCTCTTTGAATAGAATTTGACCCTTAAAGTTAAACGAGGAATTTCTGATGACATTGTTGTACCGTCTGATATCTGGAGATCTGAGAAAAAGGAGGGGAGCAATGAACATTGGGAACTCTCAAGCTTACTTTATCTGTTAATACCTAGAATTACCCTGATCAGTAATACAAATCAGTAATATAAACTGCAATTGCAGTAAGAGGAGAATAAAATTTACCTAATTGAAAAAATCTCCTGGGTGGAGATTCTAAATTGTTCTATGATTTCTGATTAATGTGGTGAGAAGGAAGTTTTTCTAGTTCCTTAAAGACTAGGTCCCTTTTTAAGTTTACCCAGAGGCATTATTAGTCAGGAGTAATGTAAATATTGATCAAGAATAAAACAAATAACATTAACGGGAATGTGAATAATTGGTCATTCTGTAATACAAATAGCTATTCTGGGATCCACGTGTGATCCAAAGCATGACAATTAATTATTTTGACTGAATTAACCTCATCTGGGCAAGTGCAAAGAATTTCATCGAATTTCTTTTAAAATTCTATCCATGTGTTTTGTTTTTGCATTACAAATATTTACAATATACAAATTACTCCCATTTTTTTTTTATTTTTTGGTGAGGTTTTTTATAACAAAGCAAAACAGTTAAATAAAACAGATAGTAGCAACCACATCCTAAAGCACACGCAACATTTCACATCTATGCCATTTCCCTTTCCATCTGTCTTTCTATTGCTTAATATTTATCTCTTTTTTTCTGCCTCTCATTTCTAGTCTTGTGTGTGTGTGTGTGTGTGTAAGAGAGAGAGAGAGAGAGAGAGAGAGCGAGAGAGAGAGAGAGAGAGAAAGAAAGAGAAAAGAAGAAGAAAACCAAATTAATGTAACAAATATACGTAGTCAAATCCTCAATGATTATATGCAAAAAATGTATGTCTCATTTTGCACTCTAAATCCATCTCTTCTCTATAAAGAAAGTTTCATCATTGGTCCTCTGAAATCATGAGTGACCATTGTATTTATCACAGTTCTAAAAATCTTTAAAGTTGTATATTTTTTCAGTGTTATTATTTAAAATTATTAAAATTGTTTTAAAATTTAAATTTAATCAAATGTACAAATATATAACATTAATAATTGACAATATGGTAATATAATAAAAATTTTAAATATTTAAATGTATTAAGTTATTTAAAAACTGATGAATTTATAAAAGTTCTCAGAATTATTCATTTTTTATAATACTGATGCTATAACATAAATCATTCTGCTTACTTTGCCTCAGTTCATATGATTTGATATCATTTGCTTCTCATTTCTCATGGCACAATTTGTTTCCATAAAATTCATATGCACATAGTTTATTCAGTCATTCCTGAACTGATGGCATCTCTTAAATTTTAAGTAATTTTGCTATCGCAAGAAAATTATTATAAATATTTTTGTGCATAAAGGATCTTTTCCTCTTTTTTTGCTCTCTTTTGGGCACAATTCTAATAATGGTAGAGCTGGGTCAAAGGGTATGGAATATTTAGTATCTTTTTGTGTATAATTCCAAACTGCTTTTCAGAATGGTTATATGTAAATTCTTCAGGAGTCCATCAATGTGCCTATTTTCCATAGCCCCCTTTATTTTAGGAAAGGAAAATTTATTATTTTTCTTTCTTTTTCTTCCTTTTTTCCCTTCCTTCCTTCCTTCCTTCTTCCTTAAGATGGAAAATTCTCTCCACATCCAGAGGAAGAACTGGCAGAATTTGGATTAATATCAAAGCATACTATTTTCACTTTTGTTTCTGTTTTTTCTTGTGGTTTTTCTTTTTCGGTCTGTTTCTTCTTTCATAACATTATTAATGTGGAAATGTTTGGCATGATTGCATATATGTAGTTTATATCAAATTGTTTACTGTCTTGGAGGAGGGAAAGGAGGAAAGAAAAAAATTTGGAGTTCAAAACCTTATAAAAATGAATGTTGATAACTTCTTTTACATGTAATTAGAAACAATAAAATACTATTTAACAAAGAAAAACAGAATTCTTGTAAAAAAAGCACAGGAATCAATCAAGTCTTGAACTTGAATTACTTATTGTCAAAAAAAAGTTTCTTCTAAAAGTTATGTTTTTCATTTATATTCACATTTGCATTTGGAGTAGGGGATATTTTGATGATTTACTTATTATTAAATAAATCATTTCAATATCCTTAGAGAAAAGGGCTTCTAAGTGATAATCTTTATTTCTTATATTGAATAAAATGATAATGAATTTTTCCTCTGTATATGTCCATATTTTTATATTTAAGTACATATGTGTCTAAATGTGCATGCATGTGCCCTATCCATATATTTAGGTTGTAACAATTCTCTTTTTATCTACAAAAACATATTGTTTTAACTCATCTCAAATGTAACATGTGCTACTGATCAATACCCTTGTCCCAACCATCTCATCTTCACTATTATAATAATTATGTATTATATAAAAATATATAAATTATAATAATAATTTATAGAATCTAAGATATTTTTTCATTATAAAATTATCTGGAATAAATTAAAAATGTTTGCTAATAGTCTCCTTTGATATTCTCTTCCCTGAAGGAGGGGAGAAGCAGATTATATCATAGAAAGGAAAGTAGTTCGCAGCAGAAAATAAGAAAAGTTGCTAAAGATTATTTTAGGAATCAGGAGCATATTTTTGTAGAGTTTGTTTTTAGAGCTTTTGAAGAATGGCTCTTTAGGGAAGGGAATGTGTCACAAAAATCTTTCCCATCCTGCAATTATAATTATTTTCAGTTAAATATTCCTTTGGAAATTATAAATTTTCCTTTAATAACATGCAAATTGTCTCTCCTTGTTTAAAGAAGAAAGATGAAATATAAACATAATGAAAGTTTGAGATAAAAACTTCTTTTGACATTTACCTTGTGTTTAGTAAGAAGCTAAAGATGCTTAGGAATCTTAAAGGTGATTTTAGATTCCCCTCCTTTATTTTCTTTCTTGTATCAGGGCAAATGCTAACACTTATTCCATTACTTTCTCATCTTTCCATTGTAACAGTCTTAAGTCAGCTGTAGAATGAGATAGCTGCTGCCAGAATGAGCAGAGTGACATATACCTTATTATTATGTACTGACACAACCCTGGATGGGTCCAGGTCTATGGGAAATCAGTATCCTAATTTTAGAGAAATAAGAGAACTATTATAAAATTGCAAAATAACTCCTCTTTACCATTCTTTATCCTGTCTAAGATCACACCTATTATTGGGTTATGTAGGAATATAGTCCATTTGACATCACTACTGAGACTGGAAAATAAAGAACAACTAAGCAAAGCTTTCCAAGTAATTAAGTCATGTTGCACACACATGTTACACACACAAACTAGAAATATTGGATAAGGGAACATAAGAGTGGTGAATTTATATTTGTGTGACGGGGAGAATGGAAACAATAGAAGTTCTTAAAATTCAATTCATATTAATTTTAGCATTAGCTCCTGCCAATATTCAACTTACCATATTCAGATGAAAACTGGAGACAATGAGTTTGTTAATATTTAAAGTTTCTCCCTCACCCCCCACAATACTGCTAAACTAAGAACAACCCATTTAGCTATTTATACAGCGGGGTAGGACTCTATTTACAATTCAATTAATATGATAGCATATGGTCCAGACCAACTAGATTCAATCAACAGAATAAACTAGTTGTTTAGAAATTTTTTAATAACAAACCCTGGCAAAATGTGTGAATAAGCCCTTAATTACTTTTCGAGGATTATGAAGAATGATGATACTATGAAGGAAAAAATCTGGTGATTTGCTTTAAGAATTAGATATATCTTTGAGCCTATACACACAAACAACAGTTAGGCAAGACGTAGGGGATAAGGAACTTCTCAGCTGAGGATTCTAGTTCCAGAGTTGGATCCTGGACCTGAGAAGGAATCACTCTTGATTAAAGAAGTCTCTCTCTCTCCATCTCTAGGTCTGCTTCTGTTTTTGTCTCTTTGTCTCTGTTCTTCTCTTTCCTTCACCCATCTTTCTCTTTCTTTCTCTTCCCCCCTCTTTTCCTCTCTGTCTCTGTCTCACTGTTGTCTTTGACTTTCTCTGTCTCATTGTTTTTATCCCTACTTTTCATGCTCCTTCATCAATTTACCATGTATCATTAGGAGACAATGTATCCAGCTGACATCAGAAAGGCAACACATTCAGAAAAATAGATGTAGCCACTCACCCAAAGAACATGACCCCTTGTAGTAGAGAAGAATGTTAACTATGGATTTAAAGAAGAACATTCAGTTCAAAAAGAAGTAGGGAATGTGAGTTATTCCTTTGCTACATGTATATCCTATTGTGTACTTCACTTCCATTATACTCTTTAGTTTGAGCCTTTCTTATTCTCCTGAGACTGTGTGTATTTTTGTGATTTGTATTAGAACACCCCCTAGGTTTCTTTTTGGGAAGAGAGAGAAATATTTTTTTACCAAGTGTTCATACTATATTACTTTTAAATGCCTTTGCTAAAAGCTAATTTTCTACTGACTGATAATTAAAAGGGAGTTATAGGGAGTAATAGGGGGTGACTGACAACATTAAAGAGTGAGCTTCTTAGAATTACCCCAAATTCAGTACTCTTTGGGGGATTTAATATAAGTACTATGTAGCTTGGGAAAGTGTATCTAGAAGAGGAACTAAATTGTGAATTCAGAAATTTATGTGACTATTAAAGCTTTTATTTTAAAAAGTATTCTTGTTTTGGATGAAATTTAATTTCTGATAAAATTTATAACACTAATAGAATTAAAAATATGAGATTCTTACATAACCATTTAGCAAGATGTGCATTGAAAATAAGTGGAATTTTTTAATGATTCCCTTTGCATTCCAAGGTAATGTCATCCTAAAAATCACTGACTAAGCTGCCTCTTGATGGTTGTTTCTCCCACATTTGAGTTTTTCAAGTGGAGGCTGAACATGTGCAGTTCTCGATGCCATATTTTGGAAAGACCTTCAATAAGCTGGAGAAGATTCAGAGGACAACCAGAATGCCACATGAGGATTAATTGATAGGACTGGGACCATTTGGCCTGTAAAAAATTTAGGAGTGGTCTTATAGCTTTCTTCAGGTATGAAAAGTGGCCATTTGAGAGAGGAGTTAGTCTTGCTCTTTTTGGAGGAAGAAGACAAAACTAGGTCAATGGGCAAATATTGCAAAAATGAAAATTTAGGTTTTTAGAAAAAAAGAAAAAAACTTGCTAATTTTTAGAATTATCTAAAAGAAGAATTGGCTCTTCAGGAGAGAGCAGTTTTCCCTAACTGAAAATCATCATGCAAAGACTAGATAATTCTTAATAGTCTATGCTGTAGGGTCATTCCTATTAAGGTATGGGTTATAATTGATGATCTTTGAGATCCCTTTTAAATCTAAGAGTCTATATTTCAATTAAACCCATTTTTAATCATATAAAAATGTTGTAAATCACTATTGATCAGAGAAATGCAAATTAAAGCAACTCTGAAGTATCACTACATACCTTTCAGATTGACTAAGATGATAGGAAGATAATGATAAATGTTTGAGGTGATGTGGGAAAGCTGGTGCATTAATACATTGTTGGTGGAGTTGTCAATTTATCCAACCATTCTGGAGAGCAATTTGAAACTATGCCCAAAGGGCTATCAAACTGTTCACATCAAACCTTTGATCTAGCAGTGTCTCTATTGGGTCTGTATCACAAAGAGATCATAAAAAGGGGGAAAGATTCACATGTACAAAAATGTTTGTACTGACAAGAAACTGGAAACTTAATTGATGCCCATTAGTTGGAGAATGGCTGAATAATTTCTATAAGAAATGGTCAGCAGGATGGTTTCAAAGAGGCCTGGAGAGACTTACATGAACTTATGTTAAGTGAGTAGAACCAAGAGAACATTTGTACACTGTGCACAGCAACAAGATTATGTGATGATCAACTATGGTGGATATGGTTCTTTTCAACAATGAGATGAATCGGATCATTTCCAATACACTTGTGATGGAGAGAGCCATTTGCATCCAGAGAGAAGACTATGGGGACTGAGTATGGATCACAATGCAATATTTTTACCTTTTTGTTGTTTTTTTTTTTTTTTTCTTTCTCATTTTTTCCCCTTTTTGGTCTGATTTTTCTTGAGCAGTATGATAAATATGGAAATATGTTTAAAAGAATTGCACAGGTGTAGTAACCTATATTGGATTATTTGCTATCTAGGGGAGGACATGTGGGGAGGAGAGAAGGAGAAAAAATTGGTACGCAAAGTTTTACAAAGGTGAATGTTGCAGGTATTTGGAAAAATTTTTTAAAAACCCTATTATTAAAAAAAGAAAATTAAGGAGGCAGGCATTGAAAGGAGATTTCATTATTTCTAAACTCACCACCATGATGCTAACTCAAGCCTTGATTAACTCCACTTCTTTTCTCTCTGTTTGAATCAATGCTTTCCATTAAAAAGGGCAAAAAATGGACTCTTAGATCATTCCACTTAGGGTCTGTTGCCCTAACTGATTTCAGTTCCATAGAATAGGGTGCTATTATGCTGGGTCCTGGTGTCTTTCTGAATCCTTCTGTGTTTTATCTCTTCCTTTAGATTATAAATTCACCAAGTGAAGGAACTGTCTAATTATTAATTGTATCCCCAGCATTTAGCTCAGTGTCTGACATTATCATGGGGATTTAATATATGTTTCTTGGATTGGAATGGGTTAAGGGTGTGGAAGGTCCATAAAAACCCAAGCCTATCTGCGAAGGAATTGCAATTTGCATCTGTAGAGGGAGGATCCACAATAATAAAAATCAATTTTTTTTTGAAGTATTGAAAAGTCTAACCAAAAATAAATCTCAAAAGAAGTACACTTTAGAAATATACTTTTTTTTATTTTGATAATAGCTTTTTATTTTCAAATAACTATTGCTCTACTGTCATAACCTTCAAGGACACAAGCTCACCTCCATGCTATAAAGAATCATTAGAGTAGGATTTTCAATTTAGGGAAGGCATTAAAATAGATGCATTTTATGGGCTGAATTCATGGGAGGACACAGAGAAAAACTGTACAAGACAGGCAGACATGGACAGGCTGAGTCATTGGGGAGAATATTCACATTGATTAGATCATAGATTCTTTCTTAGAGTTAAAAATAGATACAGATTTTTAGGCAAATAAATTTATCACAGTATAACTGCCGTAGAATAAAATTTTGAAAAGTTATAAATTGAATTGTATTGAAATCATTTTTTCCCTTCATCTTCCTTAGTGAGGCAGTTTTTTCTTTTCTTTTTTAGTCTCTTGGAGAATTTTAATTTGTTATAAGTAGTGATCATACTTTATGTATATGTGGCCTGACTTTCTTTTGTCTTTGAGGATAGGATTCTTCTCAGTTAGAACAGTTTTCTGCCTCTGAAGTTTCTACTTCTTTCTTCCCTATATAGCTGCTGCTATTATTTGTTGATCTTCTTTTGCCATCTGTTTAACTGCTTTCTTCAGCATGCTATCCTCTCCCAAACTGTTAATACCTGTCTGCTGTTATTCTATTTAAATGTATTTGCTAAATTGCTTCTTCCCATCAGGGAGATCTTATAGAACTTTTCTAAGCACTAAGCTCAAGACTATTTCAGCTCTTTGTGAATTATACCTATAGTCATTCTCAGATTTGTTTTATTAAACCCCTTTAGCTTCCATTAACATCATCTCATTCAGTTTGTCCTGTTATTTAAATTGGTATGAGCAAACTCCTCTCAATTGCCTCTATGCTCTTCAACATTATAGCTGGGAACACTCAAATTTTTCTTAGACTTTACTTATTAAGACTACAAGGGATAGGGTAGAAATAGTGACTTTTGTCCTGTATTCCTGCAGTTGCTCTTACATATTCTTCTCTTCACAAATATGGATGCTTCTTGAAGAAAAATAATTGCAAAAATCCTTTTGTTATAGATTCCATCAGCAGCTTTCTTTATCTGGCCTTTATTTTTAATTTGTGTATTTATAATAGAATGATTCAGTTGCTTCTTGTATACAATGTTTTTTGGTTCTGCTCACTTGTTCTTCATCATTTCATGAAAGTCTTTCCATACCTTTCTAAGATCATTATGCTCATCATTTCTTATAGTAGATTTCATCACAATAGATTTTACTGCACCAAACTATGACCACCACTGCTCTCATATGTCCTCATAAATTCCTCTGATTCTTTATGTTTATTTCCAGATAAAAGTAACAGTGGTGTTAATATTTCATAGAATGTCTAAATGTAATAGGTATAGAAAAACTTGTCACTCAGCAGTTGTAGTGAAGTAAATGTCTTCTTGTCACTATCATCTCCACCCCAACTTCTCCATTTCCAGAAACCTGAAGAACCTCCTAGTTTCCAGTCTGTTTTTTTTTTTTTTTTTTTGGACAACTGTCAACTATAGAAGTCTTTCTGTTTCATGATCACAGTTACAAGCCTGTGATTTCATCCAGATAGTTACAAGTCTGCAATTTCAGCCAACTGGTTAATTTTTTTATCTTTATTTTTAAAATGCTGACTTCATTTCCTTGCTTGGCAAGCTCCTCTGAAGGAGAGGCATTTACTGCTCATCTTATTTTTTTATGAGCAGTACTTTCATAAATATTATGTTTATATATGTGTGTGTGTATGTGTGTAATTAGTGGTAGAATTTAACGAGAGCCATAAAACTTCTAGAATCAATGTTTGTGTAATCCAACTGTTGAAAATTATCCTTATCATTTGAGGAAAACTACCTTATTCCATACCACTGGAAAGGTGCTGCCTCCTCATGGATAAATTCTGAAGAATAGAGAAACAACAAAGTATACTGGAAGACACTGTGGATTTAAAGTTAGAAGACTGAAATATTAGCTTTGACTTTTGGCTAGCTGTACAGCCTCAATGTCTTCATCTATAAAAATAACTATATCTGTCCTGCCTAAGTATTTCACAGAATATCATTATGATCAAATGGCAAAGTGCTTTGAAAACTAGCAGGTGCTATTTGAATATAAAATATTGGTATGAAAAAAAAAAACAACTAAGATATTTGCTGCATAGCAAAGAAGGTTCACCTGGAGACCTGTGGACTAATTGAAATGTTTTCTAGACTTCTCTTCCTTATCTGGAAAAATAAAGAGAATCAGATTGCTTATTAGCCACCCAGAAATTTACTGCTCCATTGGAGAGAATGGGTGTTAATGAAAAATATTTAGTGTTTTTTTCCTTAACTAGTGTTATTTGTTTTCATAAAAGTTTAAATTCTTATTGAATACATCTAAAACTTGAGTTTTCTGATAAAGGGCCAAATTTTCATAGGGTTCCATTTATTGGGACCTTGAAAGGATCAAGGAAGCAAAATCTAGATTTGTGACTGACTTGCCATTGTCATGCTTGCTAAGGGAAGGAAAGAGAATAAATTATTTAATGTCTACTTTGTGCCAGATATTGTGTTTTTATAAATATAGTCTCACAATGCTATATCTAAGGAAAAGAAAATTCTTTAAAAATTGTCCCTCTTATTCAATCTTTTGAAAAATGATCTTTAAACTCAGATTTTTAAAATTAGGAACTACTTTGATACTTCATTGGAGTGATATTTGTCTGGTCCTGGCATATGCAGTGTTATGCTGCTTGTGAGAAGGCCCACATAAAAAAGCTACCCCAAGTGAAAAAAGGTCTATTCATATGCACATTAGTAAATTCTCCCTACTCTAATACAAAGAAGTTCGATTCCATATTTTGTAAAATGTTATTTTTTATTAGTACTATTACTTACATGAATACTAACAAACTTTTGTATTTCTAGTGGTGTTAAAAGATGAAATTAATTTAAAAACACTCATATTGAGTATTTTATTAACTTGAGACTTTTATTAATTCAATTGTGTTAAAACTCTGTATTTAAATAACATTCAATTTGCTTTAAAAATAAAATTTAATTGTTTTTTTTTAAACCCTGAAGCTTAAGCAGACCCCATCTAGATAAATGGGCAGACTTCTGCATATATTAACATAATTTACTCATTTGCAAGCATCACACAAGACCTAAATTTAGAATTAGTTATCCTGACACCACAGGCTTCCTTATCATTCTTGGCAGCCTGTCACCCAGGGTAATAATGCAGGTCTGTTCTTTTAAATCATAATGGCTTTTAATAAGTCTATATGTATTTGAAAGTAGATAATGGTAGGACAAAAGGATAGCATTAACTTAAGAATTAAAAATTATTTTTGTTTTCAATCTACTTAATGCTCAGTAGAGGTCAGTCGTGAAGCATGACAGAAAGAGAAAAAGAGGGATGGAAGCATAAAAATTAACCTGAGGCTAATCTAGTTCAACAACTTTAGCAAAGTAAATTGCAGCTTTTAAAATAACAGAGTCTTGTTTTTTCTTTTTAATTGTATCTTGTCAATTAGGCTCTGCCTTCAGGACCACCCAACCCTCTCCCCAAAGGAACAAAAAATATTCTGCATCTTGAATCCATCAATTTTCTTAAGGAGGTTGATAGCATGCATCGTTATTGGTCCTCTGAAATCATGAGTGATTCTTGCATTGATCAAAATTTGTATTTCTTTCAAAGTTGCTTCTCTTTATGATGTTATTTTATAAGTTGTTTTCGTTCTGCTCACTTCACTCTGCATTTACTCAGACAAGTCTCAGTTTTATGAAGTTTGTAAAATAGATATACCTTGTTTACACATTATGTTGTTCTGTCATTTGATTCTTTGTGACCCTATTTGGAGTTTTTTAGCAGATGCTGGAATGGTTAGCCATTTCCTTCTCCAGCTTATTTTTACAGTTGAGGAAATGGAGGCAAACAGGGTTAATGGCTTGCCTAGAATACATTGAGGCTAGACTTGAACTCAGTTCTCACTGATTCCAGGCCTAGATCTCTATCTCCTGTGCCACTTAGGTAATAATAACTTTAATGAGAAACACATCCCTGAAAATGTGTGTGTGTCTCTTTGACCTTTGTAAAAATAACTCTTAGATTTACATCTCCAAGGGACCTTTGAGGTCATTTAGTCCAAACCCTTTATTTTACAAATAAGCAAATTAAGACTAGAGGATCAAATGATTTGACACAATTCATGTAGGTTGAAAGTGACAGTGATGAGGAATGAGCCCAGAACCACTAATTCTGAATCTAGGGCTCCTCTTTGTATTTCAAATGTCAGAGGAACATAATTTTTAAAAAATAGTAAAATTTTTTATGTAAAGCAATGGTCCTCAAAGTGTAGTCCAAAGAATTGTTGGGATCTCTGAAATCCTTTCAGAGGGTCTACAAATTCAAAATATTTTTTATTTTTAATATAGTAAATAGCTATAAATATAACCCATGTGAACAAAAATTCTTTGAACAGATCCTCGATAGTTTTTTAACAACATGAAGATATTGAGAACAAAGGTTTGAGAATCACTGATGTAAATAATCCTATAAATTTACCTATTTAGTATTTTGACTTTTATAAAAAAGATTTTTAAAAGCAGGAACAACTTATATTTCAATTATATTTTAAATAGCATTTATAATTAAAATAATATCTTTTCCCCCCAACAGGGAAAATGAATAAATAAATATGCATATGTACATATTGATAAATACACTTATTGGAAAAAAAATGATGGTACATACAGAATTTTAGAAAAAATGGGCCTGCTACTTGACTTTGCAAGGTCATGTTTCTCATTAAATTAATAATTCAATCACTATAAAAACCCAGTATATAAATTAGTCTTAATTCCTAGGATTGCAGTTTGACTTCAGTAGCTTATCAAATAGAGTGACTCATAGGTCCTGGTTGTTTTTTAAGAGAAACAGGGGCAGAACATTTTGGAATTGCTCCCAGTCAAGGTCCATGGAAAAGATTTTGAAGGCAGCTCTGTCATTTCCCAAGAGGTATTACGCAAAAGTATAAAAATAATCCTGTAATGTTTTACTGGCATGGTCTAAATGAGAAATGTACTAATCTGATTTTAAAATTCAATGATTAAAAAAAATAAACTTACTGAATCCATTATGAATGAACACATATCCTCTAACTTCTTTTGAATCCCATTAATGTTGTATACAGTAGGTGCTCATGCTCTGTTACCAGGATCATCAGTGTTTGAGAAATTTAATACTGAGGGATAGAAGCAATGTGGTTCTCCCATGGAGTATAATTGTGAACTTGTTACTTACTTTTTCCTAGCTATGCTGTATATCTTCTAACTCTGAGTAACCTGGACTACCTTAATTAGCTGGATTAAAGGGGAAAATTTTCATACATATAAAGAAATTAGATATGCACAAAATCTATTAAAACTTGCTTCAGTTCGGTGCTGGCAAAGTCACTCAGGACCACTAAGGTGGAGAATAAACAGCTTTACAATTCAGAGAATTATGAGAGCCAGCACAACAACTTTGGAAAATATTCACTGAAGAGGGCTAATCAACAGAAAGTAAAGAAGGGCCTCTTTATTCTTTCATCAAAGAAGGGATGCTAAGCCCACTTGGCCTGTTAAGAGAAGTGGTGTTTTTGAATGCACTGGACATAGAAGCTTTTAGTAAACTGCCAATTCTCTAAGGGCTGACATGGTAAATTTGGACTTCAAAGAAAATAGACATTTTCCTAAGTCAAACATCTGAAAGACTAAAGTTGAAAAGGGGAAAAGACTGAAAAAGAAAGCAATACTTCAAATAGAGAGCTGGGGAAATAGAAGTGAGGGAAAAGTCATGTAAAAACAAGAAGATCTTGTCACTACCATCAGGGATCCATGGCAGTGGAATCACAAGACCAGGAAAGTGGCAACCATCTCCAGTCTGATAGCCCTAATGAAGCATCAATCTCTGGCCATTTGTAGCCAGTTTATGGAAGAGGAGAGAGCCCAGGGCTTTAGGATGCTGCTTCTTAGGTGGCTTTGGAACTGAATGTATTGATAGGAAAGAAAGCCAGGATTATTTGTTGGTATTAGCTCAAACTACTCTTGGTGATTGATTATTAAATTTTCAGTTTGATCTTTCAAAATACAAATCAGGGCTTGATTTATTATTTTGTTCATTGTGTAGACTTGAGAAAATGATGGGGGAAATGTTAATAGCAATGTAAACCTTACGATATATTTTGTATATTTTATTTCTTCTTCTGAAGAGACTGTTATTAAATATTTACCAATATACTAGTGACTCTTGGGAGTCTGGTTACCTGAACATTACCCTTACATAGCAGAACTTATTTTACCCTCTATTGTATATTTCTCTGGGAATGGGTTATCTTGCATCCTGCTTGAAGTCTTTGTCACATTAAAGGGCTAAGTAGTGATGATTTTGTGTTGTAGTATCAGTAACAGTTTGCATCCTTGACAATTGTCTGTGAGGGCTTTCTTGTTATCTTTTTTGGGCATGCTTAAATAATTGTTACCTCTAGAGTGAGCATTAGTAGGGGCAATTCACAATTCACAATAATTCACATTAGAGAAATAAAGCATTTACCTTGATTTAGAAAGGCCCAGATTGTCCCCTGCATCTGGGGCTATTGCTAGTTGTCTTGACTTATGTCCTTCCACCAGACTTTCTAGAGGAGAAAATGAGGCTGATGACTGAGTAGCTTTGTAGTTACTTAAAGTAGCAACTTAAATCCAGTTCAAGAGCCTGTCATCATCCTCTCTGAGAACAACAGAAGGAAAACAAAGATGGTCCTAACAATTAGACCTAGCCAATAGTAAAGCAATTTGCTCTCAGAAGTAGTAAGTTTCTGTTTCTTTTCTTTTTTTTTCCCTGGGGTAATTGGGGTTACATGACTTGCCCAGGGTCACACAGCCAGGAAGTGTTAAGTGTCTGAGACCAGATTTAAATTCCGGTCCTTCTGACTTCAGGGCTGATGTTCTATCTACTGCACCATCTAGCTGCCCCAAAGTAGTAAGTTTCTTTTGATTGATTTTTTGCCTCAGTGAAGGTCTTCAATCACTGGGTCAGGATATTTTAGAGGGGAGTTATATTTCATGTATGATTTAGACCAGATGACATCTGAAGTACCTTTGAACTCTGAAAAGTTGTGACTATGCTATTACTAATTCTATCTTATTCTCGTAAAGCAGTTTAAGCTTTTCAAAGTGGTTTTATGCACATTTTGGCTATGGAGCTACTGATACCAGAAATGAATTTGAAATTCTGGGAGGATGCTGAAACTTTTTTCAACTTCTTGGGGCTGTCAAGGTTTTGGTTCTATTCTAAGCCCAGATAAAACTCCTAGACTATCCACAATCTAGAATGTATCACTTGAACTCATACCAAGTCCCACTTGATCCCCCATAAAGTGCTGCTAGGGATCCCTAAAGTTTTTCCATTATTTAGCTTAACAATCTAAATAGTCATGGAGTGATAAGTGGGTTGCAGGAGTTATAAGACCTAGAAAACAAAGAAGTTTGTTTGTTTGTTATTGTTTTTTAAATATCAATTGACTATAATCAACTCTAATTTGTCCTGGACAAAGACTTTTTAATAACTTGGAATATAAAGTCCTTGAGGACAGATGCATCCTCTAAAATTTGTATCTCTATGCAAGGAAAACTTATGCTATCTCTAAAATACAGAACCCCAGCAGTTGCAAAATATCACTAGTTGTGTCCCCCACTAAACTGCATGTACCTCCATAATTGCTTATCAAGTAAGAACACTTGGTCACCTCTATTCCTTTCTAGCTTCCCTTATTCCCTTGAAATCAGTCATGTGATAGAGCTGATTAAAATAGACTCCTGAAAGTCAATTGTTAAATCTGCATTATGAAAATTTACTCACTGCTAGAAATTAGACCTTATTTTATTATTTTGTTGATTTTTAGACTTTAAAAATTATGGCATAATGCAGATTAAATTTAAAGTATGTCATGGGTACATCTCTTCCCCGCACTCCTCCACTTCTGTCCAGAGAGATAGTTATTGGACATTAACCAGAATATTTCTGCTTGGATCCATCTTTACGAATAAAAAGAAAAGCAACACATGAACAATTGCTTAGGTGGAAAGGAGAGGAGTAAGACCAGAAAGAGAACAGGAGAAATAGCAAGAAAGAATAGTGAAAGCAGTCATAATGCTAATCAGAAGGAAGGTAGAATTATACCTTCCTTTTATAATCATGTATTCAGACTTTCCTTACTGGTAGTTGGACTGCTGGGAATCATAGTCTCAACAGACAATGTAAGTTTCTACTTAGGGGAAACTCACGATGCCCAAAAGAACTCTGATTCCCAGAAGTCAATGCTGTTATTTCCCAGAGCCTTTGCAGGGAAAGTCCAAATACCAGGTTATACTCAGAACACCTTCTCTTTATTATTTTAAGTATTAAAGCATAAATTACCCTTAAGTAAAGATTTTGTTCATCCTTATAGATCCAGATATTTAAAATTTTTCCAGAAATCTCTGACTTCCATGAAAGGATAGAACAGTACCGTAGCAGAGAGTTTTGTCTTTATTGTCTTAAATATTTCCCAGGGAACCAGAATCCTCAGAAAAATTCCAGAATTAACCAATGCTGTTTGGGTATCACCCAGGGCTTTCCTAATCTCTGAGTGTATTTCTTTCTATTGATCTGGATCAAGAGAGGTCTTTGAGACCTGCTCTGATCTGAAACTATACAAACAAAGAATTGGTCACATAAATATGTATGTGTGGAAGGAGTGCAGAGCAGCTTCTCTAGGGTTCAACAGAGCCCTATGACTTTATAATAATGAATGTGTGAATATGCCTGTCAGGTGTCTGGAAGTGAAGTTTAATTGGAAAAACATTGAACTTAGAATAAGAAGCCCTCAGTCTAAGGTATCTAAATTTGAATTTGAGTCCTAGCTATATTCTTAACTGTGTGACCATGGGTAAGAGGCTGAGGCTGAACTTCTCAGATCTTCACTTTCCTTGTCTATTAAGTGGGTTGGATTAGATTTTCTTTAAGGTCCTATCCAGCTTCTACAATCTTATATTCTTAATTCTCATATTTATTTTTGACTTACACTACTTATCCCACTGCAACTAATGGGACGAAGGCTTCATATTTCTTCTTTCCTCACCCCAACCCCCTTCTTGTAAATATGTGTATTGTAGGCTTATTTTTGGGTGTCCCTTTCTTTTTTATAATAGCTTTTTATTTTTAAAAATACATACATATGTATTGAACTACCTGCCATCTAGGTGAGGGGGTGGGGGGAAGGAGGGGAAAAGTTGGAACAAAAAGTTTTGCAATGTTCAATGTTGAAAAATTACTCATGCATATGCTTTGTAAATAAAAAAAAGCTATGATAATAAAAATAATTTTAAAATACATGCAAAGATAGTTTTCAACTTTCACCTAGCAAAATCTTGTGTTCCATATTTCCCCCCCTTTTTTCCCATCTCCACTAGACAGCAAGTAATCCATAGGTTAAACATGTATAATTCTGCACAATATATTTCCACATTTATCATGCTGCACAAGAAAAATAGATCAAAAAGAAAAAGAAAAATGAAAAAGAAAAAACAAACACGCAAACAACAACAATAAAGGTAAAACCACTATTTTGTGATCCACATTCAGTCCTCTCTCTGGACACAAATGTCTCTCTCCATCAGAGAGAATTCCCTCTCTTCCATCTATGAGAATTGGCCTGAATCACCTCATTGTTAAAAAGAGTCAAGTACAGGTATCATTTTCTAACAATTATCTATGTACATTTGCAGAGTATGCAGAGTACTCTGGGAACTCAGTAAAGTAGTTCTGGAGGACTAACTATCTCAGGGATTTATGATGAGAAGCTATAAGAAGAGCATTCTGTCCCTGTTCTTAGACTCCCAGGTTTATTATTTGAAGTGCTAACAAAACATAAATGCCTGTAAGGAGGGATTACATTTTTCCTTATGAACCATATAAACTTAATTGCCGCTTACTCTTCTCTCACATGTTTCCTTCCTCTTATTTAGAGAAGAAAATAAAGGAAAATATCCTCACATAATTACTGCCCCTCTTTTGCCTGGTGAGTGAGTGTGTGTGTGTGTGTGTGTGTGTGTGTGTGTGTGTGTACTTTGAAAAAACAGTGAGAGTTGCCAGCAGGGACTCCTTGGGGACTTTAAGAACATCAATCAGTAGAAAGTGTTTTGTCTGTGCCAGGGTAGACAAAAGGGCAAATTAGAGGAGTGTCTGGCCATGTGCCATTGGCTGGGATTAAGGGACGGGAGAATGAGTTAATTCTCAATGACTATATCCATTTAGTATCATGGAATTTAGAGCTGGAAGGAGCCTTAAAGATTAGTCTCTGCAAATCCCTCATTTGGCAGATAAAGAAACAGACCCAGAGAAGGGAGGTGGTTTGTCTAGGTCCTCCTAAGTGACAGAGTTGGACTTCAAATCCTTCTTTCTGTCCCTCCCATTTCCCCACTCTCTCCCCATTTCCCCTCCCATAACCCAGCTGTGCCCATGCAATTACTGGTGCCAAGTGTGTCTGGCAGGGAACTGTAATAATTGTCAGTGAGCAGGCTTGAGGTTCCAAAGTGCATCCAGTTCGGTAGTGAGAAGATTACCCTCCATCCCTTCAGCTGCTTCCAGGACACAAAAGGACCAGGCTGCAATTCAGGTGGTAAAATGCTGCAAACTGCCACCAGGTGGCAGCTATGTGCCAAGGACAAACGGAAGCAGCTCTGTTTAGGAAATCCACTGCTGGGATGGAAGGTGCCTGGGAAGATTTGCTAAAATCAAAAGAAGTATCAGAGTTAAGCTTGAATTCCCAGAAGTCACAGGTTATAACCTAGCAGAGAAGAGGATAAAATTTCTCTTTTGTATTTTACATTTCAAGTGTCTAGTGCAATGTCTGGTACTGATTAGTTGCTTAATAAATGCTTTTTCATTCGTTTATTCATTGGGAGAAGCAGGAGTAGGGTAGGTAGCCTTGGGAAACACTCATGTCTCAATATTTCAAAACATCTGAAATAAGGGCTAGGAATAAATAAGTTACCAGAGAAAGCCCAGGGACAGTGTCCAAAGCAGAAGCCAGAATAGCTGGCACGCCTGTTAAAATTACAGGGAACTGAGCCAGGCAGGAGTGAATGCTACAGCAAATTCCTTCCACAAAGCTGGCACTCAGGAGCAGAGTGGTATAACAAAAAGCATACTGGTCTCAGAGTCGGGCAAAGCCTGGACTCTGATTCTTTCTTTAGCACTAGAGGTGTTAGTCACTTAACCTCATTATGCTTGGTTTTCTCTGTCTATGAAATGTGGATAAAAATAATTGTTGTCCTTCATTTTTGAAGGGGACTAT
Organism: Antechinus flavipes; assembly: GCF_016432865.1. Lineage (NCBI taxonomy): Eukaryota > Metazoa > Chordata > Mammalia > Dasyuromorphia > Dasyuridae > Antechinus > Antechinus flavipes. Next base: position 461,421,353 of record NC_067398.1, on the reverse strand, counting down.
AACATCAGGGATGCTATAATATGCAAGTGAATTGCATTTAAGAGAGGGAGGGATGTGCAAGGTCCCCTGCCTCACTTTCCCCTCCAGAGTCATCTGGGTCCAGTGGCCAGATGTAGATCAAGATGACTGGAGATGGAGCTGGAGCTGGATGCCGTGGGAGCCTTAGCCTTTTAAAGCAATCTTCAACAGGTCTCAGTTTGACTGAGATTGTACCCATTCAGTGATTAAAGTTAGATAACAATTAAGGCAAAGAATGGCCTCTTTCACTTAGTAAAAAAATTCTTCCTTTTCCAGATTCAATTATTTTAAAAACAAATGTAGTATTTACCTCAAGAAAGTTGTTGGGAAAATCAAGTCTTGTATAATAGATGTAGATTTGCAAAATTTAAAACACTCTATAATACTGCAATCATTATTATCTTACATGGAAGCAGTGGGATACAGTGGGAAAAACAGTGGCTTTACCTAGTCAGAGGACCTGGATTCAAATCTTGCCTTTGCCATTTACTACCTGCATGATCCTGAGTAAATCACTTAAACTTTTTAAGTAGATACCAAGCACGAGGGTGGTTTCTGAGGTGATGTCCTGCTTAATACATTTCTATGATCTTGATACCCTTAGCCAGCAGGAGAAAAAGATCTCCAAGTTTGTTTTACAGCTGGAAAGACTTTTCCAGATAATGTTAATCAAAAAACAATGATTGTAGAGGAATGGACAATATTAGACTGCTCTACATGACTAGGGAGGTGAATGATGAGGTCTAAACATGGGTTACCTAAATGAAATTCGGGTTTAATTGAGGTCTAGAGGCAGGTTCGGGGTACAGGGAGTCAAATAGAGCTCCCCTGCAATCCCCTTGGGTTTGGTACAAGAATACTGAGTTAAATAAGGTCTAGTGGTGGGGCGAGTTCCCATAAAGGAATATATTGGCCCGAAAGCTAGATTGATAAAAGAGGTTTATTATGGGGTTTGGAAGTAAGGTTAAAGTATAATTAAGGAAATAGGTAAAGGTAGAGATAAGAAGGGCACTGGACACAGAGTTCCAGCGGACAGAGGGTCATGGCATGTCAGGCGTAAGGCTGGCATGTTTGGAACCTCTGCAAAGTGGGGGTCCCAGCTTGGCTCTTTTATAATGGGAGATTTAGATAGAGGGGCCTGTGGGTGTAGTCTCAAGTTGGCTCAGTCCAGGTAAGGCTGGGATAGGCCCAGATCTTCTATTGGAATTCAAAGGGACTAGGATTTGTGAAACAAAAGGTCCTTGATTGATAATTACATCAACTAGGAGGGGTTGGGAATCAGAAAGAAAGGAATCTTAAAGGGACCATACCTGCATCAGTAAATATATATATAATGAAACTCATTTATCTGAGTTAGCAGCAAGCACAGTTTCTCAATGGCATGTACATCTTCATAAGTGTGAACCAGTCCCTATCATAGGCTCATGTCTTATGGATTTATCCATTGTTATTATTAATTGATTTTGCTTCCAGAGAGCTACTAGAAGGCTCAGCTTGAATGAGCTGCCCCATATCTTTCTTTAGGCCAAAAATCCAAAGGAAACTGAAAAGGGAAGGACATCTTAGATGCAAATATTAAATGGAAAAATAACAGCTTGAGAAAGTTTAGTGGCAGAGCCAGGACTACAACCCAGGTCTGTTGATTCAATCACTTTGGGTTTCTTCCTAGACTGTCTGTCATGCCTGGAATGCTCTCTCTCCCTGTTTTCACCTCTTGGTTTTCATGGAAACCAGACAGATCTAATCTGAGCCCTTTCCTGTCCCCTCTCCTCTCACTTATTCATATGGTTAATCCTCAATTTTCAAGGGGAATGTTCTTAGAAAATGGCATAAAAGGAAAAACCTCATGTTGATACATTAAATCTATTGGAAATCAGGGGTTAGGTTTCTATGATTACGAAAAACTCTAATCTTTTGCTAGAGATTGCTGAAGATACACTTTTCTGCATAAAATTCTTTATAACAAAACATTAGCACAGTAATATGAACAAAACCAACTCATTTATCCACAAACTTAGCCAATTTTCCATTTTATCAATTCCCTTGTTGCACACTTGAAAGATTACCTCAGCATTTTCTGGAGCAGATTCACAAACACTCTTATGAATATTTTCCTCCTTTTTGTGGATATAACCAATTATTGATTCAACACCAAACTCCCAGCTGTCTGTGGATGTAGACATTCTGGCACCAAGTTTATCTAACACCTTTATTTTCTCACTAAACTACATCATTGACTTTGTACCCTTGGGCTTAGAGCCCAAAGGACTTGCACTGTGGTTTGAGGGTATAATTGTAATGCAAAACTCAAGTTTTAAAGGCCATTAATGAAAATATGCAATGAATGCACGGGGAACTTTTTGACTCTGCAATAGGAGGAAGAAAAGCACCTAATAGGATAATAGCCACTCCATAAACTTGCATGCATGGTTCCTCTTGTTTTTTTTTTTTTTTTTTTTTTTTTGCAAATCACTGAGAATGTTTGGTGAAAATGAGGTAACTAATAAAATCATAGGGCTTTGTAAAAGTCTGAAAGTTAAACACTCAAATGTTGAGGATTGATTGTACATCCCTGATACTGTATATAGCTGATATGTACCAAGTTGTATAAATCTGGGCTCAGACTTGCCTGTTTTCTCCCCCATTAGAATAGGAGATCCTTGAGGGCAGAGAAGGTGTTTTTGGCTTACTCTGTATCTCTTGCACTTAAGCTAGGATATTCAAGGAAGATTGGCACTTCTGATGGCAGGGATTGCACCCTTGGTATCTACCTGATACTCAACTTCACTTGTAGCTCCAAGAATTATTAATTTTTTTTAAAACACGTGCATTGAAAATTTTTAACATTTCACTCTTGCACAACCTTGTGTTCCAAAATTTTCCCTTCCCTTTCCCCTACCTTCTCCCTAGATGGCAAGTAATATATGTTAAACACATGCAATTCTTCTATACATATTTCCACAATTATCATGCTGTACAAGAAAAATCAAAAGAGAAAAAAATGAGAAAAATAACAAAATCCAAGCAAACAACAATAAAAAGTGAATATATTATGTTGTGATCAACATTCAGATCCCACAGTCCTCATTCTGAATAAAGATGGCCCTCTTCATCACAAAACCATTGGAACTGACCTGAACCATCTCCTTGTTGAAAAGAGACATGTTCATCAGAAGTGATCATCACATAATCTTGTTGTTGCCTTGTATAATTGGGTACAATGTTCTCCTGGGTCTACTCACTTAATTTAGTATCTGTTCATGTAAGTCTCTCCAGGCCTTCCTGAAATCATCCTGCTGATTGTTTCTTAATAGAACAATAATATTGATAGGGTAATTCCTGACTAAATCTTGTTTTTACCATAAAGAGTAATTTGGTGAAATAAAGAAAAAACTAGGGCATTGGGAAATCTATATTCCAATTGACTTAGGCACCACTTTGGCAGACTTGTTGGCCAGTATTAATCCAGGGACATGTATGTCCAGGGAAGGGGTCCCAATATCTTTTTGTAAAGCTGGGAAAAAAGCAGCAGATATTTCATTTTTTTAAAATTGTGAATAGATCTGGCCATGTCATCACTCTGACTCAATCAACTCCATTTGTTCCCTCTCATGTACAGGATCAAATATAAAATACTCTGGTGCTCAAAGCTTCATAATCTAGCCTCTTTTTCCATCCCAGTCTTCATACATCAGAGCACAAGTCCTGGAGTCATGAAGGGCTGGAATGAATTCTAACCTCAGATATTTACTGGCTGTGTGTCCTGGGCAAGTTGCTTCATTTCTATTTGCCTCAATTTTCTCATCTATAAAATGGAGATAATAATAGCACTTGTTTTGCAGGATTGTTGTGAGAATCAAATGAGATAAATGTAAAGCTCTTAGTGAAGCAATGGGCATATATAAATTTAGCTAAATCATCATCGTTATCATAATCAACATCATCGTCATTTATTCCCTGACACAGTTCCAGTAACACTGGCTTTTTTTCTCTTCCATAAAGAAGACTCTCAATCTCTCATCAAGACATTTTCATCTCTGGGCATTTTTTCTGACTATTCCTCATAACTGGAATACTATCCTTTCTCAGCTCAGAGCCAGATTAAAAAAATCAAACAAACCAATCCTGGTGATTAAACTAGAAACCAGAGAATGTATAAGAATATAACCCATATATGTTCTGAGAAAGGACTAAGATTTCCCTTTCTAAAGAGTGGATGAAAGTAGACAGTGAGTATTATAAGTAAACAATCAGAATTAAAGCTTCAGGTTTGGGTAGGAAATAATACAAATTAATTAGCATGGAGGTAATGTTATGCCCCAGTTCTCTTTCATTGTCCTGACTCAGTTTCCCTGTACTAGTTTCCCTTGTCTCAGTTTCCTTAACTATTCTGTCTCAATCCCCTTAGTTGTAAACCCTTCTCTGGGCCATTAAGACTGAGGACCATTTGCTCTAGGGTTATAAATTAGCAAGACAAACAAGAGAGTAGACCTCCTGATTCTTTTCTGTCCTCAAGAATTTACAATATCTCTCTAAAATATTCCAAGATACCTCACTGATATCTTTTTCTCTGTGTATTCAGACATCCTGTCTCTGGGTTTTTAGGATTTATGGCCTCCCCCATCCTGACAGAAGTTTTCCCTTGCTTCTCACCCCTTCCTTTGTTTAGAGAAAAGGTATTTAAGAAGTTGGGGTTCCTCCATTCATTGCTGGAGGCTGGCGGCTGTATGCTGGATGCTTTGAGATGACAGTCTCCTCTAGCCCTGGGACCAACATGGATTCCTTGGTCCCAGTATATCTTTATCTCTGTCTGACTGCATAATTTGAGACAAGAGTCCTGTCTAGTCAATTATACTCTCCCATTAATAAAGTATTAAAAACTCTCTAATCCTTCTCCTGCCTCAGTTTCTCCGGCATTACAGTAAAACCCTTATTAGTTGGTCCTGGGGTTGATACTTAGAAATCTGACTTAATCCCTTAATGAAGGAAGAGAATATTTGGTCAGTTCTTTACAAAACAGGAAGACCAGAGGGGCAAAATCTGTCATGAAAATCAAGAGTGGGTCAGTAGTAGAAGAGACAAATACTTCTGACTCTTAGGCTATGGTTGATAGTGGAAAAGAAGGTATAGAGGAAGTAGTAGTTGTGTTGAGCACAGGGTCCATATCTATGATTGCTTCTAGAGTAACGAGTTGTACTGGCAGCCAGGTTGTGCTCTGGATAGATCATTGGGCCAGGAATCAGGAAGAACTGAGTTTAAATCTTGCCTCAGACATTTATTAATTCTGTGGCATATTCTCAGTTTTCTAATATGCAAAAAAGGAGGATATTATGATCATTAATATTGATCATAATATGATCATAATATGATCATATTTATAGCATTACTATAAAAATGCTAAATATTGTATCGCTAATGGTGGTGATGGGGAGGACAATTAGGTTGCACAGTGGATAGACCACCTGGCCTGAAGTGAGGAAATGCTAAATTTAAATCCAGACTCAGACATTTACTAGCTGTGTGACCCTGGACAAGTCACTTAACCTGTTTGCTTCAATTTCCTCACCCGTAAAATGAGCTGGAGAAGAAAATGTTAAACTATTATAGAATCTTTGTTAAGAGGGGCTTACTAAGAGTGGGACTAGGGTTCAACAAAACAACAATGACTATGACAATGATGTGTGTGTGTGTAAAGTTTAATGTGAAGTCATTTTTTTTTTTTTTTAAACAATGAAGCCTGGGTCTTCCAGGGAAGCTTTGCACAGTTTTAAATCTGCAGAGGCAGATTTCAAAATGAAGTAAAAGTTTCTCGACAAAGCAATCCAAAAAATAATAACTAGTATTTATATAGTGTTTTAAAAGATTTGCAAAGCATTTTACAACTAGTACCTCAATTGATTTTAATTGAATGAGTAGTATTGCAACTCCTGTTTTACAGATTAAAAAGAAATATGATTGGGATTCAGTTGGTGCTCCTCAATGAATGTTTTCAAGCAAAGACAGGAATTAGATATATTACAGTTGAATTGTGTTCAGGTATAAGTTGGGCTCTAAACTTTTCCTTGCAGTTCACATTCATCTGGAGTTTTGTGATTCTGTGAAAGGCTGGTTTATCAAGAAACTATGGTTCTGTGAATAAAGTAGTTTGCCTTAGTTATAAAGGTACATAAAATGACTCCATTAGCAGTGAGATGGATATGGACTCTTTTAAATCCTTTGGGGCTGTTATTGTCCAATTTTTTTTTTTTTTATATTGGGACCAGGTTCTTAATAAAGAGTCATTTACTTAGTTTCATTACAATAATATCAAGTTTCTATTTTCTACAAAATTGAAGAACACTTCAATAATTAATGATGAGGTTAACAAAAAAAAATGATAGCAAACTGGGTCTCAAATACTTCCATAATTCTTTTGTCTGTTTTAGAGAAAATAGAAGGAGTGAAAAGATGGTTAAATTCTCAAGCATCATCAACCATGTTTGGATGGAAAAAAATTATATAAAGAGAAGTCCAACAGGAAATGGAGAAATATATAGCTCATGTCCATGGGTGTCAACACATTGTAAATGAGGAATTATAAGGAAAAGTGGTAAAAATGAAATCACAAGAGAAATATATAATTCTTTTCCTCTTTCCCCTCTCCCCATTCTCTAGTGAATGTGGGATAACCAGGATAAGTGGTGGATAGCTCAATTATGTGTTATATTCTTATAAACATATTGTCAAAAGAACATTAATAAAAGCCCTTAGACTTAAGGGGACTGCTTGTGACAGATCTACAGGTAGACTTGGACAAAATTTTCTCAGAATGGACAGCAAAGATGGGTTATGATATACATTAAGGAGGGAATACTCATATCTACAAGATTATAGATCTGTTGGAATAACAGAAAACGCCTTTGAAGAGGAGAAATAACTGATAGATATGTATAATTTTTTCTATCTCCACTAGCTAATAACCATCTTAATGGGTTTAAAGGGAACAAGGGGGAAAAGTATCATGGAATGTCTGATCTGATGCCCTTTCATGGTGAGCAAAAGCTTCTGGTAAATGTGTTCTCAATTGGAATTGTGAACTCTCCCTTTTAAACACTAACACGCTAACCCACAAATTAAACAATTCATGTTTCTGTAACATTTAATATAAGGACATCAACATTTCCTGCATTTGTCTTGTACTATTATGGAGAGATAGACAGGAAACACTGTCCAGACCAGAAGCACAGATGATTAATTATATTGAAGAATCAACCAAATTCAAAATAAATCTCCTGTCTTATCTCTACCTACATCTGTCCTGAATTAATGACAGGCTAATAATATTCATCTGCCCTATCTCCTATGAAACAGCAAATGCCATTTTCCAGGGCTCTTCAGAACATCTGCTGATGCTACCGAAACAAATCCTAGTGTAATTAGGCACTTCTAATGTAAATGTTTAATGTAGGCATGTGATCATCTTCTGATTACACTGCAACTGCATAAAAACAGGACATAATTTAACTTTAAGCTTGTAATTAGCACAAAGTGTTCTTATAGTAAATCAACCCCTCTGCATTTTGACAATGACTTGTGTTTGATCCTAGTAAAATTAGGTCTTAATAAAATTAAGATAAACTAAAATAATAACAAAGTCAGTACCATGTAAGTTATTTATGAAAAATAAATAACTCCAAACCATCTATTTAATGTCAGACCTGATTTCCTCCTCCTCTCCTCCTCTTCCTCCTCCTTCTCTTCTTTCTATTCCTGTTCCTCATAATAATAATAACTAGCACTTATATAATGTTTAAAAGGGTTTGCAAAGCATTTTACAACTATTATCTCAATTGATCTCAATTGACCTCAACTGAATGAGTTTTACAGATTAAAAAACTGAGACACTGAGAGTTTAAGTGACTTGGTCAGGATCATCCAACTAGAGAAATAAGTGAAGTAGATTTAAACTCAGGTCTTTTTGATTACAAGTTCTGCATTTTATCCACCATGTCCCCTAGTCACCTCAATCATCAATGAAATGAGTTTAGTAATAATGTCCACAATACCTCATAGGATTGAATAACAAACTCATTGGCATCTCTTCCTTTTTCTCATCTTAAATTCATTCTCCTAGTAATACTATTATCTATTAAATTCCTGTCACACTTTGGAATTTCTTTCCTGGTTGGTATTTCATCACTTAAGTTTTGCATACTCACACTTTCAGTCCCCTAGGTATTTAAGGTTTTTCATATCTGTTCTGTCCTCAAAGAGGGAGAAGGGAGGCTGAGGTCAATATATTACAGTTACATCTAAATTTAGTGTTTCTAAATTCCTTTCCTCCTCCTCTTTCTCCTCCTCCTCCTTCTCCTTTTCCTCCTCCTTCTTTTCTTTCTCTTCCTCCTCCTCCTCTTCTTCTTCCTCCTCTTCTTCCTTCTCTTCCTCTTCCTCCTCTTCCTTCCTTACATAGGTAATGGTTATAAATTACAGGGATCAAAGTAATAGGAATTGGGTAGACAGAGAATAAGAAGATCAGCAATGAAAGAACTAGTAAACAAAATGAAGTTTATGATATCTGAGAGAATCTTGAGGTGAATGAAGCAAACCTTTGCAGATCCTGTATTAAAGTCAAGCCTTCTTAGTTGATTGCAATGCCAAGATTTGTGCTGGCTGGCAAAACCCGAAGTAGAAATTTTACAAAAATTCTATTATATAAACTGAAACTCTTCTGATAAAACAGATATGATTTATTTTTCTAATGTTGACAGAGAAGATGATGTATTTACTCACTATTATCATAAAATAACTCACATTTCTCTATTGCATTCACAAGTGTGCATAGTACATTTCATAAGATTGTTTCACCCAAGCAACTTTATTTTTAATTTAAAAAAAGGTGAACATCTTTTGAATACTCATTCATAAAAGGAATTTATTATTTTATCAAACAAATTAAAATGACTAAACTTTTTTTGAGATAAGCAACTCAACTTTTCTTAAAAATATACAAACTTTGTACTTTGTGAAGGGCTACTGTAGTAAAGATTGGTCCATAGACAATGTTTTGATATTGGATAATGCTTTCTTTCACAAGGTGCAAATGCTAATTGTAGAGGACAAAGTTGCAATTTTCACGGGAACAGTATTTAAAAAAAAACAATTCTGACTTTTGGAGATTGAAATAAATCTGCATCTCTGGAAGTATGGATGGCATTGGTCAATCAACTCTTCATGGTCACTACTTTTGAGTCCTTTATTCAGGACTTTTTTCCTGAATGATGCAAGACATTCATCTTATAACTAGGCAGTTTACACAGATATCATCCAACTACTGTGACATTAAAGACCTGAAGCCACAGAATTGTTAAACTGAGAAAGCTTACTGTTTATTGCAGTTTTTGAAGTATAGAAATTCTATTTTTTTTCCTTTCTAGAATGTGTTGATCATAATACCACATCTTGTATCAGTTGACCTTGATTGCCTTTGGAGAAATAGAAAAATGGAAAAAATAGTCAAGGAATAAATTAATAGTTTAGAAAACAATTTAAAGATTATGAAGAAACACAACAATAATTTATGTGACATGTTACCTATGAATTTTAAAATGTTTTTTCTATAACAAATTACGACTTATTGGTTACCTCTAAAATGATGTGATCTAGAGAGAGGTCTCCTTACTGCCCTTCTTGTCTACACTCTGGTCCTTATACAGATTCTGCTTCTCCCTCATGGATTCTTCCTCCCACTTTTACTTTCCAACCTAGAACTGGATAATGGACAAACAATGGCCAAATAGCACACAGTGGTCATAGAGAGATCCTTTTGGACTTCCATTGAGCTACACCATACTTCTCCTAGTCTCTAATCCAGTGTCCACAATTTTTTTTTCTTTCTTTCTGTCTTTTTAGGCTGTCTTAGATTAGAGGTAAAAAGGACTCATTATGTATTTTTGTTGGTTTTCCTGTTCAAAATTTGCTTCCTTTTTTTTTTTTTTTTTTTTTTTTTTGACTGTCATAGAGAAATATATTAGGAGAGCTAGGCAAAAATGCTAACTTTTACTGATATGCAGATACTACACTATCCTTGCTTCTAAAAACCTCTGCCTGGACCTCTAGTCTGGGCCTGCTGATGATAGCATTTCCTCACCAATATGGACATATTGGATATTATAGATCAGATCCTAGGTTTACTTCCCTGTCTTGTGTAGACCTCCCAATCAGCTAATTATTAATGGCAACTCTCATTGGAAATCCAAAAATCCATTGCCAAGCATTTTTATTACTTGAGCATGATCTTGTACCTCTTGTGCCAAAGCACTAGTTTCCTTTCTAATTCTTGCTTCCATGGCTCTTTATTTCTCTTCCAATTTTCTTCTCAAGTGTTCTCATTTTATTTGTAAGAAAAATGAATAAATATTTTATTTTATTTTATTTTGCTGAGGCAGTTGGAGTTAAGTGACTTGCCTAAGGTCAGATAGCTAGGAAATGTTAAGTGTCTGAAATCAAATTTGAACTCAGCTCCTCCTTAATTCAGGGCTGTTGTTCTATCCCCTGTGCCACCTAGCTGCCTGTTAAATTCTTTTAAAAAAAAGTTTTGCTCCATTTCTTTTTGGAAATCTAGTTGAACTTATGCCCAAAACTGTGCTTTTCTCTGAGGCTTTCTTGTTGATTCTTTGGAGTAATTGCTGCATTCTTGTCTTGAATATTCTTTGATTCATCAAACCTTTTTATGTTGGGATTTTTTTTTTTTTTGTCTGTTAACTCATTTTTTCCAGTTTATTTCTTGATTTTGTTCTTATTGTTAAGGCTTGGATTTTCACATTTCTGGAGGGGAAGTCTAAGCTTGTTCTGTTGCTGTTTTCTGAGGATATTGGATATTGTCTCCAGAATCCTGGGGACAATTTGGGTGGAGATCTTTGAAGTTTAAGTTCTCCCAAAGTGATCTGAAGTCCGAAAGTTTATCAGCTAAGGGATCTGAACAACAGTGGATTCACAGAATTTTAGACTTTCTTTTGGTTTGGTTTTCTTTCCTAGTTATTCCTGATTTGTTTTTTCACTTTGGGCTAGATACTAGAAGGAGACCTTTTCCTGCTCCTAGATTTTGAGCTTACTTTTGAACTTGAACTTTTCTTCCCAGAGCCTCTCTACCCAAGAATGACTTACTTTGGCCAGAGGCCATCTTCTTTCTCCATTTGCCCTGAATCTGTAACTTGTAATTGGATAGTGGATGGCAAAGCTGCCTGTAGGTACTCATTGCCATTGTGCTCTGGTTTCTGTCCAGGAAGACTCTGGTATGTGTCTGAGATGTCCTTTTGCCCTTGTAAATGGTTTTTCCCTTGCACCGGAATGCTCTCTGAGTCATGGACTCCTGACTAGACTCTGTCCCTATTGTCCATGCACAACTTGATTTTCCTTATACAGTGACCAGGGCTAAAGAAATTTTTTTAATGGTTTTTCTATCTGAATTTGATCTGGTTTTCTAGATCTGTTTGAAGAAATTTTGGTGAAAATAGGAGAAGATCTCACTGCATTGCTTCCTGCTACTCTATTATCTTGGCTCTTAGGTTATATCTTATTGCTGACCTTCCATAATCACTGAATGTTTAGGAGTAAAATTAGGAACATAAAATTGACATTGATGAAAATGTGACCGATTTAAAAGTAAAGGACAACCAAAAAAAAGGAAAATGTAATTTGTTTTTAGAAGTAGCTGAATTCAAAATACTACTGGGTTGATTATTTCTGTGGTTAAATAAAAAGTAGTGCTATATATTAGTATTGGAAGACTGGGCAGAGTGAGGGCTACTGGTAGACAGCCAAACTTGTACAACCTCTTACAAAATGTCTTCAGGTTGGTTAGGAAGGTTTCAAGTTTTTCTGAAGTAAGTTTTCTTAACCTCTTTGTGTCATAGATTCCTTTGGCAATCTAATGAAGCCTATTTTTAGAATATTCTCTAATGGACTCTTTTCTCAGAATAATGTGCTGAAATGCATAAAATAAAATATATAGAAATGTAAAGGAAACAAATTACATTGAAATAAAGTCATTAGTTTTTAAAGTTCACATATTCCTGCTTAAGAACCTCTATTCTAAATAATCATCAGGTGCAGGTGATTGGGGCTGAGAAAAACTGGGGATGAAATACAAAGTTTAAAAAGAATAATGTATTCTAGGTGGAGATATGTATGGTCTTATTGAAAAATTTTCTAGGGAAGAGTAGTACAATTTAGTCATCCTAGTGATATTAGGGGAGGCACTGTTCTAGGCTGTGATTGATATGCTCAGTTAGCTTGTAGGGCTGAGGTTGATAGGCCAATTAAGTTTTTATTTGAAATGCAATGAATAGAATGATTCAGAAATCCCAGATAAACTTGGGTTTTTGGTTTAATATAAGCTAGGAGGAAAGTTTGTTGAGTTGAAAAATTCTTTGCATTAATTGAGCCTCTCTAACAGAAGTGGGAGATAGAACATGGAGCAGAAAGTGTAGACATGGAGTAGAAACATTTTGGAGGATATCATCCTCTCTCCTCCTCAAAAATGTTATTCCGATGCTTCATTCTGATATGTAGGTTACCCTAGTATGCCAAAACTATGCTAACAAAGAACAAATCTTAGAAGCTTTTGACAAAATGTAAAGGTTGAGAATATGTGCCTATTCTCTGAAAACTAGTCTAGGTATGGTGAGAAAAGTTTCAAGCTTACTAGGTTAATCACAATAACTAATAAATACATAGAGGAACTATGATCAATATTGATGGAAGGATCTCACACACCAGTGAAATCAAAGATCCTTTATACTAATCCTACTAAGGTAATGTATTGACTAGGCAAGAGTGTTGAGGAATGATGAAATCCATAGTCCACTAGATAAGAAGGAACTGGGCTAGCCCTATCAAATTTCACAAAGTTCTGTTATGTAACAGAGACAATGAGTAGAACATAGTTAATACTGCTTTCAAGTTAAAATATGTCAATCATGCAAGGTCAGCCACTAATTCCTGTGAACTATCAGGAATTATGGTCTTGTGAGTTTTCATGACCTGCTAGTGAAAGATCTTATATATGACCAGTCCCAAGCAAGGGCAGGGCTCTCAATCAATAAATTAGTCAAGACATTTCATCTGGCTAAGTTGTGATCTGTAAGGTTACTGGAGGATCCAGGGTTTAGTACTACATAAAGTTGGAACATAGTGGGGAGATCTAGAATTAGTTGGGCCTCTGTGGCTTAACCCCAAGTTTTAGAAACTGGGGTACAAATGGTCCTGCAGAAAATCCTATTATTTTAGGATTTAGCTATTTCCCCTTATCTTTTTTGTCTTGGGACCCCATGAAGAATATACAATGAAGTATCCAAACTGATCTCAAAATAGACAGATGCACTTTAAAAGTATCATGTATATACTGTGCTAGATATTAGGAAGACAAAGAAAAAAATTAAACAGTTATTGCCCTCAAAGAGTTTATACTTTATTAGGGAAGACAGAATATACACATATACATATACACAAATGTTAAACATACATATGTACATATAAACACATATAATACAAGAATATTTATATATAATATTTCTTTATGTGTATATGTGTGAGTGTATACAAAATAGATTTACATAGACACAAAGTAATTTGAAAGAGAGACTAGGAACTAGGGAGATGAGAAAAGGTTTTACATAGAAGATGGTGCTTAAGCTGAGTTTTGAAGTGTAAAATTGAAAATTGATTTTAATTCTATTTTGCTAACACTCAAGCTAGATTTAATATTCTTTTTCCCAGTTCCTTTTTTTTTTTTTTACATAGCCTTATTTACATATTTCCACATTTATCATGCTACACAGGAAAAATCAAATCAAAAAAGAAAAAAAATGAGAAAAAACAAAAAGCAAACAAACAAAACTGAAAAGGTTAAAAAAACTATATTGTGATCCACATTCAGCTCTTTTTCTAACTGCAGATGGCTCTTTATCACAAGTCTATTGGAATTGACCTGAATCACTTCAATTGAAAAAAAGCCACGTCCATCAGAATTGATCATAGTTGTTGTGTACAATGTTCTCTTGGTTCTACTCACTTCACATTAGCATCAATTCGTGTAAATCTCTCCAGGTCTTTCTGAAATAATTCTGCTGATCATTTCTTATAGAACAATAATATTCCATAACATTCATATACCATAACTTAGTCATTCTCCAATTGATGGGGATAGATCCAATTTCTAGTTCCTTGCCACTACAAAAAGGGCTGCTAAAAACATTTTTTGCCCATATGGGTCCTTGTCCCTTTTTATGATCTCTTTGGGAAACAGACCCAGTAGAGACACTACTGGAGTTGTGGCATATGAATGCAATGGAATACTATTGTGCAATAAGAAATGATGAATACACAGATTTCAGAAAAACCTGGAAAGACTTGTATTACATGAGAAGAACCAAGAAAATATTGCTGACCATCTCAGCAACATTGATGATCAGCTATGACTCTTCTTAGCAATACAGTGATCCAAGACAAGTACAAAGGATTCCTAAAATGCTATCCATAACTAGAAAAAGAACTGATGGACTTGAAATGTAGATCAAAGAATATTTTTTCACTTTCTTTATTCTTTCTCGTGTTTTTTTTTTTTTCTCTTTTAATTCATTTCTTCTTTCAGAACTGTGATTAATATGGAAGTATGTTTTACATATTAGCACATGTATGAACTAGATCAAAATGTATACCTTCTTTGGAAAAGGCAAAGGAATGAAGGAAGTGAGAGAGAAAACTTTGGAACTCAAAATCTTGTTAAAATTAATGCTAAATTTTTTTTGTAATATATCTGGGGAAAATAGAATAGTAGTATATATTTAAAAAAGAATATAAAGGCAAAAAGAGGAAACAAAAAATAAAGAATTATGTTTAGAACTTTTCTCTTAGGGTATCTTAATTTCTACCATATGGAAGGAAACAAGTGATTCTAAGAGACAGAAGTGAAAAGGGAACACATCTAAGAATGGGATTTAGCCAATGCAAACATATAAACACAGTAATTGGTGAACCAATGTGTGAGGAACCTTCAAAATGGGATCTCTGAAAGGGACTTATGTATAATAAGATCAGAAAAAGAAGTTGAGTCTACATTCTTGAAGGCTTTAAAATGTCATACAAAGGAGTTTATATTAATTAGTTTTAAGGGGGAAGTTAAAGGATATGATCAGTCAGATTAACTATAAAAGGTGAACATTATGTCTAGAGATTCATATAGATAATATATGTTTTTACAAAGCTTTACAAAGCTTGTCTGGTGAGATGGTAACACTCTCACCATCCATATCAAAACACAAATTTCTTCATATCTATTTTCTCCACTAATTACTTCAGGTCTGAGAAGGGATTCTCATGCCTGTTGACTGTTATATTGACTAAACTTGCCACTGCCAGCCAACTAGAGAAAGGGCTTTAGTTTAATCAGTGGAGAACTCATTGGATTTGAAATACTTGGTTGCTTCTAGGTAGACATCTCAGAAGCTCAGCCTTTCCTTGGTCCCCAAACATCATCATGAAGTCCCAACAGCATCTCAATAAACTAGAAACTCATCTTTGTCCTACAGTTAGACTTTTTTTGTTGTTGTTGGGTACATCAGTGCTCCTATTTGAAAAGCATTAAGACCTGGGTTTTCTCATTAGCATTCCAAATATTGATGGTGGTTAGTGTTCCTGTGGGTAGCAGCACATGAATACCTGCATAATTGCTTTCTTTTAAATCTAAACTATTTTAGTGAATTTTTTCACTCTCAAGGACACAATTTTCATACCTGATACATTTATCCTGTTACTACAAATTTTATTCATACTTTAAAATGTAATTATACTCCACTGGAAATATGAACTGAATAGTGAGTGGCCATATGAGGTGGAAAAACTCAAAGCAAGAAAGGAATAATCATTTTCCAAATAGTCCATTTTTTAAGCCATTTCCTTTTTTACCTAAATCAATTGTGTTCAGGAAACATTAGTATGACACGTAACCAATACATTGAAAATTGTTAAGTAGCAACTGAATAAGTCTTTGACTTTATAGAATATAATATAACCTTTTTTTTAAAGAAATACATTTTTTAAATATTCTATACATTTCACAGTCTATTTGGGGCACTTCTATAATAAATCACTTTTATCTCACATTTTAAGATTTACAAAACTTTTTTCATGACAACATTAAGAGGTAAATAATATAGTAAAAGTATTTCTAATATTATAGATAAGAAAACTAAATCTTAGAGGGGCTAAGTGACTTGAAAAAGAGAGCATAAGGAATAAGCTAAAAATCTAGAACTAGAACCCAGATCTTTTCATTTTCAAATTAGGGCCTTTTTTTGGACACTATTTTGTCTCTCTAGAAACAAAAACTGATATAGTCTCCTAATAAATTTTCTTATTTTCATTTTTTACATTTAAAAATTGATATCTATTATCTTTTTATATTATGATAATTTCTTTCTGTGTGTGCCTCTATCTCTTTCTCTCTCACACACACCTCATACACACACAGACAGTTAAGCAAAGTCAACCAGCAAAGCAAACCTCTTCTGACAAAATATGAATATTTTATTCCCATAGCCTCTGATCTCAGAATAAGGAATCATTCATCCTCTCTTCTCTGAAACCAGAAAGAACACAAATGAGTTGGCAGAATAATTAGAACTTTAAAGGAAAGAGAATTTGATTTCTAGTCTAATGGTGGTTTAGAATACTTCATGTAATTAAAACAACAACAACAAGCTTTCTTGACCTTGGGCATCTCTACATAGACTTACATACAAAATTAAAGGGCTGGATGAAATGATTTCTAAGGTCTTTTCCAGCTCTAAATTTATGATCCTAAGAGGTGTATGAGTAACCAAGTAAAGAAACAAAGTCAAAGATAGCAAAACTTTAAACAGACCTGCAAGAACAAAAGCATTTTCTTTGCATTGCTTGTCAATTCAGTTGGTTATAACTTGTTAAGGATTAAATGTTAAGGATTTTATATAAAATTTTTTCCCTTTTTTGGACATTTGATTTTTTTTGTTGGTAATTCTTCATTTCATAATTTTGTTTTTAAAAAATAGGGAGCAGCATATTGGAAAAAAAAATCCTTAGTTCTGCCAAATTGAACTTTTCAAATGGGAATCCCTGTCATCTGGGTCTCCATTTTCCTCTTTGAAAAATATATATATGATATGTTCTGGAGGATTAAATCCATGATATATAAGATGGAGAGAGGGCATAGGGAATTCTTTGTCTCATATGTATTACATTGACAAGTGAATTTCTAAGCCAGTCAAAGACCAATTATTTTACCAGAGAACCACAGGATTATTTTCACTGGAAGGGCTTCCAGAAGATATCTAGACTATTATCTTTAACAAGACAAGGAATCAGTAACTAATCCATTCTATATCAGATGGTTTTCTTTTTTGTTATCAAAAAACTCCAGAAAAAATTGCTTCTGCAAGTCCTACTGTGGTCCACTCTGTCTTTTCCTCAAATGCTAAGTTGTTCTTCGAGAACCACCCATTTCCTCTTAACTTTAGTATCAGTTTCTTCATCTTTTTCTCATGAGATAATTTGCCCAAGTTCAGTATGTTAGTCCTTAAATTTTAAGCAGGAAATGTAGTATTTTCTGTAGTTTTATGTAAAAGTAGTCTAGAACATTTTCTTCACTTTGAAAATATTGGGTTTTTTTGGTAGAACTTGGAAATATAGTCACAGATATTCACAGATTAAAGGTTTGCAAATGATCCTTCCAATTGGAAATTTTGGAGGATATTGGAAAGTCAGAATAATGTTAACGAGATTTTAAATGACCAACAGATATAGCAACATCCCACCTACCATATTTACTTGTATATTTCCCTCTTTACTGTCTCTATCATATATTTTGAGAAGAAATTCAAGGAAGAGTTTTTTTTTTTTTTTTTTTAATGGCCCTACTAGCCAAAGTGGTCTTCTCTTTGTTCTTTACGCTCTTGAGTGATATGTCTTCTACATGCCCAGAACGCTCTTATTTATGTCCATATCATTGAATCTCTTACTTTCTTTAAAATTCAGCTCATGTGAAGCTTAAGCTATGTGAAGTTACAGCTGTCTTCCCTCTCTAGCTACATTGTATTTGTTCTTGTCACATATTCTATATATGCATATCCTCTCAATAGAAGACATTGTTTCTTTTTGTTGTTATTGAACAATTTCTTCTTCTTCTTCTTCTTCTTCTTCAAATATGGATCTGGACATATCATTCCCCCTTTAAGATGTTTTAGTAGCTTGTTTTCTCTGAATAAAACACAAGCTTCCTTGTTTGGAATGTAAAATCCTTGACAATTTTACTTCCATTTATTTTTCCAGACTAATTTCCCATTACTTTCCATTCCTGAGTCAGACTTCCTGCTAAACTGGCCTATTTGCTATTCCATTATATGTTAATCCATTTCCTATGTCCATGTCTTTGCAGGAGATCTCCCTAATACCTGAAACGAAGTCTCACCATGGTTTTTAACCTCTATCTTCAATCAACAAAGAAACATTTAATAAGTACTACTATGTACTGGGCAGGCACTGTGCTAAGTATCACACAAAAAGGGATAAAATACTCCCTGTTTTCAAGAAACTTATAATTTGTTGGGGGAGACAACTTACAAACAAATGCATGCTTTGTATCCAGGTATGTATGAATGTATGTCCTGCAAGTTATATGCAGGACAACTAGAAAATAATATGCAAAGGGAAGACACTTCAATTAAGAGCACTTGGGAAAGTGTTCCTATGAAAAAGAGATTTTACTTTGGATTTAGAGAAAACGAAGGAAATCAGTTTTGACACTTCAAGGTCAAACTAAGTTGTCCATTCTACATGACACTTTTCTAGATACCTCTTATTGGTAGGCAACACCACCCTAGTGAAATTATTTTGCATATATGTTCTATTGCATTGTCTGAATACAAGGGATTATAGAACCATAGTTCTACATCTGGAAAAGACCTTAGGAGGCCTTTAGTCTAACCCCTTTCTTTCTAAGGTTGAGAAAAATGAGATCTAGAGAACTGAAGTGATTTGTACAAAGTCAAATGGCTGGTAAACATCAGTATGGGATATTATTTCCCCCAGTAAGATGTAAGCTCTTTAGGGCAAGGACTGTTTTGCTTTTGTCTTTATAACTTCAGACTTACTGAATAGTTGCATGTCAATTTGGAAGTAGTAGAATATCCCAGGAATATTTGGCCTTGTAATATTTAACATTCTTATCAGTGACTACTCAGAGATAGCATGCTTATTTAATTTGCAGATGACACAAAGCATGAGGAATATATAACATGTAAGATTATGATATCTGAAGTGATCCTGACAGGCTAGAACATTTCACCAAATCAAAAGAGAAACTTAATAAGGACAAATATAAAGTCTTGCACTTGGGTTAAAAAAATGAATAGTTCAAGATATAGATGGCATTGCAGAACAAAAGAGTAATGGAACAGAAACCCATTTCTGCTTTCCCCATATCTTACAAGAGGAGAAGGGGTTGAGAATATGTGAATTAATATGATAGTTAAAAAAAAGAAAAAAAAGAAAAGGAATAAATTCAACAACTATTTATTCAGTAATTGCCTTTGCAAATATAGACAACAATGAAACAATTTAGCTCTTTAGGAGTTTGGAGAAGAAAAAATATATATGCCTATATAAAATAAATCCTTGAGTCTTTGAGAGATTCCAGGCCATTTTCAGTCTTTTATGCATAGAACAGATGAAAGACAAGCCTTTCTATAATTTTCACAGGAATTCACCTAAGCTGAGATATACTTTAGTGTATATGACATCTCCAACCTCTTCTGACATTTCAAAGCAAATTTCTGTCATCCATTCTCATCTCTTTTAGCACCCTTGTTTTCTGGAGATAGTGTGGTATGACATGTAGAAAAAAATTATTCCCTGGTCAGTTCTGAGGAGCCAGGCTGATCAAATGGGACTTGACAATCATAATAGCCAGATGAAGATGAAGTTGGGGAAGGATCTTTCACCTGTATGATGTACCAGAAATAGAAGCCTCCCTTTCTTTGAACACTCATCTGATTCCCTTGTCATCTGTACTTGTCATACCCTCAGGCACAAGTGTTTTGAAATCTGCACCCTCTATCCTGCTGCGATTCAAATAATAGTGATTTGTGTAGGAAGATAAAGTATAGAATCTGGTAGAGTCTGGCACAACATGGTTGATGCTTTGGAAAGTGAAACAAATGTATGTTTCAGTGATATCTATTCTTTTTGATAAATAATATATTTCCAGTGTCAAAGATCACAATTTGAGAGTTTGAAGGCTGCTTGGCCATTTTATCTAATCCATACCTCAAAAGAATACTTACTATAACAACTCTGACAAATTGTCATCTAGCTTCTACCTGAAGAATTCTCAAGGCTGTCCACTGGACTTTTAGACAGCCCTATTTTTTAATTTTAATGTTTTTTTTTCCTAAACAAAAAGCTGTTTTCTCCACCTCCTACCTTCCACTTATCACTGAAAAAAAAAAAGGAAAAAAAAACTAAACCATATAGCAAATATTCATAGTCAAGCAAAATTAATTCCTTCATTGGTCTAAAAATATATATCCCTCAATATATACTCTGGATCTATCAGCTGTTTTAGGAGGTGGGTAGCATGTTCCATCACAGGTCCTTTGGAATTCTGGTTGGTCAGTCTGGATCAGAATTCTAATCTGTCAAAGTTCTTTGTTCTTATAGTGTTGCTGTATTTTGTAAATTATTCTCCTGGTTCTGTTCACTTCTTTCTGTATCAGCTCAGACAAGACTCTCAATCTTTCCTCTGAAACTGTCCCTTTCATCATTTATAGAGTGAAACAGTATTCCATTACATTCATATACCATAATTTGTTTATTCCCCAAATGATGAATACCCTTTTGGTTTCCAGTTTTTTTTTTTTTTTTTGCCACCATTTACTATAAATATTTTTCTGCATAGAAGTCTTTTCCATCTTTCTTTAATCCTTGTGGAAATATAGAGCTAGTAATACTTATTGCTAGGTCAAAGAGTATGTACGATTTAGTAATGTTTTGGGCATATTTCCAAATTGCTTTTCTGAATGGCTACACCAATTCATAGCTCTACCAATAGCACATTAACCTTACTGTTTTCCCACAGCCTCTCCAACATTTGTTGAATTTCTTTTTTTGTCACCTTTGCCAATCTGTCCTGAAACTTTCTGTGGGTCCAAAGCTGTTTGAGCCAGGGTAAAATCAAATTGTTATGCTTCTAGTATAAACTTCTGACTCAAGATTTGTATCTGGGCTGTGGGCTTTTCTTGATTAACATCAGATAGTTGGAAAGGTCCATAAGTTCAGAAGGACAGTAATTCATCTTTCTTTGGTCTAAGTTTGCTGTCCTGATGTTTTCTCTGTAGGCTTCAAAATAGGGATATAAATCTGAAAGCCTTATCCTGGATCAGAATCTTGCAGAGCTTGCTCACTTCTCTTCCTGCTCTTTGTCCATCCTACCTATAATTATTCCTTGCCTTGATCTCCCATAGCTTGATGCAGCTCCCCTTTTCAGTCTTCAGTCACCAGATCTATGACTCAGATCTTGAGTCATAGATAGAATTGCCCATTTGTGTGGATTTTTGCACCATGGCAGGACTCTGTGATATTCTACTTCTTATCTTAATGCATAGCACCAGCCTCCTATTTAGTGCCCTTAGGCAGCAAGGGTCTGCACAGGGACCTTTTAAGTGCACTGTGTCCTAGTGACTACTTACTTCTGACTCTTTATGTTGATCTGATATTTAAAAATGCCTTATTGTAATGTTTCTTCCTATTACTTGATTTGGAATCAGTCTGGTTTGTTTTTAGATCTTTATAGAATTAGGTGTGAGGGAGCAGCTGGGCAGCATTGTTTTCTACTACTCCATTATCTTAGCTGATCTCCCTCAGAGAACTTTAGTTGTTAGGATGCTTTCTTTGTTTTTATTCTCTTTAGTTTAGGTGTCAGAGTCATATTTGTTTTATAGAAGTAATTTGATAGGACTCCTTTATCTATTAAAATAGTTTATATCAATTTGAATGAATTGTTCTTTAAATGTTTGGGTAGAATTCATTTGTATACTCATCTGGTCCTGGGGATATTTTCTTAGGAAGATCATTTATGACATGTTAAATTTCTTTTTCCAAGATAGAATATTTTAACTATTCTATTTTTTCTGTTACTGGATAATTAATTTTTTGTAAATATTTATCCATTTCACTTAGATCATCAGTTTTATTGACTTATAATTGAGCAAAACAATTCATCATAATTGCTTTAATTTCTTCTTTAAGATAGTGTATTCATCCTTTAAATTTTTGGTATTGGTAATTTGATTTTCCTCTAAATTTTTAAAATTTTTCTTGAGGGTTTGTTTCTTAGGGTGGAAACCTACTAACAATATCAAGTTTCGTGTTCTCACCTTCCTGAGAAGTCAGGAATAGTGTGATCACCTCCTTTTTTTGGTGTTTTCACCTCTTTTTCTGAGAAGTCAGGGAAGGTAAGACCACCTGTGTTCTAAAAACAAAAAAAAAAGCTGGAGATGTAGAGGGCCGGAATTTTGGAGAAGTATACTTGAAACAAGTATACTTACAACAAGGTGTTAACTCTGAAATTTATGAGATGATGGTTCTTTAGTATGCATATACTTAGTATTTAGCATGGTGATGTAATGGTTTTCTAGTTCACACATACATGGTGTGCTATAATGGTATCATCATACCAAACTATTTAGTGGTCTGAGAAGGACTGGAAATGAGACATTTCATATTTGATCATCCTCCTGGTGGCTCTCCTGCTTTCATCACTTCTCCACCTAAAGACCAAGGTCTGTCCGAAGGACCTACAGAAAGCTAGCCTGAACATTACACTTGTCTATGTAGACTCTTTTTTAACTACCCTAATATTGCTAAAGTTCTGAAGTGTTACATGTATCATCTTCCCATAGTGGAGTTTAAACCATTTAACCTTATTAAGTCCTTTATGGTTTCTCTTTAATATTTTTCTTTTTATATTTATGTCTTATGTTTAAATGTCAATTTCTTTTACTCAGCTCTGGTCCTTTCTTCAGGAATCCTTGTGAGTCCTCTACTTCATTAAATATCCATTTTTTTTCTCCTGCAGAATTAGTCTCTATTTTGCCCAATAGATTATCCTTGGTTATAATTCTGGCTCCTTTGCCTCCTGGAATATCATATTCAAGTCCTCAGCTCCTCTAATGTAGAATCTTCTTGTGTGATCTTAACTATACTTCTATGATACTTTGTGACTTCTTGCAACATTTTCTCCTTGACTTGAGAATTCTGCAGTTTGGTGATAATAATTCTAGAAGTTTTCATTTAGGTTTCTCCTTTAGGAGATTATTAGTGAATTCATTCAACTTCCATTTTGCTTTCTGATTCTAAGATATTTGTACCATTTTCCATTATAATTTCTTGGCATATGATGTTTTGATCATGGTTATCAGTAATACAATAATTCTTATATTATTTCTCTTCAATCTATTTTCCATGTCAATTTTTTTTTCTGTTCAGATATTTCAATTTTCTTCAATTTTCTATTTTTCCATTCTTCAACTTTGTGTTACTGTTTCTTGATATGTCATAGATTCACTACATTTTCCTTGCCCAATACTACTTTTTAAGGAATTATTTTCTTCAATAAACTTTTGTACTCCTCTTTTCCCATTTGGCCAATTTTTCATTTTAAAATGTTCCTTCAGGAAATTTTTATGACTCTTTTGTAATTTGGCCAGTTCTGTTTTCTGAGGTGTTATTTTCTAGTTTCTTTGTACTTCTTTTATTCTTTTCATAACTTTCTTCCATCAGTCTCATTTCTTTCCCCAATTTTTCTGCAATTACTTTTATTTCTTTCTTTAACTGTTTTAGGAATTTTTGGTGGGCTTATGTCCAATATACATAGCTATTTTTATATTGTTGTTTTCTAAATTTGAGTTTTGACTTTGCTACCATAGTAGTTTTTATTATCATATATTTTCTGTTGTTGTTTGCTCATTTTTTGAGCCTATTTCTTGACTTTGAACTTTATATTAAATTTGGGTTCTGCTCCCCAAGGAAGGAGGATCCACTGCCCCAGACTTCAGGCTTTTTAGAGTGCTGTTTTTCAGATGTAATTTGGGGGGCTTGTAAGTTTTTAGTGCTTCCAAGTTGATGTAAACAGGGGAAAGAAATTATTACTTCTTTCTTAGTCTATGCTCTTCTTTTTTTCCCATGAAGGGCATTTGCTCCTCTGTAACCTCAATTGTTAGTAGTCCTCTCTGCCCTGGAATTGTAACCAGGACCCTACTCTCCTGTAGGTGCAAGTATTATTTATCTCTTTGCTGTTAAATTGCTATTAGAGCCCCTGTGCCCTGGTAATTGACTGTAAGCACTCCTCTCTGCCTTGGAATTGTGACCAAGAATCACACATGGGCAATAAAATTGCCCAAAATGTAAGGATCAATGCCCAATGCTAACAAAAAGGTCCTCTGTAATCTTTTTCTGACCAGTTGTCTGACCCTCTTACTGTCTCTGGGCTGAGAGCTGTGGATACTCTTGCAGCTGCTATACTTTTCCAAGGTCCCTTGCTGATTTTGTAGTTGTATACACTTAGGACTGGTCCCCATCCTTGTTTCAGACTTTTCTGCCAATCTCCTAAGTTTTCTTTGGAAAAATGTCACTCTATTATTATATTGGCCATGCAACTCCAGAATTTGATTTGACACATGTAATTTTAAATTTGTTTGAAGGGGAATTTTGTGATCATTCATCTGGGTGGCTACCTCTTCTCTATCATCCTAACTTTGCCCCCTTTAAGTTCTAAAATGCAGCTATCATATCTCCTCTGATTTTTTTCCATTCCTGGTTCTTTCAACTAAACTTTGTATACCAAGAACTCAAGGGCCATTAACATTCTGATCTCCTTGCTCTGAACAATCTCCAGCATATAAGTGTCTTTCTTACTGAGGCACCCAGAATTAAACGTATTAATCCAGATTTGTCTTAACTAGGGCTTCTTATAGAAATACCATCACTTTCTTTTTCCTGAAAGTGTTGACTCAAAGTATACCAAGCAAGCAGTATGATTTTTTTGGCTGCCATATCAAGCTATTGACTCATATTGAGTCTGCCATTCTCTAATCTAAATTCCTAAGATGTTATTCAGAGTATTGAGGATTGGTGTCTATTGATGTCTTTAAAAACTAGGATCTTATCACGCTTTACCCATTCTGAAATTGGGAAGTCAGTTTTCTTTGATTTAAGCGCAAAATTTTACATGTGTCTCTAATGTATTCCATCTTATTAGATTCAGTCCAATGATCAAGCTTGTCAAAATCTTTTTATATTATGGTGTTACTGTCCAGTATATTTGCTACCACTTCTCCCTACCCTTCTCTAATTGCATGATTTTCAAAATTGAACATGCCATTTTCCAAGTCATTGTTACAAATAGCATGTATCACTGGGGTACTCTCCTTGGAATGTCCTACCAAGTTGATATTATTGAAAATCTACTTTCACCTTTATTTCACTATAAATACTAACATAATTATACTATTCTCTCTTCATCTTCCCTATGCAAATTATATTATATAGACTAATACCTATTTGCCAATAAGTACCATTCACCAGAGAGCACATTGAGAAGCACACAGATTGCTGAATGAAAAGATTCTGGAAAGCTGACATGAGAGGAGCTGGTGGTCTCCCTCATGTATCTATCACCAGCTTGCTTGGGAAATTTCTCATTGGGTAAGATGTAGGTCTCTCTCTCTTTCTGCCTCCCTTTCTCCCAGTGGGAGAATAGCTTTACTCTGTATTGTCTAGTATATTTGCATATGTATACTTTTTTTTTCTTATTTCCAATCTAAATGTATTTCTATATAATGGGACTGATATTTGGTAGGGAGTCAAGCCTTAGATATAAAGCTTGCAGTCTTCTTTCCCTCGAAATTTCAGTCCTGGACTAACAATATTTAAGGTAGCAAAGAGATATAATTTTAACTTGCTACCTCCTTTCTTTTTGAAGGGAGCAAAATGACCAAATGGCTGATCCCAACCTGCTTTCCCTCCTAAAAGGAATTAAAGTCACCTTTGGAAAAAAAGTGGGAGGATGAGGCTGGAAATGTCTATTCTACCCTTCATTGAGTCAAACAATAACATTTACATGCTAAATGTGGAGAAGGGACAGCCCTTGTTTTACACATACACACACATGTAAAATATAATCTATATTATACATACATACATATACACATAATAAAAATATAGTATTCGGAAGAAACCCCCAAATTCTACACAGATCTATTTTAGAGTTGCTAATTTTCTTTAGTAAGATAACCACACAAAGCAAACTTCTATCTTCAGTTTCAAATAGGCATCATCTCAATTGTTCCAGGAAAGTGAACCAGGATATTTTACAAGAATATTGAGATAGAAAGAGCTACATTTGATGATGTTCTCCATATTGGTATAGAGATACCAAAATATGAATTATTATTACTACATTGGACCCTATCATTTGCCCTCATTTCAAAGCAATGACTTTGCACTCACTATAATAATGCATCCTTAGTAAAATAAGTCCACTTCCAAATGCCTTTCATCTTCCTCTGTTGGAAATGTAGGATGATGCTAAAGTGAAGACTGTATAATATTGAAGGATTTGAATTTAAGTTCCCAGTTGTTAGACCTTACCAGTCAGTCAACAGTTAAGCAGCAATTCAGTAAAGAAATGAATCAAACTGGGCCTTTGACAATGTGAAAGCAAAGCAACTGATTGATTAACTGACTTTTTCCACTCTGAAATTAACTACTCTGGTGCTGCAAAATCATAGTCAGATTAGAATGAATTGTTTGGAAAAAGTCTTGTGAGGAAAGAAATCAGTGCCTGGCACCCAAAGCAAATGACTGGCCAGCCCTCAAGATTGAAATAGAGATTACAACTGAGACTTGCTTCATGGTACTTCTCAGCACTCTATTGAGTGATACTCTCTTGTGCAGTTTTTCTTGGTCGATATTAAAATAGAAAAGCAAAGATGCCAAGAAACCTTTAAAATGATTTATTTTCTCTGATAGTTATTACAAGAACAGTATCTATTTATTTTTCTTGTTCTTTAATGTGTTCAAGATTAAAATCAGGAAAGTACCTTTCACATGTCGGCTACGTTTTTTTTGCAGAGTAGAAGCATCTGGAATGCTTTCATCAAATAATTAATCAAAAGGGGCCATTACCATTAGTCATCCTAATGATTGTTTGCATCATTAGCTTAAATCAACTAATAAAGATTATCAATTTCCTTTTTTTTTCTTTCACAAGTAACCATTTTTGTTCTGCTAGGCACTAGGTTCTTGATTTATTTGCATCATTTATATTTTTTTCTCATCTAGGAAGCTAGTACCATATTTCTTGTTCTTCAAGTTCACTGAATGACCTGCCTAGAAAACAGAAAGAATAAAAAAATAGAAAGCAATATACATTGGAAAATTTGTAAATACAAAGCATTCTTCTGGGATTCTTGGAAATTGGTTTAGTACATCAGATGAGATTTTGTAGAATGGCAATAAAACCAGGTTTCAGTAATTTATGAAAGATAGATAAAATGAATATAACCTCAGCTTGAACAGTCCCTCCAACACAAACTCTGGATACTGTTATCATATTTTTAAGAAGGGATAGACTATTAGGGAAAGATACTCTAACTCTTGTTTGGAGTGAGTCAATTGTCATTGCAATGAAAGACTCTACAAGGCATAGAAAGATCTTAAAAAATAATTCAAAGAGACTGAGTTAATTCTTACCTTTCATCTCTGATGGAGAATAAAGAGGCATTTAAAAAATATTTTAAATTTTATATGATAGAGAAATGTGGAGAAAATATTCAGCAGAAAATTCCTCAGAGAAGTAGACTGCCATCCTGAGAGATCTGAATAGTGGGATTAGATTTCCAGTATCTGTGGAGAAGTCAGCAGTTGCAATTGATAATGGAGAATCTGGCTAAGTTGATATCTTGATAAAATAGTTAAATATGTTTTTTCTAATTTTTTTTTTTTGCCATCTCAATAAATTGAAGAACCAGGACCACTGATGTTTGTCTAAACAAACTTTGATACTGAGAACTATATAGGTAAAAGTTTATTTTTTAAAAAAGGCATTTATCTGGTTTATTTGTAAATTGGAATAAGGTCATAGAAATAATTAATGAGAGAGATTGTATATTTATATTACTTTATAAGGATAAATCAAAACATACCTTGAATTAGTAGGTGTAAGAGGATGGGCAAGGTTAGTGTGGCTGTCAATTAATATTTAATCCCACCTGGTAAACATGAGAGGCATTGTTCCAAAAAAATAGTGCTATATGTGTGTGTAACACATACACATGCATGTATACATATATAGTACATATGTGTATATGTAAAACTGTGCATAGATATATGCATTTGTATGTACACATCCATGCACACACATGAACCTATTAATTTATCATTTAGTACTAAGATATTGTAAATAGAACATTAAATCAGTAATGAGAAGACCTGTCCAGTCTCAGCTCTACTACTTGCTAG
Source organism: Antechinus flavipes (assembly GCF_016432865.1). NCBI lineage: Eukaryota > Metazoa > Chordata > Mammalia > Dasyuromorphia > Dasyuridae > Antechinus > Antechinus flavipes. Next base: position 461,392,745 of record NC_067398.1, on the reverse strand, counting down.
TATTATGAGTAAGGAAGGTAACATCTCTCAAATACTCTGTTTTCACATTTGTAAAATGAGAATAATGTATTTGCATTGTAGATGAATATATCTCACATCATTGTTGAGAATGAAAACCCAAACATTTATTTAGGATTTACTATCATAAGGCATTATGCTTAGCTGTCAGGGATACAAAGGTAACACATAAACTATTCCTAGCTTCAAGGAATTTATAATCTCCTAAAACAGATTATAATTTACATTTAAGAATGTATAATACAAGGTAAAATAATTTCCCAAATTTGATGAGATATAGACAGAGATTTAAGAAAATATGAGGAGGAAGAAATTATTTTTCACTTAGGGTGATTGCAGAATAGTCAGGGAAATCTTCATGATGAAAATGAGGAGGAAATGTGCTCAGACACAGGGCATGACATGTGGAAATGTATTTATGGGGGAGATGACAGGATGAGACCAGCAAAAGGGCACATTTCAATTGTTTAAAAAAGGAAAAAAGGTGACATGGAGTAAAATTAGGTTGTATGTATGATGTGGCTAGATAATTGCTTTCAGAAGATATTTTTTATAGGATGGATTATAGAGGAAGGAAGAAATAGGAGGACCAATCAGAGGTGATTACAAGTATAGGGGAAAGATAATGAGAGCCTTAACTGGGGTGAATGGTATAAAAAAGATTAGGTAGGATAGATGTTTAGGAAAGGGTAGTGGGGTGTAGAATGAATAGGACTTGACAACCAATTGGATATAGGAATGAGAAAGAGGGAGGAATGGAAGATGATTGATGCTGTAAAGCCTATGATTCCAATGGTAGTGTAATTAACAGAAATAGGTAACTCTGGATTTAGGGAAAAGACACACAATCATAGCCATGATATCTAGAAGGAACTTCAGAAGTCATTTAGTTCAACCTCTTTGTTTGATGGATGAGAAAACTTAGATCCAGAAAGTTTAAGTGAATTGCCTGAGGTAAAAGATTTACTATCAAAAACAGGATTTAAATTCTCTCCTCTTACTCCAGAGTCAGTACTCTTTCCATTATACCATGGGAGAGGGATAGGAAGAATGCATGGTTGGGTAGAAGTGGATGTCTGCATGATAAATATCAGTTTATGCACAACTGGTGCTATAAACCACATCATTAGGGACATCACATTTTGTCATCTCATCTGTGAAATGAAAGGTTTGGATAGAATGTTCTCTTAAGATTCTCTCAGCTCAAAATCTTCGATTCTAATTGGGAAAAATAAAATTCTATGTATGGAAAAGAAGTTGGGATATCCAGAAAGTAAGAATGAAAGATATGAATAGCCTAGATATATCCACTTCCTAAAAATATTAAAAGAAGTCAGGGGAAATTTCCAGAGAATAGAGAGAATTTACAGAAAGGTATGGATATGAATTGCAAAGGCTAAGAAAATCCTAGAAGAATGTGATGACAGATCCATACAAGCATCCAAGTAAGTTGCCCAATTGATCTAAGCCAGTGCAGATCTAATGAGATATCTCAGAAAGCAGCATTTATACTTTAGTCTTTGATCTACACATTACACACACTTTGTAGTATTTTCTTTCTTCCTCAATAGAAAGAACAGTTGTTTGGATTTTATAAGCAGTAAATATGCATATTGGAAAATGCATAGAAATAACTTATCTAATCAAAAATAAATTATTTTGTTCACAACTCAAAAGTATACAAGTAAACTGTTTACTACTCTCCCTCTGCTCTCTCCCTATTTTTTATTGTTCAATGCTTGCTAAATATTGATACTTGGTGATAAATAAATCATAAAGCTTACCATGGTCACAAATTTGACTTTCTAAAATACATTTTAAGTGTTTCCTTCTCTTTCAGTTTGATGAACAACCTTGTTAGTCAAGTGAAAAAAGCTTCAAGCCCTTGGATGAAATAAATGAAGATTAGATGAAGAGAATATTCTATTAGTGAGTCAGGAGAGATTATTTCCAGCAAAGCCTTTGAGAGAATCATTTGATGATGGGGATGAGAAGAGCTTTGACCTCCTCCCCCATTATCCTCTTTCACAAAGGGAAAATCTTTTGAACCTTGAAATGACTGGAAGATTTGGACTTCTCATTAGTATCCTAGCAGTGTCCCCTACCTATCAATGACTGAAGACACTGTATGCTTTGAAAACAGGAAAAATTAGACATACTGAAGAAAGGAAGCTCCAGGACTTTATAAAGAACTGTGTAGAAGCTATACCAACCCTAACGACAGGGATCCTTATTCTGGAGTCTATGGACTTAAAACAATTAGTTTCCTAATTATATTTCAATATAATTGATTTCCTTTATAATTTTATGTATTTCATTTTGTGATTTAAAAACATTTTGAGAAGGATCATGACACAGTTGGAGATAGGATTCATTGTCAGGGCCAAGTGTTGTACACTTAAAAAAAAATAGTATTTTTTTCCCCTTATAGTTACATACCAAGAAAATTTTTAGCATTCATTTTTATAAAATTTTGAGTTACAAATGTCTCCCTCCTTCCTTCTTCCAAAGACAGTAGGCAGTTTCATATAGCATGTATGTGTGTATGTATGTGTATGCTATCATGTAAAATATTTCCATATTAGTTACAAATCTGAAAGAAACAGATCAAAAGGAAAAAAAAATATGAAAACCAATAAGATAAGTGAAAAAATATGCTTCAACCTGCATTCAGAATCCATCAGTTCTTTTTCTGGTTATGGATAGCATTTTCCTTCATGAATCCTTTAAACTTGTCCTGGATCATTGCGTTGATGAGAAGAGTTGAATTAATCATAGTTGATCATCACACAATGTTGCTGATGTTTTCTTGATTCTGCTCATTTCACTTTCATCAATTTGTATAAGCCTTTCCAGTTTTTTTTTTTCCTGAAATTTCCCTATTTGTCATTTCTTGGTATACAATAATATTTCATTACATTCATATATCACAGATTGTTTAGTCATTACCCAATTGATGGATAGTCCTTCAATTTTCAAAATTTTGCCCTCAGAAAAAGGCTGATACAAATGTTTTTGCACACATAGGTCCTTCCCCCTTTTAATGATATCTTTGAGGCACAGACTATTTAGTTGTCCTTTGGAATAGTTCCAAATTGCTTTCCAGAATATTGGATCAGTTCACAACTCTACCATTACTTTCCCAATTTTCCCATGTCTTCCTCCTCATTTATCTCTTTTCCTTTTTGTCATAATGGCTAATCTGAGAGGTGTGAGGTGGTACCTTAGAACTATTAGAGTTAAAATAACTCTAACTAAAAGTGATTTAAAGCACTACTTCATATGCCTATAGATAGTTTTCTTCATCTGAAAACAGCTTGTTCATATCCTTTGACCATTTATCAATTGAAAAATAGCTTGCTTACTTATAAACTTGACTTAATTATAGATATATTTGAGAAATGAGGACTTTATCAGAGACACTTTCTATAAAGATTGTTTACCAGCTTTCTGCTTTTCTTCTAAATTTGGTTACCTTGAATTTTTTGGTACAAAAGCCTTTTAATTTAATATGATCAGAATGATCTATTTTGTATTTTGTAATGCCTGGGATGAATTAGTGTTTTTAATAGAATGGGTACTGTATTGTTTCAAAAGTTTTTTTTTTTTTAGCATGTTTGAGATGATCACATGATTTCTGTTGGTTTTGTTACTAATATGCTCATTATGTTGATGGTTTTTCTGATATTGAATCAACCCTGAATTTAATCCCATATGGTTATAGTATACAAGTCTTGTAATATATTGCTGTGATTGTCTTGCCAGTATTTTGTTCAAAATTTTTATATCATTAGCCATTAAGGAAATTGGTCTATAATTTTCTTTCTTTCATCTGTTCCTGATTTAAGTGTAAGCATCATATTTGTGTCACAAAGAGGTGTTTGGTTGGACTCCGCTTATTTTTCCAAATAGTTTATGTAGTGTTGTAATTAATTGTTCTTTAAGTGTTTAGTAGAATTTACTTGTGATCCCATCTGAATTTGAGAATTTTTTCTCCAGGGAGCTCATTAATGGCTTATTCAATTTCTTTTTGTAAGATGGGTTTTTTAGGTTTTCTGTTTCCTGATCTGTTAATCAGGTAATTTATATTTTCACAAATATTGATTTTGTTCAGATTATCATAATTTTTGTCATTTAATTGGGCAAAATATTTCCTAATGATTAATTTCTTCTTCATTTATGCTGATTTCACCCTTTTCCTTTTTGGTACTGTATATATGCTTTTTTCTCTTTTTTTCTTTTTTCCCCCTAAATTAACCAATGATATATATTTTTTGATCCTATATTTATTTATTAGCTCAATAGTTTTTTACTTTCAGTATCATTAATCTCACCTTTGGTTTTTAGGATTCCAATTTGGTGCTTAATTGGGAATTTTTGATTGGTTCTTTTCCAGATTTTTTTAGTTGTATGTCCAATTCATTGATGAGTGGTTTTTCCATTTTGTTAATGTAAGGCTTTTGAGAAACAAAATTTCCCCTAAGTACTTCTCTTGACTGAAGCTCATAAATTTTGTTATGTTGGCTCATTGTTTTTATTTTCTTAATGAAATTATTGATTGTTTTTATGATCTGTTCATTGACTCATCCTTTAAGATTAAATTATTTAGAGCTGTCCTCTGTTGAATGTAATTTTCATTGTACTATAAGCCAAAAAAAGACATTTGATATTTTTGCCTTTTTACTTTTATTTTGAGATTTTATGTCCTATTACATAGTTTACTTTTGTATATTCCTTTCTATTCCCATTCAATTTTTTCAAAAGGTCTGCCATATCTGGCTTCCCATATTCTATTTATCTCCTTAGTTTTTTTCTTGTTTATTGGTTGGTTTGAATTATCAAATTCTGGGAGAGGACTCCCAATAGTATATTTTTCTTTATTTCTTCCTGTAAATCTCTTAGCTTCTCTAAGATTTTGGGTTCTATACTACTTGTTGCATATATATTTAATATTGCTATTGCTTCATTGTCTATAGTACCTTTTAGCAAATTGTGATTTCTTTCATTATCTCTTTTAATTGTGTTTTTGCTTTTAATTTGTCTGAGATTAGGATTGTTACCCCTGCTTTTTTTTTTTTTAACTTTAGCTGAAGCATAATAGATTCTGCTCCAACCCTTTACTTTTATTCTCTCTGTGTGTCTCTCTGCTTCATATGTATTTCTTGTAAATTATATATTGTAGGATATTAGTTTTTGATTCACTCTACTATCCACTTCTGTTTTATGGGAGAGTTCATCCCATTCACATTTACAGTTATGATTACTACCTTAGTAGTTCCCTTTATGCTTCCTTTTCTTATGTTTCCTCCTATTTGTCCTCTTGTTGGAAGGTTCTGTTGCTGATTGTGCTCACAAGAATTATTAGATTCCTGGCACATGAACTAATGGACAATGGAATCCTATTGGACTGTTTCTAGGACTTATGGACATGTGTAAATTTTCAGATTGATTCTTGTTATTTGTTACATTACTACTAGCCTGTGTTATATTCTATGTGCTCATGTAAATTATGTATAATGCCTCCCATAGTGCTCTCTGGCCCAAAGAGCTTTAAGGTGTGGACTCCCTTGAGTAAAGGTGGGAACACAAGCCTTGTCTTGATTAGTTCTACTTAGTACCTTGTTTCAGGTTCTGGCCAAAACAACTTCTTGTAAGATTAGATCAACTCTAATTACTTAGCAGTTAGTAAGGATTCCAACATCCTCTCTCCTTTCATCCTTTCTCTTTTCACTAGTATTTTGCTTCTTTCTGCTAATTTCCCTGATCTGCCATCTCTTCTGCCATATATTAGTATATTTCACTGATAATTCATATTATTCTTTCTTTGAGTCAATACTGATGAGAATAAGGTTCGAATGATACCCATCTCCCACTCTCCCATCTTCCTTTCCACTATAATAGATCTTTCATGTCTCTTTTTGTGAAATAATTTACCCCATTCTATGTCTTCCATCCTTCTGCACCCAATGTACTCCTTTTTCTTGTTCCTTGTTTTGTGGCATTCACTTATGGTCAAAACCTTATACTATACTCCCTATTTATGTATATTCATTCTAGCTATACTATTGGTAATATAATTTTTTTAGAATTATGTGTCATCTTCCCATGTAAGAATGTAAACAGTTTAGCTCTATTGAATCTGCTTTGTGTTCATTTCTTTCTTCCTTTTTTTTTTTTCACCTGCTTATGCTTCCCTTGGGTGGGTCTTAATATTGGAGGTCAAATTTTTAGTTTTGTTTATGGTCTTCTCCTTATAAAAGTTTGAGATCCTTTTATTTCATTGAATGACCATTTTCCCTCATCAAGGATTATGGGCTTCCTCCTTTGTCTCTTGGAATAATATGTTATATGACCTCCAATACTTTAATATTGCAGTTGCCAAGTCCTGTGTAATCCTGATTATGAGTCCCTGATATTTGAATTGTTTCTTTCTTGTCACTTGCAGCATTTTTTCCTTGGCATGATAGTTCTGAAGTTTGGCTACTTTGTTCCTTAGAGTCTTTCTTTTGGGATCTCTTTCCTGAGATGATGAGTAGATTCTTTCAACGCCAATTTTGCCCTCTGATTCCATTATACCTGGACAACTTTCCTTAAAAATTTCTTAGAAGATATTGTCCAGGACTTCCTTTTGATTATGGTTTTCAGGTATCCCAATTATTTTGATATTGTCTCTCTTGAATTTTTTTCCCTAGTCAGTTGTTCTTCCAGTGAAGTATTTTACATTTTCTTTAATTTTTTTCATTCTTTTAAATTTGTTTGATTGATTCTTGATATCTCATAGAATTAGCTTTCATTTGCACAATTCCAGATTTTAAAATGTTTTTTTTTTCAATTAACTTTTGTGCTTTTTTCCTCCCATTTGGCTAATTGTACTCTTTAAGTTAATGTTTTATTCAGTGGGCATTTATATCTCCTTTTCTATTTCACCAGTTTTACTATTTAAGTAGTTTTCTAAGTTTTTGACTCTTTTTTCATAATTTTCTTGCATCGTATAATTTCTTTTTTCCAATTTTTCTTTGCCCTCTCTTATATGATTTTAAGCTTCTTTTTGAACTCTTTGAGTTCTTTCTAGGCTTGAGACCACTTCCTTTTTTGATTTGGGATTTTCCCCATAGATGTTTTGACAATGTTGTGCTCTTCTGAGTTTGTGTCTTCATTTTCCTTGTCACCATAGTGACTTTGTAGGGTCAGATTTCTTTTTTGTTATTTTCTACTTTTTTTTTTTTTTTTTTTTTGCCTTTTTCTTCTTTTAAACTTGGTCTCTGCTCCCAGGGTGGGAGGAGTACTGTTTCAGGCTTCTTGTGCCAGTAGCTGAAGGCTCTGGTTATTTATTTACTGTTGTACTGATGTTACCTTGAGATTCATGGGAACTTTCATGTTGGTGTTGTGATGAGTGCATGAGGTATGGGATGATTAGTACTGCTGGGGGCTGTGGTAGTCTAACAGCTTACCTGGTACAGAGCCAGGATCTTAGTGGTGGTGACTGGCATATATTGAGCCCCAGTGGGGTGTTTCTGCATTTCTCTGCAGTTACAATGAAGCACATGGTGGTCTGACACCTGGAGGAAGCCTGCCTGCCCAGGGCTATGCCATTAGCTGGAGGTAGTCCAGCCCATGAGGTTGGGTCAGGTGCTTAGCTGGCAAGCTAAATCTTCAAAGGGATTTAGCAACCTAAGAGTTAGTTAACTATAAGGAGGAGAAGTGGGGTTGAGAAGACAGACGCTATAAGCCATGATGGTGTTTGGAGAGGCACCATATGGAATGGGGGAGGAGTAAGGGGAAAGACATCATGAGATAGAGTATCATGGTGAACTGACCCAGAGGGATTCAGCAGTGAAGATATGGGCCATAAGCAATTATATAGGGAAATTTTAGCCTTAGGGACTTGACATAACTTGAATTTCTCACTGGATTATCTCCACAGAAGGTGGGAGCAGGAAGCTAAACTGATCTCTATCAGAACTTTCTTCCTTCCTGCCCCAGGGAACAATTTTATCAATGCTTCAGTTTCTTTCTTTTAACCACACTCACCATCATCTTTAGGGTGGGGATAGGATTATACTGGGGCAATCCAATCTAGGGTTTTCCCTAGCCATTATTCTCTAATTCATTCCTCCCTTCACGCTCCCCAGTCCCAACTGAAAGGTAACAACAAAAATGGCAGGTGGGTGGTGCAGTGGAGTTGGAATCAGGAAGATTCATCATCCTAAATTAAAATTTTAGTCTCAGACTCTTACTAGCTATGCAACTCTGAGGAAATCATTTAATTTTGTTTCATTTTGCTCATCTATAAAACAAACTGGTAAAGGAAATGGCAAAAAATTCCAATATCTTTGCCAAGAAAGTACCAGTGGAGTAATAATGGTTGGCTACAACTGAATAGCAATAGCAAGAACAAAAACTAAACAAGTTTATTTTATATTCTAGAAAGTTTGAGTTTTTTCCCCCTGTCTATAATTTATACTTCATTTATTGTTACCATTCTTAAAAAAAAAAAAAAAAACCAAAAAAAAAAAACCACCTTTGAATTCTAAATTCTCTCCCTCTGGCCACTTCCTTACCATTAACAAGGTAAGCATAATGATACCAATTTTACATATGAAATCCTGCAAAATGTATTTCTGTATTAACCATATTATAAGAAAAATAAAGAAAGTGAAAAAAAATACCACAATTTGCATTCAGAGTTCAGCTCTCTCTCTTTTGAGGTGGATAACATTTTTCATCTTGAGTTCTTCAGAATTGTATTGGATCAAACTCTTAATCAGAGTAGCTAAGTCTTTCATTGTTATTCATTGTTACAATATTCCTTTTATTTCATATAATTATTCCAGGTTCTTCTCTCTTCACCCTGAAGCAATTCATATAGGTCTTTCCAGATTTTTCTGAAACCATCTTACTCATTATTTTTTATAGCATATTAGTATTCCATTACAAACGTAAACTATAATTTGTTAAGTCAATCCTCTATTGAAGAACATCCCTGTAATTTCCAGTTCTTTGTCACAACAAAAGGAGATATTATAAGTATTTTTGTATATATAAATTCTTTCTTTTTGACTTTTTTTGGGATGCAAACCTAGTAGTGCTATTACTGAATCAAGGAGAATGCAGTTTTACAGCACTTTAGGCATATTTCCAAATTGTTCTCTCAGATTAATTGAATCAGTTCATAACGCCACCAATAGTTCATTAATGTCCCTTTTTTGCCCCACATCTCTTGCAGCAGTTGCCATTTTTATTTTATGTCATATTAACCAATTTAATAAGTGTGAAGTGGTACCTCAATGTTGTAATTTTCATTTTTCTAAACAATAGTGGCTATAATATTACTTTGAGAACAAAGGAAAACAACCAACCAACCAAATGTGTGTGTATGTATGCATGTGTGCATGTGTGTTTATTTTTCTCTTTGAACTGATACTGATGATAGAAGTGAGGTTAAAGTATTGCCTATCATTGCTTCCTACTTCATTTTCCATCCAGTGGAAGTAAAAGTTTTTCCTTGTGTACTTTTGTTATGTGAGATAATTTCCCCCATTCTTCTTCTCTCTTCCTCTTGGTGCATTCCATTTTCTCATTTTTTTTTTTTGAGATTATACCAATATAACCAATTCTTAAGTCCTTTCTGTCTATGTAGATACCTTCTAATTATCTTAATGATAAAATTCTTAGGACTTGCACAGTGATGAACAAGATGGTATACAAGATGATATCTTCCCATATGGGAATGTAAACACTTTAACCTTATAAATTTCCTTATGAATTCTGTTTCATATTTACCTTTTTTTTTTTTTTTTAATGTTTCGCTTGAACCTGAATGAGATGAGATGAGATCTCTCAGGACAGTTGTGAAAATCAAGTAAGGCTTCATCTACTTCAGAATTGGAGTAGGTCTGAAGGTCTTTGAGCATTGATTCAAGGGCATACTTAAGTCCCTTTTCTGCTATACTCCCATGACATCATTTTCTCCCTATTTCAATCAAATATGGGCAACTATGGTCAATTTCAATTTCTTGGGTAGTTCCCGAATTTAGAATGTAAGACCCTCAGCCAATGAGGATGAGGGTCAGTGGTGGGAGGGGTGTTTGTGTTAGGGTTTAAGTGTCAAACCTATCCTGAAAGGTGCCTCTTTCCTTTGATTGCCTGCTCGACAGGTGAAACGCCCAATTTCTCAAGAATGTATAGTAAACTTTTGTTTTGCTCCTAGAGATTTCTCCAGCTTTTTTTTTTTTTTAATGGTGACCCTTCACCATTTCTGAGCCACACAGTTTTGGGGGCTCATCCGGGATCACATTACTTGGTGAGTAGATGAACTCTTGGGTGCTAGCAGGTGGTACCCTGCCCTAATTTAGGCAGCTTGCCAGTGTCCAGGGGCTTCTCCTTTCTCCCAAAGGTAAAGTGGGCCCAAAGTGGAGAAACTCAGAGCAAAGCAAAAGCAGAAACTCTGTGATAAATATTCTGACCAGCTTGGTATAAGGACAGATCAGTCAAGCAATTTGCTATGCAGCAACCCAAAGGTAACCACCTGTGAGCCCCTTGATTCGAATTACAGACTCTGGAGGGGTGCTCTAGACAGAATAGGAGAGGCCTTCTTGGGTCACTGAAATCAGTTGGTGACAATTGATGTTTTTGGTTGTTTTGAATTTAGATTCCATCCAAATTCAATGGGTGTGGCCCAGTCCCAGCCAGCCCTCGTGGAAAGAAATGAGGAAAAAAATGATCAGAAAATACCAGTAGATAAGCAATATCTTGGGAAATAAATTAAGTAATTGGAACAAATTGACAAAATATAAGGAAAAAGCATGAAAAAGCTGATACAGTATTGTTGTTTTGTCTGGAGTAACCACTATATTGGTGGAGGCACCATTTGGCCTAAGTTTGGTTCCCTTGAAGACTGGCTATGCCAAAAACTAAATTTGCATGTTAATAGTAAAGAATCTGTTAATCCAGAGGAGGAAGTATATGCTGGACTATAGCTTTCAGAGGCCCCAATAATGTTGAGTAAGAGTCAATGGGACCCATTATTATCTCTCTCTCCTCCATACTTAGCCCCACCTCAGAACTTAATTCAATCAGGCCCTCCAGGGGCTCTGAGGGCCCAGGAGGACTTAATTCAATAATCCACCCCACAAAACAAAAGGCCATTTGCTTCACTAGCAGCTATGAAGGAGTAGGACAGGCGACTCTCTCCAGCTGCAGAATTAGTCCCAGCTGATCAGAAATACCCTTTGGTAGATCCGAATTGGGATCACAATAATGCCATATATAGGAGAAATAAGAGGGATCTTAGAGAACTGGTAATTACAGGAATTTGAAAGGCAGTGCCAAAGGCACAGAACATGAAAAAGGTCTTTGGGGTGACTCAGGGAAGTACGAATCACCAGCTGAATATCTGAGTAGCTTAAAGCTAGCCTGAGGAGTTACTCTGGATTTGATCCTGATGACCCAGGAGTAGACAATACCCTGAAATTGCACTTTGTGACCAATGCATGGCCAGATATCAGTTTTGAGATGTTGGGAATGTCAAAAAGTAGAGCATATACAAAAAGAATGCCCCCAGCAGAAGATGGAACAGCAGATATATTCCCTGGTTGAGCTTGATGAAGATTAGGGAACTAAGGAGTTCTTGAAAGACTCCCACCTGGAACCCTTGGAAAATTTAAAGGTGGAACCCCACCAGGAGACTCTTGTGCTCTTAGTAGACACCAGAGCATTAAGATCTTCAGTGACCTGTTTGTCTGAAGGGGTTAAATTATCTAAGGAGACCCTGGTAATTTCGGAGGTTAAAGGAGAAAATTTTCTTATATACGGGAAAAAGGGAAACATTGGGCAGATTTCTGCTCATCTCAGAAGCAAGAGTAAACTATCTGGGGAGAGATTTAATAAATAAACTAGAAATTGTGTTGATTCCACATGGACCCAGCATATACCCCAATAGAATGGCACTAATGAATGAAGAAGGGCAGACTAGGATAAACTCTGAGGTTTGGGTGGGACCTGACAATCCAGGCAGAACAGATATAGTCCAGATAAAAAAAATCACATTGAAAGACTTTAGGGAGATGGTAAGAGTCACACAATATCCAATTCACTAGAAGGAAGGAGAGGTTTGCAGCCTGTGATACAAGGCTTATTGAGAAATGGACTAATAGAATCCCGCATTTCACCCTTCAACACTTCCATACCTCTATTCAAGAAGGATGGGAAATTGGGAAATAGGGTTAGTTCAGGATCTAAGGGAGATTAACAAAATAGTGTTAGTTCAGGATCTAAGGGAGATTAACAAAATAGTTATGCTTCTGGACCCATATACCATCCTGGACTGAATTCCTAGCTCTGCTAAGTGGTTCAGTGTATTGGATCTGAAAGATGCATTCTGGAGCTGCTCTGTAGAGAAGAGTAGTAGAAATCTCTTTGCCTTCCAGTTGGGAAGATCCAGGGACTGGAAGGAAGCCACAAATGAGGTGGTGTATCTTGCCCCAAGGCTATACTGAGTTCCGAATTTGTTTGGTTGAATCCTTGAAAATTGTATCGGAGATTTTCAACCAGTAATGGGAACTTGGGTGTTACAGTATGTAGACAATCTACTAGTAGTGAGGGGTACAAGGGAACACACCAGTAGTATTAAATTTCCTGGGAGGATTGGGGTTTAGGGTATCCAAAAGAAATTGCAGTTTGTGGAGAGGGAGGTGAAATATTTAGGGCATTTTATTAATGAAGGAGCAAGAGATTGGACCCTGCCAGAATTGAGGGAATATTACATATACCCAAACCTAAGACAAAGAAAGAGCTATGCAAATTTTTGGGGTTAGTAGGATATTGACGGTCATGGATAGATTCTTATGCTGCTATCACTAAACCCTTGTGTAAGCACCTGCTGGATGAAAGTCCCAATTCTATCATGTGGGGTCCGGAGAGTGATTAGAAGTTTGAGGACTTAAGGTGTTTGTTAATTTCACCACCTGTATTGGCTCTTCCCACCTTGGAAAAACTTTTCCACCTGTTTCTCAATATTGAAGGAATGGGTGGAGGGGTCTGGGAGTTTTTGCTCAAATAAGAGGGGGGCAGAGAAGACCAGTGGCTTTCCTTTAATCTTAATCCTACCTCCTCTGTTCCCCCTGGAACAGAACCATCCCCCAGAGAGGATAGTAAGGGTAAAGAATTGGTCCACCATACACTAGTCAGAGAGGTATTGGAAAACATTCTGGCTCCTAGCAATGTAGCATTAATACATGTAAAGGGACATCAGATGGGAAATTCTTTTGAGGCAAGGGGAAATAGATTAGCAGAAGAGGAGGCCAAGGGAGCTGGAGATAGGAGATTTCTCATATTAATGGCTTTGATACCTATACTTCCTCCTTGTCTGCCCTCTCCCAGTTTTAGTCAGAAGGAAAAAGAGAAGGAAGGCCTCAACTCTCAGAGCAGGTGAGAACTTGGAAGGACAATGGCTCTTACCTGATTGCAGAGAGGTACTGACCAAAGCAAGTATGAGGCAGGTCCTTCAGCAACTGCACCAGGGCAGTGACTGGGATGTCCAAAGCTGCGTGATGCTGTGCTGACAAGGTATGTTTCTCCCGACCTACATATTATGGCCCGATAACTGATGGACAGTTGCCTCGTTTGTTGAAGGACTAACAAGGCTGTTCAACTCCAGGTCCCGAAAGGGAAACGATCTCCAGGAATCAGACCATTCCAAACCATCCAAGTGGACTTCGCTGAGTTGCCACCAGTGGGTTGTTTTAAATATTTGCCGGTCATAGTGGACCATGAGGTCATCATGGGTGGAGGCATTCCCCTCAGCCCATGCAACTGCCTCAATAGTAAGTAAGGTCTTATTAGAACAAATTATTCCCAGATATGGAATAGCGGAGAGGATAGACTCGGATCAGGGAACACATTTTTTGGCCCAAGTATTGCAGAATCTGATTAGGGTCTTAGAAACAACTTGGGATCTCCACATCCCTTGGCATCCTCCCTCTTCTGGGAAAATAGAAAGGATGAATCAAGAAATAAAACAGCAACTGACTAAATTATCTTTAGAGACCCAACTACCTTGGACTAACTACCTCCTGTCCCTCTGGTCAGAATCAGAACTAATCTGCTGAACAGGAACACAATCTCTGAGCCCAGTGCATTATAATTGTCTATGTATCACTCATTATTTTGGGCCTCTTCATCTGTTTGGGAGATGATATATTTTCCCCTAGGAATTTCACCTTGATCTTACAGTGTACTCACCTACCTTTTAATTGGACAGGGATCTGTTATATTGGAGTAATAAGACCAAAATTTTTTTCCTTCTTCTTGAACAGGCAGACAAATCTTTAGGGATTCAGCTGTATGATGATTTGGGAAGAGGAATAACGAGTTTAGATACCACCATTACCCAGACTGGAGATGCAAATGGTTGGGGTGACACCTGGCCCCCAGAAAGAATAGTTAAAGAGTATGGGCCAATCACTTGGGCTCAAGATGGAAGTTGGGGATATAGAATCTAGAATTCCAATATATATGTTGACTGGGATAATTAGAATTAAGCAATTGTAGAGATTATCTCCAATCAGATAGCTAAGGCACTAGATCTGATTGATAACTAGAACAGTTCAAAACTCATTATCCAGAATGATTAGGTTGGAAGGGAAAGCTGAAGGGTCTGTTAGATTGATGGTGCTAAAAGAGTAGGAGCCAATGCCCCAAGAAAACTGACAGAAGCCAGAAGAATATAAGGAATTAGGTAGGGAATGTGAAGTTATGTTACAAAAATTTGAAGATATCTCAGTGTACAAATAAGGCGGGGTGGGGGGGACTGAACGAGATGAGATGAGATCTCTCAGAACAGTTGTGAAAATCGAGTAAGGCTTCATCTACTTCACAGTTGGAGTAGGCCTGAAGGTCTTTGAGCATTGACTCAAAGGCATACCTAAATCCCCTTCCTGCTATACTCCCATGACATCATTTTCTCCCTATTTTAATCAAATATGGGCAACTATGTACTTATTGATCAAGTTCAACTTCTTGGGTAGTTCCCATGTTTAGAATGTAAGATCCTAAGCCCAAGAGGTTGAGGTTCAGTGGTGGAAGGGGTATTTGCATTAGGGATTTAAGTGTAAAACCTGTCGCAGAAGGTGCCTCCTCCTTCGATTGCCTGCTCGACAGGTGGGATGCCTAATCTCATGAGGAGGTACAATAAACTTTTGTTTTGCTCCTAGAGATCTCTCCAGTTTTTTTTTTTTTTTTTTTTTTAATGGTGATCCCTCACCATTTCTGAGCCACACAAACCTTGTGCTTGAATGTGAAGTTTTCTCTTTATCTCTTGCCTTTTCATCAAGAATACTTGAAAGTATTCTATTTCATTAAATATCTATTTTTTCCCCCTGAAGGAATATATCCAGTTTTTCTGGGTTGGCTATTCTTCATTGTAATCTTAGCTCCTTTGCTTTCTGTAACATCATATTCCAATCTCTTCTGCTTCTTTAAGATTGCATCTTGTGTTATCCTGACAGTGGTGCCATGATATTTAATTGTTTCTTTCTAGCTGCTTACAATAGTTTCTTCTTGATTTTGGAACTGTGTAAATTGGCTATATTATTGAAAATTTTCTTGGAACATCTTTCAAGAAGTTGATTAGTGGATTCTTTCAATTTTTCTTTTTCTTTCTGGTTCTAAGGTATTTTATAATTTTCCTTCATAATTTTCTTTTATAATTTCATGAAATATTATATGTAAGCAATTATTTTGATCATGGCTTTCCAGTATTCCAATAATTCCTAAATTCTTTCTTCTCAATCTTTCTTCTACTAAAGCATTTCACATTTTCTTCTACATTTTCATTCTTTTGATTTTGTTTTCTTGTTCCTTGATGTGTCATTTGTCCAATTTTGCTTTTTTAAGGAATTCTTTTCTTGATTGAATTTTTGTGTCTTTTTATTATTTGGCCAATTCTGGTTTTAAAGCTTTTTCTTCAGTGGTTTTTTTTTTTTTTTTTGGCTGCTTTTATGAAGCTATTCATTTTCTATTTCCTAATTTTCTTGTATCACTCTTTTTTCTCAATTGCTCCCCTGCAGTCACAATGGAACTGTGACTAGATATCCTAATCCTCGCAGGGGTCCTCACACTATGGCCCGCGGGCCAGATGCGACAGCTGAGGATGTTTATCCCCCTCACCCAGGGCTATGAAGTTTCTTTATTTAAAGGCCCACAAAACAAAGTTGTTGTTTTTCTATAGTCCGGCCCTCCAACAGTCCGAGGGACAGTGAACTGGCCCCCTATTTAAAAAGTTTGAGGACTGTTGCGAAGCTGCAAGAGATGGAGATTGTCTCAGCCCCCAAACTGCAACCAGTGCTCTTCTGTGCTCTGGAACGGTGACCCTGAATGCCTATGGGCAACTGAGTTATAAAACATAGCCTGCTCCTGCACCCTGTATCAGCTCAGAATTCTCTTTAATCTTTTTTTGAGCAGATGTCCAATTCCCTCACTATTTCTAAACTGAGAACTCCTGAAGCTGCTGTTCCTGCTATTGTATCTGCCTCCAAGGCACAAAACTGGTGGTGTTACAGTGTCGCAGATTTTTCCTGTTAACTTCCTAATTTGTCTTGGGCTGAAAAAATGTTTTGCCTCAAACTTTTATTAGTTATGCCACTCCAGAATTCATTTTAAAGTGGTGTTTTTAAAACTTGGTGGATAATGTCAGCAGCATTCATTTTGGTTGTTTCTCTACTCCATTATCTCAGTTCTGTAACCCCCTGTTCCACTCTCTACCCACCCTCAAATCATTTGTTTTGTTCCTTACCAAGAGCTTGCTGGCATCTGGCTTCTCTTCCGTAGTGAATATAGGCTGGTAAGTTACATTTAATATGTTTTTTTCCTTGAATTTCTTAATTATTTTTCAGTGCAGTACCTTTAAAAAAAATTCTTGCTGGAGCAGTTGTGAGAAAGCAGTGATGTTTTGCTTTCTCTCATTCCATCATCTAAAGTTTTTTCTCAGAAAGCATTTATGAGTCACTTAAAATGTGCCAGTCACCGTGCTAAACTGTGGAGATACAATGAAAATTTAAAAAAAATCTCTGACTTCCAGGTATTTAGTTTCTAATAAGGGAGGCAACATGTCAATGATGAAATGATTACATATATACATACAGAATATTTGAGAGGCCATCCCAGAGAGGAACTCACTAGCAGCTATAGGGGAATTGGGAAAGGTATCCTACTGAATATTTGAACTGAATCTTCAAGAAAGTCAGGGATACCAATAGATAAAAGTGAGAAAGAAGAGCATTATAGGCACTGGGGACTAGGTAGTGCAAAAGTATGAGAATGAGAGAAATGTCACATGTGACAAACTAAGATTAGGTCAATATAGCTAGCATATTTATATGCTTGAATAAAGTATTAAAAAAATTGTAAAATTAGGGAGGGTCAACTTGCAAAGAGATTTAAATGCAAAACAAATGAGTTTTTATTTGATCCTAGAGATGATAGGGAGCCACTGGAGATCACTGAAAAGGAAGTGTGACCTATGATTTAGAAAAATCATCTGGGCAGCTAAGTGGAACATGTATTGGAATGGGAAGAAAGTTGAAGTAAAGAGACTCAGGATATTGTGCTTTTTTCCAAAAAGGAAAAAAATATGACCTTTAACTATACATTTATGGCCAGCAATGACCTGTCTTTGTAAATGGAAGCTCATATAAAGGAAATGTCTTTTTTCCCCATTTTTTTGAATTTGCTTTTTTATATTGTCTTACCTAAGATAAATGTCCTTGAGATTTTGAGATTAAGTGAGATTTTTATTAAGTTTTAAATCAACTTTGTCAAGAAATAAAAAATATAAATATTTTAAGGGTATATGCAATCCTTCCTCAAAAAGCGTAAATATGAAAGCAATTTTCCTCTCATCTCATCCCCAACAATGCCGCAGATGAAACACATACCAGCCTCTTCTACAGACTTCATCTTCTGCTTCATGATTTCATTACTAGCAATAAAACTTGTTCAAATGCAAGAAGGCAACAACTGACTGATTACCCAATGAGGCAGCAGAATAAATCTATCTCTATTGTAATTACAGAGCAGGTAAATTCCATGCTGTCCACACAATGAACATCAAATGTGTTACCAGCAGCAAGCAAGTCTGTGATTGATAACCTAGGTCTGTAGTAATTTGGAAAATTAATTTTTCCTCAAAATCTTTCAGATAAAGGGAGTTGAAGTTACAAAAGTTTCTAACAAAAAACATGAAAGAAATTTTGAGGGTGTTAACAAATGGGAAGCTTGTCAGGGATGAATAGAATTTTCCTTATCAACCATTATATCTACAGCCATCTTTTTAATAAAATAATAATTTCATCCATCATCTTCTCTTTAATTTTCTGTTATTTGTATTATGAATTCCCTGAAGATAGATTCTATCTTTTGCTTTCCTTTGTATTCTCAGAGCTTAGCACAGTGCCTGTAAAATTGGTATTTAATGAATGTTATCTGGTTGACTAATGATAATAACTAGCATTTGTATAGTATCTACTATGTGCCAGGCAGTGTACTAAATATTTTACAAATAACTCATTTGATCTTCGTAACAACTGTGAGAAGTAGGTGCTATTTTTATCCCCATTTTATAACTGAGGAAACTGAGGCAGATAGTGGTTAAATACATGGCTTGCTCTGGTTCATATAGTTAGTTTATGAGGCCAGGTTTGAACTCAGGTCTTTTTGACTCTGGGACCAATGCTCTTTTCACTGAACTACTAAGATAAAAGATAAAGAGTCTTTCCCTCATGAATTCTTGTAACTAATTTTTTTTTTTTGCATGTATGATTGTTCTCCTTAAATCCTATCACTTTTCCTCCAGATCCTCACTTTCTTCATAATCTTGCTGTGGAAGTGATCCTGAAGACTGTGCCAGAACTCAAGCTTTGGCCAATTCTGTCCATCTAGGACAGGGTTTCAGATGTGGAACTGGAAACTGACTTATGTTTATTGCCTAAAAGCTAGTACAGTTGTATTTGGAAAGGTTCCTCATCAGAAAGTTGGCCACCAGGTGAGATAATGTTCTTTTTATTTTCTCCCCACAACAACCTATTAAAACATCTAATAAGATATAGAGAAGTTACATTTGTATCAATGGAGTGATTATCCACAGCAATAAAGTCATGAATCTTTGATGTTACAATATAAAAGCATATAGCTGTGAAATCTATAAAAAAAGCAAATTAGTTTGGCAATTGTGGAGCATATCACTGTTCAGTACTTCCAAAAATACCACAACAACACCAATTCCTCATTAGATTTGGATTGTAAAGATGTTTAAGAGCATTTAAGAAAGAAGTTATAGCTGTTTAAGTGATAGGTACCATGTAGAGAACCATTGTTTTCTAGTGGATAGAGTCTAGGATCCAGAATCTGTAAATGCTGAGGTTTGAATCTCAGATTCTGCCTGAGATACTTACTAGTTGTGTAACTTTGGAGAAATTGTTTAACTCTCTATCTTAGTTTCCTCATTTATAAAATGAGGATTTTGACTCAGTAGCTTCTAAGACTCTTTTTAGCTCTAAAGCTTGAACCTATGTCACAATGGTCCTCCATGTGTACTTCCAGAAAAGAGTAGTGTTTTTTCACAAAAAGAATAAAAGGAAAAAGTGTAATGGGAATAATAGGTTTTGAAAATAGAACTTTGTAACATGAATTAAGTGCTTTATTTTTTCACACTTCAATGAATCTATAATCTCACTGACATGAATACTCCTTCTATTAATGGAGATTGTGAGACATCCATGTCATCCATTCATCCTAAGTAACTATCTATTATCCCTTCTGCAGTAGATATTCTTCAGTTAAATCCATCCAGAGTTTCTAGAAGCCCTTTGTTAGATCTTTTAGCATTGAGTAAATATTTATCTGTTAAAAATTCTTTGTTCTTACCACATGCCATGAAAACTTTTTGGTTGTATATCTCTCTTTGACAGCATTCTTTATAAAGAGTCTTTTCTGTAATTATTCGTTGTTAATATGAAGCAGCCAATTGAAGCTTACCATATGGCTCTCATCACCCTTTAGTTAACCTTCAATATTAATTTTTGAGGAAATGGTATTTTATGGCATGAACAAAAGTCACTTTAAAAATAATATTAATATTAAAAAGATAGGCATTTATTTCAGGGAAACTTTAAAAGCACCAAGTAATTTCTTAGAGGCAATTCATCCTGCCCTCTATGTTATATTCAATTCTGGGGCCAATTCCCATATACATATTACATACATATTTTATACATATACACTGAGTAGGACAGCTGCATCTGTACTTACTGATTTTTCTAAGATATGCTATTAATTGACTCCAACTCCTTTTTATAGAAGAGATTTAAAGTATTTGTGAATGAATATTTTTTTAAAAGGTGCAGCCTGCAATATGCTGGCAAAAGTGTGATAAGTACCTCTCTGAAAAAAAATAACAGGATAAATTTTTAAGCTTAATCTGTATTATGAACTGATGTTAAGTGAAATGAACAGAACCAGATCATTGTACACAGGAACAATAAGATTATATGATGATCAATTTTAATGGCCATAGCCTTTTTCAACAATGAGATGATTCAGGTCTGTTCCAATGATCTTATGCTGATGAGTCATCTACAACCAGAGAAAGGACTGTGTAAATTGAGGGTGGATTACAACATAGTATTTTCACTATTTTAGTTGTGGTTTGCTTGAATTTTCTTTTCTTTTTTTCTCTCTCTCTCTTTTTTTTTTACTTTTTTCATCTAATTTTTCTTGTGCAGCAAGATAATTGTATAACAATGTATGCCTATATTGGATTTAACACACATATATTTTTTACCATGTTTAACATATATTGGATTACATGCCATTTAGGAGAAGGGGTGGAGGGAAGGGAAGAAAAATTGGAACATAAATGTTTTTCAAGGATCAATGTTGAAAAAATTATCTTTGCATATGTTTTAAAATAAAAAAAACCTCAATAAAAAGTTTAATCTGTATTACTAACACATTGACATTTTCTTCTTCACTTTCTAAAGCTTACACTATCAACAAAATCTTGATTTGAATTTTTCCCAGTTTCTGAGGGTATGAATTCTGGTCTTGAAAATTTTAACAATCAGCTCTTCTGACCTAGTACAGTTGACTCCAGCATAATCCTGGATGAAGCAAATACCTTTTCCCTGTCTCACACTATAATGTCTCTTGCAAACTGAAATTAGTTTACTAACTCAGCCTTCTCTAGGCAAAGTCAAAGACACTTTAAAGTTTCACTTATATCACTGACTTTTCTGAATATATAACCTACAAATTCTTAAAATTTTGTCTATTCCCAATGACAGTAATTCCTGACTTTCTGCTCCATCATTTGCCACTCTCATAACTCTGGTGAAATTTCTTTCCCTAAGGTTATACGCAGCATTCTAAGTCAGCTCCATAGACCTTTATTTCTAGCACTTTGGTCTCAGATAAACGACAGGCTCATGGTTTCCTCCTAGCTCTGTCTTCAGTACTGATCTCTCCTCTGAGATCCAAAACTGTTTCTCCAACTAATTACAAAACGTTTCTACCTGGCTGGCTTAAAAGTATTTGAAACTCAGTACATCTGAAACAAATTTACTATCTTTTCCTTAAACCTCCTATTCCTTCTGAGTTTACTTAGTCTGCCTGTGGAACCACCATTTATGCCTCCCTCCTTGTGTTCTGAATTTTATGATTATTTCTGACACTCTCCTTAGCTTTCATATCCAAACAATTGCCTTTAATGTAACATACAAAATAATTGTTGTCCTATTAAACTATTCTATAATTGCTATTCCTTTCCCTATTAAAGAGTTGCAGCTGTGTTGTTGACAATTGCAATGCTTTTTAAGTAAATATAAATTTGGTTATTGAAAAAAAGAGAAAGAGCACTGGCTGGGGAATCAGGAGAATGAGCTTCTAGGCCCCATTTTGCTATTGACTTTGTAGAGAATTAGGCAAATCACTCTAACCCTCTTGTCCTGAGTGGTTTTGCCAACAAAATGAGGATGTTAAGCTAAGTTACCTCTAGTCTAATAATTCTGCGATAACCATAGCAGTTAATTGGGTTGATTTATCTCATTCTTAAAGCACAATTCTCTCTTATATTGCCTAGTCCTTAAAAATTAATAATCTAATTAAGTTCTTTTCTTTAACTTTTAGAAAACCCTTTTAAAATATTTCTTCTAACATGAGGTATCATACCATGAAAAACCTATTTTATCCTAGAGTCTACATATACATATACACACACACAAACACACACACACACACACATGTAGCCACTGCCTGATTTTTCTATCTAGTCTTATTTAAAAAATGTGTCCTTTCATTGAGATTTCCCTAGTTTTTAGTTTATTCAGTATTCCCAAGTTTGTTTTCAATTATAATTTAATAAAGAAATTTTGCTAAAAAGCTCAAAATTAAATAGAACTGATGAAATAAGTTTCTCCCCTAAAGCCTATATCACAGTTGTCTCAGAGTGGCGAGGAACAGACAGTGGCAAATCCAAGGCTGCACCAATAGAGTTACAGGGTCTGGCAACTGGAAAAGCCTTCCAAGATGGAAGTATCTATGGGTAACGGGGAAAAACTGAAAAGTGTGAGTGGGGCCTCTTGACACCAGAAATGTTAAGCTCAAAATATGCTGAGAAAAAAATAACAATAGCTAGTATTTATATAGCACTTACTACAGCCAGGTACTATGCTGAGCACTTTAAAACTATTATTTGATCTTCACAAAAATTCTGAGCTAAGCATTATTACTATCCCCCTTTTATAGATAAGGAAAGTGAAACAGAGGTTATATAGTTTGCCTAAGATCATCCCACTTATAACTCTTTGAGGCTGTATTTGGATAGGTGTTCCTGACTCAACTTATCGTACTTTACTGCATCAATCAGTTGTGTGTGGGACTCAAATGAAGAACCATTATCTGGGAAAGTGAGGATGATGTTATGCAAAACTAAAATTTACAAAGTGGCAGATTAGGCTGATTAAGAATGCTTCCCAACAATTAATGCTGTCCTGAAGTGGAACAGGCTGCTTATGAAGATGTTGAGCTCTTCCTCAGTCCATGTTCTCAAGCAAAGCCTGTTCAAAGATCTCTTGGGTAGGTCATGGAAGAAATTCTCATTCTTGAAAACTCCCTTTCTTCCCACAGACTCCTTTAGCCTCCTATGAATCTCCTTTTCATATTTCCCATTCAGTTTTATGACTTGCCATTTGCAGCAGGGTTCATTGACATTTTTCTCATTTTGTGGGGGGAGTGGTATGACATCTCCACAGAAAAGGTCAGGTTTCTCCTTTTTGATTTTTGTATAATATTCGAAATCAACTAAGAAAAAAGCCAAAAGAATCCTCTTTGGGGAAACTGAAATTCTTGAACTTCTTTTTAATTTTTTCTTTAGATGGTAGGTAGGTTTAACCTCTGAGAACCCTTTTAATGGTGAGGTTCTGTACTTCTGAAGTGTGGGCTGGAGAGGGACTGTCTGCCTGTGGTCTGAGGAATATCCCATTTAATTGATCAATTGTTTCTTATTCTTGCTCATGTAGGCTGTTCCCCTGATCAACTTTTTAATTTTTTTTAAAACTCCAACCCAACAACTGTATTGTTTTTATTCAATCAACAAGCATATCTTAATAACTTACTATAAACTAGACACTATCCCAGGGGCTGGTGATATAGAACTAAGAAAGAAACAATCCTTAACCACAAAGAAAGCAGGAGAACAAGGAGAATAAAGATATATCTGTGTCTATATTTGTATTTATTTAATATGCATATATTTGTTTTTATATATTTGTTCAAGGGCAGGTAGTTGGTATAGTGGATAGAGCACCAGTCCTGAAGTCAGGAAGACCTGAATTCAAATTTGATCTCAGTCACTTAATACTCCCTAGCTGTGTGACCCTGGGCAAGTCACTTAAACCCAATTAGCAATATATGTGTGTGTGTGTGTGTGTGTGTGTGTGTGTGTGTGTGTGTGTGTGTGTATGTGTATATATACATACAAATACGTATGTATGTTCTATATATTCATATTAAATGCACACAAATGCATACAAAGTGCAAGGGGAAGCTAAGAGGAGTGTGGATAAAGTGCCAGCTCTGAAGTTAGTAATATTCATCCCCCTGAGTTTAGATCTGGTCTTAGTGTATGTGATTATGTGATTGGACAAGTCACTTAATCCTATTTTACCTCAACTTCCTCATCTGAAAAATGAGCTGAAGAAGAAAATGGTAAACCACTTCAGTATCTTTGCCAAGAAAACAACAAATGGGATTTAAAAATGTTAGACATGACTAAAATTATTGAAGAACAAGATAGTTTGGAAGGAAGAATTCCAGTTGGTGGAATCCTGAGAAGCACGATGCAGAAGATGATGCTTAAAGGAAGAAAGGACCTCTATGGCATAGAGGTACATAGTGTATGTCAGTCGTGGAAAAATGCCAGTTAAAAGACATGGAAAATAGAGATATCACATATTAGAGACAAATAGAGGTCAATTTGGCTAGATTGAAAAGTGTAGGAAGGAGAGTAATGTTCAATAAAAATGAAAAGATAACTTTGGGCTTTAAAAACTCAATAGAGGAGTTTATAGCTTATCTCTGAGATAATAAGGAGGTAAAGAACAAATTGAATAGGGGAGTTACACAATCACAATTACAGTTAAGGAAAACTTTTGGCAACTGTGTGTGTGATAGACTGGAATAGTGAAACTGAATACAGGGAGAACAATTAGGAGATTAAATTACAATACTCTAAGAGATGTGTCTTAATTAAGGTGGTAGTTGTGGCAGTTATAAAGAGGGAATTAGATGTCTTGGAGAAAGAAACACTAAGTTTTGGTAATTATTTGGATATGCGGAGTGAGAGGGAAAGAGAGAAGTTAAGGATAATAAGAACCTAATGAGAATGGGAGAGTGGAAAGACTGCCATTGAGAGAAATAGGGAAGTCTGGAAGAGTGGAATGTTTAGGGGAAAAGATAATGAATTCAAATTGAATTTAAAATGTTTATAGAACTTTCACTTAGGAAGCAGGGTTCCACAGTGGGTAGAGTTCAAATCCAGCATCAGATACTTACACACACACACACACACACACACACACACCCTACATATCCATATTAAATGCATAAAAATATATACAAAGTATAAAGAGCTGCTAGGTGGTGTGTGAATAAAATGCCAGCCCTGGAGTTAGGAAGACTTATTTCTCTGAGTTCAAATCTGATCTCAGACACTTACTAGCCATATAACCCTGAAAAAATCACTTAATCAGTCTATCTCAGTTTCCTCATCCGTGAAATGTGAATAAAATTAGCACCCACCTCTCAGATTTTAAAATTTTTATATATTATTATGTTATCATTAATTTTATATATATATAATTTCAATCCCTTCCCTCAAAAAACTTTTGTCAAAGAAGTAAGGATATTTTCAAATGACTTAATTCTATTGCCTTATTTTTCCACTTCTTTATCTAGTTTCTAATAAGAGTTTCCCCAAAACCCTCAAAACCTGAAGAAAGAAGGAGAAGAAGTTAAGGACATGTATGATTTAATAAGTAGATCAGATGCTGAAGTTAGTGCAAATGACATTTTCAGACTATTTTACTTCAAAAATGATCTGCCTTCCCTAGTGATTATTGAAATCCCAAAGCTTTACTAGCAAGGCATCTGCTTTATGATGATTATACTTTACTTTCATCCTAACAAATCTTGTAAATTCTCTCAAATTTTTAAGCACACGAATAGTTTGTCTCAATTGTTCTTTCCAAATTTCTTTGAAGAATTTCCTTAAAAGACACTTCTGTCCATTACCTGACTTATGCAACTGGAATTCTTCAATTTTAGCACCTATAAAAATAGCTTTCTGGGCAAACCTTATTAGTGCTCATAAGCAAACTTAGTGGGAAGAAAAATAGCTTTATTATCAGGGCTTTCCTCCAAGGCATTGACAGACACCACCATCACTCTATGTTGCTTCATAGTCTCACAGTGGTAAGTGACCCATCTGATCCGGAGACACCATTTCTAGGATTTTGGTGCTATGACTCTCACCTCTCCCATGGTCCACTTAATCTTCCATTTCTTCTATCTTTCCTCAAAGGGGCCATATCCTCCCCTGGCATGACTGCATCCAGTCAGACTGTCCTTTATGTTATAGTCGCTCCATTTCTCTCCCTCTATTTAATTGTTTTTTGCTTCAGGCACAGTGACCTTTGATAATAGCTCTGCTAGTGCTACCAAGTCACAAAACACCTCAGTGAAAGGGGCATTAGCTACTTAGGCATCTACAAGAAAATATAGCAATGAATGCCCTGTCAACAGAGTTTTTTAGTAACAATTTCTAGTGCAAAATAAGAAAGAAATTAGCTGAGATAAATATATGTATTAATTTGTTACTTGGAAAGAAAAGAGAGTCAGTTTAGTTATGTAAAGAGAAGCAGTTTTGGTTTGTTTTTTTTTAAACATTCACAAGTGGAAGGGACTTTAAAGAACAACTAGTTTAGTCTGTTAATTTTACAGATGAGAAAATTGAAGTATAAAATGTTAGATTTGCTTAAGAGACCACAGACTAGTTAGTAATAGAACTGATATTTGAACTCAGATTTTCAGTTGCCAAGGTCAGGGCTTTTTCCCAGTCTATTACATTGACATCCCTAGGAAGAGCAACCAGAAATTAAAAGTTCCAGATTCAAGGAAAATGAAGGAACTCAGTTTTAGGCAGATTCTAGAAGGGTCGGAGAAATGATTCATCCAACTTTCCTCCTTTCCCTGTGGAGTGGTACAAAATGCCAATTGAAGCCTTGAAAGAAAGGCTCTGTTGGGGAGGTGGGCATGGCTGCAAGTTTTTCTAATCTTGGTAGTATTCCAAGTATAAGAAAAAGTTGCTCCAAATTCCCTTCACCCAAAAACTACATACACACACATATACACAACAGAGAAAGACAGTAAGAAAGTTTAGGTACCTAAATTACAAAGAAGCATGCTATTCAGACTGGAAATGAGTAAGGATGATTAAAAAATAGCAAAAAAAAAAAAAAAATAAAGAAGAAAAGTCAAAAAACCTGAACAGTTGTACAGTGAACTGGGATCACAGAATTCTAGAACTGGGCAGGTCTGGAGACATGATCTCTGAGACTACCACTCAATCAGTTTTGTATATATCTTGTTTGAACATAATTGATTTTATGTTGGCTTCCCCATTAGAATATGATTTTCTTTAAAGCAGGGATTGTCTTTTGTCTTTCTTTGTATCATCAGCATTTAGCATAATGCCTGGCACAGAATAAGCACTTAATAAATGTTTATTCACTGATTGATTAGTAGTCACAGATTTGTAGGGTTACTTCAACTTTGAGAATATGAACATTCTCTCATTTATAGGACCAGTGCAGCACTGCACATAGGCATTTTTGTATTAACTGAAGTGGATTACATGGGATTGATGATGTTTTAAAAGTTCAGATCGTCAGATAGGCAAATACTATGATATATGAATCACAGTGAGGCAAAAACTTCTTTTCTTTCTGTCTTGCTTTCTCCTTTCCATTCTGCTCACTTAGACCCCTGAACACCAGCTATCTTCCTCTGGTTTCTTGTTTTGTTGTGCTTTCTAGAATACATATTATAACTTAAGAAATTCCCCTTTAATCTTCTTCATAATACATGATTTCTATCTTTTTCATATAATGCTCCTTTTGGCAAATATTATATTTTTGGCCATATACTCTGGTGTTAGATATCTCTTCTCACATGAACTCCCAATACAATGGACTAAGAAAGAGGAGGAGACTTTTTCAGAACTCAAACACCATTATAGAGTAATGATGCTCAAAACTGTTACAGGTTAAAAAGAAATGGAAAAGTAATACCAGTGGAACAAATTTAATAAGAAAGGCTTCTTAGAAACAATCAAATTCAATAACCCATAAATTTCCATATTTATATTGGTTCCCAAAGTAGTTGGACCAGTTCCATAAATTTAAATATGTAAGTTACTTGGGAATAACTTTCTGTTTGAAAAGAAAAATTGGGGAAAATTGAAAGAAACTTGGCCGAAATTACATTTGGACCAGTATCTAATACCATAGTTAGATGTGTGCAGATAGATGTTGTGAAATAGATGTTATTACTATAGCCCTCATTTTACAGATAGAAAAACTGATGCTTAGAGAGGTTAAATAAGATATGAATTCAGGTCTTCCTGACGCCAAGACCAGAGATCTTTCCACTGTGTTATAGCTGGCATTCAAAAGACTTAAAAAAATAAAAATCATCATTAAAAATATAAAGTATAGTAATACATATCAAAAAGTAAATAAATATCTATTTTAATATGAAATTAAACTGACCAAATCAAATGTTAATAAAACTCAATATTTAGGTGGTTTTAAATAAAACTGGTCTTATTTTGGTATATTTGTGTGGTTTGTATGTTATAGTTTTTGTTAATAATTCCTTGGCTACTCTGAATCAGCCTATTTAGTTTCTATCTCTTGTCATTCTTCTTAAGAAAAACACAGAAAGAAACAAAAAGTTGCATAACCTTATAGCTTTCCTTAGAGAGGCAATGTGGGTTAGTGGATGGACTTGGGGTAAAAAGATTTTTTTTTTTTTTCTGACCAGGCTATGGCACTTAAGACAGATGTGTAACTAATATACTGCTGGGGAAGTTGTGAACAGCTCCAACCATTTTGTAATCAATTTCAATTTATGTCCCCTGGGCTATAAAACTCTATATACTCTTTTACCCAGTAATACAACTACTGGGTTTGTTTGCTAAAGAAATAAAAGACAAACAAAAATAATTTATATGTTCAAAATTTTTTATAATAGTTCTTTTTGTGATAGTAAAGAATTGGAAATTGTGGGGAGGTCCATCAATTGAAGAATAGATGAACAAGTTGTGGTATGTGACTGTGAAGGAACATAAGATTATATGTACTATAAGATGATGAGCAGGATAGTTTCAGAAAAATCTGGGAAGACTTACATGAACTGATGAAGAATGTGAAGTGAGCAGAATCAGGAAATTATTATATGATAACAGCAATATTGTAAGGATGATTAACTGTGCAAGACTTAGCTATTCTGATCAATAAAATGATCTAAGTTCTGAAGGACCCATGATGAAAAAAAAATACTATCTACCTTCAGAGAGAGAATTGATGAACTGTGAGTACAAATTAAAGTATAATTTTCTCATTTTCTTTTTCTTTAGTTTTTGTGATATGGTTAATATGGAAATATGTTTTGTATGATTAAACATGTATAACTGATAATATAATGCTTGTCTTCTCAATGGGTGAGGAAAGGTCTAGAGGGAGAGAGAATTTGGAACTCAACTTTTTTTTTTTAAAATGTCTAAAAATTATTTTTAAAAGTCACATGTAACTATAAGCAAGTCAGTTAATTTTTTGGAAGCTTCGTTTCTCATCTGAAAAATAAGAATAATCTCTGTGTTATCTACTTACCAAAGCTGTGGTGAACAGCAAATAAACCAATGAAGATAAAGTGCTTTGTAAGCTTGAAGGCATTCTGTAAATGTCAGCTTATGATTAAATATTGCTTTAGAGAAGCATATTGGAGACATGTAGAGGCCTTTTCTGCCTTTGCCCTATAGTAATACAGTCAGAAACATCTTAAGTACTACTTTTGCTATGGCAGGAAACTGACATTAAATATTTTTCTTGCTTGAAAAGTGTCTGTTAAAGCTCCTTGAATGGACAAAATTCTTTACCTATTTGTTATCACCACTCAGATAGGAAAATAGGTTTAATTATACCCTTAAGCATGTGCCCTGACATACATTCAGTAAAAGTTTTCCCTCCATGGCTTTGTATTCATCAAATTTTGGCTTCATTTGCTACTTTTATGCATGAGCATATAGAGACAGAGTACTGGCCTTGGAGTCAGGAAGACCGGTGTAGAAATCCAGCCTCATACTACTTGTGTGACCTTAGACCAGTGAACCTCTGTTTCTTTGAATTTTCTTATTTGCAAAATAGAGATAAAAGCCCTATCTCTCAAGTATTGGTGTGAAGATAAAATGAGATAATAATTTAAAGCACTTAGCACAATAATTGCACGTGGTAAGTGCTATATAAATGTCGTTATTATTATTAGAAAGGTATATGCATGCCAAGAGAATATTGAAGCAGTCTTATTGGCTAAACTTCTATAGTACAATGAATTTACCTATAGTTTTAGAAGCAGTATGTTGTAGTGAAAAGAGCCCTGTCCTAATATTTAAAAGACCTGGTTTTAAATCTCAGTTCTATCACTTTTTAACTAAATGATATCAAATCATGACTTATCTGAATCTCAGTTTCCTCATTTGTAAAATAGGAACAATAATATTTCTCTTTTCTGACTCACAGAGTTGTTATAAGGAAAGTCCTTTGTAACATGAATAAAACTACAGAAACATGAACTCTTAGAAATTAGGTAGTCAGCTCTCACCTGTCCATAAAATTCTGTAGGCACACTATTTTTTGAAGCGAATAAACATTTATTAAATACTGATTATGTGACAGATATTGTGCTAAGACATTTACAAAGATTGTATTGTTTAATAAGGTTAGTTGTTCTTGGCCCCAGTATGCCTGAAGAATTTGGGGAGAAAGTTGAATAAAGGCAGATTTTGTCTCAATATAAAAGCACATTTCAATATTCAGAAGTGGAATGGACTGTTGGTGAAATTAGTGGGCTTCCCTTCATGGAAGTGGGGGAGTCTTTTTGACTACATTTGGGGTAAGAGATATACTATTTAAGGTAAAAAAATGATCTTCCATAAAGTATTTTCTGAGGTCACCACTGGGGTCATTGGAATGGTGACTTGGGATGTAAAGGAGAAAAAGATCTTGGAAAAATGCTCTCCGATTCTTCTCTTGGAATGCCCCTTTCCCAAGAAATGGTAATAATAGCTGGAATTTATATAGCATAATAAGATTCATAAAGTCTTTGTTAAGTAGATACTCATTATTGTCCCTCTTTTTGAAGTGAGAGATTACAACTTTCACCCATTGTCATAGAGCAATTGGAGGCTGGATTTGAATACAGGTCTCTCTCCTCAATCCAAACACAAGATTGGGATAATGTTTGTATAAAGGGTAGCTAGTCAGTCAGTGTTGAACATGGGAGAACTAGAGAGGATTAAGGAAAGGCTTCCCCTTTGACATGTTATAGAAAGACACTAAGAGAATTCTTTTGAGCCTTTAGATTAGTTGATCTTCTCCACATAAGAGGAAGGGAACTTAATGTTTGCTAAGTAATACTGATTATTCAGGCAATACCTTTTGTTCAAGATGGTGCAGTGTTAAGCACTCTGTTCCCAGTGCTTGGTAGAATAATTCAATAAAACTGGGAGGCAATGAGAGATATCCATAACTACAGGCAGCTGTAATTACTACTGGATTTTTTTTAATCAGCAATTCTGAAAATATATTTTTAGAGAAAATCTACCATTAAGAAAAATTGGAAGGGGTAAGGTGCCTTATTTGCTGCCTATGATTTTTACCTCTCAGAATCCCCTACATCACTATTTCAAATTATTATTAACACTGCTTTGGAGCATTTCAAATTGTCCCTGGTGAGTGGTCTGTTATAAGCACTGGAACCTCAGTCCAAGAAAAAGGAAGATTGAATATTTCTAAGCGGTGCCTAAAAGCTCCTTAGATCAATGACTTGTGAAGAAACTAAATGTGATAGTTGGCCTTCACAGGACTCCCAAATCCCAAATCCAGCCAAGGGAACAACTGACTGATAGTCGCAGAGGTGCAGCATTGAAAATAACCCTTTTGCTTAGCAGTTTTCATTTCTATATTCTTTACCAAATTACTTATATTCCACAGATGAAATTGGGGAATGTGTGGCACTGCCCTCATTTTTAGTGGCAGAAAAATAGAGCTAAAAACGACTTGCTGAAAAATATTGCAGACAAAAGCCAGAATTAGGACTCTAGAGCTCTTGAGTTCAGGCACATCATTCTTGGCTTTTTCTTAAGTTTAGAGGGTTCAAACTGAGCTGACATAGGAAAGTTAAGAGGTTATTATTTTTTTTTCCTGTGCTCTGCTCCTTGCTGTGTACTACTAGCAAATAAAACTAATGAGTTCTTTAAATGTGATGTGCAGTCTTCTTGCTTCTGGGAATGAGGAAAGCTTTGACTTGCATTCAGAAGGCTAAAGAGATAATATGAAACTCAGAACTGGTTAGAGTTTACCGACTGTGAGAAAATATTTCTTCATCCTTAGTTCTCAGTGCCAATAAGCAATAAGAGAGGGTGTCAAATGTAGGTGAATGGACTGACATTGCCAAAAGAAAATGAAACATATATTTGTGGATATGAAAATGGTAATTATAGAGACTCTTTTGGAACTCCTATTGAAATGGACAACATTCAATTTAAAGGCGTTATTAAGAAAAGGAAGCATAATGCAATTGTGCTAAGAAGGGATAAATTCACCACAGTGTATCTCAGTTAACTTAAATTTTAAAGAGAAGCATAAAAAAAATAGTGTCATGAAAGGCTGAGAACAAGAGAAAGGTTATTTTGTTTGTTTGTTTTTTAACTGTAAGAAGTTTATTTTCAATACACATTGCTTTATGAATCATGTTGGGAGAGAAAAATCAGAGCAAAAGGGAAAAATCATGGAAGAAATAAAAAAAAGGAAAAAAAGATGTGAACATAGCAGGTGTAGATTTACATTCAATCTCCTTAGTTCTTTTTCTGGATGCAGATGACATTTTTTGTCCACGTTTGTTTGTTTTTAACCTAAGAATAGTGTTGTGCTGTGGTGCTTTGCTCAATTAGGGAAGTCAGAGAGATATCACTTGCTCTTACACTTTTGTGGTTAAACTTCTCCTCCCTTAAGGTGCTTTTCCTCAGGCACTTCTTCAGATCCTACCTCTCTGGAGGAGCATTTTTTCCTTTCAAAGTGAGGAAAAAAAGGATAATGAAAATACTAGAGACTCCAACTCAACACTACTCCAAATAGTTGAATATACCACCACTGCTGACTCATGATTAGGGTCTCCAGTGTAAGTATTCTTTCCATCTTGAGAAGTTGCAGAAATTAATCACAAAGCTCTTTCTGAGTCCACAGATAGAAATCAAATTTTGGCAAAAAATATCACAGTTTTAAATTTCTGTTGCTCCTTTTTTTTTGGAAGCTATCTCACAGTTGCCTCCAGATTAACAATGTTAGTAGTTAACAGCATTTGTAATAATTTCTAGTATGAGAGACAATGTGAATGTTTAAATACAGAAAGATAAACAGGCTTTTAAGAAATAATATGACTTCCAATGGGAAGGTCTGAGAGTGGAGAGAAGGCAATAAGCTCTTGGGAAGATAAAGAAAAACAAGTTAAAATCACCTCACTTTGTCTGTGACCAAAATGGGGATTTTTGGCACCTTCTTTCTTCCTCTTTATACAATATTATTAAGTGAGTGGATCTAATTCGTCAATCAAAGCCATGGCACATCAACCCTTAGACCAGGGTAAAGCTATGTGGGTAATTGAGGAAAGGGGAGATTTTAGCCCAGTATTAGGTATTTATGTGCACCATCCTGTTACATCCAACTATATTATAGAAAAGAGGAGAATCAAAGAAAAAAATAGGGCTTCCATTCTGGGTACATGGGATGGGACCCTGGTAATGGATGACAGAGAAAAGACAGAGCTATTCTATTCCTATTTTGCTTATATATACTGCCAAGAACAAATACTGTTTGAGAGGTCCACAGAAGCCATATAATTTAATTAATACTAATTGAGTAAGAATTTCTCTACATTATATGCAACAAGCAATTATCCAAATTTTATATGAAGATTTCCATTAGACTAGTTGTTAGCTTTTTTCTTAAATCAAGTCTAAATTTGCCTCTTAAGCTATAAAAAAGAATGACAAATGACTAGATATTTTATTTACTGTGAGTTTGGAGAGGGATGAGAAGGATGTGAATTTTGTAAATCTCCTTCACACTATGGCTATATTTCTGCCACTGTCAATTGACTTATCTGTGCTCAATGTGCAAATCAGTCCTACTCCTACTCTTGGACACTGTAGTTATCTGAAGTTATTTAAAAATAGAAGAAAGTCTTTAATGTTAGAGAGCATGAAGAGGCAGAGGGAATACTGATCTTGTCAGGAGGAAGGGTGGAAAAAGATGGACCACTGAAGTCTTGGAGTTAGGTAAGAGATAAAATTTCGTTCTTTCTTTCCGAGGAGGGAGACTGACCCTTGGAGGAAGAAATAGCTGCTGGTTCTCCAAGGAATTATGAAGCTATACTGGCAGGTGATAGCTTATCCAATAATGGGAAGAAAAGATAAGCTGTTATTGTTGATAGCTCCCTGCAGGATAATGCTAAGGTATGATTTTTTTTTCTCTTTGGAACGGTAGAGAAGTTTGTTGTCTTCCTGGAGAGTCAGCTTGAAAAAGCCAAGTCCAACATCCTTTCCAGGGCCAACACCAGTCATTGTGACCTATATCTTGCCACTGGACTTTAATGACTCTGAAGGAGGCAGTGGGACTTAATGACTTTTCTCAGTTCTGTTTCACTCAAATCCAATTCACTGCAAGTCAAGACATTATCCTTCTCATGTCATTGCTACTCTTCAAGAACAAGCTATAAAGAGACAGAAAACTTCCCAAGATTTGTCAGTCTTGAAATAATATGGATAGAAGAAGTTTAGAAAGAATTTCAAAGGATTTTGAAGTCTACAGCAACAAAGTGAAGACTTTCAGGCCATGAGTAATATTTTACTACTCCTTCCCTTTCAAAGTAAAGCATTTAAAAGAGAAAGCTAGATTTGGAAAATGAACAGCTAAAGAAGAAGATTGTCTAGATAAGAGAATGTCAATTTCCTGACCATGGTTTAAAATATAAAAATAAAACCCACTTGAACTTAGAATACAAAAATGGTAAAAATTATACTTGTCTCTAGTTTTAGAAATCTAATCAAAATGGTTTGAAACTGAAAACAGGGTGAGAGAGAAATTTCACGTATATTCACTAAGTTATGTAAATTGGAAATTATACCAAGAAAGTAACTAGGTTAGTGAAGGTTCTCCAGGCCTCCAGATCATGCCATAGGAAAAGGATTATTTGAAAGGGGGAAAAAAGGAATAACTATTTACATAGTGCCTGGTATGTGCCAGTCATTGCACTAAGTGCTTTGGAAATATAATTTCATTTTATCCTCACAACAACTCTGAGAGGTAGGTGCTATTGTTATTTTTATTTTATGACTGAGGAAACTGAGGCAAACTGAGGTCAAGTGACTAGTACAGACTCATGCAGCTAGAAAGGGTCAATGATTAGATCTGAAATCAGGTCTTCCTGACTTCATTCCCAATACTCTCTATCCCTTGAGAGATGTTTAGCTTGGAAAAGAAAAACATTTTTTTTTTTTTGGGAAATATGGTCAATTATTTGATCATATTTGAGGAAAAGTGATTAGACTAAATTTGCTTGACAAAAGAAGGCAGAATTAGGGGTAATTGTTGCAAGTTGTAAAGAGGCAGATTTAGACATTACACAAGGGGAAAAAATGACAATAATTAGAACTGGGCCCAAAAGGGTGAGGATGATTAAGAGATAATTGGTTCTCTCTTAGTTCTTCCTTCTGAGGTCATCATACAAAGGCTGGATAACCACTTGTTAGGAATATTATAGAGGGCATTAATGTTCCATTCTGGGTTGGACTCAGCCTCCTTTCAGCTCAGTTATTCTGTAATTTTTTCAATACTTTTGGACTCTGGGATTCAGCTTCCTCACTTCTAAATGTGGAGATGGAAATGGAGAATCTTTATGGCCCTGTTTGCTGCAAGCATTCTTTGATTCAAATGTTTGAACTAGAATAACCAGGAATACAAAAATACTGTTGAAAGGAAAAAGGAGGTGGGAATTGAATAGTGACTGGAACAGAAAAATTATGAGTTTCATTTTGAATATATTGAACTACAGGTGATGGCAGAACATTACTGCCTATGTCTAGGAACTAGGAATCTAAGAATATGGGATGAGACTTTGGAAAGGTAGATGTCTTCATCCCTAGTAAACTTTTTGTTAAAAAACAAACAAACAAACAAAAAAAACAAAAACTACACCATACCACATTAGTCCACTGTGTTCTCTGCCTTCTTCTATTCTAGAGAACCATGGTACACTAGTACTCTGATCTGAGGGCTTGCTGAGTCCTTTCCAGGGCTGCAGAGAGCTTAGAGCTTGATCAGAATCCAAAGAAATCAAGGTCATCCACTGCAACCTAGGCCATCAACAGTCATCCTGATTTTTGTTCTGCTAATAGACTTTGATGACTGGAAGAGACAGTGAGGCTGAAGGCTTTGTGTAATACAACCACATTTAAACCCACTCACAAGTCAAAACGTCACCTCATGATGTCATTGATTATCTTTGAAAATGAAGAACAAATAATAGCAGAGTGATAATCACCCTCCCCTTTCCAATAATGATCTTACAGTTTATAAAACATAGATTTCCTATGAGATAGAGAGGTAATGGTGGCACAAAGTAATGGAAATGTCAGAACTCTGAATGGAATACAGGCCCTCCTGAGTACCATTCTCATACTTTTCTACTACTTCATACTATATTTCTGTCTTTTTGACTATTCAGAATTGTCTTTCTAAGAATTATCCCATTGCACCTTGTGTCTAATTAACCTAAGCAGCTAAGTGGTGCCATAGTGCATAAAGTGTTGGGCTTGGAGTCAGGAGGCTCATCTGACTTCAAATCTGGCCTCAGATACTACCTGTGTGACCCTGGGCAAGCCACTTACTTGTTTGCCTCGGTTTCCTCATATGCCAAATGATCTAGAACAGGAAATGGCAAATCACTCCATTATCTTTGGTAAGAAAAGCCTAGATGAGGTAACAGAGAATCAGATAAGATTGAACTTGAAAAAGGCTGGAAAAAGGGTAACAAGTCATGTCTTCAGTTTCATTCATGTCTCTTACTGAACTTTAGACATTCTAGTATATATATGGTAGGTATTCAATGAGTAGTTATTCCATAGAAGTAAACTCCAAGTCAGGTCAAAAGCAATCCTGGCTCCTCAGTTGAATATTGTTTATTGAAAAAAGTGAATAGAACTGCATGATACTGAGCTCTACAGCACAGCTAAAGCGACAGAAAATCTGCCACACTCCAGACAGCACGAAGTGGAAACCCTAAGGCTTCAAGGGTGAAAATTGAGTGTCTTTCTGAACAAGAATAACTGAAGTCATGACATGGGAATTTGCATGGCTCAGTAAGCAGTGACAGAGAAGTAAAGGAAACAGAGATAGAAACTGTTATAGAATTATTATAGAACTACTGTGACTTTCAAAGTAATTCCCACAGTAAAAGAGATTATTATGGTTGAAGAAAACCATAACTGAGAAGCTTAAGCAGATGGGAAAGTTCCCTGGCTTAAAATCAAGTCAACTGTAGTATAGTTGGAGAGAGGTTAACAGAAGGTAGTGGATACAGAACTGGTCTATGCCTCAGGAAGTCTTGGATTCAAGTTCAGTCTTTGAGCCATACTGATTATGTGACCTGGGTAAATGACTTTAGTACTGTGCCAGTTAACTCCCCAAACAACCAACACTTATTAAGTACCTACTATGTGCCAGACACTGTACTGGGCATTGAAGATATCAAGTCAAAAATGAGAGAATTTGCCTCTAAGGAGCAAAGATTTAATCAGGAAAAAACAATAAGAATTTATATAAGTAAATATAGAATTAATATTAGGAGGAAGAATAGTGACATGAGGTACTAGCAACAGGGGGAATCCAGAAAGGCTTTATGTAGAAAGTGGTGTTTGAGTTGAGTTTTAAAGAAAGCTAGGGATTGCAATAAATGGAGGTCGGAAGGGACTTCATTCCAGGCATGGGCAACATTCAGTGCAAAGGTATGCTAAGATTATAATCTGCAAACTGGTTTCTAATCTGCATTAATAATGGATATTTCATCTCCAGATAGTCCTTAAAGTGATGAGATAACTGGACTGGACCAAAAATAAATGGAGAATATGAACCTTTAGACAGAGATATAGATACAGTCAGAAATTAAATTGCAACACATTAAGTTTATTTATTTAGTTAGTTTGTTTTTATTTTTTAAAAAAATAATTTATTTTCAAAACATGCAAAGATAGTTTTCAACATTCACTCTTGAAAAACCTTGTGTTCCAATTTTCCCCCCTTCTTTCTCCCTACTCCTTTCCTAGACAACAAATAATTCAATATTTGTTAAACATGTACAATTATTCTATACATATTTCCACATTTATTATGCTGCACAAGAAAAATCAGATCACAAAAGAAAAAAAGAATGAAAAAAAGCAAGCAAACAACAACAACAACAACAAAGAACACATTAAGTTTAAAAGAAAAATTCAAATGTATTACATGAAATAAAAAGAATGCATTCAGCAAGAAATAAGGAATGCTTTATGGAAGGGGAGGCATCTGACTATGGTCTTTATGCAAATAAAAGTAAAGATGAGTGAGAAACAAGAAAATAAATATCATAGGCACAGTAAATAGCTTGAGCAAATACATCAAGATCAGGAAAATCAGGAAACATAGAATGAGAAAGGAGGACAGTAAATAGTATACTTGGACTATAATACACTAAGTGTATGTAAATATATGACTGTACTTTGTACAAGTTACTGTGGTTCATCATAAAGTGAACATTAAATTGCATTCACTTTTTAAAAATTAAAATCACATTAATCTTAAGTGTGTAAATACTTTAGATGGATAAGAGCTAATTTATTGGTTCTAATTAAAGGTGTATCCTGCTTTATAAGCATAATTTAATATTTTCTGACAAGAGGGAACCGTGGAAGTCATCTAGATTAATTCTATCATTTCATAGATATGGAAACTGAGTCTGAGAGAAGAGATGTGATTTGGTCAAAGCATACAAATAGTGAGGAGCAGAGCTGGGATGTAAAGTCAGGTTTTTTTATTTCAAATTCTATTTTTGTTTGTTGTTTTTTTAAACTACACCAGCTTAAGTAGCCTCAATCTTTGGTGTAGTAGAGAAAATAGAATGTGAGGTTAGATTTAAGTCCTATCTTTGATACTTGCTACTTCTGTGACTCTGGGCTATTTATTTTATATAATTTTTCACTTCTGTAAGACCAGAACTAAAGGTCTGATCAATTTATATATATATATATATATATATATATACTTTCTTTTATAGAGTTGCTGTGAAGGAAGCTCAAGAAAGGTAGGGTAAGCAGAGTATTTCCCAAACTTCAAAGTACTGTGCAGATGATAGATACTGGAATTATATTTACAAATTTTAAAAAATACATAATTTAAATTAAAATAAAATTAAAAACAATATAATTTAAAAATATAATAAAGATATAAAATATAATGGACTGAACACTCTTTTCTTTTCTCCCTATTAGAGTTTGTAGTTGAGACTCCAGGACAATTTTTTGAATATGCTTGCTTAATTTTCTGTCTATAGAAAATAATTCCTTATTCTGCACTCATGGAATGAAGAACCCAGTGTGCTCACAAAAGAGTAACTATTATTTCTAAATGGCTCACATAATTTTACACCTACCATTGGTAGGTTTTCTTTTCTTTCTATATACTTTTGTTTTGATTTAGGGATGTGCTCTTGAATCATTTGTCTTTCCACCAATGTGTTGAAACAAAGATCAAAGTTAGTACAAAGATAAAATAAAAAAGAGAAAAGATATCACATACAATTAAAACAACTCCACCTTGACCTAATTACATGAATATTAAATGAATGAAAGTAAGAATAAAGTTACTGTTTGTCAAATATTAACAATGATATAAGTGATATCTTGACTCATGGATGAATTGCACTTGAGACAGAGTTGCACAATGTCATTAGCCTATGTTGATAGGTTCTTCCAAGTCATTGAAGTCCAGTGGCAGGATAAAAAGTTGAGACAACTGATTAAATCTCAGGATGTAGTGGATGATATGGCCTCTTTGATGTTTGATCAAGCTCTAAATTCTCTACAATACCTGCTTCAGTTACCTTCATGGCCAATGGAACATTGTTCTCATCCTCTCATTCCACTGGGGTATATCTTCATATACTCAGTATGGACATAACCCTCACTGACTTGTTTGAGACATGTTTGTGTGGTAGAGGCAATGAAAGTCAAGGAGAAAGGGTACACTATTGGCAGTTCTTTCCACAAAAAGGAATGGGGATGGAATGATTTGGGGAGTACCCAGGGATATGTGAAAGGAAAGTAAAAGAAATGGGGGGGGAAGGACATAGTTATAGAGTACAATAGTTTCATGCAATTTCATATTATGTAAAATTATGTTTAACTTTAATTTAAATTATATTTTTTAAAGTTTATAAATATAATGTTAGTAGCTATCGTTTGTACAGTGCTTTGAAGTTTGGGAAATACTTTTTGAGAAGAAAGACCAAGCCATAAAAAGTCATCCTGAAAGAATTTGAGATGAAAATGGAAAGATAATACATAAAAAAGAACTAGAAAAGATCTGCAGAGATTTTTATGATAAGCTTGTTACCCTAAGAACAGTAAAGTCATCACACATGGTCTCATCACAGCCTCATTTGTTATAGAAGTAGAAAAGGTAATAAGGAAACAAAGAAAGTGCAAAAAGAGAAACAAATTAGCTGGATTAAAATAAGAATACACAGTGAATATCTTATTTGGAAGTGACATAATTGCTGGAACATTAAGGGAGCAATTCACAAGAAATCTAAAAGAAAGGATGATACTGTAATAGGATATAGGCAGGTTTTAACAAGGGCTATTTCATAATTGATCATATCTTTTACTTCATATGAATGAAAAATGTGGAGAAAATAAAATATAATTTTGTAAATTATTCATTGATTAGAATATTGTTATCTTAAATGTTCTCTTCTAATAGAAGTTTCTCATTCATATGGAAAATTAATAAAAATTCCTTGAAAGTTATACCAGAGGACCTTATTGGTTGACTCTGATTAATGTTTGGCTTGTTGTAAAATAAACAAGATATTTGTCAGTGTCATGGAGAAAAATCCAATTCAGAGTCCTAGATGAAAAGGACTTCCTTACAAATGGTGAAGCTTTCTAGATGCTTCTCTTTATAGACAAACTGGTGCTGGTTGCCTCGATTCTTTAAATATTTATGAACTTTCTAAGAGAGAACAAAAGAATTTGGATAATCCAACATGGAATATTCTACTTTTTTGGTATGACTATGAATCCTGAAATATTATGTTCTCTGAAGAAATTTTAAAAATGAATACTATCAAGAGGATAGTAGAAAGGTCCATGGTAGAAATGACCAGACCCTAAAACATAAGTAATTATGATAAAAAAGATGACGTGTTCACCTTATGACAAGAGTGGACAGCCTGTGTGCTTCACTGATATCTGCCTGATGTTAGAACACAAGAAAGGTCATTATCATAATGGATAAACCCACTTAAGTGAACTTGTGGTAGGACATGAGTGAAAGTTTTATAAGTATATATATATATATAGGCTTTATTGGAGGACTGTGCACATTGATGCGATCACAAATTCATTTCTCTTCTAAATGTAAGTTTCCCTTATTTTTGAAAATTAGGGTGATATTATAGGTTAGTAAACCTTTCTTCTTCATTAAGTCTTAGTATTAATGAAAAGGGAAGGAAGATCATCTTATATCCTTGTCAAATAAAAACATACTTTCTAAACTTAGAATCTCATTCTTGGGATTTTGAACCTGAAAGAAACAAAAGATAATGTAAAGTGATCCCATCGTTCTGTAAATGGAAACAAGGCAGAGGAATTTACATGATTTGCCCAAAGTCACATAGCTTAGGTTTTCTGAAACTACCTTTGTACAATATAAATTGATTGCTATGTTTTATGTAAGCTTAATGTGCTACTTTTGTGTTTGTTTAAGACCTGTCTTATTATCAGGATATATGATAATTCATACATGATCAAATAAAGTCATATGTCTAAAGTGCTTTGCAAACTTTAAAGCACTATTTAAATGTTAACTACTATTACATAGCATATGTTTATATGCATTGATGCTGTTTCTTTCATTACAAGTTCTTTAGAGCTGAGATTGTCTATTTAACTCTGTAGGATGTCAAATTATAATAGCTACCTCATATAGAATTTTGCAGTTACAAAGCAGTCTTGCATATATATATTTTAATGAACCCTCATGGCAATTCTGTGAGAGAAGTTGTACAAGGTCCCCTCCATGATTTATGAATAGGTATGGGTATAGCTTCCATTGATGTAAATTACAACTCCTCTGTGTCTGAGTAGATTTAGTATATTTAATGAATTGCTGTGTCTGAAAATATATATATATGTAATGTAGCCAATCTTATAATGATGAGCCCTTCTGAGTTTAGCTGGTCCTAAAATGACAGAGAAATAAGGCATATACCCAGCAAACATTTTTTTTTTTTATCCCCATTATACAGATGAAGGAAGTGTGACTCACTGAGATGAAGTGTCTTAGGTAACACACCCAGAAATGTCCGACTGTTCATGCCCTTTCTGGGGTTTTCTTGGCAAAGACACTGGAGTGGCTTGCCTTTTCTTTTCCGCCATTTTACAGAAGAAAACATTGAGATAAACAGGATTAGATGACTTTTCTAAGACCACACAGATAGTAAGTGTCTGAGGTCATATTGGAACTCAAATCTTTCTAATTCTGGCCTAGGCAATTTACCCAGTGTACCATCTAGCTGTCCCAGAAAGCAGTCAAATATCAAATAGCTTTATGGTCAAAGCTAGTAGCCACTGGGGAGGGGGAAGATCAGGAAAACATTTATGTAGAAGGTGGCTGCTTGAAGAAAAAAAAGGATTATATTAGCAGAAATGAAGAGGGTATGGAGTCTAGGATGAATGATGTTCTGTAAAAAGGAACAGAGATAGGAGATTGTGTTTGGGCATGAAAAATAGAATGCTGGATTTCAGAGGTCACAAAGGAGAAAATAGAGATTATGGGCCAGGTTATGGGGACTAATACTTTATCATTAAGTGGAAAAGTGGCATAATCAGAGAGATACCTGAGGAAAAACACTTTGGTATTTGTGTATGGGATAGACTGAAGTGAGAAGAAATTATGGACAAGGGACTATTTAGACAGTTATTGCAATAATTCATGGGAGGAGATGAGAACCTGAATAAAAGTGAGGTTTAAGTTTTGATTGTGAGATGTTGTGAAGGTAGAAATAGCAAGATCTGGCAATTGATTGGATATATGGGATGGGAAAGAGTAAGGAATAAAGGAAAATGCTGATATTATAATGCAACCTGGGATTCTGGAAGAACTGTGGTGCCTTCAAGAGAAATAGTGAAGTTTAGACGAAAGATAGATTTTGGAAAAAATATAATTAGATATGTTTTAGACATTTTGGACATCTGTTTAAAATGTCACATAAGCACTTTGAGCTAGAGACTAGGTTGTATATATCAATCTTTAAGTTGCCTGCATAAAGATGATAGTTAAACTTATAAGAGCTGATGAGAACATTGAGAAAGAACATAGAGAAGAGAAGAGAGGCTGGGTTAGAGTTTGGAGAAAAGAATGATAAGCCAACAAAAGAAAATAAGGAGTTATCATTCAAGTACAACAAAAACCTTAGAGAAGGCAACATCATGAAAGTCCTAAAGGGAGAGAGTATTCAGGGAAAAGAGGATGATCAGTAGTGTCATTAGATAGGTTAAGAAGATGAGACTTGAGAAAAGACCATTTAATTTTTGGTAATATTGCACTAAGGAAAGAAAAGCTTTATTCAAACAATTGTTTATAAGAAACAGATATATTGATCTATTTATTAAAAAAAGTATGAATATAAGAAACTGTTAAAAAAAAACTTACAAGAGAAATGCATAGTTGAATCTAAAACAATTATGTAGAAAAAATATAGAGACAATAATATGTAGACACAGCTAGGTGGAACAGTGGATAGAGTGCTGGACCTAAAGTCAGGAAGACTCATTATTCTA
This sequence comes from Antechinus flavipes, assembly GCF_016432865.1. NCBI lineage: Eukaryota > Metazoa > Chordata > Mammalia > Dasyuromorphia > Dasyuridae > Antechinus > Antechinus flavipes. The sequence continues at coordinate 461,348,683 of NC_067398.1, read as the reverse complement.
AATTTAAATCTAATCTTAGCCACTAGCTGTGTGTTGACAAGTCACTTTACCCTCTTTGCCTCAATTCTCTTATTTGTAAAATAAGTGGGAAAAGGAAATGGCAAACCACTCCAATGACTTCCAAGAATACCTCAGGTGAGGTCACAGAGAATCAGATGTGACTGAACTAAAAAAGGTAGTATAAAACACTAGACTTCAAGGAAGAAGAATAAATTTCAAATTCTTCTTTGATCCTTACAAGCTACATGCTCACGTCTGAATAAACACAGCCTTTCTGAACTTTCATTAATTACTATACTGATTTTTTTGGGAGGAAAGTGCTTTTTAAAGGCAATACAGGATAGCAGAAGCACACAAGAGCATCAAACCATGAGGCAACAAAATTGAGCTGGAGCAAATGTCTTCTTCCTGACCCTATTTCCTTATTTATGATAGGTTTGAGAGATAGATGGTCTGTAAAGTCCTTGTCCAAACAATTGTTAAATCATAATCTCAAATGCCACTATAAAAGTGAATTATTAATATTTAAAAAATAAAGGCTATATTCACTAATTCTTGATAAAAAGTAAAATGGTGATGTTGAAAAAGATCTAACAAGATTTTTTGCATATGGGTGATAGAAGAATTTCAGCAATGAAATGTTTTCAGAACAACCTAGGTAATTTTTAAAAAGGATTTCTTGTTGATATGTATTGAGTTGAGCTTTTACCTCCCTCTTTGAAGGAGAAGGGCTTTCACAGATTTTCTAAGGCTGAATCACTTTGTTTTATGTATATCAAGAGCTCTGAATGTCCATATACGAGTCAAAGCATTTCCTTTCATTTTGTAAATGGATGAAGCCTAATAAAAGCAGAAACTGGAATACTTTGGACAAAAATGTGCATAAAGAAGTCTCCTATAATTTCAGATTTGCCTCTTCAGTGTAGAACTTCCACTAGAACCTAAGCTTGTCTGTCACAAAGAATAATGATGCTTAGATTAAAAAAGAAATATCAGCACTGGTATAATGCAGACCCCACAAAGGGCAGGTCTACACATTTTTCTTTTATTCTAAGTCCCCATAAACTTGGCAGAACAGCAACAATAAAACAAACCAGATTATGACAATTGTACAAGGATGACTCTATGTCACTGGTTCCGCATATGGGATTCACAAATCTAGTCTAAGTATTGCCACAAGAGGAATCTATCCACTGATTTGCATCATCATTGGAGCAGAAAGGCTGTTGGGAGAGGGAAGGAATTAAATTTGAAAGGTTGTTCTGCCAGCCAAGAAATGAAATATAAAGGCCAGGGATTTTTAACCCTTTGTGTGTGTGTGTGTGTGTGTGTGTGTGTGTGTGTGTGTGTATGTGTGTGTTTATGTGTGTGATGGGCTATCTGATGAAGCCTAAAGACCTCTTCTCAGAATAGTATCTTGAAATAGGTCTAAAAATGAATAGGGTTACAAAGGACACAAAGATTAGTCAAAACCAAGATTTTATCTCTTTTTTTCCCATCCTCATTGAAGAGAGGAGAGAGAGAAATCTATCCATGGATCTCTTAGGCATCCATGCTTTCCAGATTTAGATTCCTTCATCTAGGTTTTTCTTCCAGAAGGGGAACTCCAGGCACAGATCAGGATACAAAAATCCTAGGGAATATTCCTATAGCACCCAAAATTGAGACTTGCCCAGGATCATACAGTTAGTTAATGTTTTGGCCAGGATCTGAACCCTGCTCTTTCTAAATTCCAAGCCCAAGTTGTACCAGCACCCTCAAAACATCACATAATGAGTATACATGTATCACCCATGTCAAATTGCTTGCCTTATTAACGGGAAGAAGGGAAAAAGGAAGAGGAAAAGTTTGGAAAACAAAATTTGCAAAAGATAATCTTAAAATTGTTTTTACATGTAATTGCGGGAAATTAAATATTTAACAGAACAACAGTATCAGTATAATCTTAATGACACTACAGAAGGGGGCCATGAACAGGAAACACAATATTCTCTGGCTCTTCTTTTTTTTTCCTTTTCTTGTTCTTTTTTTTCAAATAAAAATCTGAGAAATTTTCATTTTTAATTTCTAGGAAAATAGTTATATTCTTTTTGTCCAGAGGTATGAGAAGCTAGAAAAGAGGCAGGGATAGAGAGAGCAGAATGAAGTTCACAGACACACATGCATGAGTGAGTGACCAATGCAAAATTGTCAAATAACATTTTTTTTTTTTGGGGAGGCCTCATTCTAAAAGCAATTTTCAAGGCTTTGTTACCCAGTTTTTATTGCTATTCAAATTAAACCTGAAATTGATTGACTCCCTTCATGGATGTGCTTAAGTAAGTTTGCTAGGTGGCTGATCTATTTTATTTTACCAAAATGTTAATGGCAAAGTCAGATTTAAAGACTGCTTGGAGAGCTCATAGATAACTTTTTCTGTTATTTTTAATAGCATGCTATTTGGTGCATTTCAGTTATCTGAATAATTTTTTAGCTTTGGAGAGAGGGCTATTTTTAAAAAAATGTTGTTTTTTTTTTACATTGATGAATAATTATCAACCTCATTGTACACATTTAATATCCCTCTCCACTCTAACCCATCCACTCCAACAAGTGAAGCCTTGTAGTTATTGATCATGGAATAAAAAATAATCTGGAGAATTACAACTGCAGGACACCAAAAGGTATGGAAAGGTTGTTAATTCTTAAGTGTAGGTCTAATCATTTCACTTCCCTACACCCAGAACCTTCAGTGGCCTCCCATTACCTCTAAGGTAAAATAGATACATATTGAGCATGTAGGGCCATTTACTTCATAAATTACAGTTTATCTTTCCCAGGCTAATTGTTCAAAACTTCCCCTCATATACTCAATGCTCCACACAAAAAGAGCAATTTATTGTTTCTCATACAAGACAGTGTATTTCCCTAAAATGGAGGGGTTTCATATTCATATAGATAATTCAGAAGGATCCTTTTACCTCAGAGATTCTGTGATTCCTGAACTACATTACTCTATATCAAGAAAGTTGCCATTGTTAAACATTTGTTAATGTTGATGTTATTGAATACCTTCTATGTGTAGTTACCTAGTTTTAGAATATCATTCTCATTTCCTCACTCTTCCTCAGCATTTTCAGTTAGTACCCACATCTTGTTAATTCTACCTACATAATATCCCTCACATTTGTCTTCTCTCTAGTCACAGTCACCAGTTTATGCTCTCATTATTCCTCTTCCAGGTTATTGAAATAGTTCCAAACTGATGTCTTTATCCCAAGTCTCTTCCCTCCTATCTATCCTTGATAGAGCCACTAAATTGATATTGATAAAACACAGGTCTGAGCATGTCACTTTCCTGATTTATAAACTTCAGTCTCCTATTGTTTCTAAGAATAACTATAAACTACTCTGTTTGGCATTTAAACCCCCTTTTAGCCTGGCTCCAGCCTACCTTTCCAACTTCCCTGTTACTTGCATTTGCATAATCTAAAATCTAGCCAAGGAGGCTTTCCGGCTGTTCTTAATGCAGAGCATCATATTCCTCATTTCTCTGCATCTGAACAAACATTCTCCTATGTCCAGAATATACTTTATTCTCGCCGTCAGCTCACCTCAGTTTCCTTCAAAGCTGCTTTAAAGCACTAATAAATGAAGCCTTTCTTGATCCTCCCAGGGCCTAGTGCCCTTCCCTCATAATTATCTTGCAATTATTTTGAACAGAAATACATGTAGTCTCTATGAAAAAAAAAAGTCCCTTGAAAGAAAGGACTACTTCAGCTTTGTCTTTCAATCTCCAGTACCTGATGCAGAACTTAGCAGATACATAGTAGGCACTAAATAAATGACTGATTATAGAGCTCTGCATTAGATACTGGAAGACACAAAGATTTAAACATGTTTATGCTGGACTCATTTTACTCCCAACTTCCAAATTAGATTGTTGAAAATACATAACAAAATACATCACCAAGAAAACATATTGATAAGGTCAATGACTTTGAGCAACTTTGATGACAGACTATTCACCAAGTATTTTCCAAATTTACCAGAGTAGTAGAAAAATTGTTATTTACATGAATCTTCTAAGAACTTAATGATTATTAGGGCAGTTAGAAGGAGGTGAGTTGATTATGTTGGGATGACGATCATTGGAATCTTATTTAAAATGATTGGTAGTAACTATTTAAAGCCAAGAGCAATCTATATCTATATATAATATATAATATAATAATATTATATAATCTAGAATGGATATAAACTTGAAACCTTCCCAAAAATATCAGGAGTGAAGCAAATATGTCCATTATCACTATTATTGATTAATATTGTATTAGAATGCTAACTATAGAAATAAAACAAGAAAGAAAAATTGAGGGAAAAAAAAAGGCAATGAAAGGAAACAAAACTACCACTATTAGCAGATGATATGATGGTAGACTTGGAGCAGCTTAGAGAATTAACTACAAATCTAGTTGCAATAAGAACAACTTTAGCAGTACAGCAGAATATAAAATAAATCCATTTAAATCATCAGTGTTTTTACACACCACCAACAAAACCCAGCAGGAAAAGACAGAAAGAGAAATTGCATTATTTTAAATAGTTATTTTAAACTGTAGAACCAAAAAAAAAGTAAAATAGCTGTAGACAATATTAAAATACTTGGGGTTCTACTAACAAAGGCAATCCAGGTACTATATAAATACAATTGCAAAACACTTTTTACACAACTAAAGACACATCTAAATAGTTGAAGATGTATTCATTGCTCATGCATAGATTGAGCCAATATAATAAAATGACAATTCTACTTAAATTGATTTACTTACTTACTGCCATACCAGTCAAACAAAAAGAATTATTTTATAGAGATAGAAAACATATTAACAAAATTCATCTAGAAGAATAAAAGATCAAGATTATGAAGGGAATCAAGATCAAATATACAATACACAGTAGTGAATGACCCATGATAATCTAGTAGTTGATAAAATCCAAAGATCCCACCTTTGGGGGTAAAAAACACAACATTTAAAAAAATCGCTAGGAAAACTGGAAGGCAGTTTAGCAGAAATTAGACGACATCTATACCAAGATAAGAACAAAATCGATTAATGACATAAAGACTGATATCTTAAATAATTTAAGCATGGAAAAATCAAGATAAAAGTAGAGGTAAAGGCTATCAAAAGTAATATGAAAAATGTTCTAATTACTACTGATCAGAAAAATGAAAATTAAAACTACACTGAGATACTATCTCCCACCTAACAGATTGACTAACATGACAGAAAATAAAAATGATAAATACTGGAGGGGATGTAGATAAATTGGGACAGAAATTTTCTATTGGTAGAGTAGTATACTAGTTCAAACATTCTGTACAGCAATTTGGAACTTTGGCCCAAATTGCATATTCTTTGACTCAGCAATACCATTACTAATCCGCATACCAAAGAAATAAAAGAAAAGAAAAAAAAAAACCAAGTTGTAAAAATATGTCCAAATAGTTAAGGACTCAAATTTCCATGACTGTCTGGAAATAGATATTAGATGTTTTATCTCTTCTTTGCATTTCCCTCAGTACACAGTACTATACAAAAACCTGAAACTTCATTAATTAAAAAAAAAAAAAACTTTGGAAAGAATATGAAGTTCATGAACTAATATTGTTTGATAAATCGGAAGGTCTGTGTTCTTGGTAAGGCTTTGCATAATTAGAAATTGTTGCCACTGAGCTGACCATGTTTGAATACATAAGCCATGTATAAAACCAATATTGTAATAGGGTACCATATTTCACTTAAGCAAATTATGTTTTCTAAGAAAACAACACAATAAATCACACTTATTTATTTTCTTCTGAGAAAGAATGAAGCCAGTCTTCTATTACAAAGGAAATCTCATCACATATTTTTTCAATTGCATTTTCCTTTCTGACTGCACTACCTGAAAATTTATTTAACTGCTCATTTGTAGAGATATTAAAATCAAGTAAGACACAATACCATTACCCTCTTAGATAGGAAAATAGACTAACCAAAAGAAGTTATTCTGGGGTTCTGGGAATATGATAATAATAGACTTACTATTTAGATGCGTGAAAGAATTTATGAAGAAGAAAAATTGACTGTCAAAATCCCAATCCTTTTAGTTTCTTTGCTCATATTCATCAACTAATTGATCCCAGGACCTATTTTTCCCCTTGCTATATAAATAAATATACTTGGACATGAATAACTAGGCCTCATCAACAGAACTTAGTTCTTCAGGGTTGAACCACTACACCAACCAGCTCCAGGGAAATCAGCAAGAAGCAAGGAAAAATAGTCCCTCAAATGGCTCAGTAGGTTAATCTTTGATACAACAATGGTACAAGAAACAGCATTATTACTTTTCTGAGGAGGATAAATTCATGTATGGATAACACAAATCCACATGCCCAAACTACTTTTGGACTTATAACTCAGACTATGCTATATAGAAATTGAGGTAAACTATGAACCTGATCCCTTGCCCTTCTCATGAGGCTGAGATTGTACAGAGTGGGAAACTGATTCCCTATGTGTTTGAGGATTAAATGTGTCTTTTTGCTATTCTAATATTTGCATTATTTGTAAAATAACTTTGTAAAAAACTGTGGCTGAATAGAATTGTGGAATTCCATCCTTTCATTGGGAGAACATCATCAATGGGTGCTAGAGCCAATGACAGAATTTAGATTCCCCAAACCCCTTTAAGGGTACTAATGAGTTTTAGAGGAGGAATAAAATATAACATATCTAACCTTCAGCCAGGGGAGGCCATAGTCAATGATACATCCTATTTTAATTCCCATTTTTTTCTGGCAGTTAAGGTCTTCCTAATAACATTGCCTTAGGAGATTCATGGAGTGCTGACCTGAGATCTGGTCATAGCAATCATTCTATCTTACTTCAAAACTTCATAGGACCATAGATTTAGATTAGATAGTGAATTCAGAGACTATCTTTGTCTAACTCTCTAATTCTATTTATAGAAAGATCAAAGCCTACCAAAGTTAAAGTCACAAAGTTAGCAAAGTGGTAGAGGGAGTATTTGAACTTGTTTTCTAACTCTAGTGCTTTGACCATGGTTCCCTCCAATGAAGTGGACTTCAGATTTTCCTCATAATCTGAGATGCCCCCTTCCTCCTGAACCTTAGTATTATGCTGCTTGATAGAGAATACAGGTGTAGTAGAACAAAAATACAGAGTCTGATTGGTGAATAGAACTTGTTCTTGACCCTCCAGGAGGATGTACACAAAATACAGAATCTTATTGGCTGACAAATGGGCTAGTAAGCAGACCTTATTCAGACCTTTCTTGACCTTCCAGGAGGTTCTACCAAAATTGACAAGTAGGCTCATAGGTTTTGATGATGAGGATGTCAAATATATGGTACACAGGTGGCTGGCCAGCAATGAAGATCACTCATTGGCTATAGGCTCGCAGTCATCTCCTAATGTTAGGCAATTGAGGAATAACAAGGGAAAAATGGACAACAAAGAAAGTTGGAGGACTTTCTACATAATTCAGTTACCTCTGATATGCTGGACTTGGTTGCTACACAAGTCAAAGCAAGAGTGAACATCCTCTCCTTAGCTTACTATGATTAAGCAAGTGAACTTGCAATCTGCAGTTCATAGCTCTGGAACTTAATATCAGAACTTAAAATCATCATCCTTATGGAATCATATTAAATATAATAATACTGATTGGAATAAGGCAGGGGTCCAATTAATCATCTATCACACCAGCAACAATGTATTTTCTACTACTCCATATTGTCATGATTGTTGTCACCAATGCAAATTACAACCCTTCTATGCCTTAGATTTTTATTCCCAGTAGAATGCAAACCTTTTTTTTTTTTTAATTTTTATTTAATAATTACTTTATATTGACACTCGTTTCTGTTCCGATTTTTTTTTCCCTCCCTCCCTCCACCCCTTCCCCTAGATGGCAAGCAGTCCTTTATATGTTGGATATGTTGCAGTATATCCTAGATACAATATATGTTTGCAGAACCGAACAGTTCTCTTGTTGCATAGGGAGAATTGAATTCAGAAGTATAAATAACCTGGGAAGAAAAACAAAAATGCAGATAGTTCACATTCGTTTCCCAGTGTTCTTTCTTTGGGTGTAGCTGCTTTTGTCCGTCATTTATCAATTGAAACTCAGGTCTCTTTGTCAAAGAAATCCACTTCCATCAAAATATGTCCTCATACAATATCGTTGTCGAAGTGTATAATGATCTCCTGGTTCTGCTCATTTCACTTAGCATCAGTTCATGTAAGTCTCGCCAGTCCTCTCTGTATTCATCCTGCTGGTCATTTCTTACAGAACAATAATATTCCATAACATTCATATACCACAATTTACCCAGCCATTCTCCAATTGATGGGCATCCATTCATTTTCCAGTTTCTAGCCACTACAAACAGGGCTGCTACAAACATTTTGGCACATACAGGTCCCTTTCCCTTCTTTAGTATTTCTTTGGGATATAAGCCCAATAGAAACACTGCTGGATCAAAGGGTATGCACAATTTGATAATTTTTTGGGCATAATTCCAGATTGCTCTCCAGAATGGTTGGATTCGTTCACAACTCCACCAACAATGCATTAGTGTCCCAGTTTTCCCACATCCCCTCCAACATTCATCATTATTTTTTCCTGTCATCTTAGCCAATCTGACAGGTGTGTAGTGGTATCTCAGAGTTGTCTTAATTTGCATTTCTCTGATCAATAATGATTTGGAACACTTTCATATGAGTGGTAATAGTTTCAATTTCATCCTCTGAAAATTGTCTGTTCATATCCTTTGACCATTTATCAATTGGAGAATGGCTTGATTTCTTATAAATTTGAGTCAGTTCTCTATATATTTTGGAAATGAGGCCTTTATCAGAACCTTTAACTGTGAAAATGTTTTCCCAGTTTGTTGCTTCCCTTCTAATCTTGTTTGCATTAGTTTTATTTGTACAAAGGCTTTTTAATTTGATGTAATCAAAATTTTCTATTTTGTGATCAGTAATGGTCTCTAGTTCATCTTTGGTCACAAATTTCTTTCTCCTCCACAGGTCTGAGAGATAAACTATTCTATGTTCCTCTAATTTATTTATAATCTCGTTCTTTATGCCTAGGTCATAGACCCATTTTGATCTTATCTTGGTATATGGTGTTAAGTGTGGGTCCATGCCTAATTTCTGCCATACTAATTTCCAATTATCCCAGCAGTTTTTATCAAATAATGAATTCTTTTCCCAGAAGTTAGGGGCTTTGGGTTTGTCAAACACTAGATTGCTATAGTTGACTATTCTGTCTTGTGAACCTAGCCTTTTCCACTGATCCACTAATCTATTTCTTAGCCAATACCAAATGGTTTTGGTGACTGCTGCTTTATAATATAATTTTAGATCAGGTACAGCTAGGCCACCTTCATTTGATTTTTTTTTTCATTAATTCCCTTGAGATTCTCGACTTTTTATTGTTCCATATGAATTTTGTTGTTATTTTTTCTAGATCAATAAAATATTTTCTTGGAAGTCTGATTGGTATAGCACTAAATAAATAGATTAGTTTAGGGAGTATTGTCATCTTTATTATGTTCGCTCGGCCGATCCAAGAGCACTTAATATTTTTCCAATTATTTAAGTCTGACTTTATTTGTGTGGAGACTTTTTTATAATTTTGCTCATATAATTCCTGACTTTCCTTTGGTAGATAGATTCCCAAATATTTTATGGTATCAACAGTTATTCTGAATGGAGTTTCTCTTTGTATCTCTTGCTGTTGGGTTTTGTTGGTGGTGTATAAAAATGCTGAGGATTTATGGGGATTTATTTTGTAGCCAGCTACTTTGCTAAAATTATGAATTATTTCCAATAGCTTTTTAGTAGAATCTCTGGGGTTCTCTAGGTATACCATCATATCATCTGCAAAGAGTGATAGTTTGGTTTCCTCATTGCCTACTCTAATTCCTTTAATATCTTTCTCGACTCTTATTGCCGAGGCTAGTGTTTCTAATACGATATTAAATAATAATGGTGATAGTGGGCAACCTTGCTTCACTCCAGATCTTACTGGGAAAGGTTCCAGTTTTTCCCCATTGCATATGATGCTTACTGATGGTTTTAAATATATGCTCCTGACTATTTTAAGGAAAAGTCCATTTATTCCTATGCTCTCAAGTGTTTTTATTAGGAATGGATGTTGGATTTTATCAAATGCTTTTTCTGCATCTATTGAGATGATCATATGGTTTTTGTTTGGTTATTGATATAGTCAATTATGCTAATAGTTTTCCTAATATTGAACCAGCCCTGCATTCCTGGTATAAATCCTACTTGGTCATAGTGTATTATCCTGGTGACGATTTTCTGTAATCTTTTTGCTAATATTTTATTTAAGATTTTAGCATCAATATTCATTAGGGAGATTGGTCTATAATTTTCTTTCTCTGTTTTCAGCCTACCTGGTTTAGGTATCAGTACCATGTCTGTGTCATAAAAGGAGTTTGGTAGGACTCCTTCAATCCCTATTTTTTCAAATAGTTTATATAACATTGGAGTTAATTGTTCTTTAAATGTTTGGTAGAATTCACATGTAAATCCATCTGGTCCTGGGGATTTTTTCTTAGGGAGTTGATTGATAGTTTGTTCTATTTCTTTTTCTGAGATGGGACTGTTTAGGATATTTACTTCTTCCTCTGTTAGTTTGGGCAAGCTATATTTTTGGAGGTATTTTTCTATTTCATTTAAGTTGTCGAATTTATTGGCATAAAGTTGGGCAAAGTAACTCCTAATTATTGCTCTAATTTCCTCTTCGTTAGTGGTGAGTTCTCCCTTTTCATTTTTAAGACTAACAATTTGATTTTCCTCTTTCCTTTTTTTAATCAGATTTACTAAGGGTTTGTCTATTTTGTTGGTTTTTTCATAGAACCAACTCTTAGTTTTATTAATCAATTCAATAGTTTTTTTACTTTCAATTTTATTGATCTCACCTTTTATTTTTAGAATTTCAAGTTTAGTGTTTGACTGGGGGTTTTTAATTTGTTCCTTTTCTAGCATTTTTAGTTGCAAACCCAATTCATTGACCTTCTCTTTCTCTATTTTATACAAATAGGCCTCTAGAGATATGAAATTTCCCCTTATTACCGCTTTGGCTGCATCCCACACATTTTGGTATGATGTCTCATTATTATCGTTTTCTTGGGTGAAGTTATTAATTATGTCTATGATTTGCTGTTTCACCCAATCATTCTTTAGTATGAGATTATTTAGTTTCCAATTATTTTTTGGTCTACTTCCCCCTGGTTTTTTGTTGAATGTAATTTTCATTGCATCATGGTCTGAAAAGGATGCATTTACTATTTCTGCCTTACTGCATTTGAGTTTGAGGTTTTTATGTCCTAATATATGGTCAATTTTTGTATAGGTTCCACGAACTGCTGAAAAGAAAGTGTATTCCTTTCTGTCTCCATTACATTTTCTCCAGAGATCTATCATATCTAACTTTTCTAGTATTCTATTTACCTCTTTGACTTCTTTCTTATTTATTTTGTGGTTTGATTTATCTAATTCTGAGAGTGCAAGGTTAAGATCTCCCACTATTATAGTTTTACTGTCTATTTCTTCTTGCAGCTCTCTTAGTTTCTCTTTTAAGAATTTAGATGCTACCCCACTTGGTGCATATATGTTTAATATAGCTAGTGCTTCATTATCCATGCTACCCTTTAGCAAGATATAGTGCCCTTCCTTATCTCTTTTAATTAGATCAATTTTTGCTTTAGCTTGATCTGAGATCAGGATGGCTACCCCTGCTTTTTTGACTTCACCTGAAGCATAGTAGATTTTGCTCCAACCTTTTACCTTTAACCTGCATGTATCTCCCCGCTTCAGGTGTGTTTCCTGTAAACAACATATTGTAGGATTCTGGCTTTTAATCCATTCTGCTAACCGCTTCCTCTTTATGGGGGAGTTTACCCCGTTCACGTTTATGGTTAGAATGACCAATTCTGTATTACTTGCCATCTTGTTAACCCCGGTTTATGCTTTTCTCCCTTCTTTCCCCTTTCCCCCCCTTCCCAGTATTAAGCTTGTGAGCCCCACTTGCTTCTCACAGCCCTCCCTTTTTAGTATCCCTCCCCCCGCCTTAGAGTTCCTCCCCCTATCTTACCCCTTTCCCTCCCAGTTCCTGTATTCCCTTCCGCTTAGCTTATTCCTTCCCTTTTCACTTTTCCCTTCTCACTTTTCAATGAGGTGGGAGAAGTTTCACCATAGATTGAATATGTCTTAAGATTTTTCACTTAAAGCCAATTCTGAAGGCAGTAAGATACCCACTATATTCATCCCCCTCCATTCTTTCTCTCAGATATAATAGGTTTCCTATGCCTCTTCATGAGATGTACTACCCCCACTTTACCCTTTTTCTGATACAATGTCCTTTCCACATCAATTTCTAGAACAAGGTATACATGTATTCTTTATACATCTATATAGTCAAAATATAGTTCCCAAGATTAATCTTTACCTTTTTAGATTTCTCTTGAGTTCTATATTTGTAGATCAAACTTTTTGTTAAGTTCTGGTTTTTTCATCAGAAATAGATGAAATTCGCTTACTTCGTTGAATGACCATCTTCTTCCCTGGAAAAAGATGCTCATTCTCGCTGGGTAAGTTATTTTTGGTTGCATACCAAGTTCCTTAGCCTTTCGGAATATCATATTCCAGGCCCTTCGATCTTTTAATGTGGATGCTGCCAGATCCTGGGTGATCCTTATTGTGGCTCCTTGATACTTGAATTGGGTTTTTCTAGCCGCTTGCAATATTTTTTCCTTCGTCTGAAGGTTCTGGCATTTGGCTACTATATTCCTTGGTGTTTTGATTTTAGGATCCCTTTCAGTGGGTGATCGATGAATCCTTTCAATGTTTATTTTTTCCTCTGTTCCTATGACTTCTGGGCAGTTCTCTTTGATAATTTCCTGGAAAATAGTGTCCAGGCTCTTTTTTTCATCATGTTTTTCTGGAAGTCCAATGATTCTCAGATTGTCTCTCCTGGATCTGTTTTCCAGGTCTGTTGTCTTCCCCAGAAGGTATTTCACATTTTTCTCCATTGTTTGATTTTTTTGGATTTGCTTGACTGATTCTTCTTGTCTCCTCGAGTCATTCAATTCCACTTGTTCAATTCTGATTTTCAGTGAAGTATTTTCTTCACTCACTTTTTTAAAATCTTTTTCTAATTGTCCAATTGAGTTCTTTTGTTCTGTGGAATTTTTTTCCATTTCGCCAATTTTGTTTTTTAGAGAGCTGTTTTCTGTTTCCAGTTCACTAATCCTATTTTTCAAGGATTTTACTTCTTTATCCACTCTCTCTTTAACTTTCTCAGGCTCTTTTGCCAAGCCTCCCTCTCCTTTTGCCAAGCCTCCCTCTCCTTTTGCCAAGCCTCACTCTGCTTTTCCCATTTTTCTTCTAGCTCCCTTGTGAGAGCCTTTTTAATCACTTCTATGAGGTTCATCTGTGCTGAGGAACAGATGATCTCCTCCTTTGGGGATTCACCTGGGGACTGTCTGTTTTTAGTCTCCTCAGGATTTAGAGTCTGCTCTCTATCTGTGTAGAAGCTGTCAAGGGTTAAAGTCCTCTTCAGCTTCTTGCTCATTCTGTCTAATAATCAGAGACAAACTACCAAAGAAAAGAAGAAAAAACTGGAGTCTTTCTTTGGGGGGGGGGGGGCTGGGTGTGTTATCGAGCTTCCTCTCCAGACTGCAGGGGGCAGCAGTGAGGCACTAGCAGGACTGTGTGCGCCTGCGCTCTGAGATCCCAGAGCGTGCTGAGTCACTGTGGGGGGGAAGGAGGGGGGCGGCCAGGTCCCGAGAGACTCCAGCTGTTGGGGGTTGTATTCTTCAGCCCCGGTGTTTTTAGCTTCTCTGCTGGGCTGCTGACTTGCTGCTGGAGCAAATTATCCAAACCTGTAGCGAAGCTCTCCCCGCAGAGACGGCTGTGATCACTCCCCACCCCCTCTCCAGTCTGCTCCCATGCTCTCACTGCCGCTGCCCTCAGCCTGCGCCCGATCTAAAACCGTCCCAGCCCTCCAGTAAAGACAGACCTTTCTTGGCGGATCTCAAGGATGGCTTCTCTTGGTAACTATTTGTGGGTTTTTTTCAGTCAAGCATTAATTCAGAGGCTTGTAATGAAATGGATAGTGAGAGAAAGCGTGGAGCTTATGCAGCTGTGTGCCTTCTCTCCGCCATCTTAACCGGAAGTCCCCGAATGCAAACCTCTTAAGGGCAATGAATATTCCTTTTTGTTACTGTATCTCCTACATTTAGCAGAGTATCTTGAATATAGTAGGTATTTAAGTAATGTTAGTTATTACTGCCTATGAGTTTCTGTAGCCTAAAAATTAACTACTGTAACAAACTAGAGAAATGATTCCCTCTAACATATAGTCTGTAATCAGTTTGACAGAATCTGTCCAAGTTTTTGCTTCTGTGGTATTGTTTTTAAAACTCAAGATTACATCCATTTTGTTTTAAAGCATTGGAAGGGCTTCTTAATGGAGATATTCCCATTTCATACAAAATAACTGTAACTTAGGAAGTTGGGTGTAATTGATGGAAAATAACTAAATCAAAGACTGAGAGGTGATATTTTCAGTTTACTCTATACATACAATACTTTTTTAGGTTCAGTGTAGAAATCTATTTCAATAGCAAAAGAAATTTGTACTAGTTACTTATGATTGAAGCTCTAAATTCATGTACTACTGGTAATTTAGCTTAGGTATTAGGAAAGATTTCCTAAAAGTAGGAGTGACTAAACAAGAAAATAGCTTCCTAAAGGAAGCCATAGGATTCCTACCTTTTGAGCAGTCTTTAAAAAATAGACTCATTGTATGTTTTCCAGGATGGTTAAATCATGGTTCTATTGGAGACAGGGAGATGAAATTGATGACCTATCAAAGTTCTTTCTAATTTTAAAATACCATGACTGGTATTCCAAAATCAATAGATGAAGTTAAGCAAAATTACACTTTATGAGAATGCAAAGAGAGCAAACATAAAAAGGTTCTAGTGACAATGATGAGCATTTATTGTGTACTAAAGCAATGCTGCTGGTTTTGCAGAGATATTTACCTACTTCCACTGAATTTGAAGCCATATTAGGATTCTGAGGGTGTACAATCCTACAGACACTTTAAACGGTTACAACAAAGATGGAGAGGGAGGAAAAGGGAGATGGAGAGAGACTAACAGACATGCAGACATGTGCACATGCTCTCTCTCACACACACAGAGGGAGAGAGAGGGAGAGAGAAGGAGAAAGAGGGAGAAGAGGGGAAGAGACAGAGAGAGAGAGAGAGAGAGAGAGAGAAGAGAGAGAGAGAGAGAGAGAGAGAGAGAGAGAGAGAGAGAGAGAGAGAAGAGAGAAAGAGGAAGAGAAGGAGGAGGAGAAAGAGGAGGAGGAAGAGGAGGAGGAGGAGAGAACTTACTTAAAGAGAAATCACTGAAATCTAAAATTTTACTATAAAAAGATTTAATATGAAGGCAATTGGTTGAAAAAATAAGATAAAATGAATGGCTTCAGAGTCACTATATGAAAAGATTCAAACATAAATTTATTTTGATGACAGTTTTCTTTCTTTTTTCTTTTTTTCCTTGTTTCATTCTTTCTTTCTTCTTCCTTCCTTTCTTCTCTCGCTCTTTCCTTTCTTCCTTTCTTACCAAAGCTTAATAATGTTGCCCAATTTATAAGTGAATTGTGCTCCAAAAACTATTTGTAAGGCAGTTCTTTGAAACTTGGAATGAATTTTCTCAGAAGGACTTGGTGATTTGGATTTTTAAACTAACCAAAAAGCCCCCATGAAATACATAATGGAACTGAAGTCTTTGATGAAAAATTACACTAAAATTCATTTCTAGACATGTAGTCAACGACAATAAAAATGTAAAAATGTTTTTGTTTACCTTAAATGCTAATTCAAAGGAGGAAGACAGTAATTGGCAGATACATTAATTAGGAATTTCTGAGCAATTTCATTGTCTTTAGAGATTAGTAGCTCTTGGTTCTTCATCTTAATTCATACAATCATAAATCTAGAGCTGGGGAGAACCTTGGAGATCATTTTGTTTAACACTTCATTTTATTTTATTTTTTAGACAATAGCTTTTATTTTCAAAATACATGCAAAGATGCTTTTCAATATTCACTCTTGCAAAAACTTGTGTTCCAAATTCTTCTCCCTCTTCTCCTCTCTCCCCTTTCCTAGACAGCAAGTAATTTAATATAGGTTAAACATGTTAACCCTTCATTTTAAAGATGAAGAAATTGAAATTCAGAGGGTTAAGTGACTTGCCAAAGATCATACAAGGAGAAAATGATAGGACTGAGATTTGAACTCAGGTCTGTGATTCCAAGTTCAGCACACTGTATTCTATAGGAGTGTTCTTCTGAGTCAGTTCATGATGGAAGCCTTGGCTTTTCCACAATATTGGAGTTTCCCTGGAACTTCTCATTCTCAGCCAAGATTGGGTCATAGTGGTAGAAGAGAACACATTTCAATGTATTAGAGGAAAGAAAACTAGGAAAAAGAAGACTGATTAGAAGTGATAGAGAAAGTTGAGAGAATGGAAAATAAAGGAACTGATTTAATAAGACTTGTGTTTATGAATGAGAGATTGCTTGGGGTGGAATTAATTGAGCTGTGTGCAGTGAAAGATGAAGAGAAAATAGCTTGGCTTATATATATATATAGTTCCCCTGAGGGGGAAAATGGAGGTCAAAATGGCAGAGTGGTTTTGAGGTAAGGGATTAAAATGATAAGGTTTTCATATAGAAGATAGTTGGGTGTTTGTAATTCATAGAGTGCTTTTCATAAAGATTGGACTTACAACACACCCTCTTTGGCCTCTTACAATTCTCCAGGACTTGCTATTCCTTCTTGTTCCAGGAACCCTCTCTGGTCACTTATAGCTCCCCAAGGCTTGCTTCCAGCATCCTCAGACACAAACTCCACTTACTTTCTAGCCAGTTATAGATTTCTGGTACAGGGAGAGGCAGAAGCAGAAATCCTGTGGATTAATAAAACCTAGATGAAGTCATTGATTTCATACTTCCATCCTAATCCAAAGTTTCCATTGTCTAAACCCCATTTTCCCCATTCCCTTATTTTTATCCTCTTAAACACAGTCCTTCTTCCCATTCTTCTAACTTAAAGCCACCCAATTTTTCAACTGTGCTCTTTGATATGCCTACTCAATTGGTAACAAACAAGCTTTCATTTTCAACTTTTTCCTTTCTTGTGCTCTCTATCTTCTTACACTCACTGAGACCAGTTCCCTTCTGATGACACATTTTCCTGGTTACCCTGACTTTGTGATCAGAGGCAGAGTTAGATTACTTCTAGTTCCCCATTGTCATTTCCAGGATCTCCTTCTATGCCTATTATTCAAATTACTCTTTCCTTGAAGTTGTTTAAAGACTTCTAGAACACTATCCTTCATTCCTCAGTTTTACAACCTTTTTTTCCTTCTCCCACTATTGCCTTTATAGATGATCATATTCTTAATCTTGCCATTGCCCACCAGTGGTCCATATCAGTGTTATGTGGACTCTGACGTTTCACCTCTTCTGATGTCTTTTAACTTTGATCTCTTCACCACAACTTCCAATCCCTATACTTCTCAGTTCTTTTTCAGGGTTGTTAGCTACACATTTTTCCCCCTTATCATTTTGACCCATTAGTGAGTCAGTTCAACTCTGCAATATCCTCTTCTCTTAAATCTCTTATCCCTTTATCCCTTCAAAGTTTTTGCCCTGCCAAACCCCAACTGTGTGCTACTAATATCATTTACTGCACTTCTCTTACTCAGGTACAGCTGAATGCAACTAGGGAAAATCATGAAAACTTACTGATGAGTGACATTACAAATTAGTTACAAAACCTGAATTTGGATCTCGCTTTTACAAACTAATCCTTTAGTACATGCCAAATCAATTTACTATGTCACTCACCTAGCGACATTTCAAAATTATTTCATCCCTTTTTAAAACTCCTATGGCTTTCCTTCTGCTACCCACAAAGATAAGAAACTTGCCTCATGTTTTACTGAAAAAAAGGAGTATATTTGAAGTGTGCTCCCTCCTCTCCCCTGTTCCTCCTTTCCCATTATTCAAATACCATCTGTTACTGTATTCTTCATCTTTATTTCACATGAAGAAGTGACTCTTCTTCTTCTTTCCAAGGCAAATCCCTCTCTATATAAAAATGATCCCGATCATTTCATCTTCTTCATTCTATCTTATCTTACTCTTTTTATAAAACTTGTTCTCGCACTTTTAATTGCTTTTGCTTTTCTACTATCTACAAATATGCCCATGTCTTTTCCATCCAACAAACCCTCCATTTGACTCATCTGTTTCTGCTGTATATTATTCTTTTGTGGTTAAACTTCTTGAGAAGACCATCTACAATAGACAACTTTTTGTGGCCCAGCTTCATGACTTCAACATTCAACAGAAACTGTTTATTCCAAAATTATTGATATGTATGTGTGAGAGAGAGACAGATAGACAAAGAGGCAGATAGACAAGACACAGAGACAGAAACAGAGAAGAAAGAGAGCAAAGAGAGACACAGAGACAGAAAAAGAGATACAGAGAGAGGAAGAAGAGAAGAGAGAGGAAGACAAACAGACAGACAGTGAGAGAGATAGAGGGAGAGAGAAAGGGGGAAAAGGGGGAGAAAGAAAGAGAAAGGAAGGTGGGGGGGGGAAGAGAGAGAGGGAGAATTCTAAACACCAAAAGCTTATATTCAAATGGGAGAAGATAACATATAAAAGTAAGCCAGAAATGGAAGGTAAGAAATAGAGAGGGAAGGAGAATGTACATATGTAGAGGATAAAGTGAAAAAGTAAAGTGAGAAGAGAAATGAACATGGATAACTTAATCTTTATATAGAAGTGGTTTCAAATAGAACCCATCAATTATAGAAGAGTCCACATAGGTGACGGCACCTTAAGAATGAAGCTACTATTGGTATTAAGGTGGAAGAAGTTGGAGAGGTAATAGGGGAGTTGGGAGAAAAAATTCAGTTAGATTACAAAGTCCAAATGTCTAAGGTTACATATGTAGATCAGATGACAATCTAGGGAATAAAAGGCATTAGAAAGTAAAACATATAGTTAGGTCTAATGGTTTATCTTTCTCTCTATCACCCAGTCCCTTCAGAAGAAAAAGAATGATTCATAGTCTTATTAAAGCAGGCAAAAAACCCAGATGAAGGGGTAGGATTGAAGGAGAGTTTCTTTATAGTAACTCTTCTTCCCTGCGTTTCTTAACTATATCTTGTCACTGGGCCCAGACAGCTCTGGAGGAAAAAGTGAGGCAGGTGACTTTGTCCAGTCCTCCCTACCTTAAATCTAATTCACTTGCATGTCATTGCACCCCTTCCCTGATGTCACAATCCTCTTCCAGAATGAAATACAGACAATAGTCTTAATTACTGAATGGGTGTTGCCTCAGCCAGACTGAAATCCAGTTTTACCTTACCTAACCTTAAATAGGTCAAGGACTCCCAATGTATCCTGGGTCATCTCTGGTCATTCTGATCTATATCTTGTCACTGGACTCAGATGACTGGTGACCTTGCACACCCTCCCTCACTTAAATCCAATTCACTTGCAAGTCATGACATCATCTTCTTGATGTCCTGGTCTTGGAGGATGAAGGACAAATAGAATAATCTAGTCTTATTCTCTCTGGGGCACTTGGGTGGATTCTGAGACAGTGCAGGGTTGGATTAGAAACTGAAAGAAAACTGAAGCTATTAAGATTGTGACTTGTCCATTACTCCATACTACTTTTTAATGCAAAGCACAATTCCAGGAAGCTGGAAAAGCAGATCTGAATTTAACTAGGAGCAAGAAATTGTGGGAAGGTGGTTCTTAATTCAGGTCCTGAGGGAAATGAATTCCAAAGGACCAGAGTGAGGAGAAGAAGGACTAGATAAGCAAAGACAGAGAGATGTAGAAAAAGAGGAAGGTGGTTGTCTGGTTGGAATATAGATTCTAACAACTTTGTTGCTATTGTTCAGTCATTCAGTACTGTCACACTCTTTATAACTCGATCATGCACCATAGCATGCCAGGTCCTTCCATCTTCTATCTCATGAAGTCTGTGCAAATTCATGTTTGTGTTTTCATGACACTATTTTATCCTCTGTCATTTCCTTTCCCTTTTCTTTTTGCCTTCCCAACATCATACTCTTTTCCAATGAATCCTATCTTCTCATTTTGTGGTCAAAGTATTTAAGTTTGAGCTTCAGTGTTTGGCCTTCCAGTGAATAACCTGAATTAATTTCTCTAAGTATTGATTGATTGGACCTCTTTGATGTCCAAGATACTCTCAAAAGTCTTCTCCAACACTACAATTAGAAGACATCGATTCTGCACTGTTCAGTTTTCCTGTACTACAAAGGTTAATTGCAGTCAGGATTCACTGAAGTTCTGCCTGAAAGAATGATGATTTGCTTAGTCAGTTAGATAGGAATGTTCATATTTGACTAGCTTGAAAATATATTACTTATCTCCTCATGATTTTCCAGTAGCATGGTTGTATATGAAAGGTTCAAGGGAAAATTTTTTAAGGACCATGCAGCTGCAAAATCCAAGACAACCTCAGTATGTCTCCTGTTCCCCATACTTAAAAAATCCCAAACATTCATTAGCCAGGCTTTTGGATGTACAGTGGAAAAAGTTATTCATATTCAATAGTTTCTTAAGAGTCATAACTGAAAATTATAAGAAGATTGCAAATTTTTTAGAGGAGGTATACTTTATTTTTATACATTTTGCTTAGGCCTGTAGCAGGGGTGCTAAATTTCTGGTCTGTCAACTGGATCTGATACTCAAGATATATATTTATTCAGTATGTGATGTAATATCAAAGGGGGATCTTTTATGTGTCTAAGAGTATACCAATTTTAAATGTCATAAAAGTCCATAGGATAGGTATTCTATTTCATCAAATTGATCTTTGTATTTCCATTTGTGATTCTCCATCTGGCCATCTGTCAGAGGCATTGTTTTTAAAATATTCATGCCCAAGGAATTTTTTTCCCTTCTCATTTCAGAAAGATATATATGTGTGTGTGTGTGTGTGTGTGTGTGTGTGTGTGTGTGTGTTTTGGGGTATCATTTTTCTGTCTTTTTGTATACATATATATTTATACATATGTTTATGTGTGTGTATGTGTGTATATACACACATCTTTGTGTCTGTCTTTGTAATTCCTCTGTCTCTCTGCCCATCTCTCTATATTTTTCTATTCCTTTTTTCTGTCAATCTGTCTCTTTATTTCTCTTATTTACTTGTCTTTTATTCATTTATCTCTCTGGTTTTATGGTTATCATACACAAATGAAATATGTATTTATTATTTATTATATTTATTCAATATATTTTAATGTTCTTTAATCTTAATTTTCAAACTGGATAAGAGGGCTATTTTGTAGTTATCCTCTTAATAAAAAAGCATTGTTTCTAGCTTAATTAAAATCAACAGGATGTAATAGATTAACTATTAGACTTGGAATAAGCCCTAGATTCAAATCTTGCCTCAGATCCTTAACAATTGTGTAATCTTGAACAAATCACTTAACTGTTGTACACCTTGATTTCCTCATCTGTAAAATTAAGAGACTTAATAATTTGATGATCTATCCTTCCTTCCCTCCTTCCCTCCTTCCTTTCCTCCCTTCCTCCCTCCCTTCCTCCCTCTTTCCTTCATTCTCTCCCTCCCTCCCTCCTTCCTTCCTTCTCTCCCTCCCTCCTTCCTTCCTCCCTTCTCTCTTTCCTTCCTTCCTTCCCTCCTTCCTTTCTTCTTTCCTTCCTTCCTTCCTTTCTTCCCTCCCTCCTTCCTTCCCTCCCTCCTTCCTTCTCTCCTTCCCTCCTTCCCTCCTTTCTTCCTTCCTCCTTTCCTTCTTCCTTCCTGCCTTCTTTCCTTCTCTCCTTCCTTCCTTCCTTCCTTCCTTCCTTCCTTCCTTCCTTCCTTCCTTCCTTCCTTCCTTCCTTCCTTTCTTCCTTCCTTCCTTTCTTCCCTCCTTCCCTCCTTTCTTCCTTCCTTCTTTTTTCACTATTTTATTTCTTCCTTCAAACATTTTTTAAGGCCCTATTACTCTATGTTCTAGTTCTAGG
Source organism: Antechinus flavipes (assembly GCF_016432865.1). Lineage (NCBI taxonomy): Eukaryota > Metazoa > Chordata > Mammalia > Dasyuromorphia > Dasyuridae > Antechinus > Antechinus flavipes. Next base: position 461,326,485 of record NC_067398.1, on the reverse strand, counting down.
CACAGTGACAAATATAAACATGAAAATGTTATGGTTCCTGATTTCAAAGACTAGTGAAAAGCAGTGAAATAATGCTTTGGGTGATTTTTAAAAAATCACATTCTTGTAATAAGACACTATATTAAAATATAATGAGGTTTTTTTTTTTCTTTTGCTCCCTTTCCCACTTTTTTCTTAATGTTTTAACTATGTCCATTTTAGTCATCTCTGAAGATTCTAGTTAGTGTGAAGGTAGGGGTAGGCATTATTTCTTTTAAAATTAGATGAATAGTAGACAGGATTTATCTTGTGTCAAACAGATCCCACGAGAAAAAAATGTAAATAGTATTTCAGCCTACCTGACCCTCATTACTTTTCTATTCACATGAAAGTTAAGAATGTGTCATAGTCTTTCTTTGAATTTATGTCAATGATTTAAACTGCTGCTTGTGTTCCCTGCTGATGGAAGTGGTCATTTTATTATCCAGCTCCAGGTTAGTGTGCCCTAGAATATGTATTCTCGTACTTATGAAAAGAAATTTATTCCACTAAAATGGCAGAGAGATAAAAAGAATACACGTTTTAATCCATATCTTTCATAAGGTTCTTTTGTTGCTATTTTCCAGTTCTTTAGATTCTCCACCTACCCTATTTGAGGTTTTCTTGCAAAGATACTGGATATGGCTTGCCATTTGCTTTTCAAGCTCAATTCATAGATGAGAAAAAGAAGCAAGGAGGTTTAAATGACTTGCACAGGGTCACACATCTTTAAAGTGCTTAAGACCAGATTTGAACTCATAAAGATAGGATGAGTCTTGCTGAGTTCAGACCCAGCACTCTAATCATTGTGCCATTTAGCTACCTTTGTCCTATCTTTTCCTAATGAACCTTTTACCTGATTCTGAATACTCCCAGGTAGCTAAGAATTATTTTAATAGTAATCAATTCTTTTGTATAAATGGATTGCTGTTTTCAAGAGCTATTCTAGCTCTCAAAGGGGTTTCATTCTTCATAAGACTGTATGGAAAGTATGATAGATGTCCGCAGCAAAAACTAGTGGGGTGATAGCATTAGCAATATTCTTAGTAAGAAGGTGAAAGGTCTTTGGGAAACCAAGGAGTAGGAAAGTTTGAGCCAGAACTAGAATGGGCAGAAATGAGAGAAAATTAAAAAATGGCAGTTTTGTCTTGATCTTCTGCATTGTCTCTAGACCTGGATGATGATGTCAAGGAATAATAGTCTCCACACTTTGCCTAGGATTTTTGGTACAGCTTTACTAAGCCAAGCTATCTGTATTGCTGCTGTTTCTCTGAGAAATAGTTCTCCCAAGATTTCTGCTACTATGCCATGATGAGCAGAGAGTAGAGTAAGTAGGGAGACTGCTTCCCTTTTTAAAATAGTTTTTTTATTTACAAGATATATGCATGGGTAATTTTTCAGCATTGACCCTTGCAAAACCTTTTGTTCCAATTTTCCCCCTCCTTCTTCCCACCCCTTTCCCCATATGGCAGGGAGACCAATACAAGTTAAATATGTTAAAGTATATGTTAAATACAATATTATGTATACATATCCATATAGTTATTTTGCTGCACAAAGAATTGGACTTTGACATAATGTACAATTAACCTGTGAAGGAAATAAAAAATGCAAGCAGACAAAAACAGAGGGATTGGAAATGCTATGTAGTGGTTCACACTCATTTCCCAGAGTTCTCTCGCTGGGTGTAGCTGGTTCTATTCATTATTGAACAAATGGAACTGATTTGGTTCATCCCATTATTGAAGAGAGCCATGTCCATCAGAAATGATCATCATATAGTATTGTTGTTGAAGTATATAATGATCTCCTGGTCCTGCTCATTTCACTCAGCATCGGTTCATGTAAGTCTCTCCAGGCCTTTCTGAAATCATCCTTCTGGTCATTTCTGACAGAACAATCATATTCCATAACATTCATATACTACAATTTATTCAGCCATTCTCCAATTGATGGGCATCCACTCAGTTTCCAGTTTCTAGCCACTACAAACAGGGCTGCCACAAACATTTTGGCACATACAGGTCCCTTCTTTAGTATCTCTTTGGGATATAAGCCCAGTAGAAACACTGCTTGATCAAAGGATATGCACAGTTTGATAACTTTTTGAGAATAGTTCCAAATTGTACTTCAGAATGGCTGGATCATTTCACAACTCCAACAACGTATATACCATTGTTCCAGTTTTCCCACATCCGCTCCAATATTCAACATTATCTTTTCCTGTCATCCTAGCCAATCTGAGAGGTGTAGTGGTATCTCAGAGTTGTCTTAATTTGCATTTCTCTGATTAATAATGACTTGGAGCATCTTTTCATATGGCTGGAAATAGTTTCAATTTCTTCATCTGAAAATTGTCTGTTCATATCCTTTGACCATTTATCAATTGGAGAATGGCTTGATTTCTCTATATATTTTGGAAATGAGGCCTTTATAGAACCTTTGATTGTGAAAATGTTTTCTCAGTTTATTATTTCCCTTCTAATCTTGTCTGCATTAGTTTTGTTTGTAAAAAAAGCTTTTCAATTTGATATAATCAAAATTTTCTATTTTGTGATCAGTATGATCTCTAGTTCTTCTTTGGTCACAAATTCTTTCCTCCTCTACAGGTCTGAGAGGTAAACTACCCTATGTTCTTCTAATTTATTTATAATCTCATTCTTTTTTTTTTTATAGCTTTTTATTTACAAGATATGTGCACGGGTAATTTTTCATCATTGACAATTGCAAAACCTTTTGCTCCAATTTTTCCCCTCCTTCTTCCCACCCCTTCCCCAAGATGGCAGGTAGATCAATACATGTATAATCTCATTCTTTATGCCTAGATCATGAACCCATTTTGATCTTATCTTGGTGTACAGTGTTAAGTATGGGTCAATGCCTAGTTTCTGCCATACTAATTTCCAATTTTCCCAGCAGTTTTATTCCCATTTCTTATCCCAAAAGCTGGGGTCTTTGGGTTTGGGGATACTGCTTCCTAAGCCATCATATCTGGCAATACCAAGGGTATGAAGATGATAATACATCAGTATTGAAAAATTCCAGTACTAGTTAGTGAATGTCTAAATTGACTTAGGATGCATCAGAAGAAATGGGAAAAGAGGTTTAACATATTTGTTGCCAGACAAGCTTGATTTATAGTATGTATGTTATATTAATTTTACAAGTAATTGCAACATATGCTAAAACATATTGTATATGAACTATATATAGATGTTTATATATTATGAACTAAAATATTATGCTTTTGTATATAATCTCTATATATGATTATGTATGCAAAACATATATGCTACTATATATATTTCTTATGCATTGCCCATAACTTCTGTATTTGGTTACTATATGCAATTCAGATGGATGATGCTAGATGCTGCCTGAAACCAAAGATATTTTAAATACAAGGTGTATGAGCCTAATATTTTTTATCCAAAGGGGGAAAATTTATGACATATATACCATTGCTCTATGTGCTATGTATTCTGCTTCTACAGTTCCTCATGCTCCCTGAATCTGTTTTTTAATATGAATGATTTACTTTCTATCCTACATATCCTAAAGGATGTATCTACAAGTATATTATGCACTTAAGAACTCCACCTTTTCACTACATATGATTTACTTGTGCTGAAAATTCTTTATTTGAAAGAGAGCATATGAATTATAGCAATTTTGGCTGTTTGTGGAAAGTTGCCAGCTCCACCAGGGTTGCCTAGTCTTCATTAGTCTTGCTTCATAATTGATTTGTATGGCAACAAAGAACATATTTGGCTTTAAAGGAATTCTCTCATTACAGTTATACAGATTTTTGCATTTTTCTTGGAACTTATTAAGCATTATATTGTTGTTGTTCATTCATTCGGTCATATCCAACCTTTTATGACCTCATGGACCATAATATGTCAGGCTCTTCTATCTACTCTACTATCTCCCAAAATCTGTCCAAACTCATGTTCATTGCGTCCATGACACTATTTATCCATCTTGTCCTCCCCTGTCCCTTTCTTTTTGCCTTCAATTTTTCCCAATGTCAGTCTTTTTTTCTTTCCAGTGAGTCCAATCTTCTCATTATGTGGCCAAATATTTAAATTTCAGTTTCAGTATCTGACTTTCCAATGAACAGTCTGAATTTATTTCTTTAAGTATTCTCTATTTATTTCCCCAGTTGTTTAATGGACTCTCAAAAGTCTTCTACAGTACCACCAATTTTAAAACATCAATTCTAGTTCTCAACTTTCTTTATAACTATTGCTATTTTTATATGATATATTATATGGTATGTAGTAATATGATTATTAAATTCCCCAGGATGATTTTAAGAGTACTCAAGCTAATAATCCAGGAATAGAAAGGAGGTGAAGGGATGATCTCATTTTAACTGAAACAAAAGTTTCTAAGCAGAGATTCTTAGGGTCAGCAGGTAAAAAAAAAAAAAAAAAGTTAAAAAGAACAGATTTAACCTAAGCCTGAGGGCTTCTGCTGGTCTTAGGTTGACAGATTAACAGAGATTTTATGACTAAAAGATCTGAACCCTTTTCCTACAAAGGAGGAAGGGGAGGAAAGATGAGTAACAGATGAACACTAGCAGATGGCAGCTAAGAATAGTAGCAGAAGCACATGGCAGAGAACATCATGGTAAATCATGGCAGGGAGATCAGGAGAGCAGAGGACATTAATTTACTGGAGAAAACAGCTTACCCAGTGGCATCAATCCATTAATCAATAAACATTTATTAAAATCCTACTATATGTCAAGCACTATATTGAGGTCTGGAGTTACAAAAAGAAGCAAAAAGACAGTTCTTGCCCTGAAGAAGCTTGCCATCTAATGGAGGAGAAATCATATAAACAGATATGTGGAAAAAAGCTATATACAGGATAAATAAAAATAATTAATAGAGGGGAAGGGACTAGAATTATGAGGGGTTGGGGAAGGCTTTCTATAGAAAGTGGCATTTTAGTTGGGACTTAAAAGAAGACAATAAAGTCAATATTTGGAGCAGAGGAGCAAGAGCATTCCAGGCATGGGGGATAGCCAAAGAGAATACCTGGAGCTGATAGATGGAGTGTTTTATTCATGGAATAATCAGGAGGCTGATCCAGTGTCATTGTATGAAAGAATATGTGTTAAGGAGTAAAGTGTAGGAAGGCTGGAAAGGCAGGAGGGAACTAAACTATCAAGGGCTTTGAATGCCAAAGAGAGCAGTTCATATTTGCTCACAGAGGCAATAGAAAGTCATTGGAGTTTATTGATTAGGGGGATGGCATGATTAGAGCTATGTTTTATGAAAAATCACTTTAGTAGCTAAAGGAAGGATGAATTGGAGTGTGGAGAAACTTGAGGAAGTTTATGAACTTCACAGCAGAATATTACAATAATCCAGGTGTGAGGCCATGAAGGTCTATACTAAAGAAAAGCTTCTTAAATTGTGGCTTGCAACCCTATGTAACATAATGTGTTACTGTGGAGACTGTGAAATTATGATTTATTATCAGCAATTATACTTATTTTACATACTTACATACCCAGGGTTGTGTAAAAATTTCTCAAGTGACAAAGGGCTGTAAATGGAAAAAGTTTAAGTTAACCTGAATTAGAGTAGGACCTGTGACAGAAAATGGAGGGGTATTTAAAAGATGTAAAAATTAAATCAATGGGTGGGCCTTGGCAACAGCTTAACTATGGGAGGTGAGAGATGGAGAGGAATCCAAAATAATTCTCCATTGGAAACTTGAAGAATGAGAGTATGGTATTTCCCTTTATATTAATAAGGAAGGTGATGGGGTTTGTGCTTAGAGAGAAATAGAAGGAGTTCTGTTTTGGATATGGAATGTGAGATAGTAAGTTGATAAGGGAAGTGTAGTAGGATTACCTAGCAGCAGTGAAATCTTATTGAGGTATATGTATACCTCATGTATACATATGTACATATATACACAATAATTTGTAATGATTTTCTCCACCTTTGTTCAGCAGTATATATGTAGGAGGAAGGTAATGAATGGTGAGAGTGATTCACAAACTTGTTGGGCATAATAAATAAGATGAGAAAGGAGGTAGGAATCTAAGAGAGCAGGACAGTAGAGTTGAATTGGTTCATCAAGAAGTCAAGATGGGGAAAAGAGGAGAGATTCTAGTGCAGAGGAGTTGATCTGGGAGGAAATTAAGGAAATAAAGGATTGTAGATCATAGTGTGGATGAAGTGTAGTGTTTTGCAAGGGAAGACAGAGAGAGAAATGAAAAGCTAATAGATCACAATTAGTTCAAGGCATTTCAGATTTCTTGTAAAAGCGGTACATTTGTGGGTGATGGCATCAAGGATACGATCCTTGGCTGAGGTGAGATGGAATAGCTGTGAGTAGTTTGATGAACTAATGATTAGGGAATGTAAGGGAGAATAAGTATGTATGAAGTCCTTTGATATGAGGGCAGGAGATATGGAGAGAAAGGTTGTAAACTAGGTATTTAAATAACAACTAAAATACAGCAAGAGCTCTGTGAGAAAACAAGTAGCAGCACTGGACACATTCCCTATATATGTTCCCTCTCCCACTAATGGTGTGAAACTTATTGAAGAGTATAGCCAAAGGCACTTCTTGTCACTTATTTTGTTATACTACTTACTTAAGTGTCTTTTTCTTTAAATTAATGTATCTTCAGATTGACCAATAAAAGAAACATTTTTTTTTAAAGTTCACAATCTATGTATGGTTTTAGTGGATAGTACTCATACCCACAATGTGTAGGAGTTCACTCTGAGTGCTACATATAGATTCTATATTTGGATTCATGTTATTCTCTCTGAATAATCCACGGGCCTCTTCACTTGAAGCTTTTCAAGCTATACATACCTCATAAGATACTTTCACTTCAGTTAATTTCCATAAACATAACTTTTTTAAAATGATGAGGTCATTATATTGTTAATTTTGCTTATTATATTGTTTTACTTTGTTACAAGAGTTATCTTACAATTTTACTATAAAATTAAAACCAATCATTGAAATTTCAATTAATTCTTCCCTATTCACAACTTATACATTAGAGTGGAACGTGCTACTTTAGTGCTGTCTAAAGACAGCTGGTTGAGCAGTGGATGTGGAGTCAAAAAGACCTAAACAAAATCTGGACTCATTTGCTTTATGTGTGAGCCTGGGCAAGTCATCTAATCTCTGTTTGCCTCAGTTTCCTTAACTTTAAAATTAAGATAATAGCACCTATCTTAAGGGTTGTTCTGAAGATCTAATGAGATATTTGTAAAAACACTTAGCTCAGTGCCTGACACATGTTAGGTCTTATATAAATACTTATTCCCTTTTTTCTTCTTCCCTAATTTCCCAAGAAAGATGGAGAGATCCATGTGTAAAATGGCATTTTAACTAAATTTTGAAGGAAATATTAGACATGAGAATGAATCCTAAAATTTGAATTGGTTTTAGAAAGAAATGTGTTTGGTCATATGGCAGAGGAAATCTGGAAGAAAACTCCCTTATCAGACTCTGCATGTAGGGTTTCACAGAAGAGAAGCAGGAGCTCCTAGGCAAAGTCCATTGAGATGAATAACAGTCACTAAAAACATTCAAATTAAGAGAACTCAAAACAAGAATTGTTTTGCATTTGTCCTAGGTGGAATTCCAGTATTCCCTGCAGCTATTCAGCTTCCTTAGGAGCATCTCCAAGATAAGTCTGATCTCTAAGTAAACTTTAGGTTAAACAATTGCTAGCCTCATAAAACTAGGTTCAAAAATATTAAGTATTTTCCAGACAATATAATAAAATATTTCCCTATAGAAACTAGAGATTCTAAGTAATGAGTATGAGAAAGATATTTGTTTTAGGCAAGACAAGCAAAAGCATGAAGATGGAATAATGCTATGTGTGAGAAAGGGCAAAGTGGCAAGTTAAGATGAAATTGAATAATATATGGTATACCTAGAAAAGTAGATTTAAATCACATTGTAAACAGTCTTCTTTAAATTATAAATAGCAGTTTTCATTTGAGTTTTTAAGGCAATAGAGAACACTGGAGTGTGCTGAACTGGCAAATGATTCCAATTAATTAATCAATAAGTATTTGTTAAATAGGCACTGGGAAAATAATTATAATGAATGAAAAAATTCCAACTCTAAAGAAGCTTATCTTCATAGCCAGATCTGTACTTTAGGAATTTCTACTTGGTGGCTATGTTGAGAATGGATTAGAGATGGGAAAAACCCCAGACAAGGAGATATCTTGTAGAGAAGCCTATCATAAAGTTTAGGCTAAAAGTGATAAAGGACTTAAACTAAGATTGTGACTATATGAATAGAGAAAAAGATTTGAAAGATACAGAATGCAGAATAAATAAAACTTTGTCAAAAAATATGCATTATTTAAAGACTTTGGGGGCATAATGATTGTACCCTTTCTAGGCTTATGCCCAAAAGAGATCAAAGAAAGAACAAAAGGATTCTTTATGTACAAAAATATTTACAACAGCTCTTTTTATGGGGTGGAAAATAAGAAACTTAGAGGATGTTCAACAACTGAGGAATGGCTGAACAAAATGTGTTAAATTAATGTGATGTAGCATTATTGCTTTGCTAGAAATAAATAGATAACTTCAAAAAGACATGGATCCATATGAATTGAAGCAAAATGAAATAAGAAGTACCAAGTAAAAAGTTTGTATATATCAAAATTATAAATGAAAAATTTTGTGGATTTTATAAACTAATGAAGAATGAAATGAATTGAATCAGGAAAACAATTTAGATAATAACAATAACAGTTTCAAAACAAACAACTTTGAAAAGAAGATGTATTTCTACCTTTGCTCTTATTATATATAAATATTCCTTTCACTTTGTCAAAAAGTATTTATTAAGCATATACTATGTGCTAAGTGCTAAGGAAACAAAGATCTAGCTTCAAACACTTTCTAGCTGTGTATCTCTGTACAAATCACTTAATCCTGATTGTCCCAGTTTCCTCAACTGTAAAATGAGCTGGAGAAGGAAATGGCTGTGAGAAATTGTGCATCTGGACAATTATTCTATTATAATCAGCATTAATCAATTTGATGTGATTCCATAACAATAGTGATTTTGTTTTATTTATTAGGCCCCAAAACTGTAGCTTTGTAAATTCACTTACTTAAACATAGAAGGGCCTCTATCCTTGTCTTTCCTTGTTATTGTAATTAAGCCTTGTATGATTCAATTATATGTAAAGTCCTCTAACTTATTTTTATGCCTCTGAATCATTCTTTCTTGTCCAACATTAGCAGGTGACCATCTTATGACCACTTACTTAGTGGAGATACTTTATGCTTTGCCCAACCTGTGAACTCCCTGCTGATAATATCACTTATTTTTTTTTTTTTTTGGTCTGTGAAGCAAGGTCTATCAATCAATGGAATTTTATACATTGTTTAGTCCCTGTAGAATGTTCAGGTATCAACTAGTCCCACCCAGATAACAGAATGAAACTCCTTTATCTTGATTACTTGGGGAGGGTCTTTCACGGGGAGCTTCTCTGAGGGAGTTTCTCAAGCATTACCCTCAAAGTCCAAGAGAGAGAGAGAGTGAGAGAGAGTTTTGGGACTCCCTTCAGTAGGAGGTAACAATTTGGGATAGGTCTGTTCTTAGAATAGGTCTCAGACCTGGAGCAAGTCCTGGCATGAAGATAGATACACCAGAGAGACTTCTTAAGGAGCCCTGAGTCAACCCTGATCTTCACTCCAGGGCTCCTTAGGAAGTCTCTCTGGTGTAACCTTTTGTGTCTTCATTAACTTCTCCAGAGGTACATTCTTGTATTTTCTTTATATCTAAGTGGAGATAGTTAAAACAAATATTAAGACATGTCACTTTTTTTTTTTTTAAATAACTTTTTGTTGATAGAACCCATGCCAGGGTAATTTTTTACAGCACTATCCCTTGCATTCACTTCTGTTCCGATTTTTCTCCTCCCTCCCTCCACCCCCTCCCCCAGATGGCAAGCAGTCCTTTACATGTTGAATAGGTTACAGTACATCCTAGATACATTATATGTGTGCAGAACTGAACAGTTTTCTGGCTGCACAGGGAGAATTGAATTCAGAAGGTATAAATAACCCAGGAAGAAAAATAAAAATGCAAACAGTTTATATTCATTTCCCAGTGTTCTTTCTTTGGGTGTAGCTGCTTCTGTCCATCTTTGATCAATTGAAACTGAATTAGCTCTCTTTATTGAAGAGATCCACTTCCATCAGAATACATCCTCAAACAGTATCGTTGTTGAGGTATATAATGATCTCCTGGTTCTGCTCATTTCACTTAGCATTAGTTCATGTAAGTCTCACCAGTCCTCTCTGTATTCATCCTGCTGGTCCTTCCTTACAGAACAATAATATTCCATAACATTCATATACCACAATTTACTCGACCATTCTCCAATTGATGGGTATCCATTCATTTTCCAGCTTCTGGCCACTACAAACAGGGCTGCCACAAACATTTTGGCACATACAGGTCCCTTTCCCTTCTTTAGTGTCTCTTTGGGGTATAAGCCCAGTAGAAACACTGCTGGATCAAAGGGTATGCACAGTTTGATAACTTTTTGAGCATAGTTCCAAATTGCTCTCCAGAATGGCTGGATGTGTTCACAATTCCACCAACAATGTATCAGTGTCCCTGTTTTCCCACATCCCCTCCAACATTCCACATTATCTTTTCCTGTCACTCTAGCCAATCTGACAGGTGTGTAGTGGTATCTCAGAGTTGTCTTAATTTGCATTTCTCTGATTAATAATGATTTGGAACATATTTTCATATATCTATAAGTAGTTTCAATTTCTTCATCTGAGAATTGTCTATTCATATCCTTTGACCATTTATCAATTGGAGAATGGTTTGATTTCTTATAAATTGGAGTCAATTCTCTATATATTTTGGAAATGAGGCCTTTATCAGAACCTTTGATTGTAAAAATGTTTTCCCAGTTTATTGTTTCCCTTCTAATCTTGTCTGCATTTGTTTTGTTTGTACAAAAACTTTTCAATTTGATATAATCAAATTTTTTTTATTTTGTGGTCAATAGTGATCTCTAGTTCTTCTTTGGTCATAAATTCTTCCCTCTTCCACAGGTCTGAGAGGTAAACTATCCTATGCTCTTCCAATTTATTTATAATCTCATTCTTTATGCCTAGGTCATGAACCCATTTTGACCTTATCTTGATGTACGGTGTTAAGTATGGGTCAATGCCTAGTTTCTGCCATACTAATTTCCAATTTTCCCAGCAATTTTTGTCAAATAATGCATTCTTATCCCAGAAACTGGTGTCTTTGGGTTTGTCAAACACTATATTATTAAAGTTATTGGCTGTTTTGTCCTTTGAACCTAGCCTATTCCATTGATCAACTAGTCTATTTCTTAGCCAATACCAGATGGTTTTAGTAACTGCTGCTTTATAATATAATTTTAGATCTGGTACAACTAGGCCACCTTCATTTGATTTTTTTTTTCATTAATTCCCTTGAAATTCTTGACCTTTTGTTTTTCCATATGAATTTTGTTGTTATTTTTTCTAGTTCATCAAAGTAGTTTTTTGGGAGTCTGATTGGTATAGCGCTAAATAAATAGATTAATTTATAATATTGTCATCTTTATTATATTTGCATGCCCAATCCAAGAGCATTTAATATTTTTTCCAGTTGGTTAGATCAGACTTAATTTGTGTGGAAAGTGTTTTGTAGTTTTGCTCATAAAGTTTCTGATTTTCCCTTGGCAGATAGATTCCTAACTATTTTATACAATCAGTAGTTACTTTAAATGTAATTTCTTTTTGTAACTCTAACTGTTGGGTTTTGTTAGTGATATATAAGAATGCTGATGACTTATGTGGGTTTATTTTGTATCCTGCAACTTTGCTGAAGGTGTGGATTGTTTCTAAAAACTTTTTAGTAGGGTCTCTGGGGTTCTCTAAGTATACCATCATAACATCAGCAAAGAGTGATAATTTGGTTTCCTCATTGCCTATTCTTATTCCTTAAATCTCTTTCTCAACTCTTATTGCCAAAGCTAGCATTTCTAATACAATATTAAATAGTAACGGTGATAGTGGGCAACCTTGTTTCACTCCTGATCTTATTGGGAATGGTTGCAGTTTGTCCCCATTACATATGACGCTTACTGCTGGTTTTCAACAGATGCTACTGATTAGACATATCACTTTTAATAACTTAGTAGGAACAACTTCTATTTTTGAAAACTGTAGTTCTTATTGGTCAATCTCTAAACATCTCTTTAGTTATCTGCACCATCTTTTCAGTCTATTTGTTTAAAAGTGATAAAACAAAATATAACAGTTATGGAGAGATTTTTACAAATTTCCTAAACTAAGATCCAGTATAAGAACCAGGCCTTTTTTCCATTTTGAAATCTGAATCTTTGAACAATGACTGATGATGCTGGAGAGAGCTGAACTCTCAATAATACCATGAATACATCTGGTGTCCATAAAGCTGGAATCTGATAATGGCATATACTTGAGTTTCATTGATTATGAGGCTCATTCTTCTCATCAGTTCTCTTGGTTTTGTTTGTTTCAAGACAGAAAGGCAGTTTTTAGAATATAAACCCTAGTAATATACTGATATCAGTTTATTTTATATGTATGGCTAAAACTAGTCATTTTAAGAACAAAGTCCCAAGATCCAGAAAAGAGGCTATATTCAACATCCAGCATGAAGCTTGAGGTACGGTAGATTTCCAATACATTTTTTTTTTTTTATTAAATTCAATTGAGAAAGGCACAATACTCTAGTTATCAGTCTTTATCAGGATCCTCCCCTGCCCCTTACTGACAGAAAACATATTATGTCAACAGTCAATAAATTCTGCTTATAGCCAAGCAAAGCACATGGTTCCTCAACATGATAGCCATGAAGTTGCTCTGAGCAAATATGTCCCTTATGTCCCTGGATCAAATCACTAAAGGATTTCAAAAGGAAGAAAGCAATGGCATGGTGCCATGGTAACCCCCATACATGTGGAATTCATATCTAAATCTTAGTAAGGACAGATCTCAGGAATCAGACTCAGTTCTTCACTAGATTATCACACTGGTGAGAGACTGTTCTGGAATCTGGGAAGATTTGGGAAGAAAATGGAAACACTCAGGAATCAAAAGAGTATTAACAGATCAATTGAATTCTGAAGAATGAAAGTAGAGGTAAAAGCATCTTTTCTGACATTTTTTCTTTTTGTTGGTGAACAAAGGGAAGAGAGGGTCAAGAAATGTCCTTTTGGCAAACATGATATATTTTTTTCTGGGGAGGGGTTTCCTATTAAACCCAGCAACTTGGAGATGGGAAATAGATTTTCTGCCAACAAGGAGACAAAGCATAGGATCTCCTCTTTTCCAACAGTGACATTATTAAGGAAGGAGAGAACTTCCCTCTCCGGCACCATTTCCTTTCTATTGTCTGGCCTCTAGCCAGGAAGAATAGCTATTCTCCTTAGACATAGATGCATCCTTCCTGTCTAAGTTTAGAAAGATGCTCTAAAGAAAGAACATTGATGGTGAATTTAAAGGGCAGTGAAAACAATAAAAACCATAAACGGACCAATTGATCTAAACAAGACTGGCAGCAAAAGTATGCTAAGCCTGTCGGCATTAGTGGACCATAACTGCAGATATAGAACATGCTTAGTCAAGTGATGCTTGAAATTACCAGTCAGAAAAAAAAAAAAAAATTCTTCTCTACTATTCTCAGCATATCTGTTTCAACCAAATCTAGGAGAGAAAACTTTCATTCAGGTAAATCTTTCTTCACTGTTGCCTGAATTTTTTCATAATATCTAACACGGAGACACTAAATTTAGCATCCTAAGAGTGGTCAAGATAGATCCTGTGGTCAGATAGACTTTTTTATGAAGAAGGTATTTTCTTTATATTTCTCAATTTTTGAAGGGAGAAAAATCCATAGCATTCACAAATTGTATATTTAGAACCGATATATGTTCATGGTACTATCCTGGGTACCACACAAATCAGAGGAAAAGATCTAGTATTTTTTTGGAGACTTTTTCAGTCTCAATGGATGACATTGGGCAGGAAATAAAAGAAAAGAATAAGAATCAATAACACTTCTGTCTCTCAGATACTTTTGTTCTATCTACTTTCAACTTCAGTTTCCTCATCTTTACACGGGGATAATAATAGCAACTAAGTTGCCATAAGGAAGAAATAAGAAAATGTATGGTGTCCCAAAAATCTTAGTGTAGGTTTAAACCATTATAAGTAGGCAGATAGGTGGCTCTGTAGATAGAGTATTGAGCCTGGAGTAAGAAAATATGAGTTCAAATTTGATCTCAGATACTTCCCTGTTTTGGGAAGCTGGGCAATTCATTTAATCCAGTTTGCCTCAGTTTCTTCATCTGTAAAAAGGGCTAGAGAAGGAAATGACAAATCACTCTAGTATTACTGAGGAGAAAACTCCAAATAATATCATAACCAAATGTACTGAATAATGAAAAGAAACCATTATAAAGCATTTTGCAAACCTTAAAACATTATATTAATGCCAGCTATGATTATTCTTTCTCTAAGGTTCAAAAAGCTCATTTTACCTAGTCATATTTGGCCTGGAAGATCCAAGCAATCACTACTAGACAGGTGAGGAAACTATTCCCCAAATATGTTTGCCTCTGTTAGAATATCATGAAGATAGATCCCCAAAATAATCAAAACTACAAAATTATAATAAATACAATTTGTCCCTGGGAATAATTTTTTAAAATGTACTTTTTTCTGTCTATACAGGAGCAAGGGACTATGGATGTGCAATATTGCATGCATTGTCAAACTTAGCTGGATTGGTTTTGTATAATTGTCTTTCCTTTAAAAAATATCGTAATTATGTTTTCCTAGGTAAGGAAGAGCATACATATATTAAGAAATGAAAGTGACTTAAAAACAAAGGATATCGATAGAATAATATGTATAAATAAATACACACATGCACATAAACCAGAATCACAGGACTGAGGGGCACATAATCCACTCTAAACCATTCACTGGAAAGGATTTCTCTCTTCAATATTCCAAAGAAATGAATATCTCTCTGGAAGGGAAATGTATTATATCCAGACATATCATTGTAATATGTGAAAATGAATTACTGGGGAGATTCTCCTCACAGAGACAAAAATCTAATGCCTTCTGAATGATAAAATCTCAGATTCAGAAAGGACCTAATAGGCCACCTGCTTGAACTCATAGGTGAACACGAATCTCCTTTATCCTAGAGCATCCCAGTGATCATTCATGCTTGAACACCTCTGATCAGAGGGAATCATTATCAACTCATGCAACTCATTTTTCTTTTTGATATTTCCTGACTATAAGGATGTTTTGCCTTGTTTTACATTATATCAAATCTAAATCTTCCCCCTCTTCAACTTCCAACCATTGCTCTAAATTCTGTTCAAGCAAAACAAAATCATTGTCTTTCAGCTCAGCCATACCTTTTCTCAGTTCCTATCACCTCCTGTTGCATTGTGTTCTCTTCAGTGTGGGCTTTGTGCCTTTTAGCCTTTAAATCTTTAGGCTATAAATCTTCTTCCATGTTTTTCAGCTGCTTCAAGGAAAGCTGATTTCTTCTAGAAGGCCCTGTATTTTTGGCCATCCTTTTTCAGTCCTTTACTTTCTCTTTCATTTGTTTATTTATCCTTTCTCAATTAGACTATTTTAATAGCCTTTTTTTTTGGCAGTAGGAGTTAAGTGGTTTGCCAGGGTCACACAACTAGCAAGTGTCAAGTGTTTGAGGGCAGATCCTTCTAAGAGAGCCTGTGCTCTATCTACTGGCCATCTAGTTGCCTCTACAATAGCCATTTAATTGGTTTCCTTGCCTCAAGTTCCTCTCCATTTTGACTGACCCTATTATTAGTTATAGAGATTTTTTCCCCTAAATCATATGTCAAGATCATATTAAATCCCTCTTTAGCACCACCTCCCTAGCCCTTGTTGTTTATTCACTTCAGTGATGACCAACTTTTCATGGCCCTTTTTACGATGGAGTTTTCTTGGGAAAGATACTGAAGTGGTGTGCCATTTCCTTCTCCAGCTCATTTTGCAGGTGAAGAACTGAGGCAAAAAGGGTTAAGTGACTTGTCCAGGATCAAACAACTAGTAAGTGTTTTGAACTCATCAAAATGATTATTTCTGATTCACTGAGCCATCTATCATCTCCTCAAGTACTCATACTCAATAAAGTCTAGTTGTTTTCCTATTACCTGCAGAATTAAATACAAAGTCTTCTGCTTGACTTTTAGAATTCTTTATTGCCTGGCTTCTGCTTAACTTTCCAGTTTTCTTATACCTTATTTCCTTTCATGTATTCTAGAATCTGGCTTCAATGACCAAATTCTAATTCCTTAGAGATGGAATTCAATCTCTTCTGTCTAGGCCTTTGTAGCAATTGTCCATCATGCCTGAAATACTATTCTCCTTTCATTACCTCTTAGTTTCTCTGGCTTGCTCCAAGATTCTGCTTAAAGATCACTTTCTATAAGTGGCCCCTGTCAAAGGACTTAGTTTGTAGCTTTTCCTACTTTAGGAAGAGCAGAAAGTAATGTGAGATCATCCCTTAGACAAAGGTGGTGATGAGGTGGAAGTATCTTTCACTCATAGCAATGGCAAGAATTTGGGAGACTCTCAAGGAGAATGGGGAGGGAAGAAGGGAGAGGCAGCCATTGTTTTAGAGCAGTAATACAAGATAGTCCCCTCTATAAGACCATAAGGATGGCCTCTGTATGGATGAGCTGGGAGGTGCATATGACTGTGTGCTTTATAGCTTACCCAGGGGCAGGAGCTGAAGAGTAACAAGCAAAAAGAGCAGAGTTCTACCTGATGTCAAAACCTGACTTCCATTCTTGTCTTCTTGAATTTACTATGTTAGATAATCCATTTGACAGATTTTACATATTATTTCTCATAAACTTCTGTAGTCAACCCTGTCCTTACATTGATGGATATGTCCCTTTGTGGTTAGAGGGTATAATGGAAATATTTAGCACATACGTAGCACATATTAAATGCTTAATAAATATTTATTCTCTCTCAATGGGAGACACACAAGAGAGAGTGAGAGAGAGAGAGAGAGAGAGAGCAGCAGCAGGAGGAGGAGGAGGAGGGAGGGAGGGAAAGAGAGGAAGAAGAGAGAGATGGAGGAAGAGAAAGAGAGACATAGAGATACAGGGATATAGAGTGACAAAGAGAGACAGAGAGAAGAAAGGGATAGAGAGAGATAGACAGAGACAGAGAGAGATGGAGATAGAGACAGAGAAAAAGAGAGAGTCAGAGACAGTCAAAGAAAAGGATAGAGAGAAGAGACAGAGACAGAGACAGAAAGAAACTAAAACTTTTATTAAGGCAGAGCTAGGATCTCTACCCTTAGCCCATTTTAGATTTTTGGCATAAACCCATGCCATTTCATAATTATACTTTTGAGTGTACAATTGCTATGAATTCAGACCTTGTTGTATCAAGGTAGGACTCTAGATTATTATACTGTATTTATATAGCTATATACAAAAGAATCCAGATTAAACTGCACTTATATATCTATATACATTATTAATGTGTATAAAATATATAACCTAAATACATATACCTTGAATGTACCTAATTGCTGATAAGTTATATTAGGATATATATTTCTTGAAAGTGGGAATTGTTTCTCTCCTTTTGTTAAATCCTTAGTGCTTAGCATAGTACAGGTTACATAGTCAGCACAATAAATGCCAGTTGACAAAATGATTGACAATCACTAAAATAAATACAGTTTACTCTTTGGAGATTTGGGTTTAGTTGGGTTGTTTTTCTTATAAGCAGATTCAGGAAAGAAATTTTCACAGGGAGAGGGTCTCTGGGATGAAGAAAAGTTCTTTTAGCACATCAGAAATAGATCATTTGTAGTCTTTTACTGGGTACTGGGAAAACAAAACAGCCAAAAAAAAGGACAAATGAGGGTAGTATAGGTTTGGGCCAATGAGGCACAACCATTCAGTTGTGGTTGGAACATGTAATATATTAATAGAATACCGCGAGAGCAAATTGAACAGGGACTTTTCATTGTTCAGCCTGGAGAAAAGAAAGTTTGCTACAAGAAAGATCTTTTTTCACAGTCATTCAGGATTGCTATTAGTCTAGTCTAATTCTATTTTATAGTACCAATACATTGGACTAGAAAGAGAAATAGGACCCTTCAGACCTCAAACTATATTATAAAGTCCCAATGTCTCCTCTCAAATTCAGTTCCTTATTACAAAGCACCAAAAAGACATTTCAGATCAGAAAATAATAGCCAGCATTGATATAGCACTTTTGGATTTGCAAAATGCTTTACAAATGTTATTTTATCCTTACAATAATTCTAGGATGTGGCTACTATTATTATCTCCATTTTACAGGTAAGAAAACTTAGACAGGCAGAGGTTATTAAGTGACTTTCCCAGGATCTCACAGCAAATAAGGCTTTCTGAGGCTGGATTTGAACTTCAAGTTCATTGTTCAATGAGATGCTTAGATGGATGTTCTGGAAACATCATCATCTCAACTTGAACTCATTATTTTCTCTCTAAATCTCCTCTTCCAAACTTATTTATTTCTCTTAAGGGCAATATCTTTATTCTCCCATTGTTCTTACTCTTATTATTTTCCTTAACTCTTTATTCTCACTTACCCCACATAGTTGCAAACTTTATTGTTTCTTTTTCTGAAACATCCACTCACACAGTGCCATCTTATTTCAAACTCATTACTTCTTGGGCAGTTAGATGGTTTAGTGGATAAAGTTCCTGTACTGGAGTCAAGAAACCTGAGTTCAAAGCCTCAGACACTAGTTGTTTGATCTTGGGCAAGTCATATCACCCTGTTGTCCTCAGTTTCTACATCTGTAAAATGATCTGAAGAAAGAAATGGCAAACTACTCTGGTATCATTCAGAACACTCCAAATAGGCTCATATAGAGTCATATATGATTGACCAACATCATTTCTTTTATAGTATTTTAACAGGCTTTTAATTTCTCTTTCTGCCTTAAGCTTCTCATTACTCAAGTTTATTCTGCATACTGTTGCCAAAGTAATTTTCCTTATGGGCAGATCTGGCCAATTTCTCCCTATTGCCTTTAAAATAAGATGTAAAGTTTCCTGTTTAGCTTTTAATACCCAAGCCTTTCTTTCCATTCTTGTTGCACATTATTCCCACTCCAGTTTTCTTCAGTCCAGCCAAACTGGCCTTCTTTTTGTTCCTCACACATAGCACAACATCTTCTATCCTGGATCTTTAAAGTGTCCCTCCACCATACCTGGAATATCCTTCATCCTTACCTCAGCCTCAGAGACCCTCTAATTTTAATTATAATCTTTTAAAAAATTGATAATACCTTTTTATTTTCAAAGTACATGCAAAGATAATTTTCAACATTCACTCTTACAAAATCTTGTGTTCCAAATTTTTTTCCCTCTCTTCCCCCCACCCTCCTCCTCTGGACAGCAAGTAATCCAATAGAGGTTAAACATGTGCAATTCTTCTAAACATATTTCCACATTTATCATGCTGCACAAGAAAAATAAGATAAAAAAGAACAAAAAATGAGATATCAACAAAAAAGGTGAAAATATTATGCTGTGATCCACATTCAGTCCCCATAGTTCTCTTTCTGGAAAACATTATCTTTTGGATGAAATCTTTGCTACTTCTCTCCTCTCTGCCCTCCTCCCTCCACCCAATACTAGTGCAATCCCTTTCAAACTACCTTCTATTTAACATATATACACATATGTTATGTATGTATATTCACTTTATATATGTCCTTATCTCCTCCATTACAATGTTCTAAAGTTCTTTGTGATTAGGGATTGTTTCTTTCTTAATGATTGTAACACTAGCAGTTAGCCTTGTGCCTGGCATATAGTAAGTGATTAATAAATGCTTGTTGCTTAATAATCTCCACAATTATTTAGATGGAGTTAAAAAAAAGTTAATCAGTGAAACAGAATGCATAAAGCAAGAATTGAAAATAGTTGATTGGTGAGGCAGAAGACCATTCAGACCATAGTCTATCTCGGGCACACACTTCACAGAAGTGAAAAATCTTATCATTTGAAGGGACCTTGGAGACTAAACCTATATACTATCTAAAGGAGAAATGAAAAAAAAAAAGAAGTTCAAGGAACTTTGTATCCCCAAGGAAGAATTTTAGGGCTTTTTTCTTCTCAGTCTATTGAGTTTTGACCAAAAATCAAACGAGAAAATCCTGTGTGTGTGTGTGTGTGTGTGTAGATATGGCTAAAAAAGCAAGTAAGAATTTGAAGATATATCCACTAATCCTGCTGTAGATGACAAACAGCCTTATTAAAAAGCCATAAAATTGAAGAAAAATAGGTGAAAAGAAGATTACTGAAGAGCAGGCTAAAGGAAAGCCTGCTGGGGGTAAAAGTGAGTTGTCAGATCTGAAAATTCCTTCCTCAGTCTACCCAGCACTTCTTAAGTCAGGCTTAGCAAGAAGATATTCAGTAAACATATATGTTTATATATATATATATATATATATATATATATACACACATACATATATATTTATATTCTTTAAGCATCATCTTTTGAATGAAATCTTACCTGATTTTTTCTCTCTCTCCATATATACATACATACATGCATACATATATTTGCACATCTGTATGTATGAGTATCCAAATACATGTCATAATCTGATCATTACAGAGTGAGTTTATCAGTATTTTTATCTAGGATAGAGAATACAGATGGAATATGAATTGTGCCCAGAGTTGAAGAGGTAGAGAAAATGATGAGGTTTAGATTTGGGATACCCAAATGAAATTAGGGTTTCTGGTGGTCAGGGAGTTAAATGAGGTCTAGGGGTGCCACAAGGTCCTCTATAAAGGAATTTATAGACCCGAAAATCTAGATTGATAAAAGAGGTTTATTATGGGGATTGGAGATAAGGTTAAAGTCTGGTTAAAGTCTAGTTAAAGAAATAGGTGACGATAAAGAGAAGAGGGCACTGGAAACAGTATTCCAGTGGGCAGAGACCCTTGGGATGCTGGGCAGAGACCCTTGGGGTGCCAAGCATAGGGCTGGCATGTTTGGAACCTCTGCAAAGAGAGGATTTTAGTTTGGATCCTTTTATAATGAGAGATTTAGCTAAAGAGGCCCGTGGGTGGAGTCGCAACTTGGCTCAGATCTGATGGGGGACAAGCCCAGATCTCCTATTGGAATTCAAAGGGGTGCTTTTGACCAGAATTTTTGAATCAAAGGTCCTAACTTCTTGAATTTGATAATGCATCAACTAGGAGGGGTTGGGAATCAGAAAGGAATAAATCAATTTGAAATAGCTAGTTTCTTAAAGGGACCACAATTGCTTCATTCCCCCCTCAAGCAGTTAAAACTTAAATTCATTTAAGAGGAAAAAAAGGACTTGGGGCATTGAGGCAGAATTGAAGGAGATTTTCTCCTTCAAGGATTTTTAGAATTCCAGGATCCCCTCTTCAAAAGGACAACTGGGTGGTAGAGTTGGTAGAGTGAAGTTAATAAGACTTGAGTTTGAATCTTCCCCCAGATACTTACTAGTTTTGTGACCTTGGAGAAGTCATAGAACCTCTTTCAGAAGCTATAAAATGAGAGCAATAATAGTTTTGTTGTGAGGATCAAATGAGATCATATCTATAAAGAATTTTGCAAACCTGAAAGGGCTACAGTAATGCTAGCTATATTGTTATTATTCAGGTGAATTGTTTTCTGGAAATTTCAAAATACCTTAAATATTATCAGCTTTCCCCTAGAAAACCTTCTCATATGTTTTTAAAATCCCAATAAATCTGAGTATTTTAAATATTTGTGTATCCTTTCATACTCAGGTCAAATATACATTTAGAGCTTATGGTGGAATATGGTATAAGAATGGTCTTAATTTTAATTCCTGGCAAATTACTTTTCATTTTTTCCCAGAAGTTTTTGTGAAATGGTTTTTTTTCCATTATTTTCCATTTAGTTTCAGTCTACTAATTTAACATTTGGTTTTAAAACTTTGAGTTACAGATTTTCTCTTTTTTCCCTCCTCAGACTCCCCATCTATCGAGAAGGCGCATGTGAGGTTATGGAAAATATTTCCATAAAAGTCATATTACCAAAGAAAATTAGATTTCTTCTCTCCCCCAAAAACCCTCAAGAAAAAATAAAGTTAAAAAGTATACTTCACTTTGTATCAGATACAATCAATTCTTTCTCTGGGTATGGATAGTATTTCCATCATAAATCCTTCAGAATAGTTTTGAATCATTGTATTGCTGAGAATAGCAAAGTCATTCACAGCTGATCATCTTACAATATTGTTATTACTTTGTACATAGTACATTTCATTTAGCAGAGCTCATGGACTTTCTAGGTAAAAGTCTTTCTTTAGATCTCAAACTGACTTCTCTCTCTTTCCAAATAATAAATCAATAACATATGCATATTAGCTAATTACTTTTTTTTGCACTAGAAATTGTTAGCAATGATAGGATATTTATCGCTATATTAATTCTCTTGTGGATGTATCTAAGTAGTTGATGCCCCTTTTACTGAGCTGTTTTGTGATTTGGTAGCTATTACTAGTGGTCAGCATGTCTGAGTTAAAAATCAGTTAAAGGGAAGGAGGAGAACACATTGATTGCAGCATAAAGGATAGTCTGACTCTGTGCTGCTATTCCAAGAGAATTTATAGCCCATTTGGAAGCCATCAGGTCCAAGATTTTGGTGTTGTAGCAGCCAACTCTTTCAGAATCCACTCTATCTTCCATTTTCTCCTTTTCTTTGTGGATACATATACGTGCATTATGTATTTATGTATATATGTATTGTTTCCTCTCTACCTATTCCTGCTGTGAATAGAATTTCAGAACTACCAGATCTCTTCCCCCATCTAATTCCTCTGTCAATTCTTGCTCTTGTGTCTCATTTGTATACAACAATTACTGTTTTTATCTTTACTTGTACATTTTTAGTTTTAGAATCACATCATACCTAGCTGTAACCCAATCTCTCCTAAATCCAAGGGTTTTTAAATCCAGGCCTGACTATAGCTAGAATGGAATCCTCTACTGATTGTTACCATAACTGGAGGCCAAGAAGACCAGAGAATCAAGATTGCTACTCATCCTTTGGGATTCTCAGTGAGGTAGGAAATGATAGAAATGGCTGCTGCTGTGGGAATGGAACAGGGAGTGGTGAGGGTGGCAGGGGAGGGGTGGGGGGTGGGGGATGGAGTAATGGTGGATGGAAAGAGGACAGAAATCTAATGTTTCTAGTTAGAATCAACAGGAGGGGGAAAGAATAATTCAAGTTTTTGGGCCTGGATCCCTGGGTTGCTGTCAGCAAGTAGGCAGGATTCTATGTTAGTTCAGGCTAATAGCTCCCACTGCTCCAGATTTCACATGCAATATTTGCCAGAAAAGGAATTTTGAGTTATAACAAAAATGTGGTCATATTCAGTTTAGTTTTCCCCCATATATTATCTAATTTTAATCCTCAAAACAATGCCTTAAAGTAGGCACTGTAGTTAGTTTTCCCAACCTGTGAATTCTGTTTATTTCAGTTGAGTGTTAGCCATATTAGCCATATTCCTTTCTCTCTGAAATAGTTATCACAACTGTGGGCTTACATAGACTATAGGTACATGACCAGTATCTTTATATTTATGAATGGTTGCTGTATGAAATTGGGATTGACTTTGTTATTGACCTGAGAGGGGAGAATTAGTTGTAGACATACAGCTTTGGGATCATTAAAAATATGCATTTCTTAAAATAAAGGATTGTCTGAAGTGTGAATAAGTTCCTTCAATAGGTGCTAAATACTACTTCACTGAGGGTGCTTCAAAGAAGACTGGAAGGACACTGAGAAGGATGCTACAAAGGGTATTGTAAATAGATTGTCTCTTTTTGCTCCATTCTTCTCTAATACTACCCAACATTTGGCTTTTCTAGTGCAGAAAATTTTGAAAGAGCCTTGTGTTGTCAACCTTGTGGCCAGGTGGTTTAGTAGTCTGATTTTGGATCTGGGTTATTTAATCTCACTGTGCTTTTCACAAGAAAGATTCCAGGTTTCAGAGAAGGTATTGTAATAGGTAGAAGGTATTAAATCACAAGTCTATTTTTTATTCCTGTATTTTGCTTTAATGACATGGAGTTGATTCAAAATTTTACTTCTTTTTTTGCATGTTTATTTAATTAGCCGTTTGCTGATGATTATCAACAGGAAATCTTATTTTTTTTAAAAGGGAAATGAATATTATTCAGCAAGAAAAGATACTTAGAGACATCACCTGTCTCTACAATAGCTCTTTCTTCTGGTCCATTAGCTCTGAAATATCCCTTCTAGAAAATTTTCAGAGAAATTTTTCAGAGAAAATTCTTTCCTTGAATCTCATTATCTTGTTTGTACTTTGCTTAGGCAGGTATATCATTCTACTTTGTATAATGGATGCTATTTTTTTTTTTTTTGTATAAATAGTCTGGTCTGTTGACTCGATTGCAGATTAGTTCATGCTGGGTAGGGATCTTCTCTTATTCATCTTTGTCTTGCAATAGGTACCTATGTGTTTTGTACAATGTTTTTTGTTTTGGATTAGATCAGCATGAAGCTTTCTTTTGGACAAATGCTGCTTAGAGAAAAATGTCGAGAGAGATTGTGGATAGGATCAGTGTTTTTCTGATACAGCTTCTTTCCTCCTACCCACAACTTGAGAAAGCTTTACCTTATATAATAGGTGTTTGTTCATGCTCAGATAATCCAATATCAGGCTCCTTATGTGGGAGACAGCTGAGATCTGATTATAAGAGAAGACATTCTTTATTCTCTTCCTATAGAAGGAGCAGCCTCTTTTCATTGATTATGTAGAGCTTACATCTTTAAAATTACCAGATTGGGATAGTCTTGCTCTCTTGCTTTTCAGTGTCATTCAGGAAGTAAAAATGTCTTCTCCAAGTGCATGGGCACCATATACCAGGCTGGTGTTGAAGGAAGGTCTGCCTAACTTTTAGGCCTCATGATCCTGGAATCAAACTTGGGATTTGGGTCTGCTTCATTTATCCTTTTCAGTTCTTGGCATAGCCTTAGACAGTGGAGTCTTGGACCTGGAACCTGAGCTTGACTCATAGAGACCTTAAAGTTAGGATCTCAGGTTTGATGTTATTGCCATTTTAGCAAGGAAGATCTGAAAAGCTAGGGTTCCAGAATGCAAGCTCAGGGAGAACTTTGGAGTTAAAACTTGATGGGAATATATTGTATAAGAATGAGTGAAGCTGTGAACCTAATACATTATTTTCTTTTTATACTGAGGAAGAATGAGTAAAGATTGTATTGTTGTTCCCTAGATATTGGGTTCAACATTTGTATGTTTGTTCTTCTTATTTTTTTTGAAGCAAATACTCCTTTGTAAAAACTGAACTAATCATAAAACAATTAAATGGGAATTTGATATAGTATATTCTTTAAACTAGCAAACACAATTGGTGGAGCCTTTAGTCAAGGACAGGGATAAGGAATACCCCAACCTTCTTAAGGTCACTGGAGAACCTTGGGTGAAGAAGTGATACATATGAGACAGGGCTTAAAGACATCAGGAGCCATTGTAATCATTGTTAAACCGAAAAAGACTAATCTGACCCTGGCAACTAATTCATCTATGTTTTTGGCCCCAGTTTTCCTGAAGCAGCTTCCTTCCTTGATCCACCCAGCCAACTTGAATTAGGTCTAGGACAAAACTGCCCCAACACCTAATTGATCCAGGCTTCTCTAATCCAGTCTCCTAGTCATTATCTAGGGGCAAAGAAGTCTCATTTATATAGAATCTAGACCCCCTTGGACTGGGCAGATTTTGAAGCCCCACAAGAGTCACCTAACCCTTTCCTGCTGACCCTATTTATTTTTATGTAGAACAGAGAGGAGCTGTAAACAGAAAAATTAAGTTGCATCACATCCTTATTTCATATCCTTATTTTCTTCAATTAGATATTCAATATTTGTGAGTGCTGCATATCTTCCCAATATCAAACATAAACTAAAAGAGTATTGGCATTAAAGTTAAGTCTCTGGCAGGGCTGATAATGGTTTTGGTGAGAGAAAATATCAGGCTGAGGATGCCAGTGTGTTTGGTGAGAGAGCTAAAATAGAGAGTATTTAGAGGCAGGTGTTGACATTGAAGTCTTCTGTCCGGTCAGATTTCATTTTGGAAGTTGGAAATTGAATCCTATTCTGACTCCTTCTAATGCTACTTTTGTCCTCCCTCCATTGGAGATGGGAAGTGTTGCAGCATTTTAGAATGTCAATTGGAGGAGATCTCAGTTCTTCCATCTAGTCTTAGCCAAACCTGAATGATAAATGTGTGAGTGAACAAGAATTTTCCTCTTCACATCCTAAAGAATTCGCCATCTGTCTTTTGTTGCGATCTTGAAGTGAAGGGGAAACAATTATCACACCTCTATCATATCCTGCTTATGTATTCTTAGGTAAGCCACTTAACTTTTCTGTATCCGAGTTTCTTTATCTGTAAAGGAAGAGTGTTGGAAAGAATTTCCCTTCTAGTCCAAATCTATTATCCTGTGATCACTTGAAATTGTCCATTCCCCTTTCAGACCACTCTAAATTCAAAGATTAAAAGTTAGAAGGAATCTTAGAGGTCATCTTGTACACTTTCATTTTACAGATAGGGGAACTGGGACCTCGAGAATCTAAGTTATTTTTCCAAGGTCACACAGGTAGTTAAGTGACAGAGATGGGATTTGAGACCAGGTCCCTTGACTTCAAATCTATTGCTCTTTCCACTATGTCCTTGTTGCCTGTCATTTCTGGAACATTTTACCTTTTATCATGCCTAAATTTGCTCTACTGCAACTTCCACCCATCCCTCCTATTGGTGCCCTATGGGCAGAACAAGATGACTCCCTTTACTACATGACAACCTTTCAAATATCTTGAAGGTAGCTATCATGTCAGTTTGGTGGGGCGCTTAGAGTTGTTCAGACTCCAATTTCAACAAAGAGCTTTTCCTGTCATCCAGTTTATCCTACAGTCTATCATTGCCAATCTAATAAATTTGCTGAGTTCATCTTACGCCTGGTTGCTAAAATTCTGACTGTGCCACATTTTCTTTCTTCCTTTTTTTTTTTTTTTTTGAAGGCAGTCTTTGTATCATTCTCATCAGTCTGGACTTGGGGTTCAGAGTTAAACCTTCCTTCCACTTTTAAGTAGCTTTGGGGACAGCACTGTCTCTGTCCTGTCAGGTTCAATGTTATCTTGTATCTTTTTTAATTTAGCAGCAGGTGCATTGCAGGAAAGGCAAAACAGCACAGTCTACTCAAGACTTCTGATACCTGCCATGTTGAAGAATGCTTAGTCAGTTTCACTTTATTGTCTTTATAATAGAGCCACTTGAAACATTTCATCAGTAAATCAGTCAGTACCCTGGCAAAATAAGTGTTCTGAATCTCTTCCAGGGATGTATTCTAGCCTTCGACTTTCAACTGAAGGACAGAGTTCATAATAACCACTGACATTTATGTTGTATTTTAAAGTTTGAAAATCCTCTTATACATATTATCTCATTTAAGCCTCCTAGTAGTGCTGCAGTGAATAATACAGGTCTTTTTTACATTTTCCATATAGGGCTTAGAGGGTCACATCTTTAGAATTGGATGAAAACTTAGAGGGTCATCTATAATAGCTCTCTCATTTTATAATTAAGGAAAGTAAGGTCCAAGAAGGATAAACATCTTCCCCACATTTGGTAAATGACAGCGATAGTATTAGACAAAAGCACTTATAACTCCAATTCTAGGGCTTTCCCCTATTTTACAGGTTGATATATTGAAGGACAATGAGACAAGATGACTTTTCCATGTCCATGTGGCCTATAATTAAACTCATAATTAAAGTTTGAACCCATGACTTCTTGACTTAGTCCTCCACTCTATGTCCTACACTATATTGCACAATGCTGTATCTCTTTCTGTTCTGATGGAGAGATCAGACTCAGCATATGGTGACATACATTGGTCATGCATAATTCATTCCTAGAAGTTCTTATTCAGTCATCAGAATATTAACATAGTATAACTAGTAAAGTCCTCTGCAAGGTCACTGGATAACACTGATTACCCTCTGTTCACATCCATCTTCAATGCTTTCCACGGAAGTCATCCTTAACTCTTACATTACAATTGTCATCCCAAGATCTAAGTACTTGACAAACATAAGTTAATTAGCTCTCAAGTCATTCTACGGAGATAAATAAATTGCAGCAGGAAGGCTTTGGCTCCAAAGTCCTGAGATAATGACTTAAAAAGAGTCATTGGTGGCCTCTTTATTTTCTGTCTTTGGGGCATTCTAATGAAAAGTGTTCCTATGTGCTTTTCTCTTTTACAGGGACCTTATTTAATTAGCTAGCTAATGTCTGGTTTATATAGCCAAAATAGAAAGGATTACTGCACAATTATCTGGATAATTCAGGCCAATGCATTGCACAACTGAATTCCTTAAGTCATGAAGTCCTTAAGTAAGCAGGTCACTCTCCAGTTCACTTGATGCCATAGACTAGTTTTCACACTCATGGCTAAATGGGCAGTTCTATTTTTCACATTCATCTTTCAAACATTTTATTTAATTAATAAAGAGTCAAACTGGCAGCACTTATTTTGATAGTCCTCCTATTTCCAATTTAACTCTTCATAAAAGAATAGAAAATGAAAATTTAGGATATTTATTTCAAAGAATTTAAGCACTAACTTAGTTTACCCTTCTTCTACCTATTTTATCATTATTTTTTTCACAATTATGACAAAAAGACGAGTTTGGTTTTTTGAGTAAATTTTCTTTTACTCTTTTCACCCTCTTTGCTATATTTCTATGGAAATTACCTATAATGTCTGTTACATTATTATGTAATTGTTGTTTTTCACTTATGTCACCAGTTGGCATACAGCCATATTTCCGGGCAGAGTAGAGAGATTTACATTCTCTTCTTGCTCACCTCTTTGACCTTGATGCTTGACATTTGAAATGACTGACAACACTGTCTTCCAATATGAAAAAGCAAAAGCTTTGAAACCTTTAGAAAATATTTTTGTTCAATTCTAAACCAAAATACTTAGAAGCTATGTCTATAGAAAGACACACCATTTTTTGATGATAATGATGATGAAAGGCTTGTTATTCAGTCATTTCAGTGATGACTTTTGTGATTCCTTTTGGGGTTTTCTTACTGGATGATTTGCCATTGTCTTATCCAGCTCATTTTATAGATTAAAAAATGGAGGCAAAAGTTAAGTAACTTACCCAAGATTACATAGCTAATAAGTGTTTGAGACCAAACTTGAACTCATAAACATGAGTCTTCCTCACTCTAAACCCAGTGCTCTAACTACTATATTACCTGGCTATCCTTGTAAAAGATTCTTCATTCAAATTCTATGACTGAGATTTTTTTAGTGGAGAAGGAGCAAGTCACAGAGATGGCTGTAGTCTGGATTTTACCTTGCTATCATGTGCATTTGATGTGAAATTTTATTTTATTTTATTATTATTATTATTTTTTTAAATTATAGCTTTTTATTTACAAGATATATGCATGGGTAATTTTTCAGCATTGACAACTGCAAAACCTTTTGTTTTAATTTTCCTCTCCTTCCCCATACCACCTCCCCCACATGGCGGTAGACCAATACATATTAAATATGTTAAATTATATGTTAAATACAATATATATATCCATACAGTTGATATGAAATTTTAAAAGGGATTTTTTCCCAAATGTTTTCCTCAATGGTTTTTCTACCAGAAAGGTTCTACAGTCTATTAGGTTCTACAATCAATAATACTCATCATCAAAAATAGTGTGGCTTTATCATTCTGTTGAGCATTTTTCTAAATATTTTGGAATTAAATCTGCTCAAATATAATTTTCCTTTCCCTTTTTGAGAACTTGAGGAAAAGGTCAGGTGAAAGGAGCAACATGATTTGGGTCCATAGTTCATCTTTGCTCCCTCTCATTCTACTTTTTAATTTAACTTTCATTCCACTTGGAGCTTCCAACAATCTATCTCCTTCATAGTCTAACCACCACACAATTGCATTGTCTTCCTCATGCTAGCTTAACTGAAAAAGAAAAGCAGTTGAATATGTTCAAACCCATCTGAAATTTTATCTTGGCCCAGGGAGCAAGTTATTAGCAATACTGAGGGAGTTGTGGTTGTAGGACTTCAGGGAATTTGTAGTACCTCTGAAGAACACAGTGAACCATTATTTCCAATTTTATACCTTTTATCTCCACCTCACTGCGGTATCACTCTAATGAATTGTTATAAAGTTGAACTGGCATATCCAACTATATGGACACAGGACAAAAGTGGCTCAGGATTTCTGTTGTTATTGTTATTATTTAAGTTATGTAACTAACTTTTCAATTCACATTCGAACTGACTTTTTAAAATGAGCCAAAATAATGATTTGAAATCAAACTGCTCCCCTCTTCCTGCCACTGGGGGAAAAAAAAAGACTCAACAAAGTGGCTAACACCAATATTCATGGCATAACATGAACTTGGAGTCTAGGATCTTGGGTTGGAATTCCAGTTTTGCCCACTTTTTTAGCTTTATGACCATAGGCAAGTACTGTTTTCCTCATCTGTAAGATGGAATTAATATACTTATGCTAAGTTGATATGAGAAAAAATGCTTTCTAAATCTTAAAGTGTTGCTTAAAGTTGAATTGATTTCTCACTTTTTAAGTAGCTTTTCTGTTATGTGGGTAACTACAAGAAGAAAACCTGAATGTTCTTATGAAAGTCATCATTTTGAAGCATCATCTTAAATGAAATGAAGTGAAACATCATTTCACAGCACTCTCCTACTCAATAAACTATAGTAGCTCCCTCTTAGTTCTAGAATGAAATATAAAATTTTCTCTTTGGCTTTTAAAGGCCTTCACAATATGACCTCCTCCTGCTGTTTCAATCATCTTATCATTAAATCTCACTTGTGACATTTACTAGATATGAATTACTATAGTCAAGTTGCCTGTCTAAACCTCATACTTTTTATGTAGCTTTGGAAAGCATCTTTCTAGGTTTGAACTTTCCACTAATCTCTCTGTCTCTGTCTCTGTTTCTGTCTCGTCTCTCTTTCTCCTTCTCTTCCTCCCTCTTCCTTCTTCCCCCTTTCTGTGTATCTACACTTCACAAAAGATAGAAACTATTGATTTTATCTAGCTAAATGAAGGAAAAAGATGAGGGAGTGATGCTAGCATTTTCACACTTGAGAAAAAGTAAACGAGACCTAGTTGAGGTCAGTACTTTCTTGTGGAGTTTATTCTAGTCAGATAATTAGCAAGACCTCCCTGCTCCACAACTTCAGCAAGCTCAAAATACCCATTCTCAGGTTCTATATCATAGAAAGCACTAGAAGCAAGAGGGACCAGGAGTGAGGAGGAGATATTGGGAATGCAAGAAAGTGATTGAAAGATAAAACAATTCAAGAGAGAAAAACTAGTTCTAAAGTAAAGCCTGAAGAAAAAATGAATAAAAAACTACTTAAAAGCCTGAAGGAAAAATGAGAAAAAATCAAATCCATAACACATTGAACTAGTGTTATAAAGGAAATGAACTATAAATCCTAGTGTAAAAGAAAATTCTGCAAAATTTCAAGACAACCTGAAACATTACCAAATCATTTACTAAGATTTCAAATGTGAAAAAAAAAAAACTTTTAAAAGAAGATATTAAGAGAGAAATTAGGTCAAAGCAGATCACCAAGAGAGTAATAGGTGGCTTAGAATACACTGAACAATCTGTCAAAAGTATTAGAAACTCTGAAAAAGAGAACAATAGTTCTGAAATTCAAATATATGGAATTGGAAGATATTTGGCAGAAGATAAACAAAATGCAAAATCACAGAATGAGATTCTGAATTCAATACAAATTTTGACTACTGAGAAAAGTTAAATACAATAAAAAGTTGTGTTTTATTTGAGGGAAGGTTGGTTCATTTTTTTGTTTTGTTTTATTGAGGCAGAAGAAAGTGAAATAACCAATATGATCTTTAGATTTAAGAAATGATAATAAAGGATAATGCAACTGTTTACTCTGTCAAGAAGGGATAAAGAGAGTAAGACACATTTATCTTTTTTTTTTTAAATTTTAATAGCCTTTTATTTACAAGTTATATGTATGGGTAACTTTGCAGCATTGACAATTGCCAAACCTCTTGTTCCAATTTTCCCCCTCCTTCCCTCCATCCCCTCCCCCAGATGGCAGGATGACCAGTAGATGTTAAATATATTAAAATATAAATTAGATACACAATAAGTATACATGACCAAACTGTAATTTTGCTGCACAAAAAGAATCAGACTCTGAAATATTGTACAATTAGCCTGTGAAGGAAATCCAAAATGCACTTAGGCAAAAATATAGGGATTGGGAATTCAATGTAATGGTTCTTAACCATCTCCCAGAGTCTTTCGCTGGGTGTAGCTGGTTCAATTCATTACTGCTCCATTGGAACTGGCTTGGTTCATCTCATTGCTGAGGATGGCCATGTCCATCAGAATTGATCATCATATAGTATTGTTGTTGAAGTATATAATGATCTCCTGGCCCTGCTCTTTTCACTCAGCATCAGTTCGTGTAAGTCTCTCCAGGCCTTTCTGAAATTATCCTGTTGGTCATTTCTTACTGAACAATAATATTCCATAATATTCATATACCACAATTTACCCAGCCATTCTCCAATTGATGGGCATCCACTCAGTTTCCAGTTTCTGGCCACTACAAACAGGGCTGCCACAGACATTTGTGCACATACAGATCCCTTTCCCTTCTTTATGATCTCTTTGGGAATATAAGCCCAGTAGAAACACTGCTGGGTCAACGGGTATGCACAATTTGATAACTTTTTGGGCATAATTCCAGATTGCTCTCCAGAATGGTTAGATTCGTTCACAGCTCCACCAACAATGTATCAGTGTCCCAGTTTTCCACATCCCCTCCAACATTCTGCATTATCTTTTCCTGTCATTCTAGCCAATCTGACAGGGGTGTAGTGGTATCTCAGAGTTGTCTTAATTTTCATTTCTCTGCTTAATAATGACTTGGAGCATCTTTTCATATGTCTATAAATAGTTTCAATTTCTTCCTCTGAGAATTAAGACACATTTATCAAATGTCTTCTATATAACAACCACTGTGTTCAGTACAATCTCATTTGAAAGAATAGACTTCTTTTGACTAAAGTATTTAATAAAGAGATGAAATGAAAAATAGGAAAATAGTAAGAAAACACATCTGCCTTTGATCAGTTCATGTCACTGAGTCTAAATGAACTACTTTTAATGGTACTGAAAGAACTAGCAGATGTGATCACTGACAGGGATCTTAAAACAACATAGAAAACTCGCAAAAGAGATTTGAAGGGATAGAAATTGTGTAAGCAAAAGGGGAAGGACCATTTCATTATTTGAAACTGAAGCAAAGGAGAAAATGGATGACAACTGATTTCTGAATGGGGGAGAATAGATGAAGGAATTCGATATCTTCTATAAGTTAAACAATAACAATAACATAGTCATTAATTGAAAGTAGAATATAAAAAAAGAAGCCATCAGAAACTGATCATAAATTTGATCCTTTAGCAAATAAAAGATTTGCTGTTTATTTTGTTCCTTGTGTTATTGAATTTACTTTATGCATTGTATTCTCTACTCACAAAATATTCTAGAAAGTGATGAGATCCATTTTCTCGTAGAAATCAACTTTCTTATTGTATAAGCTCACTTTTAAAATTTATAATATCTAGATCTGGGACAGTCAGAGTGACTTAGTCCAATACTCTCTTTATACAAGGGAAGATTTTGAAGTCTGGGAAAGTGAAATGACTTGTTCAAATCCACACAAGTTAATTAAATAACAGAGCTACATATGGAAACTCATATTCTCCTACCTTAACAGCACTATTTCCATTATACCATGGGGTAACTTGGCAAGACTTTGTAAGTTCACATTTTTGGAAAAAGATCCTTAGAACATCCTAATTTGACATGCACTGCTGCTTAATCCCACAATTTCATACAAAATGTAAAACCCAACCTAGATCTGGAGAAGAATGGTAAGCTACCATTTTTTCCAGATCTTCTTTTATTTTAAATTCATTTCTTTTTCATCTTTATATAGTATAATAAAGTAAAATACAATCAGGGATTGATGGTGTTCAAGTACATTATCATCAAGAGTGAACCCATAAACAAGGTACCAAATGAAAAACTAGTTAATCACATTTTCTACTCTGTTTATCTAACTCAGTATATTATGGGCCATGCAACTGACATTTATTTGATTCTAAGGGGGAAAATAAATTTTTCAACAGGATTTCATCTACCATCCACATCAAAACCTATTTTTATTTTACTTGAAGTATTTCTTTTGGGAAAATATAGAACAACCTTTAAATTTAAAAAAACATTTTGTTATTCTATGTTTTTGCCCTCTGAAAAAATTCATTCTTTAATATTTTTCTCCAGTTTTTGTATATTTCTGTTCAACAAATCAATAAGCATTTATTAAGTGCCTATATGTCAGGCACAGGTAAGTTCTAGGGATACAAAAAGAGGTGAACACTTTCTCTCAAGGAGCTCACATTCTAATGTGAGAGATAATGTGCAAACATCTACATACATATGTAACCTGTCCATTCGGAACAGTCTCTCATTATTGGTTGAACATTGTTACTTTATGCATTATGGAGAATTCACAAAAGTTTAGGGTAAGAGAGAGTTATGTATTCTGGCTTTTAGTTTTGAACCAAGAGATATATTTCATATTCTTTTTAGGGAAAGCTACCTAGTGGAAGAAAAAGACTCCAGGAAGAAACCACCATGTAAAAGACTCAGGACTTCCATTATGCTAAATACTTCAGGTAATTTCCCCTTGGCTAGCATCTTGACTAATGGTTCAGTTGAGATGTTGCTCTCAGTGAAACAGACTCTATGAACTGTCTGGTATATTCTAGTATTTTTTGTTGTTTGTTTTTGTTTTGTTGTTGTTTCATCTTAGGTTTGGACAAATGGGTTTATTTGCTATTTACTTACTATATGTGATTATCTTTGTGGAAATGACATTTGGTGGAAAAGGAGTCAAACCTTTGTAATTGTACCTTGAAACACTCCTTTCTCCTTAAAGGAAAACAATTAAATGGATAAAACCTAAAATGATTTTCTCTACATTAACAATAAGAAGGGTAGATAGATCTAATTCTAGCCTAGGATTCCCTCTCAGAGAAGAGTGGGTGACCAGTCATGGTTCTAATGCTCTTTGTCCATTCCAATAGGAATCAGTCTCCTTTGGAGTAGAATGGATGGAGGAGAATCTAGAACTATGTATTTACACTCATTGTAAACCACATCTAGACAAACTATGTGGTCAAACATAATCTACATAAGCAATAAAAAGTGCTATATGTTGGATTATTCGCTAGAATAACAACAAATGCTGAGTCACTTATTTTTGTGGAAAAAAATAGTTTAATGCCTTGAACAACTCTTTGTGTATGCAGTTCTTTTAAGGATCTGTAATATTTTGCCTCAGGAATGGGCTTTGATTTCTGAATGTCTATATTTAATATTTTCAACCTGAATAAATTCGGCATAAATAATCTACCTATACTAAATGTTCCCAAAGCCCCAGTATTCAATTTTGAGGGACCTATTATTACAAGTTTGTGTAGACTTTTGACAGTCTTTAATGAGTTTAAGTTAGACTCTTTCTCCCATGAAAAGTGTAGGGTTTATTAATTAAATTTGTAAATTTATCCCCCCCCCTTTTTTTAGTAACTTTGAAGGAAGGATTTTGGGGACACTTTTCTTTTGTGAGAAGAACTCTTTTGCTCCATTTTTTATGTAGCCTTCTGCACTGGGTGTTGCCTCAGGCTAGCAATCTGAGCGTCAGGAAATGTCTTTGACTTAAGAGAGTTTTAGACAGTTTTTACTCTTGTCAATTTTGTTTCAGAAGGGATTTTGTTCTTCCATCCTTGAAAACATATTCTGTTTGTGATCCTTTTCTTTTTTTTCTCTTTATAGGAAGCAGATTTTATTTAGAGGCACAATTATGTTTCTTCCTAGTTATAACCTGGAATTTTTAAAGTATAATTTTAATTTTGTTTCATTTTATTTTTTGGAAGTATGATGAGTTTACCCAAATTAACTTTGCTTTAACTATGATAACATGAAAAAGTTGTCACCAAAATGATGAATTTATTGGTGGAATATAGCTCCTAGAAGTCTATATGGTACTATTTATATAATTGGCTTTATATACTATGTATGTGTATATCTACATACATGGCTACATACCATATGTATAATAATGTGTAATGTAATTACAATGAAAAATTCATGGATAAGATTTTCATGATTCTATTTATATTCATGTTTGTTGTATTACTAAAGCATACAATATTAATCTATTAGTTTATTGCTGTTTTCACATGGAAATGTATTATTTTATTAATTTTTGTGCATTAATGTGAGCATATGTAGAAAAATCTGTAGAAAATATGGGAACTAAGGCAGTTAAGTGATATTGTCTTGCCATTTCCTAAGAGTAGATCTCCAAAGGAAATCAGGGAAGCAATAATTCCAGCCTAGTAGGCATGAAGCATCAAGTAATCATTCTCTACCAATGAAGAGAATCTTATGTAAATAGACTTGAGTCTTAGGTTACACATGCAAGATCTATGCATGATAAATTGGTATAGAGGGAATTATATAATAGGAAAAGTATGGTTCTGGGGAGAACCACGGTCCTGACCTTTCTCTTCTTACTTCCAGATGCTGCTTTAAAGAAAATCAGTCAGACAGATGAAGACAGACAAGAGATTATTCTTGTAAATCACTCACAAGATTGCCATACACCATCCCTGGCCTATGTTCAACATCCTCCTTATTTGAAGAAGATGAGGCTTTTTAAAGTCACACACATTTCAAAGGTACACATTTTCCTTATGGTTTTATATTGAATAGTTTTCCGTGTATAGAAAGCTAGGAGAAAAATTAATGGAGATTTCAAAGAGGTCAATCAATTGATAGGTTTAAGGGCATAGTTTATCATTATTGAACCACAGTCTCCTTGTTTACCTTCTTTTCTTTAGGACTAAGAGAAGTGCTCTCAAATGGCTATGTGATGAGGGGGGAGGGCAGTAATGAAGTATCTTATGCATGGCGTGAGGTACTATGAAAAGAGGTAAAAGTGACAAACTCACATCATTCTGAGTAGCCACTTTTTTTTAAAAGGATAAACTGGCTCATAAAATATTTTGTATTTAGTTATCACATGATCTGGTTATAAGCAAATTGATCATTTTATTCTTGTTTGCTTCAACCTTATGGTGAATGCACCACTGCAAATAAAACACACAGGCATTTTACCATGGTATTTGTATGATTCATTCAAATGGCAGTGTGTTGTCTACAAAATTTGTTTTTTGTTAGCCAACAAAAATGCTTGATGCATTTGGGGGTGAGATGTGAAGTTTTTTCATCAGCCAGGGGACACAGTTACTGCAAAGTAAAAAAATTTAAGTCAGAACATTACCAAAAATATTTTCTCCTTAAACTTTAGATCCATTCTCTATAAAGATGAAGATATGTCATGGAAGGACATGTATTTAGAGAATTTATGTAACTAAGATAACACACATACACATATACACATACAAGTTGGACAACTCAGGACTGCTATACTGCAGGGCCACCATGTCCCTGCTTCCTATTGTCCTAAGGATTACTGCTGGTAGTCAGCAGGCAAGATTCAATGGGCATGATAATTCGGTTTTTCCAGTTCCAGTTTTGATTAGAGGTTTCATAGGACGATAGAGATCTGCTATTGCTCTTTAAAAATCCAGAAACTTTTCTGGGACATCTTCTTTTATAAAAGCAAAAGCTTTAACATACTCAGCCACTGGATTGAAGAAAGCCCTTTGGGCATGAAATATCATTGCATTGCTTTTCCTCGGATAGAGAATTCTAATGGAAATTGTCCAGACAAAAAAAATTAGGAAAGGAAGCCAAAGACGGAGTGTTAAACTCCTTCTAAGGAGGTAAATGAATTCACTTAAAGAACAAGTGGGAATGGCTTACTCTGGGCATAATTACTCTGAGAGAAAATACATCCTATAAGAGTCTATCTGTTTCTATTTGCCTTGGTCTAAATGAACGTTTCCTCTAGAATTATGGAATATTACACTTTATCAGGATGGTAGATCTACAAGTTAAATGTGAATTTAACTGTGAAAACTGCATTAGCACCCTGGATACTTTAAAATCATCCGGAGTCAGGATAAGCAAAAATCCTTGATCTTTATTCTTTGTTGAAAGGAGGAGGGGAGAGAGTGGACACCCGAATCTCCTCTTTTTCCTCCCGCCCCGAATCCTCTCTGGCTTGTCCTACTCCATCCTTTAATCCCTCCTTCAAATCTCTCTATAGGCCAACAGATGGAGCCAGCACAGAATGGTGGGGCAGGCAATTTTCCAAGTAAATTCGAATAGAGTGTTGTCCAATTGGTAATTAGCCTTAAGTGCTCGGTTATACAAGTGCATCTGCTCAGAGATTCAGCCCTTTACATTTAACTACTAGTAGCTTTTCCCATATTGTATATTTATTGTTATTGTTGTTTTCTCTGTAAGTTAACTTTTATGTGCATGACTGGAAAGTGTGACATATAGTATTTGTGGCCTGTGATAAGATGATCTTTGTGAATGAACTGAATATGCTGGTTTCCACTAATGAATCACTCAATAAGCATTTATTTAATGTACACTCTATGCCAGACACTGTACTAGGTTCTAAGGATAAAAACAAACAGAACTTGCTCACAATGGGCTTAAATTCTAGGAAATGGAGGCAATAAATATAGCATATTCACGTAAGACTAAAATAGAAAATATATACAATTTCATTTCTGGCAATAACAAATTCAAGGAATCAGGGAAATAAACAGTTAAACTTGAAAAGAACACTGAAAAAAATCTAGGAGTTCCAAGAGCTGGAGGTGAATAGGGACTTTTCCAACTTCTGATATTCTATGGGACTCTCTCTAAATCTAATAAATTTGTAAAACATGTTTTGATTAGAAAAGTTGACAACTTCCTATTTTTCCAATATGCAAATGAATTGTGTTTATAGCCTTGTTTCAGCAGCCACCTCTGAACATACTTATCCTTTATTTGTTGGTTTTATTATCCAATTGTGTTTGAGTTCAGCATTTTCAATTTCTTGTTTGTCTACACTTTTGGTACATGTATTTCAATTTCAGTGTTATCTCTCAGATGGGAAACTGGAATAACATTGCTCTTTGCCTAGCACATAGCATGGTATCTGTGCAATGAAATATACAACAAATGCTTTGTGTTCATGATATCTGGGACTCATCAAGGATAAATGTATGTAATCATATAACATATGACTATTCAGAAGATGATAGGTAAGAGTTTTATGGACTTTAGTGAGTCACTTTGTTGGAAAATCTATATATGGAAATAGAATTAGGATCTGCAAATCAGGGCTGATGCACCTA
This sequence comes from Antechinus flavipes, assembly GCF_016432865.1. Taxonomy (NCBI): domain Eukaryota; kingdom Metazoa; phylum Chordata; class Mammalia; order Dasyuromorphia; family Dasyuridae; genus Antechinus; species Antechinus flavipes. The sequence goes on along the minus strand of NC_067398.1, from coordinate 461,286,819 downwards.
ATATAGTATTGAAATGCTTTAAAACAATGTTATACAGTGATTATACAAGATGTTAAACATAAAAGAAAATTAAGTCTTTAGTTTAGACTAAATGTTTTCATTATATTCATACTCTTTTGATTTCATATTCAGAGCATAAAAATGCTTTCTAGGGATTATGAGTTGATAAAATTTGGCTGTTATCTCATTATGGAGCTGAAAACAAGTCCCTTGTTTTCTTTTTTTTAATTTTAACATTTTTTACTAAACAATGAAAATGGAAATATTACAACAAATATTTATTAAGTATTTACTGTGTACAAAGCATTTTGCTAGCTTCTGGGAAAGATATAGCATTTAGATATGACATGTTCCCTACCCACAAGAAGTTTACACCCTAATAGAGAGATAAGGCAATGAGACAAATAGACATAATATGGATTATTCTATGGTAAAGACTTAAAATATACTTTATAGAATACCTTGTGAGATTTCAGAAAAAATGGAAGCTCCAAGTGAAACAGGTAATACTTGACTTTAAAAGATGGGAATTTAGTAGATGAAAAGAGTGGTAGTAAAAACATTCCAAAAATAGGAAATGATTTAAGCAAAGGTATAAAGATGAGAGAGTGTAGTATATGTTTAGTCAACATAAACTAATTTTGGCTGGAGCCAAAGAGATATTCACAGGAGATAAGGCTGGAAAGGTAGAAAGGAATGTGGAAGGCCTTGGATACCATGAAAAAAGAAGTTGAAACTATTATTATTATTCTTTAACTCTTAATATAGTCCTTTGCTTTGTTTATTATTTTAGTGGTGTGTGTGTGCAAAAAAAAGAAGAGAAGATACCAGTCATCAGAATAAAAATAATTCGTGAATCACAAAGTATATGTGTGTGTGTGTGTGTGTGTGTGTGTGTATGTGTGTGTGTGTGTGTGTGTGTGTGTGTGCCCACGCCCATGCACACATCTATGTGGGAATCCCATTTTAAAGATTAATCAAAATAAATTAGAAAATCTTTGTGTTTGCTACTTTTATGGGAAGTCTAGATGGCAAAATACTAGAAAACACTTGTCTATGCTCAATATCTCTATCTTCTCATTCCCCTCCCTCTTAACCTCTTGCCATTTATTTTTTTATACCATCATTTGAAGGAAATACATATACTGAAGGTTGCCAAAGATCTCTTAAAAGTTACATGTAACACCTTTTTCTCAATTTTTGCTTCCTTGACCTCACATAGTTTTTGATAGTGTTAACTCCTCATGTCTGGATATTTGGTGACAGTGTCCTAACTGCCTGATTCTTCTTTCCTCCCTCTCTTCTTTCCTCCCTCCCTTCCTTCCTTCCTTCCTTCCTTCCTTCCTTCCTTCCTTCCTTCCTTCCTTCCTTCCTTCCTTCCTTCCTTCCTTCCTTCCTTCCTTCCTTTCTTTTTCTTTCTTTCTTTCTTTCTTTCTTTCTTTCTTTCTTTCTTTCTTTCTTTCTTTCTTTCTTTCTTTCTTTTTCTTTTTCTCTCTCTCTACCATTTATTTATTTACATATGTTTTAATAGTTTTATTTTCCCTTTACATGTAAAACAATTTTTTTTTTTTACATATGCTTTTAAAACTTTAAGCCCAGATGCTCTCCCTTTTCCCCTCTGCTGCCTTTCTCCCAATTGAGAAGGCACATATAAAGTTATGCAAAACTTTTCCATAAAAGTCATGTTGCTAAACAAAACATAGATCTCTGATTTCCCCCCCACACACCAAAAAACAAAAAAAAACACCCCACGCTTCAGAGTTTTGTTCAGTTGTTTTAAGAGAGTCTTCAAGAGGCCTGTTCTATGAACCAGTATGGGCAAAACAATTGAATTCTGCTTCGGGGCCAACAAAGAAACCTGTCTGAAATCTCCGTCTGACCAGCCATTTGGTCCCCTTATCTGTGGGATGACAAACACTGGAAGTGTTTCTGCTATCACTGTTGTGGTACTGCTGCTGCCACCACTGTTGATTCAGTCGCTATAAAGCTTTCTCCTGTTTTGCTGGGACTCCCCTCACACCTTAGTGCAACAAAACTTTTTTTTGCTGACCTTCTAGTCATCCTTGGTATCTGTGGGCTGAGAAATCTGGAAGTCGTCATTACTGCCACCAATTCAGAGGCCCCAACATCTACCTCTGGATTGCTAGGGCTGAGGTTGTTCTGGCACAGCCTGCATTGCAACTGTGCTCCAATATACCCTGATGCAACAGACCTCTCCTGCTGACCTTCTTAAGCCATCTTTGACTAGAAAAATTTTCTACTTTGTCTTTTTTGTGGGTTCTAAAGCTCTATAATTTGTTTAGAGTCATTATTTAAAGGTATTTGGAGGTATTTGTGATAGAGCTCAGGTGAATCTCTTCCTTCCCTCTGCTATCTTGGCTCCACCTCAAATCTCTTCCTTCTTTATATAAACTCTCGGTGTCTTGGGGATTTCATCAACATCCATAGGTTTAGTTATCTTCTCTCTACAGATGACTGTGTAAATTTATTTATAAATGAATCTATTTATTCAATTCTAATCTCTTGTCTGAACTCCAATTCCATATTATCAAATGGTTTGCTTTATCTCTTTGTTAGGCTATCCCATAGACATCTCAAATTGAATACTGGGAGTTAAAATGGTACAGTGAGTCAAAACCCTGGATTAAACCTCTGTTTAAATGAGTTTTATCACTTTTTGTATACATGATCTTGGCCAAGAACTTAAATGCTCGGGGCCTGTTTCCTTATTTATAAAACGGAGAAGGTGGATTAGATAACCTGGAAGATTCCTTTCAGTTCTAAACAAATGATCCTATATCTAAAAACAGAACTCATTATCTTCATCCCCACTAAACCTACTTCTTTTAAAAACTTTCCTATTTATATCATTTACCTAAATTTTTCTAATCACTGAAGGTATTAACCTCAGAGTTATTGCTAATTTTTCTCTATATATAGTTCCCACTAATTCCCTAGTCAGGCAGTTACCAAATTCTATTGAATCTATATTCATTACATCCTGGCATCTACCCCATAGATTTTACTCATTTTGTTGTTTAGTAGTTTTTCAGTTGTGTCTGACATTTCATGAACCCATTTGGGGTAATTGATAAAGGTACTGGATTGGTTTGCCATTTTCTTCTCCAGATCATTTTATATATGAGGAAATGGAGGTGAACAGGGTTAAGTAACTTGCACAGGCTCATATAGTTAGTAAGTATTTGAGGTCAGATTTGAACTCAGGAAGATCATATTCTTATATGACATTTTAAAAAGAATAAAACACAGGAGATGCAAAAAAGAAAAACAACAACAATAATTGAAATTACTTCTCAGACAGTTTATTTCATTCTGTTCTATACCCACTTTGTTCCTGGGCAAAGCTATCCTCCTCTTCTGCTTTTGAGCTATTGAAGAAATCAGTCTTTAAAATCATAGCCACTTTTAATAGAATACTAAAACAAAATAAAACAAACAAAATAATTCCTCTTTTTTTCTGCAAATGCAGTTCCCTTTAATTAAAATACTTGCAAGTTTCTCAAATAATCCTTTGTTCAATCAGCCCAAGTCCCCTTTTACTGAAAGAATATCTATTCCTTTCGTTTCTTAAATTAGAAAAGCCAAGGATGGTAATTAACCACTCCATGAGGTTTTCTCATCTTAATCTGTAGATGGCACTATAGAGCAATAAGCTCGGGTAGGTCTTCATACAATAAAACTTTGCTCTCTTTCTCTTTTCCCATTGAACTTTCTTTCTCTAATAACAAGCAAAACAATGCTTCTTTTCCAATCAGCGAGGTCCTATTAAAATAGCTAAAAAGTCAACTCTCTCAACTGAAAGGCTCTTAAATCTGATGTTTCCGGTTTCTTAGGCTGCCTCCTACATTCATCTTTCTCTCTTATTTCATCTTCTGTGTCTTTCCATAGCTTCTCTACATCTCATATTTTCTTTTAAAAGTGAAATTTTATTGATGACTTGTATTTCTTACATTGTCAAAGTTATTCTAAGTATTACTCCCTTCCCTTCTCCAAAGGAATATTTTTAGAGGGAAAAAAATCAGCATAATTGATTTATAATCTGTGCAATGTATAACATCTGTAAACTTCCACCTCCATATTGGGATGGATTGGGAATGGCCTTTCATATATTTTCTAATTTTGGTATAGTCAGTTTTTTTGTGTGTTAAGTTTTTTTTCCTACTTACATTGTTATAGTTATCATGTATATTGTTTTCTTGACTATGTTTATTTCACTTTGTTTAAATTTATATAGATTTTTCTATGCTTCTCTATATTCATTACACACAATATTTCTTATGTAAGAGCAGAATTACATTATATTAATATAAAACAATTTGTTTGGCCATTCCTCATTTGATGAATATACCTTGTTTCTAATTCATTGCTTTCATGGTTTTTCCCTTTTGGTCTGATTTTTCTTGTATAACATGAGAAATATGAAAATGTGTTTAAAAGGATTGTACATTTTTAAAATTAAAGCTTTTTATTTTCAAAACATATGTATGGGGGCAGCTAGATGGTGAAGTAGATAGAATACCAGCTCTTTAAGTCAGGAGGACCGAAGTTCAAATTTGACCTCAGACACTTAATACTTTCTAACTGTGTGACCCTAGGCTAGTTATTTAATCTCACTTGCCTCAGCAAAAAACAAAAAACAAAACACATGCATGGATAACTTTTCAACACTGTCTTGCAAAACCTTGTGTTCCAATTCTCCTTCTTCTTCCCACCCCCTTTCCTAGATGGCAAATATTCTAATATATGCTAAACATGATAAAATATATGTTGATTGTATATCAAATTCTTAACAGAAAAAATTTAATGCAAAGATTTTCCCCTATTTGGCCCTTTCTTTTGTTATCCTAGGTGTATTAATATTGTCTATGTAGAACCTTTTCAATTTCATATAATCAGATATTTATTTTATTTTTTGTAATTGCCTCTGTTTCTTGTTTGCCTAAAAACATATATTCTACCATACCTTGAAAAGTATGATAGTCTTCTCATTTAATTTTTTAATAGTATGATCTTTGATATTAAGCTTGCATATTTATTTAGAATATATTGTGGAATATGGTAAAAGGTATTGGTCTAAAATATTTTCTGCTAGACTATTTTTCAGTTTTCTTAGCAGTTTTTTTTTTTTAATAAAACAAAAAGCTTTGTTCTAGGTAATTTATATTTTCCACTTTATTAAACAATAGACCTTTGAGATTTATTGTTCCTTATTCTCTCTTGTCTAATTTATTTTATTGATATCTCTTTCTCTCTTCTCTCTTCTCTCTCTCTCTCTCTCTCTCTCTCTCTCTCTCTCTCTCTTGCTTTCTGTCTGTATCTCTGTCTCTGTCTCTCTCAACAAATACAAGATAACTTTGATGACTTGCATTATAATATAGTTTTGAAGTGTTGTTCTATCTTTATTCCTATTTCTTTTCACCATTTCCTTTGATATTCTAGATCTTTTGGTTTTCCAAAAAAATTTGTTGTTGTTTTATCGTGTTCTCTAAAGTATCTTGTTGGTAATTTGATTGTTGTACGGAATTAAAAGTATAAATTAATTTTGGTAGTTTTATTATTTAATTACATTGGCATGTACATGTCATGAACACTGAATATTTCTCCAGTGATTTTAAATTGTTCTTTGTTTTTTTAAGGAACACTTTTTTAAATTGAATCTGTATGAGGTTTTTTTGTGTGTGTGCTTTAAAGTAGGCCAATCCTCAGATATTTTGTGAATTTTGCAGTTATTTGGAATGGAATTTCTATTTCTAATAGATATAGTTTTTGTGTTTCTTTATTCTTGTGTTTCATTAGTATTATATATGAATGCTATGTTTTTTTGAGAGTTTCTTTTGTAGCTTTCAAGTTATTGTCTCAATTAATATCTTTCCTGATTCCCTAGAATTTTCCAGGGCAGTTAGATGAGATAGAGTGGATAGCGAACTATGCCTGGAGTAAAAATACTCATTTTCCTGTGTTTAAAACTGGCCTTAGACAATTACCAGCTGTGTGAGTCTGAGTAAGTCAGTTAAGCCTGTTTGCCTCATTTTCCTTGTGTAAAATGAAGGGGGAAAGGAAATGGCAAACCACTTTAGTATCTTTGCCTAGAAAAGCCAAAATCAAGTCATAAAGAATCAGATTTGACAAATGATTGATGAAAAAATGACCACAATGATTTTCCAAGAGTACTACCATATCTTCAACAAACAGGGATAGTTTTGTTTCCTCTTTACCTATATTTACGCCTCTGATATCTGTCTTAGATCTTACTGATGTTGCTTGCATTTCCTGAGCTATGTTAAATAATAATGCGGAGAGTGAACGTCTTTGCTTCATTCCTTTATTTATTGCAATATTTTTAGAATATCTGCATTGAAAATGATGTTTGCTTTTGATTTTAGATGCTTTTATGATATTTTAAAAAATTCCTCTATGCTTATACATTGAAAGTTTTGTAAGTTTTGGTTTTTTTTTTTGGTTTGTTTTAGAATTAAAGAATGTTGTGTTATTGTACTTTGCCAAATACTTTTTTGGGGTATCTATTGAGATAATCATGTGGTTTTGATTATTTGATTTTTGATTTTTGTATTTATGTTGATTACTTCCCTAATATTAAGCCAATTTTGCATCCCTGATGTAAATTGTATTTGGCCATAATGACTGATTTCTTGGATAATTTGCTGTAGTTTGATTTTTTTTTTACATTGAATAATCATTAGTGATATTATCCTATAGTTTTCCTAACTTTTCTCCCTTTTCCTTCTTTAGACATCACTAACACATTTGTTTGATAAAATACTTTCTTTTTCAGTTTTTGAGGATAATTTGTGAATTATGGGTAGCACTTTTTAAAATAAGACTGGGATTTTTTTAAAAAATTGGTTGTTTCCAACTAGATATATTTCTTCTCTTGAGACTGGGTTATTTAAGATCTCTATCTTAGCTTGGATATTCTACATTTTTGAACATTCTTTTTACTTCTTTTGTGTTTTCAAATTTGTTAATCTATAACTGTAAATGTGTCATGATTTTAATTTCTTCTGGTTTTATTATAGTATTATCTTGGTCATTTGCTGTTTTATTTATTTGATTTTCTGGTTCCTTCTTTTAAATCACTTTTATTGGTCTTTTCAAAGAACCAGATTTTTAGTTTTATTTATAATTTCTGTGTTTTAAAATTTTTCCTCTTTCATGTTTGTTTTAGATTTGTTTATTAATTGGCTTTCTAATTTTTAAAATCTGCATTAAGTTCATTCATCTTCTCCTTTTCTATTTTGTTAATATATATTTGTATGGATATATTCCCTACTTCCAAGGATTGTTTTAATATATCCCCAAAATATTGGTATGCTGTTTCAGCATTATCATTTTCTTTTCCATAGTTATTGTTTCTCTGATTTATTCTTTAATAAACTCATTATTTAGGTTTAAATTTTGATGTCCATTTCAGTTTGTATCTTTAGTTTGTGATTCCTGGCCAGTTACTATTTTTGTTATAGTATAGTAAATAAACTGTACTAATTATTTCTGCCATTTTATATTTGTTTGTAAAATTTCTATAACCTAGAATAGTGTCAATTTTTGGAAAAACTGTATCTGGTTCTGAGAAATATGGTGTATTCTTTTACCTTCTCATTAAGAAGATATCACATGTCTTTTAACTCTAGTTTCTCCAGGAATTTGCTGAGTTCCATATTTTTTCCTTTTTTTAATCTTTTTGTTAGAATTACACAAAACTGAAAGATGTCTTTGAATTTCCATAAAAATAGGACAACATAACTTTTGGAAATGCTTTTCTTACTGGCATAAGAGCAGCAGCAACATACAATTGACACATAGTAGGCCTATTTTTCATTTGCTGTGGCAAAACTGTCCATTCATATCTTTTATAAGGCTCAGCTAAATTAATGCTGGGCAATAAAAAGGCAAATCTTCTTATATCCTCCTTATCCAGAGGGATAGAATAGACAACAGGACTCGAACCTATACCAAAGGACTCAAAACCCTTTGTGCTCCCATTACACCACATCCTAGTAAGATCAGCTAAATAAGCTATCGGGCCCATACCCCGAAAATGTTGGTTCACACCCTTCCCATACTAATGTCCCCTTACGTGCTCATTATTCTAACACTAAGCCTTTTCATCTGTACCTGCCTAACCTTATTTAGCAAACACTGATTCACTGCCTGAATGGGTTTAGAAATTAACACACTAGCTATTATTCCATTAATAACCACTCCAAACAACCCCCGAGCTACAGAGGCCACCACAAAATATTTCCTCACCCAAGCCACTGCCTCTATGATAATAATATTTGCTATTATTTGCAATGCGTGATCAACAAACCAATGTTTGTTGCAATCCTTAATGTCTATAACCCAAAGAGGCCATTCTTTAGGCAATTGAGTAGGAGATGGAAGTCCAAGTTGAAGAGTTCCCATAGTTTCCATCTGTTCATTTACTTTTCTTAAATCAGTGAGCATCCTCCATTTTCCAGATTTCTTTTTTTTACAACAAATACAGGGGAATTCCAAGGACTTAGAGAAGGTTGTAAGTGTCCTTCTTTAAGTTGCTCCTGTACTAAATTTAATAAGGCCTGAATTTTATCTCTACCTAAGGGCCACTGTTCTATCCACACTGGTGTATCATTTTCCATTGAATGGGAATAGGTGAGAGGGCAGGCAGGTCTTCAATAGCAGCTCTACCTAAAAAACCGAAGTACTCAATTGTAATCCTAACTGTTGTAAGATGTCTTTTCCCCATAGATTGCTGGGGATTTTTTCAACCACAAAAGGAGTAAAAACTCCTGTTTCACCTTCAAATAGCCATCTCACAGGGACAGCACTAACTTCAACTGCTATTGATCCTCCTACACCAGACATGCAGGTGTCTGCCTTAATCTTTGGCCAGTGACTGGGCCAACTGGCACCTCTAATGACTGTACGATCTGCACCAATGTCTACCAATCCTTCTAATGGTATGCCATTTATATAGATAGTGAGCATAGGTCGGTCAGCTATCACAGCTGATGTCCAGTATATTCCTAGATTTTGTTGTTTGGAGTCAGAATCTGGGCGACTATCACCGGATTGCTTATTAGGAGTCTGTATAATAAACCTGATGCTACTACTTCTCCTGGGTGATGTCATACATTATCTACCTATATTAGTGACTGGGATATTAACTACATATTCCCCAGTTTTCCACATCAGTGTATGGATGGACACTGTTTTGTAAGCACTCTCAGGAGGTGAAATAGTCAAGCCTACTGTACCTGGAGGCAAGGGATCCATAGGCTGGAGAGGAACAGATTTCACTTCTCTAGAGGGTATCTCAGTTGTCCCAGCTGCATACAACTCTATTCTCCCCAATTGTAATCCCTTTCTCCCATCAAGTTGCTTCTTGGCTAATTGATCTTGTTGGAGTACTGAACTTCTAAAGACTCTCTTGGTGTAACATCGGCTGCCATCATGTCCCAAGTGTTTTTTGCCTGGGGCCTTGGAGGTGGACCCTGCTTACTGTTTTCCTGAGTTAATCTATATTCTGATGCCCAATGAAAACCTCTGTGGCATTTTGGACACAGGGTTTGGGGTCTTGTTCTCCATCCTGTCTTCTCTGCCAAAATTGAGCTTTAAGATGCCCTATTTTACCACATTGAAAGCATTGACGAGTCTCTCTGGAAGTCCCTTACCAAAAGGCATCCTGTCTTCCCATGTTCAGATTTTGAAAAGTCTGCTTCATAGCTTAGATATAAAAAGTATTTGTGCCCATTGTGGCACAGCATCTTATGATCTCATCTAAAGGAGCATCCTTGTGTAGCCCTAGTATAATTCTTCTACAAACCTTATTAGCATTTTCTTTAGCAAGTTGCCTTATCATAATTTTTATTGCTGCATTTTCACCAATAGTTCATATGACAATTGTCTGCAGATGGCCCACAAAATCAGCAAAGGGTTCATTTGGACCATGCATTATTTTTGTGAAGGCTTCCCCTCTATCTTGCCTTCCTGGGAGGGTGCCCCATGCTTTGATAGCAACAGAAGCAATTTGCTCATATGTTACTATAGAGTAGTTAATCTGTGCTAAAGTGTCTGCATAAGGGCCTTCACCTGGTAGTTGGTCAAAGGTGACTGGTATATTAACTCCAATTTGCCTATTTTGTTGGGCTTATATTCTATAGAGTTCACTATACTCAGAAAGCCACAACAAGCTTTATCCAGGTTCTAAACATGTCTTTGGTATAGATTTCCAATCACTAGGGATTAAAATTTCATAAGCCAAATTCTCTATTACCATCTTAACATAAGATGATGTAGACCCATAAAGAGTGCAAGCCTTTTTCAGATCTTTGATAATTTCCAGATTAAAAGGAGTGTATTTTCTTCTTTCTTGACTTGAAGAGTCAAACTCTTCAATCACAGGTATGCTTCTATTCTCAGAGCAGATATATCCTGTCCTTCCTCTTTAGCTTTTACCAATGCCTTTTCTAATAGTGTCATAGGGGGTGGACAAAACTGCTGCATGGGTGGTGCTGATGGTGTCACTGCCCTCCCACTCCTCTTCCTCCCTCCACCTATGAAGGTGAAATTGAGGGGAGAGGTTCAGGAGATGGGAATGCCCTGATGGGAGCCTGTTGAGAAGCACCACACTCCTTAAGTTCATGAACACTATACTTAACTCCTTTCTTGTCCAATTATCCATGCTTTTCGCTGTTTTGTCAGTACCATCCCCTTCCTTCTCTTTTTCCTCACACTTCCTTGGCTGGCTGTCCACATTAAAATTTTTCCTTATTTTAAAACATGTGAGATTCCTTAAAGCCAATTGTATCATGTTGTATATATATAGAATGTTTCCTCAGGAATTGAATCAAGACTCTTACCTTCCTAATAATCAATTAGTTATTCTCCCACTAGTTTCCACATATCTGGCTCTAATTTTTCTTCCTCAGAAAGCTAAGGAGAAGTGCACTCTAATATATTTTAAGAGTCCAATGATCTGTTCCCAAGTTACTAACAAACCTTGCTTCTTTATTAACTTAACTATGCATTCTACACACTTTCTTTGGCGTGGGAAAGGCTCTTTTCTTAGTATTTGACTAGTGTGACTAGTTTAGCCCTTACCAAAGTTTCCTGCTTGTCTATTTTTGTACTCACCTTATTTCTGGGTCACAGGGACTTCTCTACTGAGCTTACAATTGCATCATTGAACTGTTGAATGTAGATCCTTACAACCAGAACCTCAAAATGTAGTGTGCTTCTTTTGGTGCCCCATGTTCAGATGCCAAAATATAATGTCCAGGCTAGCTTTCTCAAGGATCTTTCTGGAGTCTGGAGTCTGAGATCAAGCTCAAGCACACTCTCACTCAAGTCTCTTTTGAGTTTACTTATTTCAAGTCCTCTCAGACCCTTTATACCTTAGTACAATTATATCACTACAGCACACTGAGCATGTGTCAACTCTAGAATCATTATATCACCATACTAAGTACTAAGTATATGTAAACTAGAGAATCATTATATCATCAATCACATTGAGTTAACATCCTGCTGTATCTTTGCTTTAAATATACTTTTCTCAGAGTTCCCCAATATCTGCAGTCCTGTACACACTCTTAAAACAATTTCAATTCTTACAAGTATCAGAGAATACATTGCTATGTGGCTGGGCTGCTTTACCACATTCCTGATTTTGCAGTCCACTACTGATCCTGAGAGGATACAACTCTCAGGGTACCTTCTCCCCGCATCCCATTTGTTTATTGTTCTCCTCTGTGGGTTCATCCCCTTATATTTTCCTAAGTTTTTGATACCTCTAGAAGCTCAATTTGTACTCATGCTACCCTGAGAACATCATCTCTCTATCTTAAAAAAAAAGTAGTATCCTCACCATTAATTGTCTGGAATTATGGTTACTTTCATGGTATTGTTCAGAATGTCTAAATCTTTCAAAGTCTTTACAGTATTTTTAGTATGTAAATTGTTTTCCTAGTTCTGTTCACTTCAATTTGCATCTGTTCATACAAATCTTCTTTTCTCACAATATATTGCATTCACATTGGTTTACTTGCTATTGTCTAAACTCAATATTCCATTTCCTACCTGTATAAACCTTAACAATTTTCTTCCAAACTTGATATGCACTTTCTTATCATCTTTTCATTGCTTCCTGTTTCTATGCTTGTTTTCAACTTCAACATCATCACCATGCTTTTGCATCAGGCAGGCCTTTCTTTTCAGCAACCTTTTGTATAATTTTTCCCTCCATTAGATTACAAGCTCCTTGAGGTCAGGAATGAAATTTTTATTTTCATTATCAATTACTATCTGTATTAATTATCAATTAACAATTAATATTTGTATTATAAATAATGTCACATTGTCCACATAGCAAACTTTTAAATCTTTATCGAACGGTATAATCACTTCTTTCTTTTTGAATCCTAAATTTCCTTTGAGAATTAGCTTAGATGATACCACCTATGTTAAGCTTTTGTTTTTCTATTTTTCTCATTGTTTAGTGTTCATTCCCTCCTTTACCTATAAGTATGCGTCTATCTTCCCATTCCCATAGCATATAAGCATCTTGAAGGCAAGGGCTGTTATTTTTCATCTTTTTAAAAAAAGATCTCCAGCATCTATTATGGTGTCTTGTACATTGCAAGTGTTTAATAAATGTTTGTTGAATTAAAATAAAACTATGAGGCCATAAGAAAAGCCAAACTGTTGACAGAGCAACAGTGTTCTAATTGGAGGAAAAGTATAGAGAAGTTGGGAGCTTCAGAGTGATGACTTGCAAACCCTAATTCATAATACTGTCAAGCAGCATAGTATTGGAGAAATCATATTAAAACTCTTTAATCACCAAAATCAAATGTATTTTAAAAGTTATATAGAAAGGCTATCCTTTATAGTAGAATTATTTAGCATCACCTTATTCAGTTTATTGACATTTATACAGTGAACTATCAGCCCTAAATTGTTTAGATAGTTCAGCTGCAGTACAATTGAGTTAAATATAGTATTTTTTATTATAATTCTCTTAATGATATTATTATTTTTTTTCCATGTACTTTGTTCCTTTGAAGTCTATAAATGCAAGGGAATCCTTATGCTATCCAATTAGATTGATTTCATTTTTATGGGAGGGATAAGGGCAAATTTTTCTTTTTTATTGGATGGTATCATGATTGGTCAGTTACTATTGAGTTACTATAATTTCCAGAACCATGTAACAAGAATTTTCCTAAGTACCCTGAATTGAAAATTAGAACCTGAGGCTTCAATTTATTAATTTCTTAAAAATATCTATTAATATGTAAACTCAACTGTAATATTCTATGCTTTTCATTTACTGTTTTTTCTAATGTGTTTGTTTACAAGGTATTGTAATAAGATGTTACAAGGAGTGTCTGCCTGTAATGATCTCATACAAATTGGGGTGTGAACAAAAAATATATAAAAACAATTCCATATTAATTAAACTATACTGATCAAATTAGGTTTTAATGAATCCTGTTATGGAAACTGAAAACTGAAAATGTATTTATTTCAAAATGACACATAATTATATACTTCTATTTTGCTTTGTCTGGCTTAAATTACTTTATGCAAATCTCATTTTCAAGGATTATGGAGCATAATTAGATAAATACTTAAGAACTAAGAAAGATAATTTTAAAATTGCCAGGTATGCACACACACACACACACACACACACAAACAGATTGTTGAATAAAAAAATATCATTCATAAAGATCTTTGAGTTAAATTCAATTTAAAAAAACTGAGATTTGCCTAATTATTTTTGCTAATTTGATTCATGTATGTTGCATTCTCTCAAGGGAATGAAAAAAAATTACATTGTAAAAATAAAAAATAAAATAGAAGGATTATCTTAAATTGAATCTACCATTTATTAGCAATTAGAATCAATCAAAAGAAAAAAAATTTAAGTATTGTGCCAATCACTTATAAAAATTTAACATCAGATTCCAAAAAGGAAGCATTCATTTCACTTATTATTCAGCAAATATTTATTAATTGTTTATTATTACTCCAGAGAAGGAATGATGTAGTGGAGATAACATTATTAAGAGTCAATAAATTTGAGTCCTATTTCCTCTCCTAACACTGCATAGTTATGTGATCTTAGAAGCTTTAACTTATTTCTCAATGCTTCAATTTTCTCATCTGTAATTCTACCACATACAATGAAATTCAGAGTAGGAAGCATAAAATTAAAAAAAAAATTAAGGGGAATTGGAACCCAAGAAAAGTAAGGAAATTTTAAGAGAACACTGAGTTACCCCGATAAGGGCAAACTCTGATGAACTGGAGATGGACATACATATGATTTTCAAAATAGGAAATAGTATGCATACTTAAAATTATATGTCACTTTCAAATAACTCATGATGAAAAATGCTAACCATCTCCAGAGAAAAAACTGAAAGAGTATGAATGCAAATCAAAGCATATTGTTTTTCACTTTCTGCATAATTTTTTTGTATTTTTTCTCCATTTGGAATTGTCTTCTTTCACAACATGAATAATATTGTAATATGTTTTACATGATTAAAGATGTATAACCTATATAAAATTGCTTACTTTCTGAAGGAGGAGATGTTGAGAGAGAAAATTTGGAACTTAAAAATATTTTTAGAAGTAAATGTTTAAAATTGTCTTCACATGTAACTAGGGAAATATATTATTTTTAAAAATTAAAAGCATCAAATAAAAAAAAAGTCTAAAGAGAAGAAAAGACATAAGATACTTCTACTCCAGCCTTTTTACACAGGTGAGAAGTCAATAAGTGTGTATCTGACTGATATCTTGGCCTGTTTTAATGTATTAATTAATGACATTGATTTTTCCCTTTTTTTCTTTAAAAATAATATGTATTGTATGTGATTGCACCTGAGGAGGGGAAGGAATTCTGGGGGAAACTATAGTGATATTTTAAAAGAAATTTATCAGTAAAAACATTTTAAAAATAAAACTGCATATCAGTCAGTTTGCCAACTTCTTTTGCTAAAATTCCAGATTACTTATGAGCATTGAGGAAGGGAGAAGTCAAATGAACAAACATTTATTAACTATTTAAAATATACCAGATATTGCACTATAGGATACATTAAGAAGGTAAGGGTTAAGGTATAAGGATTCATTAAAAACAAGCTATACCAGACTAGCTAATTTTTTTTGTCATTGATATTACACTAATATCTCAAGTTAATAACTTTCAGGGGACATTAGATAGAAGTGGAGTTATTAGGTATAAAAAAGGTGGCTAGGGACATTTATGTGTCATTTGTAAGAGTACTTTCTTAAAGCACTAAAAGTGCAAAGAATGAGAAATAATTTTATAAGATAAAATGAAGTTGGAAAGACATCCTAGAGAGTTTTTCCATTAGAATATCTATTTGTCTGTCTGTCTAGCTAACAAATTACTTCCAGGTTACAACTTTCTCTGCTATTTGGAAGTATGAATGAGAGATAATTGAAGACCAGTCTATATGTTCCACGGTATTTTTGGGATACCCAGAAAAATCAAAGAAAGCTGCTAGTATGTGAGATGAAACCCATTGGGATTCAAGAATTTCATAGAATGGGAAGGCTCAGATCTTTTATGATCAGTATTGCAAAAAGAAGTACCCACATTGATGAGCTCATAGATCCACTTAGAAATAATCTCACAAATTATATTTCACTTTAAGTTCTTTTCTTCAGAGGTTTAGAACAGGTTCCTGTTTTCTTGTTTAGAGGGAGATTATTAGCATTTAAAAATTACTGCTTATTCAGTAATTTAAACTATTTTCTCAGTGTTGTTAATTGAAAATTCAAGACTGTGCTTCATAATACTATAGGATGCATATTGCTGGTGAGCCAAGGCATGAGCATACTCAGCTTTGGAGAATCATGTAGGTGATGACATAGGAATGGTAATTGAAGCAAGAATCTGAAGAAAGAGGAGAGTTCCATGGGTAACAGCTATGAACTAGATTATTTTTCCTCTCAAGCTGCTTGCTTTTGAAATAAATTTTGACAGATTATTATTTTGCATTGGAGAATCTCAATATATTTTTATCTCAGGATTTTAGGGAGAGAAGTATGTTCTAGATTGTTGCATGTCCTTGATCTTACCTGAGTAAGATGAGATGCTGAGTCAGAAGAAGGCTTTCTCTCTGCTTTCATCTGCTTCTATGGAATTTTGGAAAGTCAATAAAGTGCCCCATGATTTCTGCATTTAACAGTCTAATCTATTGCATCTATTTGTGAATAATTGCCCTTTATGAGAAAAAATGAATTTGTCATAGTTTTCTCTGTCATTTGGGGGGCTTAGAGTCATTAAGTGATTTTCTTAAATCCATATAGCAGCAATGTTAAGACTAGGGTCACTTAAAGCTTTGTTTCAAATCCTGTTTTAAGGCCCTCAAAAGGTTCTGGGATCACATAGATTGGCTTCATTGTTGGAGACTTACCTTTTCTTTTGGGTGGCTCATTGCTGTCACTTAGATTTGCTTAGAGAATCTCTTCTAGAAATTTCATGGGATAGCTAATGTCTAAATTTTCTTAAATTTGGATAATATGATTACCAGATTCTATGTATGCACTCAAGGTAGGAAATGTATATTGTATACATACAGACTTTATTTTATCCTACAGAAAAAACCCCAAACATAAAGGATTCCCAGAAGGCCATGAATAGATAAAAAAATACACAAAGTACTCAACTAGTTCATAAGTTTTCTTGAAAGAGAGCTAAACTTTGGCAATATCTAGCTGTGGTAATATAACTGAGGTGTGGTTGAGTAGTATAGAGGAAAGAATACTGGATTTGCAATCAGAGGATATGGATTTAAGTTTTACCTGATGCAACTTCTCTATGACCTTGTCAATTCAACCAACTTTATTTATCTCAGTTTACTCATCTATAAAATGAGGAAGTTGAACTCATTAGTTTCCAAGGTCCCTTCCAAATCTAAGTCTATAATAATATTCTTGGGGTCTCAGTTTCTCATCGGAAAACAGATGGCATAGGACACAGATTTGTATGCTCATCAGATTGTTTTGTTACTGGCATGGATGGGATCTAGGCAAACTTCACATAGAAGGGGGGGATTTATAGGTGATAAGGTTGTTCACGTGCTTATGTTTACTTATCAGGTCATATTTATTGTATCAGATCCTGGCAATAACAAAACCTCCTTGATGAAACTGATAAGTATTTAAAAGAATTTTATTTTGCTGTACACGAGGGAAGAATGATTATTGTCCAAACTAATTGTACAATTGAATTCATTAATAAATAACCAGATATCTATATATGTATGTGTATGTTAAATAAACCATATATAATATATAATGTTATATCTTGACATGTTATATATATAACAGGTATACAAACTAGATTTAGTTTTATTAATCAATCAACACTTAAGTACCTACTATGTTCCAGAAACTGTATCTAGAAGAGATACTGCAAATGTTAAATGTGTTAGACCTAGGATTAAAGCAGGAGGAGCAAAATGGGAAAGAATACTTAAAAAAACTGCAAAACAAATTTAATTGCTCCAAACTCCTCCTAAGAACAAAGGCCCATTTTTATATCAGTTGCCTGATATTGTAAAAGTTTTAGAAGAATATAGTTTCTGAAGAAATAAAAATGAGTGTCACTCCAACGACAATGAAAAGATGTAAAATGGAAAGGTGAGTAGCTCAAATTATGAGGAGACACAAAGAAGAATTAAAGTAAGTGATATTATCAAAGAAATATGTAGTTGAAAAATAAGGTGGGCTGTATCCTTGATAAGAGTGGGGTATAAGTGGTGGACAGCCTTTGTATTCCACTGCTATACTTGCAATATCATGCGAGAACTAAGAAAAACTTTTTAATGTTAGGTGAATCCTCTATTGTGAACGAATGGGAAGTTGTGGAGTGATAAAAGTTGTGTAGAAGAGACAAATATGAATAGGATGTGATCCGCCTAATTACAGGGAACATACTTGTCAATAATATCACAGATCATTAGAATATTTGAGTAGGGGGCAGCTAGATAGTGCAGTGGATAGAGTGCTGACTCTGAAGTCAGGAGGACCTGAGTTCAAATGTGACCTCAGACATTTAATACTTCCTAGTTATGTAACCCTGGGCAAGTCACTTACCCCAATTTCCTCAGCAAAAAAAAAAAAAAAAAAAAAAAAGAGTAAATTGATGTTATACTAAATAATTTCTATGTTCCTATTCAGTTTAAAAATATTACATGACTTTATGTGTTTGTTAAATTCTTATTATTAGCAAAATTCATACTAAGCAGTAAATTGGATATAGAAGATATATGAGAAAAATCTTTGCCCTTAAGAATCTTTCAATAAAACTAAGGAGACATAGACTAGTTAAATCCCAGTAAGTTCAGAGGAAGATAGCTAAATACTAGCTGTGAAAACTTGAGAAGACCAGATCTGAGTCGTAAAAAATGAATAAGATTTGGGTAGGTATCAAGGAAGTGGGTGGGCAATAGAGGATAATAAAAGATTAGAAGAGAGAGGGAAAATGGGAATTTGTGGAACAAGAAGATGGACCTAACAGAAGCACAGAAATTCTCTTGGGGAAGAGTAGGAAATAAATTTGGAAAGGCAGATTGGGGTCAGATTGTTGACTACTTTGGATATCATATGGATGAAGCTTCAATATCAGAGGGTTCTGCTCCAACTGAGGAGGTAAACCCAGATAGCAGATGTTAACTATAGACATAGATTTAGACTTCTGCATTGTTGTCCCTGACTTCTCAAATGGAGGAAAATGAGCATCTTTGAACAAGAAAAAAAATAAAAATGTGGAACTTCTGGACAGAACACGAAGGTCCAAGTGCCATACCTAGCCGCATGACCTTAAGCTGGCCTTTTTAGCACTTGACTTCAGTTTGTTTCATTATAAATTGAGAGAACTGAAATCACTGATCTTTAGGGTCCATTCTAGCTCTAGTACTCTGTACCTCTGCCTTCTTTGTTCAGCACTAGACTAATTTTGAAGGTTAGGACTCGAGGGAACCATTTGACAGGGTACTTGCCCTGCAGAAATACATTGCTATTCAATGCTAGAATAATGTTGGAAATTTGGACCTGTGTAGAGGGAACAGGGGATCGTAGATTTAGAGTTGGAAGTGACCTTAGATGTAATTAATTCCAATTCCCTCATTTTTATTTTTGTTTTTATTTTAATTTGACTGCAGTTAGTTTTAAAATTTATTTTATCCTGAACTTAAGAAATAAAACAAGCATTTCCATAATGTAATAGAAAAAACTAATTGTACATGAAACTGTAAATCTATTATGTATAACTTGCTATTTAAAAAAAAAAATATATGATAAAATTATAATGTAAATTTCTTTCCCACCTTTTTTCCTCTCTCGCTCTGGAAATGGCTAAATTAGACACAAATATAAACATATATACACACATATATAAAACCAACCTATATATTTATAATATTTATTTATTGATTATTTTTCTGGATGTAGATATCTTCCTTCATATTCTCTTTATAACCTCCCCTTCCTCATTTTTAAAAATGAAGAAATTGAGAATTAGAGAAGTCACAGGTCTTGCCTGGAGTCATGCACTAAGTGTCAGAGGTGAGGTTTATTGAACTTTATTTATTCTTTTCTGACTAAGGTAAGAATTGTCTATTACCTCCTGATAGCAGGTCTGGTTCATTTGGATTTTACTGATTCATGATGTCAGAGTTGTTATTGCTGTTTGTCCTTCTATCTCAGGACAAAGGGTATCTCAGAGATATTGCTATCTCCTGGACTAAATTTAGAAGAGAGAAGTTCAAACTTAATTTTTGCTACCAAATCTTAAAAATCTCTTAGTTTCCAAAAAGTTAAATACATTTACACAAATTATGCCTAGTTTATATGTAGGTCATGTTTTGCAGCGCTGAATCCCTATTTTCCTAGTGCTCTCCTCATTCAGGACATTTTAATAAAACTATTAGTATTAATTTTCTTACAAAGATCATACCTAAGATTAGTTAACTCATTCATTCTTTATAAACTGTTTCATTTTCAATAAAGAATGCTATTTTCTTGAAGGAGATAGAAGCACAAGACTTTAAAATTGTCTGTCTTTGGAAGGGTATACTGAAAATAGGATTTGCTAAAAAACATGGATGATATGAAATATTCAGTACTATTCATACAAAACCCCCCCCAAAAACTGCAGCAAAAAATGATTTGTGTTTTTTTATCAAGGATGGGGTGGTCCAATCTGGAGAGATGACACATTATCTAAATGATATTTTAGAGTTAAAGAAACTAAGGCTCAAAGGTAGTGATGTGATTCAGAGTATTAATAGAAGTCATAGCAAACATAAACATTAAACTAATATATTCTGGGGATCATTGATCCTCAAAGTACAGTCCAAAGAATTGTTGGAGTCTCTGAAACCCTTTCAGAGGGTCTACAAATTCAAAATTATTTTTTATTTCTAATATAGTAAATAGCTATAAATATAATCCATGTGAACAAAAACTCTTTGTTATAGATCCTCGATAGTTTTAACAACATGAAGATACTGAGAACAAAGGTTTGAGAACCACTGATTTAAGGTACTGGTCCCACAGATTTTATTTAAATACTTCCACAGAAATCAGAAGCAGTAACCTCAACATTTTTTACTGATGAAAAATTATTAATTTGCTTAAAAACGATTATTATTATTTTTGTTGTATATTACTCATCTGTCAAATTTTAAAGTAATGGTGGAAAATCCAGCCATAACATGTCTGTCTTATTGTATCATAACTGAAATGAAGCTCACTGACACATAAAAGGAGGAAAAAAAAGACTATCTTTCATGTCCAATACCATTCCTTAACAGTGCCTGAAAACTGCTCAACACTCTGATGGCCATCTTCCTTCACAAAAGGCAGAAAATAACGTTCATTTCTTTTCCACCTGCTATACCACTATGTAAAATGCAAAGGTCAATCTCCTCATATCACTTATTTTACTGTAATAAAAAGGAATATATCCCTGTAAAGCCAGACACTTTGGGACTTATTGTAAATCTTCACTTTTTATTCATGAACAAGGAATATATATGTTCTGGGAAAAATAGTATGTATTTTGGTGGTATTGTTATATAAGAAGAAAAAAAAAAAGATTAGTCTAGTCATTTTCCCTGAATATTTGAGCAATTAGAGGAAGAATAGCATCTCAGCAGATAAGGATTTAAAAAAAAAAACTCCTTTGCAGACATACCAAAATGGTAATGATGCTATTTTATTCACAGTTAATATCTAATAGTGCTTTGGGCTATATGAAGAATAAAATTTCGCTTTTAAATAGGAATGGTGATCAATATTTCCTAAAAACTAGAGGATATAAGCTAAATATACAGTACTCAGAAATCTGATCCATTTCAAGGTTGTGATGAAAGACCTTATTTTTGCAGTCAAGATAGAAAATTGAAAAAAAAATACAACATAAATTTTAAACAGAAAAATCTGTTTTTCCCCTTTGAAATGAAAAGGCATTACCAATATACATACCCAGGTTGAAACTGGCAAAAGAATTCTTTTATCTCCTTTCCAACTTTCCTACCACATTTAGTAGTACTTTGAGTTACAGATGGAAAAGACCTAATCTTTAATCAAAGTCATATTCCATACTGTGTAATTCTAGGACATGAATGACTGTGTTATTTATAAACAAATTTAGAGGAAAATTTTCCTTGTGAGGACTATTGGCTTCTCCATAGGATGTTGGATCCTTGGATGGAGATACAGTAAACATGGGCTGCCCTACTGTTTTACTAACAACGTTGTATCCTTAGCTTCTTAAAATGTAGCCATGACTCCATATGGGGTAGTATAACTGAATGTGGGGGTCATGAAATTATGACTTATTATCAATAAATGTTTGATTTTATATGTATTTTATATACCTATATACTTGGGGTCATGTAAAAATTCCTCAGATGAGAAGGGGTCAGTAGTGGAAAAGTTTATGAAGTCCTGGTAGAAAGGCCTGGAGAGACTTATATGAAGTGATGCTAAGTAAAATGAATAGAACCAGGAGAGTATTGTATACAGTAATAAGCAGATCATATGATGATCAATTCTGATGTCAGTGGCTCTTTTCAACAACAAGGTGATTCAGGCCAATTCCAATAGACTTGTGATAGAAGCATCTGCATCCAGGAAGAGAACTGTGGGGACTAAAGGTGGTCAACAATGTAAGTTTTTTTTTTTTTTCACTTTTTTTGTTGTTGTTTGCTTTTTTTTTTCTTTCTCATTTTTTTCATTTTTTGATCTGATTTTTCTTGGAAGGAAGAAAAATTTGTAACATGAGATTTGCAAAGGTAAATGTCAAAAACTATCTTTGCATATATTTTGAAAAATAAGAGCTATTATTTTAAAATTTTGGGAAAAAAGAAATCCTGGTATAGGCAATTCACTTAAACTCTTTGAATCTGTTGAATCATTTGTATAATAAGCAAAATAATGATTGTCCTGTGTACTACAGATGTTCAAATCTGTCTTTATGTCACTTCCTTTGGGTATTTTTTGACAATGGAAGTGGTTTGTCATTTTCTTCTCCAGTTCATTTTTTACAGATGTGGAGCTAAGAAAAAACAGGCTTAAGTGACTTGTCCAGGGTCACTCAGACAGTATGTATCTGAGGCCAGATTTAAACTTCCAGATTTAAGCTCAGGAAGAAGTCTTTCTGACTCTAGGCTTGTCATTCTATTCACCATTCCACCTAGCTACTCATCCTTCAATGGAATATAAACTTCCTGAGGGCAGGAATTAAGTCTCTTTCTTACCTCAGTACCTTGAACAGTCTCATTTATTCATTTGTTATAGATGGTGCAGTACACAGAGTTCTGAACTTTGAGTCAAGAAGACTTGAGTTCAAATTCTGCCTCAAATACTGTGTGAAACTGGATAAGTCACTTAATTTCTGTCAGCTGTAATCTACTTACCACAGAATGAAGATAACTACAACTACCTTACAGAATCCTGGTGAGGATCAAATGGGATCATACATGTAAAAGACTTTGCAAATCTTGATGTGGTAGACAACTGTAAATGATTATGTATTTGTTGCAACATGTATTCACATGAAATGCAAAGAAAATGTAAATGTGCACTATATTTATGATAAGGTTTAAGCTCTGCCTTTGTTACATACTAGCTCTGTGATCATGTACAAATCAATTAACCTTTTATTAATCTGAGATAATTATTGTTGTCTAAATTATATTTACCTTTAAATATCTAAGACTATAAATTATAGATGAATTGCCAATTATCATCAATGGAAGAAGTTTTCATACCAGGAGTTTCTTACAATAAGAATAATTATGATAATCATAAAAATCTCAGCTCCCAATATTTTCCTTCCTCTCTAATACTCCCCACTCCATTTCTTATACACTTACAGGAGCTCTTTATCTCTGTATAATACACATATATAATGTAATATAGAGGTTAGCCCAAAATGAGATTCAAAGTCTATTAAAGTGTGTTCTCATATTACGAACTGTATTGGTTCTAAATAAGCACCTGCAATTGTGCTTTTATTTGTAATGTGTTTATTCAAAATATATAGGTTCTATGAGGATATATCTGAGACTTAGCAAATATGAGGAAACACAATAGAACTTCAATGTCAGTTCTGCTGAACAAGAGGCACTATAAAATTTCAATATGTCATGTAAGAGATTATTTTTTCCCCCTCATCAGTCTTAAGTATGCATTTCCCTATTTGTGGGTATATATATAAATAAAATATATAATTTTTCAGGTTTAATAGATATTTTAAAAAAGATTATCTAGGTTTTATGATAATAAATAATTTTTGAAGAATATTTGTCCCACTGAGTATCGTATCAATTGTGCAACTGGATTTTCATGCCATGGATTTGAGGGGATAATTCTATTTTATTTTGATTTAAAATGGCATTTAGACCAGCAGGATGAATACAGAGAGACTTGGAAAGACTTACATTGTTATGCCGCAGTTCTCTTTAACTACCCTGACTCAGTTTCCCTTGTCTCAGTTTCCTTAACTGTTCTGTCTCAATCCTCTTAGTTGTAACCCCTGCTCTGGGCCATTAAGACTGAGAACCATTTGCTCTAAGGTTATAAATTAGCAAGACAAACAAGAGAGTAGACCTCCTGACTCTTTTCTGCCCTCAAGAATTTACAATATCCCTCTAAAATATTCCAAGATACCTCACTGATATCTTTATTTCTATGTATTCAGATATCCTGTCTCTGGGTTTTTAGGATTTATGGCCTCCCCCATCCTGACAGAAGTTTTCCGCGCTTCTTACCCCTTCCTTTGTTTAGAGAAAAGGTATTTAAGAAGTTGGGGTTCCTCCATTCATTGCTGGAGGCTAGCAGCTGGAGGCTGGAGGCTGGATTCTTTGAGATGACAGTCTTCTCCAGCCCTGGGACCAACAGGGATATCTTGGTCCCGGTATACTTATCTCTGTCTGTCTGCATAATTTGAGATGAGAGTCCTGTCCAGTCAATTATACTCTCCCATTAATAAAATATTAAAAACTCTCTAATCTCTCTCCTGCCTCAGTTTCTCTGGCATTACAACATGAACTGATGCTAAGTGAAATGAGCAGAACCAGGAGACACTTCAACACACAATACTGTATGAGGATGTATTCTGCTGAAAGCGGATCTCTTCAACAAAGAGAAGATCTAATTCAGTTCCACTTGATCAATGATGTACAGAATCAGCTACACCCAGAGAAGGAACACTGGGAAATGAATGTGGACTATTTGCATTTTTGTTTTTCTTCTCAGGTTATTTTTACCTTCTGAATCCAACTCTTCTTGTGTAACAAGAGAACTGTTTGGTTCTGCACACATATGTTGTATCTAGGATATACTGTAACATATTTAACATGTATAAGACTGCCTGCCATCTAGGGGAGGGGGTGGAGGGAGGGAAGGGAAAAGTTGGAACAGAAGTGAGTGCAAGGGATAATGTTGTAAAAAAAATTACCCATGCATATGTACTGTCAATAAAAAAATGTTTAAAAAATAAAATGCATTTAGATCTTTCTTTGTCATCTTCATATGTCCTTTATTGCTTCCTCCTACCCTTCCAGAAACAAAGAATAAAAATAAAGGAGAAAAACAGTTTGGCAAAAGTAACCAGCCCATCACTCAAGTCTAAAATGTTCAGTGGGTATGTTTGGAGTTTAAGATAGTTTCTTCTTTTTTTTTAAACAACTAAATGTTACAAAACTACACGGACACATGAGAATATCCAATATTTTGTCTTTTGTTTTTTTTGGGGAAAAAACCGAACTACAAAACTATATCTCATTGTATGTATGAGTCAGTGTCCTTGTAATTGAAGTTTCTAATGGTAGGAACAGATGACACCTTATTTTGGGCAAGCCCAGTGTCATGTATGTGTGAATTCTAATTTCACTTTACATCCCTGTGAGGAAACTTGCCTAAAAGATTTGCCACCAGATAAAGATATTTTATCCACCTGTATTGAAAGGCTACTTTGGCAATCCCCCCTCCCTTTTCTTTACTTCGATATACATGACTTAAGGCAGAACCCACTTCTTAATTTTGTTGTAATGAATTACAATTCTGTAAGATGCCTTTCCTTTCCTTAGCATGTGACTTCAAGATCTATCAAGAAGGTACCTCAGTGCTACTTATTTCCTTTCAGCCATATTAGCTGCCACTACTTATGTACTACTACAAATTACTTCGAATTTGTAATTCGAATACTGCTATGCTCAGGCTTTCTGCAATTTCATAGAAGTAACAGAAGATAGGTGAATTCTTAATGACATAAACAATGTATCATCTTTATGAACATTTTGATAGCACTAAAATTCCCAGCAGTGGTCACTGGTCATTTGATAGTAAATAAAGTGCTTAGAAAAAAAAATACTCATCTTGATCACTAGGCATATATTAATATTAACAGCAGCAATGACACTTTGCATTTGTAGAATGACATGCATCAGGAAAGTACAAAGCATACTTTGCTTTGGTAGAACCAGACAGACTCTAATAATGGTAGCATTATTATAGCAACCTCAGGGAGACACCATATAACCAGTTATTGTCAAAATTTATTATTAATTCAAAGGTAATTTTAGAAAATAGAGCTTAGGAGGTCCATAAAAGTCTCAGAATTATCATTATAAGGCTTATATTATAAACCAAATGTGCAAAATCAGGTTCTAAATATGGTATAGATAAGTATTTAATATCTTTTTCTTTTCATGAGCATCTCTCTGCTCCCCATGTAAATAGTAGATAACTCAAAGGATTATCCTCTCCCAAAGTTAATTGCAGTTCAGCAGGGAGAATAACAACTCACATTTCTATACTTCAAATTTTTCTAAGAATTCTCTTTACAGGCAGTATTTTGCAGGTGAAGAAACTCTCAGAGAAATGAGATGATTTGCCTAGTGTCCCAGTCAATAAATAATTTTTTGCACCCAAGTTTCTTGACTCCAAGTCCAGACTTTTTTTTTCATTACAACTCTTTTAGTTAAAAGGATGAAATTCTCACAAGAGAGACTTCAGTTACCAGGTGGGGACTATTTTGAAAGGGTGCCTTTTGGGATCCCTGAACTATGTCTAACAACAGATTTTTTGTAAAAATGTATGCAGCAAGATGTTATTGTTCTCTAGGTAATAATTTCTAATGTAAACCATTTAAATGTTTTTTGAAGTTTAAAAAGATGCAGAGATGAGTATACAGAAATGATTACTTCATCCTGATAATTTTTCATAGATCCTAAATTTGAATGGCAAAGAACAGGTCTCAGCACCTTTTTTTTTTAGGGTCCTTTCATTATTCAGTTCCTACCTTTTGCAGCTTTGATAGCAATGAAAGGTTTGATACTTTCTAGAAGCAACAATATTCCCAGCTATCCCAACTATGCTAAATTATTCATTAACTTGTGACCATTTTTCCTTTCTTAAGGGTTCATTCCCCAAAGGGAGGTGGGCTTGTTCCCTTAGTTCAGGAGAACCAATAATCTCATCATTTTGACTGTGATGCCATAAAGACCATAAAGGACTACTGATTCCACTCCCTTCTCTACCCACTTCTTTTATTGGGCAGAAAAGAAAACAAGAAAGTAAGCATTCCCTATCCCTTCACAGTTCTTAATCATGCAAGTTATTTATGAGCGGCTACAGGATGGAGAGGAAATAATAGTGATTTTCCTTGGGAACTACTCATTATCTTTTAAGTTGAAATTGTGGACTCTGGAAGCAAAAAGGGTCCTTTTACTTAGCTAATTGGGAAAGAAACAGATCCACAGCAGAGAAATCATCATAGATTTTCTCAGCTTCTCCTAAAAAATAACAAACAAAACATTCCTAAATGAATGAACTGATAGGGTGGTTTTTATAATTAAGGATTCTTGTTCTGAGCCTTAAAACCTCCTTTCTGTATCCTCTAATGCAAATCAGTATCAAACTGCAGGAACAGGGAGGGGTGTGTTCTAGGTTTAAGTCGAGTTATGACTGAAAGCCTCTGTGCTCTGCAAAGTACTACGGAATCTTGCTGGTGTGTGGTTGCATTGAAAGTGTATTTTAGATGTGCCTCCCCCCCCCAAAAAAAGGCTACCTGTCGCTAATTCCGCCCATGACACTAAATGCCAATGAAATCAGAAATGAAGTACAAATAGGAGTCAGTCCTCTGCAATATTGCCTACTTTGTTTATAAGAGAAACACAACCAGAGATTTCTTTGCAGGGTATTTGTGTAGTTACTTCCAGAATGTGGACTTCTATTTTCTTCAGCCTAAGCTCTGACTCAGTTCTCATTTTGTTTAAATACCTTCGTTCCCCCTTCTCATGGTGATGACACAGAGGGACTCTAGTTCAGTAAAGAAAGGCTCTCCCTAAGCTTTTTCAGTCCAATCTATCTCCTTTTAAAATGTTCAGCCTCTCTGTCTCCCTAGCCTTTTGATCCTCCCGAAGATCCTCTTAGTCTCCTGGCTAACTCCATTCAACTTTCCTTGTGAGCCTATAGCATCAGCGCCCTCCAGGCAATCAACTGCTGAAATGTCAGTCTACCCATAGCAACACCCTCCACCTTCTCCATATCCCCTGGTCCACAGCCATTCACTTGCTCCCTCTTACAGACTCATATCCAATTCACCTTTCAGTCAGCAAACCCCTACTTCCCGACATGACTTTCTTTCCAATAAGGCAGTTACCCCAAATACCATCTTTTGCTGCTATCTATGGATTCTTATCTACCTTGACCTGTTTCCCCTGACCGACCTCCCTCAATTTATAACTCTCCCGTCACCACTGCCTTCTCTTTACCCTAATGGGCAGCTGCCTAACGGATTCTTTACACATACTCCCATCAGTTTACAGGCACATCCATCTCCTTCACAAGGCGTGTGTATGGACAGAATCCTAGAGCCAGAGCCAGGCAGATCTATCTATTTCATCTGTTCAATTGCACTCATATTCATTCACCACCACCACTATACACCACTATCCGCTAACACCACACACACACACACACACACACACACACACATCCCCCTGAAAATATTTTGAACAAGACTAGCTAGTCCCCTCTGGTTACAATCTCTTTCATTCATTGCTTCCCACCTTCACACACACACACACATACACACACACACACACACACACACACACACCCGTCAGCCTACTCCACTTACCAGACACCCACCTACTGTATACCCCTCCCCTAAACAGACATTCACCCACTCACCATCTGTAGTCTCCCTTCTCCCCCACCTCCTCCCACCCTCTGCTCCCCCTCCTCAAGAAGTAGACCTGAACAGTGGGGAGGAAGGGACCCCAGCCAGATGCTCCAGTCCTCTGGGCTGCACTGACCTCAGCTCGCTTAGTCCGAAGAAACTATAACAAAGAAGAGAGATACCCCCCCTCCCCTCCTTAGCCAAGAAACCACTGCCCCCAAGCCCAGAAACATAGAGGAAAAAGAAACAGAGCTTGGAGGCTGCAGAGGTGGTGGGGTCTGCCTGGAGGCAGGGAGCCTTCGCCCCTGAGTGGGGGCCGGGGTTGGAGTAGGAGCCAGGGCAGGCTTGGGGGGCTTGCATTAGAGAAGACAAGCAAAGGAAGACGTCTGCCGGAGCTTCGGAGCTTTCGGGCTCGGACGCCGCCAGTCACCATGGGATGCTGCACCGGGCGCTGCACTCTCATCTTCCTCTGTACTCTGCAGCTGGTGAGTGAGCACCGACCAACTAAGCCACCTACTCCCAGTCTCTTGCCAGGACCTCCCTCGGGCACTACCACTTTGTCTGGAGATCCAGAAGCGCCTCGACCCCTCTAGTCCATCCCTTAGTCCCTCGAGTCCCTCTTAGGCTGCAGCGCCCTAGTCCCCCAACCAGCTCTCTTTGCGCTGTAACTCAGGACGTTGGGAATGAGCTTGCGAGCTAGTGTGTGGATTGAGTGATTGCTCTTTCTGCGGGCTCCCCGCCCCCACCAACTCCCCCACGGGTGGCTGAGCTGCCGGGAAGCCCGGGACTCGCCGCCCGTCACCCTCCGCTACAGTCTGTGTGCCAGGGCGCAACTTGCTTCTCCACTCCCACATCAGGCTCCCCCACCCCCTCCCCAAGGCATTTGGGAACCAGCACTCTCGCCTTCCCGGGCGGTCACTCAGCCCTGAGCTCCCCCAGTTGTTCTGGGGATGAAGCAAGCGGCGCTGTGGCTGGGCAAGTGCTTGCGCCCACCCCTCGCTTAGAGCCTGAAGACCGACACCTCCTCTGTAGTGATATGAAAGTTTAAGTGGTGTGTTGCGGGCTTTTCTTTTGAAAAGTAACAGTTTTGCATAGGTTGAATAGGGGGAGGGCAAAATGGTGTGCTATTGCCCCAGATTTCCCGAGAGAGAAACAACCTTTATATAACTAAATTGAAAAGGTGAGGTGATTCTTATCAGGCCTGGGTTAAAAGATAGTTGTTGAAGTCTTTCAAATCGCTGGTGGATTTTTCTGTGTGACTGTGTTAAGGAATCCTTCTCTTCTGTCTTGTTTTGGTTTGTTCAAATTCTCCTCTTACTCAGATTTACAGTTGTCCTTTAAAGAGAACAAAGTAGGCAGGGCAAGCTGTTAGGTATGATTTCTTTGATAAAGCAAGGCTAATGAATAGTTGAAAGATCTGAAACAAAACAAAACAAAAAAACATGCAATTCCATCTTAACAGCATAGTGTAAATTTTTCCATCCATCCACCCATCCATCCATTATCTGTCTATCTATCTATCTCTATCTATCTAATCTATCTCTGCTTATTTCCATATGTTCCTTTTTAGCACACAGTATATTGGGATCTAGAGTTTTTGCTGTTTTTTTTTTTTTTTCTTCTTCTTTTTAGTCACTTTCTTGAGCTCAAGGTTACTGACCCTTTCTGTCAGGCATTGCACTACATACTTCTTGTGGTGATGCATGAAAGGACACCCAGCATCGTCTACTATTTTTCTTCAGTGTTTTACCATGTGTAGCACCAACCACCCCCTAACACAAAACCAAACTCAATTGATATGCAATTATCATGAGTTGTAGTTTACTAATTTCTTTGACTAAAGTTTGCCTATTTTTCCCAACGAAAAAAATGTACTGAGCACTAATAACCCTTTGTATGACTCATTAACAAAGGGATAAAAATAATACTTTAAAAAAGTTACTCCTCAGTCCCAGGAGTGTTTTAAAAGGTTTTCACTTTTCTACTATTTCAGAGTGTTTTCTTTTCTCTCCTTCCCCACTGTTTTGGAGACACAGTCTTACTTTTTTGATGTGCTCTTCACTATGTATAAATAGTTCAAGGATGAACCTTTGTGTAAAGGGATTTGATAGTGTGGTTCATTTTTCTTAATCTTTGGCAAAGTACCTTCTGTTGCCTGACATATTTTAAATGGAACCTATTGTATATAATTATTTCACTGTGAGAAAATGTTTCACTCAAACATGAGTATTCTATCTTAACAGAGAAAAGAATGTTAGAAAGACAAAATTTACTTTTCTCAATTGAAGGAGGGTCTTACTTGGAAGGCAAATAATGTAGTCAACTCTTGATTATAGTCTTAATGGAGAAGAGCAGTGACATGGAAAATCCATAGCAGTTTAGGGTAAGAAAGTGGATTTTTAGTAGAATAGGAATTTACAGTTGGAGAGAGGGAACCTTAAAGATCATCAGGTCTAGTTCATTTTACAGATGAGGAAACTAAGGCAAACAGGTTTAAATAACTTGCCCAGATCCACAAAAGTAGTGTCTGAGCCCAAATTTGAAAGTGCATCTGCCCAGCTTGCATGCTTAGAGCTCTGTCCAGTATACCATCTAGCTGCTGGTCATATAACTAGCAAGTGATATAACCAGGTCTAGGGAAATAGAACTCGTGTCTTTTGGCCATGAGGTTTTTTTAGTTTTATATTACTGTGCTTTTTTTCAACTGCTGACTCTGGGATATACTGTGATTTGCTTTTTCTAATGCATCAGCTTTAGTTTCAGAAATATCCTTAAAAGAGAAAGATTAATATTAGCATTAATTTGAACTCTGTGAGTACAAGTTAATGGAAGGCATGGGAAGGTTGTATATAAGTGTTGAGTAGTGTTGAAGATAATCAAGCTCTAATGAAAAATTTGCTCAGGAAAATCTGCCTTCTGATTATTGAGCTAACTGTAATGACCCTTAGAAAGACATTAGAGGAGCAAGTCCTAAAAGTTAAAGAAAAATAAAGAAGTGTTATTACATCAAACCCTTCCCAATTGATGTCAACAATACTTCTGGGCTCCAATGGATCAGACTAGGTAGTCTTGGTCTCATGCACTTCATATTTCAACCTACATATAATTCTCAAAAGGTTACACTTCTTTGGATATCTTATGAGTATGAAGATATACATACTTGGTTGACTATGAGAATGATTACTTTGAAGAGAGGAAGAAAAATTGTGATTAATTTCAGTTATTCTCATTTCACCTAGTCTATTTAAAACTGCCACCAACTGTTTTACAACTTTTAGTCTTTTTAGATCAAACCATTTAACAACTTCCAAACGTGATTCTTTTTAATGTCTAAGTCTTCTTTTGGGGCATATTTTATAATGTCAGATTACTGTCAAATATAAGTAATCTAGAAATTTGTTTTTTAAAAATACAGAAATATAATGCTATCTCTGACACATAGCTGAAACTTAATATATTCTTGTTGAATGATATTTTTATGCAAGAAATAAAAAATGCTGTCCATATCACATATATTTTAAGTAAAAATCCACTAAGCAGATCCAGGTGTTCTGAGGTGTCTTGGTGGCAGTTTGTTGAATTTATGTTCATGTGAGTTGTCACCACAGGGGGGTTCTGAGGTCTTTGTCTAACATAGAAGAGGTCACAAGTATAAAATATGTCAGGCAGAACTTGGTGCTTAGACATTGTTATCAGTGAGGAAGATTTATTGAACTTCCATTTTTTGAGAAGTGAACATATTACTGAGGATGGGCAATGTTTAAGTTAAGAGGTGAAATCACAGAATACTTTAAGAAAATCAATTTGGAATGACAAACAAAAATGATTTATGTACACCAAATATCATTATACAAATAAAGAGATTATACTTTTATTTAACAAATAAAAACAAACCTCTCTAATCAGAAAGGGAGAGTGACACTTCCTCCCCTCCTCCTCAAAGAAGCCAAGTATTTTTATCTTTCTCTTTATGCTTCATGTGCAACAAATTTTAAGCAACCTTTCCTTTTGCATAATATTGGAATAACATGATAAGGATGTGCTTAGAGAGGTCTGGATGACTGTTACTACAAGAAAAATTTTTAGCCTGAGCCCTATGGAGTGTACTGCTCACCTCCCCTTGGATGTTTGCCAGCACATGAAACAGTAAGAAAGCTTTGTGTTCCACACAGAACATTTCTTTTACTATGGAGATTTACTGATATTTTTCATTTGAAAGCATTTGTGTTTTCAATGGATCTTGTTTCTCCTCTTTTATATGAAGTAATCTGCACACCAGATAGAGTACTGAGTTTAACAGTCAGGAAGACCTAAATTTGAATCCTAAGAACCCTGGATTTAAATTCTACTCTGACATGATTTGTGAAACTTTGGACAATTCTTTTAATGTCCTCAAGCTTTAATTTCCTTAACTGTTAAATAAGGAAATTAGTATGGCTTCCAAGGTACCTTCCAGTTCTAGATTTGTTACTTCTGTGATTCCTTGTTCCTGCAGTATGATCTTGGGGAAGTCACTTTGCTTCCACGGGTTTCAGAGGATTGGACTAGATAATGCTTGCAGTCCCTTTTAGCTCTAAATATTTATGGGTGTTCTAGCTGGGTGACTTCCAAAAAGTCATTTCACTATTATGAGTTTTACTTACTCTATTTATAAAATAGGGATAATAATAGTATCTATGCCATAGGGTTGTTGTGAGGATTCCATTGAGATAATATATAAAAATATTTTGTAGACTTTAAGGTGACATATATGTGCTATCTATTTAATTCTTTTACTTTTCTTATATGCAAACCCTAGGAATTATTTTAAAGACATTAAACAAGTTTATGGCTCTGGTAATTATAAGCATAATAAAATGTAATACTTCCAAGCATACTTGATGTCAAAATACTTTCCTAAGCTGGTTTAATCATGTTTCCAGATATGCCAAACTCTTGTTTTGCTTCTTTCTTGATATGTTAAATGTGGACTTTGCCTATAGAATATTGAATTCTGATGGAGTTTTGTTTGTCCCATGGTACTTATATTCTATCTTTCATGATAGTGATTTATATGCCTATTTATTTCCTTTACTAGATGGTGAGTTCCCAGAAGTCAGGAACTATATCTTAGACATCTTTGTATCTCAGTCCTTACCAGAGAGCCTTCCTTTCATATAGCTCAATAAATTTTTTTTATTGATTGAATAAATATTACTTTAGAAAAATATTATAATATAAAATAAGCCTCAAGAAAAGCTTCCTTTTGTGATTGTACTAAAAAAAGATTTGTTCTATAATGTTGATATCAATATTATCATTAAGATATATGCAAATTATAAAAGACATAACTTGATGAGTTTATAACTCTCTAAATTCTCAACCATTAAAAGTGGCAGGGGTTGTATTTTCAATATTTAATAATTATAATAATAGCAATAATCATGACACTAATATAATGCTTTAAGGTTTGTAAATTGCTTTACAAATATTATATCATTTTATCTTCACAACAACCTGAGATGTAGGTATTGTTGCTATCCACATTTTATAGAAGAAGAAATTGAAGAAAATTGTGGTTAAAGGGCTTGTCTGTGATCACAAAGCTAATAAGTGTTTGAGGCTTGATTTGGATTCTGAGTTTCCTAACTTCAACTATCTATCCACTGTGCCACAGCTAAAGGAAAAACTTTTCCATGAATGTGTTAATTAATAAACACATTTTATTAATCATTTCAATACCTGTTAAGCAGTCATTTCAATTAATTTAACATAAAGTTGATAAATTTGAATGAAACAAAATTGAAACTTCAATTAATTAGAATCTTATGCTGTAAGTGATCTTTATAGGCAACAAGAAAATTATAGGAAATAATCTGATACTAGCTATTTTTAGGAAAAAATGCAACTTCTATAATGTTCTGGTGTCAGCAGATATTCAAATCATTTTCTAAAACCTTTAAAATCTATGATATAACAATAGATATTATGAGGAAAATCAGAAGTGGTCTGATAGAGTGACCTTGGAATTGGATTCAGTAGATTTGACTTCAAGTCTTGGCTTCTATATACTTACCATCTGTGATCCTGACATGGGTAAATCCATCTCTCTTAACCTCATTTTCTTTTCCTTTAAATGGGGACAAAAAGCATCTGTATTATGTACTTTACTGATTTATCATGAGAAAAATAATCAGCAGATCTTAAAGTGCCATTTAAGTATGAATAATTATTAATAATGTTGAAAGCAATATGGAACCATTAATTGGCAAGGAAAGGTTTAATTTTGTTGATTGTATCCCTTCTTAGGAGTATACCACCATACCTTAGATGGTATGGTGGATAGAATCGGAAATCATAAAGCCTCATCTTGGTTCAAATCTGACCTTAGACATTTACTAGTTGTGTGACCTTGGTAAGTCACTTAACCCTATTTGTCTTAGTTCCTCATTTGTAAAATGAACTGGAGAAGAAAATGGCAAACCATTCCAATATCTTTGACAGTATCATTGTGATCCTACTATGCAGTTAAAATGAGTCAGATATGACTGAACAATTTTTTACTTAGGGAGAGCGACTGGTTGGGGTAATAGAGATAGAAGGTTGGTCTCAGGTTAGAAGGAAGTTGTTAAATACTCATCTCTGAACACATACTAATTGTATAAGGTACATATTTTAATATCCTAGTGGCCCATGCAAATCTTTAAAATTATAATTATGAAATAGTTATGGATATGTATCTATCCACTGTGCTATCATCGATGCACTGTGGATAGCTATCAGTAGCTATCCACATTGATAACTTTCTAGTGTTGGATAAAACCCAAACCAGAACTAAACCATGCATATGAACATTTGTTTAGGATTGAAAAGCAAACTAATACTTTTCAGAAATATATCATTGGTATCAGTTGAAAAAAACTGAGTCATGGATTGATATCCCCAGGTTGAGAAATAAAGCTTATTCAGTCAAGCTAGAATACTACAGATAGCGAATAGCAATGATCTTGCTCAAGGTTTTGGAAAAGAGATTTGTTTGTCCTTATGGCAAAAGAAAAGCAGTTCTACGTTCATTCTCTTAACCCTTCTCTTCCTTCTCTTCCTCCTCCTTCTCATCATCATCATTCTCTTTGTCATCATCATCACCATCATTATCACTAACTTTTACAAAATATTGTCTCAGTTCTGTTCACAACAACCTAAGAGATAGGTGCTTCTCTTATTTTCATTGTATTGATGAGGAAGTCAAGGCAAAGAAAATTAAATAACTTACCTGGAGTAACAGAGCTGGTAAATTTCTAAGACTAGAAATTATAGATATTATAGGATATTATAGGATATTTGAATCCAGGTCTTGACTCCAGGATTAGGTTCTCTCTAGTCTGCTACTTAACTGACTCCATGTAGACATACAATGCAAAAAAAAAAAAAAATTGGGACTATAGCGATGAGAGAGGGAAGAAAGAACTTCAATATGACAAAATGGCTAGATGTTAGTTATTATTTTCTTCTATTATTGTGTACATGCCTCAATTACTAGTAATCCTTTCTATCTTATTCATACTATTAAGTATATAGTTGAATAATATTCTTCCTGGGGCAAGTTCTCCTAGTTCCTGAGATGTTAGGATGGCTGAATCTAGATGAAACTGTGTGCATCCTTCCAGGTTTCAGTGGTAAGGGAAGAGATTAGCTGTGGGTCACTAATCTACAGTTGCTCTATTCATTAATGCAACATTAAAGAAAGAGAGCAGGGCAGCTAGATGACATGGTGGATAGAGCACCAGTCCTGGAGTCAGGAGGACTTGAATTAAAATATGGCCTCCAACACTTAACAATTACTAGCTGTGTGACTCTGAGCAAGTCATTTAACTCCAATTGCCTCACAAAATCAACAAAAAGTGTGTGGTACCCACACTCTGTGACCACTCTGAACCAGTGTCCCAGGGTAGACAAAAGAGTGGGAGTCTAAGATGTCAGCCGTGTGTATCAGAGATCAGAGGAGACAAGCAAAATATCAGATCAACAAAAAAGGGAGAATTAATAAAATATATTATTAAGATATATCATCATATTCTTACATATAAGGCTATAAGAATAGGATATATGAAACAAAGAGGAATCTGGCGAAGCCAGGTGAAATATCCAAAACAAATTACAAACTGATTACTGTATGGGAGTGAATCATTTTTGGAGTCAGAATATCCTACACAGCTCTAACCCCTGGGCGACGCCTGTCCTAGAAGCCTGACATGTTTGGCTTATAAAATTCTTTATAACCTGACCTCTTCCCACTATTCCAGTCTTTTTACCCCCTCCTCACACCTTTTTTCCTCTTCTACCACGTACTCTGCAATTCAAAAACACAGACCTCCTTATTGTTATTTACACAACACAGAAACTCCATTTTCCAACTCCTAGTGCTTTCTTTAGCTGTCTCCCATGCCTGGAACTCTCTCCCTCTTCAATTTTGTTTTCTGGTTTTCCTCATTTCTTTTAAGTCTTAGCTCAAATTGTACCTTTTGCAAAAAACTTTTCCCGAATCTCCTTAATCTTCATGCCTTCCTTTTCAGATTACTCCTACTTTATCCTTGATATATTTTGTTTGTGTGGTGTTCTTTCCATGTTGCATTCCCTGGTCAACTATAAGATCTTTAAGAGCAAGGGCTGTTTTTTTTTTGTTTTTGTTTTTTACCTTTATACCCCTTAAGTCTTACCTGTTAGCATAGCATAGTGACTGGAACATAGTATATATCTAAAATATTTGTTGACTGGACTTGTATTATAGGTTATGAAGGAGATCGAGAGATATTTTTAAATTTTATTCCTAATTTGAATCTATGATTTATTCAAGTACACAAAAAACCACCCCAAAATTCACTTACTCAGAAAACCTCATTTCTTGAGCATTTAAGTTCATTTGGATTTTTCCTCTGTATTTATTTCTATTTACTTAGAAATAGAAATATTTATATTAATATAGAAATAACAAGTCTTAATAATATTGTACTCTGCATGATGTGGTGTTAGTAACTATGGCACTGTATTCTGTTATTATAAAAGTTGATGTTGTTCTTGAGTCATTTGGGGGTATAATATGCTTTTGATATGTAAATGAAATGCTTGTTATTCTTAATGGAGAATTACATCTGTATAGTGAGTAGGAAAAATATTCAAGATTTGTAGACTTTGCTCCTCAAACATTCTTCTTAAATTCTTAATTCTGAAAACTTCAAAAATTAAAGGAAATTAACATTGCTGAAACAGAGCTTCTGAACATCTTACAATACAGGTTACAAAATGGAACTTAAGGATTTTA
The DNA here is from genome assembly GCF_016432865.1 of Antechinus flavipes. Classification (NCBI taxonomy): domain Eukaryota; kingdom Metazoa; phylum Chordata; class Mammalia; order Dasyuromorphia; family Dasyuridae; genus Antechinus; species Antechinus flavipes. Next base: position 461,248,750 of record NC_067398.1, on the reverse strand, counting down.
AGATCATATATAAAAACTAATTTCTCAAGTGAGAGTATTGTTAAATATTTGTTGGCAGATATTATTTGAAAATAATCTGAAAAATTTTTTGCGGGGGGCGGGGGATGTCATTATAAACAGTTTGGATTTGGCTGGAATGGATCAAATATGGTAAGCAGGATATGACTACAATCCTGGTTGCTGTTCTGAAACATGGTTAGAGGAGGCAGAAAACATTGGTGGTGATCAGTAAGGACAAGAGGGCCATATAGTTGTGGGAAAAGACTAGTATTGGGGATATCCAGAGTCTGTTTATCAAGACAGGAAAAGTTAAAAGTCTCAAATTCACTGAATCAGAGAAGCTTTAAGTAGTCAGTTTAGGACCCACTGTAACTCTATACGGTAAAGTGAAGTTGCAGTGGCAGTTTCTGAGAGTATATGGAGACCCAGACCCCAAGACCTGCTTATTTCAATTTGCTCTCAATTATGCTATTACCACCTATTGGATTATCACTTTGTTGAGAAGAGGAACTGTCCTATTTTTCATTTTTGTATCCCAACTGTTTTTATAGGAAACTTCCAGGTGGGGAAACTCCCTCTACAAATGTAGATCAGCAACTTCTCTTCAAATTGTAGGTTAAATTACTTGCCATGGATTTAATTTCTATCCCTATCCTCAGTTCTTAGCATAGTGTCAGAAACAAACTAAGCAAATAAGTGTTTTTTTTTTTTCATTTCTTGCTTTTATCACATATATTTCTTATGAAGCCTGAGAATCATCCTCATCTCTCATGAAGAACTTTGAATTCTTATACTTTGGACCTAATATAATGATAGATGTATAACAGATCCTTTAAAAAGTATTTGGCAATTAATTGATGGCATTAAAGAGAAATAAATTCTAATGAGCCTTCATGGTGATGCTGAAATCATGCTTCTTTGATTTGGTTCATGCGTCATTGTTTGTATCTTCATAAAATTGTTCAGTCTTTCTCTAGACAAAGGAGATTCAGTAGAGTAAAGCCAGAATAGTAGAAAATGCTTTTTGAGTAGCTCACTTATACTTGTATTATCAGTATTTAGACAAGTATCTAGTATGTAGTCTGTGTTTATTTAAAAAAAATTAACTAAAACTTTTTATTTTCAAAACATATGCATGATAACTTTTCAATATTGATCCTTGCAAAATCTTGTGTTTCAAATTTTCCCTTCCTTCCCCCCCCCCATTTCCTCTAGATGGTAAATAATCCATTATATGTGAAATATGGTAAAATATATGTTAAATCCAATATATGTATACATATTTATAAAATTATCTTGCTGCACAAGAAAAAATCAGATCAAAAAGGAAAAAATGAAAAAGAAAACAAAATGTAAACAAATAACAAAAAAGAGTGAAATTGTATGTTATGGCTCACACTCAGTTCCCACAGTCCTTTCTCTGGATGTAAATGCCTTCCTTCATTACAAGATCATTGGAAATGGCCTCAGTTATCTCATGGTTAGAAAAAGTCACGTCCATCAGAATTGATCATCATATAATATTGTTGTTGCTATATATAATGCTAACTTAGCATCAGTTCCTGTAATTCTCTCCAGGCCTTTCTGAAATCATCCTTTTGATTGTTTTTTATAGAACAATAACATTTCTTTTTTAAAAATTTTTTAATAACTTTTTATTGATAGAACGCATGCCAGGGTAATTTTTTACAGCATTATCCCTTGCATTCACTTCTGTTCCGATTTTTCCCCTCCCTCCCTCCACCCCTTCCCCCAGATGGCAAGAGTCCTTTACATGTTGAATGGGTTGCAATATATCCTAGATACAATATATGTGTGCAGAACCGAACAGTTTTCTTGTTGCACAGGGAGAATTGAATTCAGAAGATATAAATAACCCGGGAAGAAAAACAAAAATGCAAGCAGTTTATATTTATTTCCCAGTGTTCTTTCTCTGGGTGTAGCTGCTTCTGTCCATCTTTGATCAATTAAGGCTCTCTTTATCGAAGAGGTCCACTTCCATCAGAATACATCCTCAAACAGTATCGTTGTTGAGGTATATAATGATCTCCTGGTTCTGCTCATTTCACTCAGCGTCAGTTCATGTAAGTCTCGCCAGTCCTCTCTGTATTCATCCTGCTGGTCATTCCTTACAGAACAATAATATTCCATAACATTCATATACCACAATTTACTCAACTATTCTCCAATTGATGGACATCCTTTCATCTTCCAGTTTCTAGCCACTATAAACAGGGCTGCCACAAACATTTTGGCACATACAGGTCCCTTTCCTTTCTTTAGTATCTCTTTGGGGTATAAGTCCAGTAGAAACACTGCTGGATCAAAGGGTATGCACAGTTTGATAATTTTTTGAACATAGTTCCAAATTGCTCTCCAGAATGGCTGGAATTTAGTCTATTTAATGTTTAATAAATTGTTTGTTGCTTGATTGAATACTAAATAATATAATGTTCCTTCAAGTTATGATTCTACTGCTTTAGTCAAGGGTATCTTATGGGGGGTAATGGAATAAACATTTATTAATTAAATTAATTATTAAATTTAAGAATAGACACTTATTGCTTATTATGTGCCAGGCATTATGTTAAGTGCTTCACAAATATCTAATATTATTTCATTTGATTCTCACAACAATCTTGCAAGTAGGTACTATCAGTATCTCCATTATATAGTAAAAGAAACTGTGGCACATGCCTAGGGGCACACAGGTAGCCAACATCTGAAATTGGGTTTGAATTCTTATCCCATACCTACTGTGTGCACCATCTAACTGAATATGGAACTTGCAATGCTCAGCAAAGATTTCATCCATCTGGATTTCCACTTGAGTGACTTTGAAGTCAATTGGTGAAGTAGAAAAATTGATGAGTCCATCATAATAGCATTATTGTAGGTTTTAAATTTTATAACTAAAATTCTGAGCTTCTGATACTGTGTGACTACAGTGTGACTACAATCTCTCATGGTCTCAGTTTCTTCATCTGTAAAACAGACAAAACTGAACACTTTTTTTCCATCTACTTTTATTTTTCTATGTTCTTATATGTGGATATTTTGTCTGCCAAGAGAATGTAATTTGGATGAATTTGGTTGTCCTAGTGTAGCATTCAATAGGTACATAATAAACGATTTTTGATTACATAATCAACTTGTAATCCTAAAAGGTCTCTATAAATGTTAGCTAGTTATAATTTTTTCTTTGCCAATAGAATACCTATCTTGTTAAGCTTTGGGTTCTGAGTATGGTTGAAATAAGTGAACCTTGTTGTAATGAGAGTAATCATGATAGTAAGAATTTTAGAAATTGTGCCATAGGGTCATAGATTTGGATCATTTTATGAACGAAGGAACAGGCCCACAATGGATAGGAAACTTACCAAAAATCCCACAGTTAGTGATCTATTTGCACAAGTGGGATCTGAACACAAGTCACTTGACTTCAAATGAAGCATTTAGAAGAGGGGAAAGCGTTATCTCACTCAAGAGTACAGAAATAGGAACAATAAATGGAAGTGACAAAAGGAGGAGGAATTTTGGTTCAATATAAAAAATTATAATAGCGCTTATTCAATTGGCTGCTCCAAGGGGGAATAGAATGACTACACATGTCTTGGATGCTCTAAAGTGTATTCCTACATTAGAAGGCAGATTATTCTAGATGACTTTGGAGTCCTTTCCAACTCTAAGTATCCATGGGTTTGAAGAGAGGAAAGTATTATATATATATATATTTCAATAGTATTTCATTTTTCCAATTACATGAAAAGAGTTTTCAACATTCACTTTTGTAAGATATTGGGAACTAGTATTTATTAAACACTTATTATGTTCCTGGAACTCTGCTAAGTAATTTAATAATAATAATAGTTAATTTTTATAAAGTACTTTGTTTCAGGAACTGTGCTAATTACTTTACAATTATTATTTAATTTGATCCTCATGCCAATTCTCGGAGATAGATGCTATTATTATCTTCATTTTACATATGAGGAAACTGAAGTAGGCAGAGGCAAAGTGACTTGCTTAGGGACACACAGCCAGTAAATGTCTGAAGATGGATTTAAATTCTGGTCTTCCTCATTCCAGGCACAATACTTTTATCCACTGTTGCTTTTAGCTAAAAAATATACTAACAAATAAAAATATATTATGTGTAATGTGCCTTTAAAAGCACTTTAGAACCATTAGCTATTATTATTGAAATAATAACAATAATTTATGCCTTCTGTTCAATTCTTTCATCTATAGTCAAGCTTTTATTAAGTGCTTACTAATTTCTAAGCACTAGACTAAGCACTAGGGATAAAAAGAAATTCAAAAACACATTCCCTGCTTTGAGGAAGCTGACATTGTAATAGGAGAGACAACATACAAAAAATTATGTATGTACAAAATGTGTTCAGTGTAAATGGAAGGTAATTTCAGAGGGAAGGCAATGAGGTGGAAAGAATGAAGGAGGAGGGGATAGCAAGGAACAACTTATAGAGAAGGTAGCTTCAGATTTGATCGGAATCTTGAAGGAATCCAAGAAAGCCAATGGGTAAAAGTGAAGAGAGAAAACATTCTGGAAATGGGGTTCAGCCAATTTAAAGGCAAAGAGTAGGGAGCTCGAGTGTCATTTGGGAAAAATAGGTTGGCTAGTGTCATTGAATCATAGAGTATGTGGATGGGAATAAAACAAAATGTCAGAAGACTAGGAACATAGGAAGAGAACAGGTAGAAGAGCTTTAAATGACAAAGTACTTTATATTTGATCCCAAGGGTAATAGGAAATTGTTGGATTTTATTGAGAGAGTAACATAGTTAAATCTATAGTTTAAGAAAATCACTTTAGTTTCTGAGGGAGCATCTAGCTGATAATGATAGAAAGGAAGACAGGACAATTTGGGAGGCTAGGAAAGATCAAGACTTCTCTATTGTGGTTTAAAAAATACTAGACCTGGAGTCAGAGAACATGCATTGGAATAAGAGCTTTGCTACTGCTAATTATACTTTAAGTAAGTCATATCATATCTGTACCTTAATTTCCACACCTATAAAGTAGATTAGAGTAGATTATCCCCCAATTTTTTTAATCTCTAAGTCCCATGATTTCCAACTTCTGCTTGGGCTGTAGCATGTGTATATTTCATTAGCTCTCTAAAACTATTTTTGTTATTTTCTTCTCTAAGTTAGATCCCTTTTCAATACTCTCAGGTCTTATAAATGGGATCTTTTGTCAAACATCAGAAACTTTGGAGTCATCTTGACTCATCTTTCTCCTTTTCCAATATCTAGTTAAAGCTATCACTTTCTGTCCACTTTTCCTTTGAAATGTCTCCTGTACTTATCTCTCTCTTTTTTAAATGCATTCACATTGTCTCATATTTAGATAGTTGCCAGTCTTCCAGTTATAAGCTACTGATTACTAGGAATGTACCTCCTATTTGAATTCTTTGAGTAAAAGTTCTTCCTTCTCTTTCTCCTCTTTCTCCTCCTTGAATCCATCCTGAATTGTTTATTGAATTTTTAAAAATACTGCTTTGATCAGTTCAATTAAACAAATGTTTATGTATAAGGCACTGTAAATAAAAATACAAAACCAAACTCTTCTCAGCCCATAAGGAGCTAACATTCCCATGGAGACATTTTTACTCAGATTAGTAGAGTACAAAGAAAACTAAAAGAGGAGAAAGAACAGTAACAACTGGGGAATCAGGAAAGGCTTCACAGAGAGGGTGGTACCTCAATGAGGCAGGGAAGGAAGGCAAGGATTTTTTTTTTTGTAATATATTTTATTTTATTTTATAATAACTTTACATTGAGAGAATCCATGCCAGGGTAATTTTTTTACAACATTATCCCTTGCACTCACTTCTGTTCCTATTTTTCCCCTCCCCTAGATGGCAAGCAGTCCTATATATGTTAGATATGTTGCAGTATATCCTAGATACAATATATGTTTGCAGAACCGAACAGTTGTCTTGTTGTACAGGGAGAATTGGATTCAGAAGGTATAAATAACCTGGGAAGAAAAACAAAAATGCAAATCGTTCACATTCATTTCCCAGTGTTCTTTCTTTGGATGTAGCTGCTTCTGTCCGTCATTTATCAATTGAAACTGAGTTAGGTCTCTTTGTCAAAGAAATCCACTTCCATCAGAATACATCCTCATACAATATCGTTGTCGAAGTGTATAATGATCTCCTGATTCTGTTCATTTCACTTAGCATCAGTTCATGTAAGTCTCACCAGTCCTCTCTGTATTCATCCTGCTGGTCATTTCTTACAGAACAATAATATTCCATAACATTCATATACCACAATTTACCCAGCCATTCTCCAATTGATGGGCATCCATTCAATTTCCAGTTTCTAGCTACTACAAACAGGGCTGCCACAAACATTTGGCACATACAGGCCCCTTTCTCTTCTTTAGTATCTCTTTGGGATATAAGCCCAGTAGGAACACTGCTGGATCAAAGGGTATGCACAGTTTGATAACTTTTGGGGCATAATTCCAGATTGCTCTCCAGAATGGTTGGATTCGTTCACAACTCCACCAACAATGCATCAGTGTCCCAGTTTTCCCGCATCCCCTCCAACATTCATCATTATTTTTTCCTGTCATCTTAGCCAATCTGACAGGTGTGTAGTGGTATCTCAGAGTTGTCTTAATTTGCATTTCTCTGATCAGTAGTGATTTGGAACACTCTTTCATGTGAGTGGTAATAGTTTCAATTTCATCATCTGAGAATTGTCTGTTCATATCCTTTGACCATTTATCAATTGGAGAATGGCTTGATTTCTTACAAATTTGAGTCAATTCTCTATATATTTTGGAAATGAGGCCTTTATCAGAACCTTTAACTGTGAAGATGTTTTCCCAGTTTGTTGCTTCCCTTCTAATCTTGTTTGCATTCGTTTTGTTTGTACAAAGGCTTTTTAATTTGATATAATCAAAATTTTCTATTTTGTGATCAGTAATGGTCTCTAGTTCATTTTTGGTCACAAATTTCTTTCTCCTCCACAAGTCTGAGAGGTAAACTATCCTATGTTCCTCTAATTTATTTATAATCTCATTCTTTATGCCTAGGTCATGGACCCAGGAAGGCAAGGATTATAGAAAGCAAAGATGAAGGAGTTCATGTTATGAATTAGAATAGCCTGTGGAAATACATGGAAGTATGTGATGAATTGTTTGACCAAGGGAATAACTAACTAGTAGGTCAACTTGATTACATATAAGGGATTATCAATCAATCAGCAAATACTTTTGAAGTACTATGCCCTGGGAATACAAGGACACAAACTGAAGAGTCCTTGCTCTCAATAAGGTTATATTATAATATATCAGGGAGATAATATATGAATACATACATAGGAAGAACATAAATGTGAAAAATGGTTGTTTATGAAAGGGAAGTACTAGAAGTTGGAGGGGGCCTCAGAAAAGTTTTCTTGTAGGATAGAGGTTTCTAACATTTTGTGTCTCATGAACCACTTGTCAGTCGGAATAAACTCTTCTCAAAGTAATGTTTTAAAACAGATGTACGAGTCAATTATATTGAAATAAAGTTGTCAAAAATTTTTATGAAGTTTATATAACACAAATTATAAACCTCTCTTAAATGGAAGGTGATGCTTGGGGTGAAAAAAGTCAGGTATTCTATGAGTTGAGGTGAGGTGTGAGCATACTACAGGTAGAGTATGACTAGAGGAAAGATTAGAGAGGGGATGACATTTATGATGCATACCAAGACAGACATTATAGTTGGACTGGAGAATGAAAGAAGGAAACCAATATATAATGCAGCTTAAAAGATAGGTGGAGCCTGGGGGCTTTTAAAATCAGACAAAGGTATTTATATTTTATCCTTAAGGCAATAGGAACTGCTAAAGGTTGAAGAGGAAAGTGACATGTATAAGATTAGAAAGGTAAAGAAAAATAGAATTGTATATTAAAGTTGGAAAGGACACAAAACATCATCTAGCCTAACGTCTCATTTTACAGAAGAAAAAACTGAAGACTATGTGTCAGTGACAAGTAGACACAGTGGTTAAGAGTACTGGACTTGGAGTCAGAAAGACTTAAATTCACATTTTCCTTCACACACTTATATTTAACCAGTTACCCTATTTGTAAAGTATTTAGATTTTTTTAGACTAGGTAAACGAGGAGATTCTATGTCTCAATTGCGACTTAGCCTTAATCACTGAATGGCTGAAGCCTGAGTCAGTTGAGACCTGTTGAAGACCATAGCTTAAAAAGATCCGGGACTCCCATTTCATCCAGGACCATCTCCAGTCATCTTGATCTGCATCTGGCCACTGCACCCAGATGACTCTGGAAGGGTAAGTGAGGCAGGTGACCTTGTACAGCCTTCCATCACTTAAATCCAATTCACTTGTATGTCATAGCATTATCTGATGTCAAGGTCCTCTTTGAGAATGAAGGACAAACAACAATAATAAAATGGATACTAATGGTATCTAGGTTGTTGGGAAGCTTGAATGAGATAAATTCAATGTGAATTCCTTTGCAAACCTTACAATACTATAGAAATGCAAGCTAGGCAATACTTGTACCCAGCTTCTCTGATTCCCAAACTAGTCATATTTAGGGTTCTTTTTTGGGGGGTAGGATAGGTTGTTTTGCAACAGTTGCTATTCATTTATTCATTATCCATGCACTTAAATATATTTGCATTAGTTTTTTAAAAGACAACTAATGCCCTTTGGTCTTTGTTTTGGCTCTCATTGCCTACAAGTGAAATTGTTGTTTTGGCCAGACATTCTACCTTCCTGGATTTTTTTTTGAACTTGGTGAAAAAGACTTTTCTTGTCTCATTTCTTGGCTACCCTTAATCATTGATTGGATAATATCTCAGTCAAATGAAATCTATAAAGACCTTAGCTTTAAAAGGCAACGTTTCCCACTGCATCCAGGGCCATATCCAGTTATTCTGATCTCTATCTGGCCACTGGACTGAGATGGCTCCAGAGGAGAAAGTGAGATTGGTGACTTTGCATAGCTGTCCCTCACTGAAATCCAATTCCCGTACATGTCATGATATCATCTCTCTGAAGTTATGGTCATCTTTGAGAACAAAGCACAACAAAAACATTTATATTATGAACTTAAACATCAAAAAATTATTTTAAAAATGCAAACAAACAGAAAAGGAGGATTGTAGACAAAACCAGAATTTCTGTTATAATTATCTTGCCTTTTGGTAAAGTATATATTACATTTTATACAATAATGCCAATACTGCTCTGCTTGTTTGTGTCTGCTGAATTTCTTTCTTTCATGTGTGTTTTACAAAAGTTTCATTGATACTTTTTTTCTTCACTTTATTTTTCTCATCACTATATTGTCCACTCCCTGTCCCCATCTCCTTCTTTACCAAATAAAAATATTCGTTCAAGAAAAACAAGAAAACATATATTTGTTCTTCTTTTGTCCATCACCTTTTATTAAAAGCTGGGAGATATGATTCATCATTAGTTTTTTTGGAGTAATGATTATTTATTGCATTGATCAAAGTAATTGTTGTTCACAGATACTTTCCTTTATATTATTTAGTCATTGTATGCAGATCTTCATGCATTGAGAAAGAAATACAGTCATTAGACTAAAAGATGGCATTTCAAAATTGATTAACAATCAACATGCCAAGTAAATGGTAATAAAAAGAAATTAGATATACCATACAATGTCTTAATTTGAATTTTTCATCTCTCATTTTATTCTGGTTGTGGTTACTTAAATTCTTTGTCAGTTCATAATGTTCTATTCAAATTTTCCTCCTTTTCAATATTTTAGGGGAAAATAATATTTTATTACATTCATATATCATGATTTGTTTAGCATTCCCAATTGGTAAGTATGTCCTTGTTTACAATTATTTATTACAAAAGTGTAGCTATAAATATTTTTTATACATGTGGATACTTTCTTTTAATATATAAACACTCAAAAGAGACACAAGCTTGGTCATGGGTGTTTTGGTCCTCTTCCCTTCTTTTAAAGGATAACTCGAATTTACTTTCCAGAATGATTAGACCAATTCAAAACTTCAATTAGTCTATTTGTCTTTTTATAAAAATCACATTCTCTTATTATTAAAACAAAGTAAAATATTATATAACAATATTTATTCTGAAGTGTCAAGAAGAGGTTGAATTTTCTGAAAAGTGGAACATTTGAAATGTATATCATGTTGTAGAAATGTACAAGAAGAATGTAAACTGTAAGATGCTACAAATTTCACCTATTCTATGTCAATTTGTTGACATAATTATATTGTTGACATAATCATTTGAAATTTTTAATTTCTGTTTTGTAAGGGAAATTAATTAAAATTTTCATTAGATTTGAGGTGAAGTTCATATCTCAGATGGGAAGGCATAAAAAAATAATACAAATGTTTCTATACTTTTACAATATAATTCTGATGTCATTTTACCACTTAATCATGAATTAATTTCTTATATAAAATTGTTAAAGTAATTTGTGTACATTTGGGGAGATAAAGCAGCTAGATGGTAAGAAAACAGGATGTTTTTTCATATTATGAATGAAGAGGCTGATGAATATTTTGGTAATGTTAAGAGATTAATCATTCTTTTGATGTGCTAAAGATTTATGTTTATAATCTCCATTAACACTAATTAGTGTAATATATGTAAATCTTCATGCATTGGGAAAAAATGTGGGCATCAGACTAAAAGATAACATTTCAAAATTGATTAGCAATCAACATGCCAATTAAATGGTATAGAAAACAAATGACACATAGTGTACAATGTCTTAATTTGAATTTTCATCTTCCATATTTTGCACAATATAGTAAAATGAAATTATAGCTAGTTGCTAATTACCCTTATGAAAAATTTTGATCTTAGGCCAGTGCTGTTGAATGCATATGTTATAGTGGATATAATAATAAATGTTTAGCTAATGGCACTGAGGCTTGCTAGATTTGATAAATTAAAGAAAGTAAAATCCTTGAACTGATAAATTGCTGCACCATTTGATGTTGGTGAAAGAATCACCAGTTCATTGATTTGGAGATGAAGCATCTGTCCATGGGTAAAGGAAGATGAAGGGAAAGGGGTATGAAAGGCCATGGTTAATGGTACTGACAAATGCATTGATTGCAGGATTTGGATGGACTGTTGTTCACAGGAGCAGGTGCAAGGATAAGAATGGTCATGCTGGTTCAGTGTCAGGGAGTTTTTCTGTATTTGGAGACTGCTTTAAAAAAGTAGTCTTTTTGATTGATTTCCTACCTGAATCAAATGTTTGAAACTTACTCATATAACTGAACATATGTCTTCTCTTTTCACATCTCCTTTTAATGCTCAGATCATTATGAATGTTTTCTTATAGACACATAAAACTTTGATTATGAGGCAATGGTACAGAGTTGAACTATCACATGGGGAGAAATGTGAATAAAGTTGCTAAACTGGATGATGATTCATAGAATTTCTGATGACATCATTTGCTAATTATCTTTAGGAACTAGGGAGATGCATTTAGCGAGATCTAAATGTAGTAAAACAATTTGGAATGCTAGAAGGTTGAATTTATAAAGATTTTCAGGGTGAAATTAGGAAATTACCCATCACCTAGAGGATAGATAATGTGATACTTCGGTATTTTGAGCAAAGGATTTATTATTATATGAGGAAATATTAATTTTCTCTTATAAGATTATTTTAATAATTTGTAGTTTTAAAAATGCTTAATGATAGAGTATTCAAATAATTGAACACCTCCATCTTCAGAGAGGACTGTGGTTAACCCACCTAATAATAATGATAGCAAACATTTATATAGCTTTTGAAGGCAGGATTGCTTTTCTTTTTGGTTGTATTTGTATCTCTAGTGTTTAGCACAGTGCCAGGCACATAGTGCTTAATAAAGATTCCTTTCTTTGCCTGACTTTGTTTATCTCATTTGATTCTTAAAAATCCTATTGGTATAGGATATTATTTACTCTTTTTTTAATATATGAAAAAGAAGGCTGAGAGACAGTCAGTGCCTTTCCCAGAGTCACACATCTTAGCAGTGCCAGATGAGGATTTGAAGCTAGATATTCTTGATTCTATCTATCCTGTATGCCAGTTAGCTGCCTCATCTAAGCAAATGACTGTCTTATTTGATTCTTATATATTTCTGGGAAGATTTCATAATACCTTGCAATAATAGTCTGCTTTTAACTTTTTATCCCACCTGCTATCAGAAGATTCTTCCTTATTCATCTTTTATCTTTCACTGAAATGGAGATAAGCAATTATGTATCTTCATATTAGTTAGGGTAGTCTTCTTTTCCATGGAAGTTGCTATAATAATATACATAATATATATAATAAAATAATAATAACCCACAATTATATAATGTTTCAAATTTTATAAAATGGTTTCTTTATAAAATTCCCTGTCAGGAATAAAGTATATTTTATTTTAACTTTCATCCTTAATTTTGTTATCTTCTTTCTTCTTTTTAATCAGTTTGGTAAAAGATTTATTGCTTTTCTTAATGATTTCAAAGAAAAAGCTCATACTTTTGTTTAATCAGTTCCACAGTCTTTTATCTTCCAATTCATTTATTTCTCCGATTTTCAATATTTCCTTTTTTGTCCTTATTTTAACTGGGTGATAAATTCCTACTGTCTCCATTTTACAGTATGTAAGAGATTGCCCTCTGTCATATGCCTAATAAGAAGGAAGGTTGGGATTCTGGTAACCAGATTGAAATTATTTGTTTTATCCAGTGCCTTTCAGGATTCTGGGGGCAGGGGTGGGAGTGAGGCAGTGTATAGAAGCTAATTTATCAATATCACTCTTGCTTTTCTATCCAATTCAGAGTATGGAAAGATTATTAGCTCATATTTCATTAATCTATTAATATGTCTGAGAACCATGTTCATTTAAAAGAAGAAAAACTATAAGAAAATACTAATGCAATCTCTCCCCTTACCCTACTATTAAACTTCCTGCCAAAACACTGGTATTCTATCAAGTTAGTGATTGTAGGTTTTCTTTGTAATTTTGATTTGAAAGTATGCTCATACCATTAGTTAAAATCCAAAGAAATAAAATATAGGCATGTTCTTATAGAAGTGTAGTTAAAAGTAGTAAAATTGTTATTTTTCAAGACAAGTGAAATGTCATTTCTACAGAAAACAAAATATATTTTTTTAATTGATTGCTGATATGGGAGTAAATAGTTTGAAATTGTTAGTGGTTCATAAATTTCATCTTTGGATCATTGGTTTGAATCTAGTCCAATCAAATATGGCATAAAGTCATTACTATATGATTAGTGTTGATCAGTTCACACCAATGAATTAGGGAATAATACTCTTAATGTCCAGATCAGATGATCTTCATCATTGGATCTAATTAGCTCTTCTACATAGATGTTAAGTAATCAGTGATCATAAAGATTAAACTATCTCTTTATACTGATTCTTCTGGGCCTTAGAGTGGTTACTTAAAAACATCTTGTAATTTATCATTTATGGAATATTTTAATTATTCTTTCTGGAGAAAAGAGTCTAAAGACTTTCTATATGTTACTTATTTTTATGTATTGAGTTGTATTACTGTTTGATCAGAGAATGTGCTTTAAAAAATAAAGTTCATGCTGTATAGTTTAGGAAAAAAAAGTGACTTTGGCTCTCTAAGCAACAAAGCCAAGGAATGCCCATATTTCATTCAATTTTAGTCATTAAAATGTACAAGGTTTTAATTCAAGATCAACCTTCACTACTGGTACAATTTTGTCTGTTTTGATAGAACTGTCCACATAATCCTAGAAGGATATTATATGTTCTTTAGAAAGAAGATGTAAAAGTTTCATTTTTAAAACATCCTTTCTGGAGGAGGACAAATACAGTTTTGACATTTTAAAGAAGCAGAGGTATGAATGAATAGTCATTTGGTGCTAGAAATATCTTAGGTACCATTGAATTGAATAAATACTCTAAAGGCAGTTGTCTACTCTGCGTATGTATAGGTCCAATCTCAGTATAAAGTTTTAACTATTGTAAACCTTTCTAGTTCTGCTATTTCATACATTAAAACTATGAATATTTTATTGCATATTCAAAGTGACAATATTGTATGTTTTTGATTAAAGTTTTTTTTTCCTGTTCATTATGTGATTTTGGTATCCTTTTAGTGGTATTTGAGAGTATTTGGCAGAGCTGAACTTTATTTTTAGAATCCCCCAGGAGGTACCCCAAATAGTCTTGGAAAAAAGTGAAGTATCAATCTTCAACAGGCAGAATGTTCCATGACATTTTTTGTCATGGCCTATTTTTGTAAACAGACTAAACTACATCTGACTAAAAATTTCCCATTTTCTAGATATGGACTAACAATTTTGCAGGCTACCACACTCACAAAAATCACTTTATCCCTTAAAATTTATGTCATAAATGACTTTTAACATCTGAGAAAGAGCCTTTCCTGGTCCTTGAAGTCCATGACTGTCAAAGGTGTAATTGGAGCAGTTCTGCCATTAATTTGCTTCACAAATGCAAGCCCAATTAGATGGGCACTGTCAGATACAGTCATTGAACCATTAGGAAGCATGAAAAAAAATGGAACAATCTTTTGATCTAAAAAAGAACTGTGACTGAAAATATACAAATGTAGTAATCCTCTAGAGATGAGTCTTTTCACACATTTGGGCTCTGTTAAAAACATTTCACTAATATGAGATTTAATGTTTTGTAACACTTCCAATACCTACATCATATCCAGCAGGACTGGTTATCTATCATTTATGATTTTTTTCTAGACTAATGGTGTTTTTATCCATATTTTTGTTAACCCTTTCCCTACTAATATTGTTTCCATTAGAGTGGAGAGGATTGTTTGGCTTTTGTTGGAGGGATAAGTCATTTCATGATTCAATAATTCTATTTTCCTCCAGGAAAACCCAAAGAACAGCATATTGATTTTTATAGCATACTTTTCTTTAAGTATGACAGACTGGTCTTAGAGTTGCAAAATTTCTGCATGGATTTTAGGAGAAGATGCATTTTACTGGACAGTAATATTTGGAAAATAGAAAATTATTACACTTTCATATGACCAGGACTAGACCAATAATGAGTAGAGATAGTAGCTTTTATAATGTCTTTGAGGTCTAAACTTTGAATATTTCTTATATTTTTATTCAACATAAAATGAATTCTCTTTTGATACTTGATATAATTTTGGTTGTTTAGCAACTATGCAAAGATTTAGGGGAAAAATAACCTATTTTAAAATTTATACATAAAAATGCCTTTTATTTTTCAAATTAAACTTTTTTGTCTATAGTTAATTATGATGATTAATTTTAGATTTAGATTTGGAATAAATATCATTTGTAATATCCATGTGCCCCTCTTGGACTAAGTGCCAAGATAAAGCATGGAGGACAAACATCTCACAGGTATCAAAAATTGTCTTCATAGTATTTTAATTACAACACAATGATCATTTATTTTCAGTGCTAGACTAGTTGTTGCATGGAGAACTGATGAAGAGTAGTTGTGCCTCAGTTGGCAGGAAAAGCTCTGTGAATAGATAATTTAAAATGATAGAATGGCAATAATGGGGAGACTGGTGCAATTAGAAACTGGTTGGCCCAGGATGAAGCAAAATAGAATTGAGAGACTGTGCCTTAAATTGTAATCATTTGAGAAAAGGTGATCTTTGTTTTCATAATAATGATTGAAAAGTTGGTGGTCTTTGTTCTTTTTTTTTGGTATATCCATAAAATTAGGAAAATAACAGCATGTAGAATTAGTCTAAATCTTTATTTACAAATGCCTCTGGTATACTAACCATTTCAAAGTATAGACAATAAAGCTCTGAGTTACAATGAACACAACATGATCAACAATATTTTAATTTGAAAATAAGCATGAAGCTGGGATGCATAAATAGAATAATTTAATTAGAACAAAATACACACAAAGTCAGTTTTCTCAAAATTGATTACTACTGATCACAGAACTGGACTGAAAGAGAATTTAGAACATGTTCAGAAGAGAGAATAACAAATGGAAAAAAAAGGATAGAGAATTTTATCTCAGAGTAAGACTTGAAAGTTTAAATAAAAAGAAAGGCTATGGGGGCAGTTTTTGTTTAGTTCTAGATAAATTAAAGCAAGAGGAAGCATATTTAAGTTATAATAGGCACACTTTAATGAGGTATTAGAGAAAAATGATTGTTTTCAAGCATTATCAGGAATATTTTAAGGCTGAATAATACAATGGAATACCTACAGGTCAGGATGATTTAAAAGGTGTCTCTCAGCTATTTCTTCTTTCTCCCAAATAGTTGAAACAGGGTTTTCTAAGGTCTCACTGGCAAATTGGTACATCCACTACACTCTACTAGACAAGATCCATTGACACAGCAAGATTCCAAGACTGGATGAGATGTAATTTGATATTTAGCTGCTGTTCTTGCTACTTCTTGTAATCCTATCTTTTCCCTTGTTACTAGCTGTGACTATAATATTATCCTAAGAGCCATGTATCTATTCATAAAATCTTAAAAGGACATCTACTATATGAAGACCACTAGACTAGATCTAAGAAGCTGCAAAGCTAAAATAAGACAGTCTCTGCCTTCTTAGAGCTCCAAATCTCATAGCCTTCAGATGATGTCCCTGATAAGAGCTTTATGTAACTACTTATGTAGTTAGCTAAGAGAGGTTTGTTTTGTATGTCTTCTTTTCAGAAGAGTTTTGTTAGGGTCCTTTTTCTTTTCTTCTCAGCCACCCAATGGCATAATATATCAACTAGGGTCTTTAAAAAATAAATTATTTCATTGCTAAAATTGGTTAATATATTAATACACTATCCATAACTCATTTACACCTATTTATTTCTTCTCTTCCAAAATGATTTTTTTAGAGGAATAAAGAGATGTGCAAAAAAGATGCATTGGGTCTTCTAAGATTTGAAGTAGAGTTTCAGCCAGTTGATATTTGATAGCTTATAATTTGATAAGAAGATACATTCTAACTTGCATATTCTTTCACTTAATCATCTTCAATTTATAATAAGATTTTGTGATATGTGAGGCACTGAGAATGGGACGAGAAAAATGAAAACATTCACTGTGTATTGTCTTCAGTTTTTTAGAAGCAACACAATCACAATGTCTCAAAATTTCAACAGACCTTACTATCTTTTTACACTTATTCTGTGTAGCTTGTATTTAATCATGGATCTCCATTATAACAAAGACAAAATAATGATCTGTGTTTGCCTTAAAGACTATCAATGAAAAGGGACTTGCTTTTGGATAGATCTAATTCTGAAAAATTTTTTTGACATAAAGCATAAAATTACTTTGGAATTTTACTATTTATTTCTAAGTCTGCCTTCTGGAGTCAAGAAAATTTTAATCCCTTTCCCAAATGACAATCCTTCAAGACTTTTTTTTTTTTTTTTTTACAAGTGGCAGATAGATAAAACCTGGAAAATAACTTCTAGAATTGTGTGATATATATCCCTCTCCTCAAAGGGGAATAAACCATTTCAGACAGGTGTTTATTATAGTATTGACAACTTAGGGGATATTTAAGATCATTCAAATTGTGACATTCTAAATAGTATCATTTCAAATTAAATGTATTGTGCATCTAGAATCTCTCATGTTGCGATGGATATTTTTTCATAAATAATTTTTACACAAGTGTATATATTCTTTGAGAAACATTGAAATTGTAATTATATTTTTAAATTTTTTTGGTTTATTTTGAACATGAGGAAATTCAAAACAATCCTAAGCTTGAAATATTATACAGAATCAGTTCAACTATGTTTGAGATTATAAATAGATAAAAGATAGTGAATTCAAAGCTATAATTTCCACATTTATCCAGCACACATAAATAATGCCTGGGGAAACTCATTCTTAGATTATTCCATACCCTGAAAAACTGATATGAACAATATCCATTGATTTCAAAGGAAACTTCTTGCTTTATTTAGTTCTTTGTAACATAGACTAGAGGAAGAAAAGTATTAACATATCCAGTAAAAGAAGGACTGAGTCTTTATTGATTTGGAGGATAGCTCTTAGAGTTACATAATGTTTGTACTTTAAAATTTGTTTTTTCTCAGTGGTTCAGTGATCCAAAGCAATCCCAAAAGACTTTGGGTAGAAGATGCTATCTGCATTCAGAAAAAAGAACTATGGAAATTGAATGTAAATCAACATATGCTATGTTCACTTATTTTTTCTGTTTTTTTCTCTCCCATGGTTTTTCCCTTTTGCTCTATATTTTCTCTCCCAACATGATTCATAAAGCAATGTGTATTAAATAAATTTTAAATTTAAGTACTTTCTGTTACTGTGTAAAATACATTATATGATTTTGCTTGTTTCATTCAGCATCAGTTTGTGAATGTTTGTACTTTTAAAACAAGAATACTTTGATGGTTATCTACATTCAACTTTCTATTTGATATGCTTTTTATTCAGAGATAAGTCCCTTCCAAAAATAACGATTTGGGAACATCTATGGAGCCAGATCTACATAGTTATTAGTAACCCAAGTAGCTGTGGTAGCAACTTGGTCTAAAATTGAAGATGAAATATACTTGTAACCATACTATAGATGGCTACAACAATAAGACTGATATAATAAGGCACACCATTGTCAGCATTGGGAAAACTTGATAGCTTCATATTTAGCTGCCTAAATCCATAGTATGCAGTCATTTGGCTAATGTTAAAATGACATAGCTCAGATTAGGGGCATATTGTCCCCAATAATGCTTCTGACATGCTGTTTTGGAAGAAAGTAGCTTCTTGATATTAGTCAGTAGTATGTGCATGTGTATCTTTGTATGTGAATATGTGTACTCCCTTTTTTTACTTAATAATTTATTTTTTCCCATATAAAGATAGTTTCCAATATTTATTTTTGTAAGATTCCGAGTTTCAACTTTTCTCCATCTCATTCTTCTCTCCTTTTCCTCTAAGACAGCAAGCAATCTGATATGGATTTTACATGTATAATTGTATTGATTATACTTCCATATTAGTCATGTTGTAAAAGAAGAATTAGAACTAAAGGGAAAAAAAAACATGAGAAAGAAAAACATTCACAAAAAAGTAAAAATAATGTTTTATTCTGCATTCAGACTCTAGAGTTCTTTTTCTGGATATATATTATAAATATGTAATATATATGTAATTTTATAATATATATAATTTTTTATCATGAATCTTTTTTTTTAATTACCTTAAACCATTGTATTGCTGAGAAGAGCTAAGTCTATCACAATTGATCATCACACAAAGTTGTTGTTGCTGTGTTCAGTGTTCTCCTGGTTCTGTTTATTTCACTTTGTATCAGTTCATTAACTCTTTCCAGTGCTTCTGGAAATCTTCCAGCTTATCCTTTCTTATAGCACAATGGTTTTCCACTACATTTAGGTACCAAAACTTTTTTTAGTTATTCCTCAATTGATGGATGTCCCTCAATTTTCAATTCTTTGTCATAACAAAAAGAGCTGAAATAAATATTTTATACATTTTTGTTGTCATTTATACATGTGGGTCCTTTTTTATTTTTGTTGATTTTTATTTTATTGATTTCTTTTGGATACAGACCCAATAGTGGCATTTCTGGATCAAAGAGTATGCATAATTTTTTTTTAAGCAAATTGGTCTTCAGAATGGTTGGATCAGTTCACAACTCCATCCACAGTACATTAGCAAACCCATTTTCTGGCTTCAATATTTTTCATTTTTCTTTTCTATCATACTAATCAATTGGATAGGTGTAAGGTGGTACCTCAGAGTTTTTTCAATTCGCATTTCTCTATAGTGACTTAGAGATTTCATATGACTATAGAAAGCTTTAATTTCTTCATCTGAAAGTTACCTGTCCATAGCCTTTAAACATTTACTAATTGGAGAATTAAGTTGTATTCTTGTAATTTTGATTCAATTCCCTGTACATTTGAGAAATTAAGCCTTTATCAGAAACACTATTTATAGAATATTGTTTCCCATCTCTTTGCTTTTTTTTTCTAATCTTGATTGCTTTGGTTTTGTTTGTGCCTTTTTTAATCTCATGTAATCAAAATTACATTTTGTACTTCATAGTGTTCTCTATTTCTTCTGTGGTTGTAAATTCTTCCTTTCTCCTTTAATTTGCACATATATGATCCTTTATGTCTAAACTATACATCCACTTAAACATCATCCCTGATATTTAGGGGATGAGATGTTGGTCTATGTTTGGTTCTACCATATTATTTTCTAGTTTTCAGAGTCATTTTTTTGTCAAATAGTGAATTCTTACCCAAAAGCAGTAGTCTTTGGGTTTATTAAACAGTGAATCAGTATAATAATTTTTTACTGTGTTTTGTGTACTTAACGTAATTCTACTCATCTAACACTCTTTCTTAATTAGTACCAAATTGTTTTGATGATTGCCACTTTATAATATAGTTTTAGATCTGGCATAGCAATGATCTTCCTTTTACATTTTAAAATTATATACTTTGATATTCTTGATGTCTTGTTTTTCCAGATGAATTTTGTTATTATTTTATGTAGCTCTATAAAATAATTTTTGGTAGTTTGATTGATATGCCACAAGAACAAATACATTTATTTAGGATGAATTGTCATTTCATACATTAGCTAGGTCTACTTATGAGCAATTGATATTTTTTAGATCTTACTTTATTTATGTGAAGTGTTTTATAATTGTGTTCATATAGTTCCTGGGTTTGTCTTGGAAGATAAACTCCCAAATATTTTATATTTTCTACAGTAATTTTAAATGTAATTTCTCTTTCTATTTCTTCTTGCTGGATTTTATTGATGATTTCTGCTGGGCCCCTTTTATGTCCTGCAACTTTGCAAAAGTTGTTAATTGTTTCAAATAAATGTAATTGATTTTATGTGTCTCTAAGTGACATCATATCATCTATATCATTACCTTGCTGCCTATTCCCTTTTATTTATTTTTCTTCTTTTAGTGTTAAAGCTAACATTTCTAGTATAATATTCAACAATAGGTGTGATGTTCTTGTTCTTCTTTAAAATAATATTATAGGATGATGGTTCTCTCTGGGGGAGAGGGTAGGTCTCTTGGGGAAGGTTTTTCTTGGAGGCAGTCTTAGTATCAGTTCGGATCAATAATTACCCCAAATATAGCCAGCTGGTAAAAATACAAATGTTTATTTCTCCTTCCAAGTCTTGTCTCTTCCCTTGGGCCCGGATAGCTAGATTCTTAGAGGCCTATCTTTCTGCTTGGTTCCAAGAGCTCCCTCCGAATGTTGCCAAATCCAAAGGTTTTGTCCTTCAGCCTCTGCCTCTGCTTTCTTCAGCCTCCAGCCAGCTCCACTCTTCATGTCATTCTGGTGAAATCTGACCGAGAGCCTCTGTCTGTTTCTTTTATACAAAAGGTAGGAATTGTGGGATATGAGAGAGAGGGATTATGGGTTTTCTCCCATAGTGTTCTCTGGCCCTAAGAGTTTCAAGGGAGGTGTGAATTCACAAAGTTACAAAGTTTACTTTGTGAAACTCCCATACTTGTGAACTCCAATGAGTAAAGGTGTGAACACAAACATTGTATTAATTAGTTCTACTTAGTACCTTGTTTCAGGTTCTGGCCCAAAACATCTTGTAAGATCAGATCAATAATCTATCAACTCTAATGAGTTAGCAGTTTGTAAAGATTCTAACAAATAGGGATGATAATAAGCATCCTTATTTCACTCCTGAATTATTGGGAATGCTGTTGGTTTATCCCCATTAGTTAAATAATACTTGCTGATTGTTTTATATAGATAATGTTTATCATTTTAAGGAAAACTCGATTTATTTCTGTGCTATCTTGTGTTCTTAATAGGAAAGGGTGATATAGTTTGTCAAAAGCTTTTTCTGCATCTATTGAGATAATTATAGGATTTGATATTTTTGTTGCTGTTATAATTAATTATGTTGATAGTTTTCCTAATATTGAACTAATCATACATTCCTGGTATAAACTCTACCTGGTAATAGTATATCCTCATAATAAATTCTATGATCTCTTTGCTAATACTTCATTTAAAGTTTTTGCATCAATATTCATTAGGGAAATTGGTGTGTAATTTTATTTTATTTTATTTTATTTTGTTTTGGCTCTTCCTTATTTAAATATCAAGACCATATTTGTATCATAAAAGGAACTTGGTAGGATTCTTTCTTTGCTTATTTTTCCAAATAGTTCATATAGTATAGGAATTTATTCTTTAAATGTTTGCGTAAAATTAACTTGTTTTTCTTAAGGAGCTCACTGAGGGTCTGTTTAATTTCTTTTTATAAAATGGAGTTACTTAAATATTTAGTTTCCTCTTCTGTTAATGTGGACAACTTATGTTTTTGCAGCTATTCATCCATTTCACTTAGATTGTCAGATAAATTGCATAGAGTTGGGCAAAGTAGTTTCTAATTATTGCTTTAATTTTCTCCAGGAAGAATAGTGGTGAATTCACCCTTTTCCTTTGTGATACTGGTAATTTGATTTTCTTCTTTAAAAAAAATCATTTTTTTCCCATTAAATTTGCTCTTGATTTTATTAATTCAATAGTTTTCTTACCTTCAATTTTATTGATCTCTCTTATGATTTTCAGAATTTTTCATTTGGTATTCAACTGGGGATTTTTAATTTGTTCTTTTTTAAAAATTGTTTTTTAGTTGCATGTCCAATTAATTCAATGATCTGCTATTTCTCTGTTTTATTCATGCAAGCATTTAGATTTATAAAATTTCCCCTAAGAACTGCTGTGGCTTCATCCATATGTGTTGGTATGTTGTCTCATTATTGTCATTCTCTTATGGAATTATTGATTATTTCTATGATTTGTTGTTTAAACTACTCATTATTTAGAATTAGATTATTTAATTTCCAATTGATTTTTGATCTATTTTTCATGACCATTTATTACATATATTTTTTATTACATCATGATCTGAAAAGAATGAATGTATATGCTATTTCTCCTTTGAGTCAAGTCCAATGAAAGTAAATTTCAAACAATGTTCACCCCATCCCTTCTTTTCCTCTACTGAATTAGGTCTTCTGTACTTCTTCATGTGATATGATTTACCCTATTCTGCCTCCCCTCTTCATTTTCTCCTAATACAATTTTTTTTACTTCTTATTTTTTAATATCATCACATCAAAATCTACTTATATCCACACTGTCTGTCTATGTATACTCCTTCCAACCATATTAATAGAGATACAGTTCTCAAGAGTTACAAATATCATTTTGTCATTTAGGAATGTAAATTAACTTTATTGAATAATATTTTTCTTTTCTATTTACCTTTTTATGTTCCTCTTGAGTCTTGTTTTTGAAGAATGAATTTTCTTTTCAGCTCTGATTTATTTTATCAGAAAAGTTTGAAAGTCCCTATTTTGTTGAATATCCTTCTTTTTTCCGTGAAAGATTTCTCAGTTTTTCTGGGTAGTTGATTTTTGGTTGTGATCCAAGCTACTTTGCCTTATAGAATGTGGAAGTTACTAAGTTTTGTGTAATTTTGACTGTGGCTCCTTGATATTTGAATTGTTTCATTCTGACTCCTTGTACTATTTTCTCTATGACATGCTAATTCAGGAATTTGACTATAATATTCCTTGGAGTTTTCCTTTTGTCATCTCTTTCAGGAGGTGATTAGTTGACTTTTTCATTGACTATTTTACTAGTTTTTAGCATAGCAGGACAGTTTTCCTTGATAATCTCTTGGAAGATTTTTTTAAATCAAGCTTTCAGGTAGTCAAATAACATTAAATTATTTCTCCTTGATCTATTTTACAGCTCAGTTGTTTTTTTCAATGAAATATTGTACATTTTCTTTTTTTTTCCTTCTTTTGATTTTGTTTGACTGCTTCTTGATGAATCATTAACTTCCACTTGCCCATTTCTAATTTTTAAGGAATTTTGTACCTCCTTTTTCATTTGGTCAATTCTGCTTTTAAAAGAGTTGTTTTCTGGTTAGAGCACTAGCCCTGAAGTCAGGAGGACCTGAGTTCAAATTTGGCCTCAGACCCTAGTACTTCCTAACTGTGTGACCCTGGGCAAATCACTTAACTCCAATTGCCTCAGCAAAAAAGAGAGTTGTTCGATATTGTATGAGGACATATTTTGATGGAAGTGGATTTCTTTGACAAAGAGACCTAACTGAGTTTCAATTGATAAATGACGAACAAAAGCAGCTACACCCAAAGAAAGAACACTGGGAAATGGATGTGAACTATCTGCATTTTTGTTTTTCTTCCCGGGTTATTTATACCTTCTGAATCCAATTCTCCCTATGCAACAAGAGAACTGTTCGGTTCTGCAAACATATATTGTATCTAGGATATACTGCAACATATCCAACATATAAAGGACTGCTTGTCATCTAGGGGAGGGGGTGGAGGGAGGGAGGGGAAAAAAATCGGAACAGAAACGAGTGCAAGGAAGCGGCTAGAAAAACCCAATTCAAGTATCAAGGAGCCACAATAAGGATCACCCAGGATCTGGCAGCATCCACATTAAAAGATCGAAGGGCCTGGAATATGATATTCCGAAAGGCTAAGGAACTTGGTATGCAACCAAAAATAACTTACCCAGCGAGAATGAGCATCTTTTTCCAGGGAAGAAGATGGACATTCAACGAAGTAAGCGAATTTCATCTATTTCTGATGAAAAAACCAGAACTTAACAAAAAGTTTGATCTACAAATATAGAACTCAAGAGAAATCTAAAAAGGTAAAGATTAATCTTGGGAACTATATTTTGACTATATAGATGCATAAAGAATACATGTATACCTTGTTCTAGAAATTGATGTGGAAAGGACATTGTACCAGAAAAAGGGTAAAGTGGGGGTAGTACATCTCATGAAGAGGCATAGGAAACCTATTATATCTGAGAGAAAGAATGGAGGGGGATGAATATAGTGGGTATCTTACTGCCTTCAGAATTAGCTTTAAGTGAAAAATCTTAAGACATATTCAATCTATGGTGAAACTTCTCCCATCTCATTGAAAAGTGAGAAGGGAAAAGTGGAAAGGGAAGGAATAAGCTAAGCGGAAGGGAATACGGGAACTGGGAGGGAAAGGGGTAAGATAGGGGGAGGAACTCTAAGGCGGGGGGAGGGACACTAAAAAGGGAGGGCTGTGAGAAACAAGGGGTGCTCACAAGCTTAATACTTGGAAGGGGGGGAAAGGGGAAAGAAGGGAGGAAAGCATAAACCGGGGTTAACAAGATGGCAAGTAATACAGAAGTGGTCATTCTAACCATAAATGTGAACGGGGTAAACTCCCCCATAAAGAGGAAGCGGTTAACAGAATGGATTAAAAGCCAGAATCCTACAATATGTTGTTTACAGGAAACACACCTGAAGCGGGGAGATACATGCAGGTTAAAGGTAAAAGGTTGGAGCAAAATCTACTATGCTTCAGGTGAAGTCAAAAAAGCAGGGGTAGCCATCCTGATCTCAGATCAAGCTAAAGCAAAAATTGACCTAATTAAAAGAGATAAGGAAGGACACTATATCTTGCTAAAGGGTAGCATGGATAATGAAGCACTATCTATATTAAACATATATGCACCAAGTGGGGTAGCATCTAAATTCTTAAAAGAGAAACTAAGAGAGCTGCAAGAAGAAATAGACAGTAAAACTATAATAGTGGGAGATCTTAACCTTGCACTCTCAGAATTAGATAAATCAAACCAGAAAATAAATAAGAAAGAAGTTAAAGAGGTAAACAGAATACTAGAAAAGCTAGATATGATAGATCTCTGGAGAAAATGTAATGGAGACAGAAAGGAATACACTTTCTTTTCAGCAGTTCATGGAACCTATACAAAAATTGACCATATATTAGGACATAAAAACCTCAAACTCAAATGTAGTAAGGCAGAAATAGTAAATGCATCCTTTTCAGACCACGATGCAATGAAAATTACATTCAACAAAAAAGCAGGGGGAAGTAGACCAAAAAATAATTGGAAACTAAATAATCTCATACTAAAGAATGATTGGGTAAAACAGCAAATCATAGACATAATTAATAACTTCACCCAAGAAAACGATAATAATGAGACATCATACCAAAATGTATGGGATGCAGCCAAAGCGGTAATAAGGGGAAATTTCATATCTCTAGAGGCCTATTTGTATAAAATAGAGAAAGAGAAGGTCAATGAATTGGGTTTGCAATTAAAAATGCTAGAAAAGGAACAAATTAAAAACCCCCAGTCAAACACTAAACTTGAAATTCTAAAAGTAAAAGGTGAGATCAATAAAATTGAAAGTAAAAAAACTATTGAATTGATTAATAAAACTAAGAGTTGGTTCTATGAAAAAACCAACAAAATAGACAAACCCTTAGTAAATCTGATTAAAAAAAGGAAAGAGGAAAATCAAATTGTTAGTCTTAAAAATGAAAAGGGAGAACTCACCACTAACGAAGAGGAAATTAGAGCAATAATTAGGAGTTACTTTGCCCAACTTTATGCCAATAAATTCGACAACTTAAATGAAATAGAAAAATACCTCCAAAAATACAGCTTGCCCAAACTAACAGAGGAAGAAGTAAATATCCTAAACAGTCCCATCTCAGAAAAAGAAATAGAACAAACTATCAATCAACTCCCTAAGAAAAAATCCCCAGGACCAGATGGATTTACATGTGAATTCTACCAAACATTTAAAGAACAATTAACTCCAATGTTATATAAACTATTTGAAAAAATAGGGATTGAAGGAGTCCTACCAAACTCCTTTTATGACACAGATATGGTACTGATACCTAAACCAGGTAGGCTGAAAACAGAGAAAGAAAATTATAGACCAATCTCCCTAATGAATATTGATGCTAAAATCTTAAATAAAATATTAGCAAAAAGATTACAGAAAATTGTCACCAGGATAATACACTATGACCAAGTAGGATTTATACCAGGAATGCAGGGCTGGTTCAATATTAGGAAAACTATTAGCATAATTGACTATATCAATAACCAAACAAACAAAAACCACATGATCATCTCAATAGATGCAGAAAAAGCATTTGATAAAATCCAACATCCATTCCTAATAAAAACACTTGAGAGCATAGGAATAAATGGACTTTTCCTTAAAATAGTCAGGAGCATATATTTAAAACCATCAGTAAGCATCATATGCAATGGGGAAAAACTGGAACCTTTCCCAGTAAGATCTGGAGTGAAGCAAGGTTGCCCACTATCACCATTATTATTTAATATCGTATTAGAAACACTAGCCTCGGCAATAAGAGTCGAGAAAGATATAAAAGGAATTAGAGTAGGCAATGAGGAAACCAAACTATCACTCTTTGCAGATGATATGATGGTATACCTAGAGAACCCCAGAGATTCTACCAAAAAGCTATTGGAAATAATTCATAATTTTAGCAAAGTAGCTGGCTACAAAATAAATCCCCATAAATCCTCAGCATTTTTATACATCACCAACAAAACCCAACAGCAAGAGATACAAAGAGAAATTCCATTCAGAATAACTGTTGATACCATAAAATACTTGGGAATCTATCTACCAAAGGAAAGTCAGGAATTATATGAGCAAAATTATAAAAAAGTCTCCACACAAATAAAGTCAGACTTAAATAATTGGAAAAATATTAAGTGCTCTTGGATCGGCCGAGCGAACATAATAAAGATGACAATACTCCCTAAACTAATCTATTTATTTAGTGCTATACCAATCAGACTTCCAAGAAAATATTTTATTGATCTCTCTTATGATTTTCAGAATTTTTCATTTGGTATTCAACTGGGGATTTTTAATTTGTTCTTTTTTAAAAATTGTTTTTTAGTTGCATGTCCAATTAATTCAATGATCTGCTATTTCTCTGTTTTATTCATGCAAGCATTTAGATTTATAAAATTTCCCCTAAGAACTGCTGTGGCTTCATCCATATGTGTTGGTATGTTGTCTCATTATTGTCATTCTCTTATGGAATTATTGATTATTTCTATGATTTGTTGTTTAAACTACTCATTATTTAGAATTAGATTATTTAATTTCCAATTGATTTTTGATCTATTTTTCATGACCATTTATTACATATATTTTTTATTTCATCATGATCTGAAAAGAATGAATGTATATGCTATTTCTCCTTTGAGTCAAGTCCAATGAAAGTAAATTTCAAACAATGTTCACCCCATCCCTTCTTTTCCTCTACTGTATTAGGTCTTCTGTACTTCTTCATGTGATATGATTTACCCTATTCTGCCTCCCCTCTTCATTTTCTCCTAATATAATTTTTTTTACTTCTTATTTTTTAATATCATCACATCAAAATCTACTTATATCCACACTGTCTGTCTATGTATACTCCTTCCAACCATACTAATAGAGATACAGTTCTCAAGAGTTACAAATATCATTTTGTCATTTAGGAATGTAAATTAACTTTATTGAATAATATTTTTCTTTTCTATTTACCCTTTTATGTTCCTCTTGAGTCTTGTTTTTGAAGAATGAATTTTCCTTTCAGCTCTGATTTATTTTATCAGAAAAGTTTGAAAGTCCCTATTTTGTTGAATATCCTTCTTTTTTTCCATGAAAGATTTCTCAGTTTTTCTGGGTAGCTGATTTTTGGTTGTGATCCAAGCTACTTTGCCTTATAGAATGTGGAAGTTACTAAGTTTTGTGTAATTTTGACTGTGGCTCCTTGATATTTGAATTGTTTCATTCTGACTCCTTGTACTATTTTCTCTATGACATGCTAATTCAGGAATTTGACTATAATATTCCTTGGAGTTTTCCTTTTGTCATCTCTTTCAGGAGGTGATTAGTTGACTTTTTCATTGACTATTTTACTAGTTTTTAGCATAGCAGGACAGTTTTCCTTGATAATCTCTTGGAAGATTTTTTTAAATCAAGCTTTCAGGTAGTCAAATAACATCAAATTATTTCTCCTTGATCAATTTTACAGCTCAGTTGTTTTTTTCAATGAAATATTGTACATTTTCTTTTTTTTCCTTCTTTTGATTTTGTTTGACTGCTTCTTGATGAATCATTAACTTCCACTTGCCCCATTTCTAATTTTTAAGGAATTTTGTACCTCCTTTTTCATTTGGTCAATTCTGCTTTTAAAAGAGTTGTTTTCTGGTTAGAGCACTAGCCCTGAAGTCAGGAGGACCTGAGTTCAAATTTGGCCTCAGACATTTAGTACTTCCTAACTGTGTGACCCTGGGCAAATCACTTAACTCCAATTGCCTCAGAAAAAAAGAGAGTTGTTCGATATTGTATGAGGACATATTTTGATGGAAGTGAATTTCTTTGACAAAGAGACTTAACTGAGTTTCAATTGATAAATGACGGACAAAAGCAACTACACCCAAAGAAAGAACACTGGGAAACGAATGTGAACTATCTGCATTTTTGTTTTTCTTCCCAGGTTATTTATACCTTTTGAATCCAATTCTCCCTATGCAACAAGAGAACTGTTCGGTTCTGCAAACATATATTGTATCTAGGATATACTGCAACATATCCAACATATAAAGGACTGCTTGTCATCTAGGGGAGGGGGTGGAGGGAGGGAAGGGAAAAAAATCGGAACAGAAATGAGTGCAAGGGATAATGTTGTAAAAAAAAAATTACCCTGGCATGGATTCTGTCAATATAAAGTAATTATTAAATAAAAATTTAAAAAAAAAGAGAGAGTTGTTTTCTTCAGTAGATTTTTGTGCTACCTTTTCTAAGCTGTTGACTCTTCCCCGTCCCCCATAATTCTCCTGAATAACATTCCTTTTTCCAATTTTTCTTTCACCTCTTATTTGATTTTAAAAATCTTTATTGAGCTCTTCCAAGAGGACTTTTTGAGCTTGAAAACTATTCATATTCTCCTTCACGTGTAGATATTTTGACATTGTTGTCCTATTCTGAGTTTGGATTTTGAACTTCTCTGTCACCATACAAACTTTCTACGGTCAGGGCTCTTTTGGACTTTTTATTAATTTTTTGATGCTCAGCTCTCTTTCTGATGCACAGGAGACACTATCCCAAACTTCTTGTGTTAGAGGCCAGGCAGTCCCATTATTGGTTTTCCATGATGAAGCTTCAGGTGTTGGTTGCTTGCCCACTATGCTGGAGTAGCCCTGCCTAATTGTATTCCTGTACCCAAGTTCCAATTCCAGTAATTTTCCTTTTGCACTGGGGATAGAGATCTTGCAGCTGGCATTATGTACCATTAATTTGATGAACTAGGGCTGAAGGTCCTCAGTTTCTGAGCTGTGCTATAGCTAAGGACCTCCTGCTCATTTGCCCAAACACTGTCTGCTCTGATGTTCTGAGCTATGTTCCCTTATTACACAAGTGAGACAGACCTTTCCTGATGTCCTTCCAAGATATCTTAAGCTGGAAACTTGTTTTGCTCCATCTGTTTCTCCAGAATCTGTTAAGAGGCTTGATTTAAGGTTATTTCTAAGGGAAACTAGGAAGAACTCAGACAACTTCCTGGTTTTTCTCTGCCATTTTGGCTCTGCTCCCTGTATTCATTTTTAAGAAAGTAGAGAGTAATCGAATTACATGAAACAGATGTGTTTGAAAGATAAGAAACAAATATAGACAAGAAATATAGATTTTTGAAAAATTCCAGTACATAGCTCAATTTAACAGGAATAATTAAATAACACAATAAGATATAGATTTATTGGTTTGTCCACCTTTAAATAACATCATTGGAAATGTGAAGCTATGAGCGTTGTTTGCTACAGATAGGTTAAATTTTAAAGATGCTGTCCTTGGATTACCCTTTTTTATTTTTTAGCTTTAATGTCATTAAGGTTCGAGGCTGTATATGTGATTTTCACTTAAATGAACAAGGAAATCCTCTTATATAATGACAATAAAGCATTTAAAAATAATAAATATAATGACAATACTAACTAATAACAATAATCTTCCATATAATGCCATTAAAATTGTCAGCATTTTCCATAAGCAATAAACTCAAATTTGCATGGAAGTGCTTATACTATAAAGTTCTTTATTGGGAATCCAAAAGCTTTTTCAATCTATGTAAGAAAAATGGATTATAGCCATCATTGAAATGATCTTATTTGGACACATTTTTTGGTGTGTTTTAAATTTTTCCTAGATATAAGAACTTTGAACTCTGTATGTTAAAAAGTGAAACTATAAAATATTGTGTCAGGAATTCCATTTCCTGATTTTATTTCTACTCTATTATCCAGGTAAATGAAATGAAAAATCCTGTTACCCCAAGCTAACTTCCTGAATCTCCCTCCTTTCCTACATAAGCATTTATTCCCAAATAGGAAAGAGAATTGACACATTTATTTAGGATCTTTCTTTAACATTTTTCAGATCCAGAAAATTTCTACACTGTATGCGGTTCCATTTACAGAGAACCTGTCAGCATAGATGCAAGTCCATTATATTTCATTATACCTTTAACTTTAAAGATAGTTACAATAATGATGCTTTTATCACTGGTTGCCAGTATGACTTTAAAGACCTTTGATCCTTTGTGTATTGCATGCCTATGTAATTCTGTTTCTGAGTGGCCGTTGAAGATCCTTTCCCAAGTTGGCCAGTATTTAGACAAACCTGGGAGGATAGTTTTATGTTAACAAGAGCTAAAATCCCCACATGAGGCCTTTTATAGGACTATCTCTGCTGGATCCAAACGCATCTGTCTAATACTTTCATTTTCCAGTTCTTAACAGCTGTGCCACATTAAAAGTGCAACCTGATGCAATATGTCATTGTTCATAAGGGATTTAGAGCCAAAGAGCAATGCTGCTGTGGGGGTAGATGTATTGTTGATTGCCATCAGAATACTTATATAAGTCAGGATCCAAACCTGGCAGACTTCATAGCATTTAATAGTGTTCTTTTGTTGTTGGTAATATGCAATAGTTAAGTAAATATATTCAAAACCACACAATTAATAATTAACCAATTTTAATAGTA
Organism: Antechinus flavipes; assembly: GCF_016432865.1. Taxonomy (NCBI): domain Eukaryota; kingdom Metazoa; phylum Chordata; class Mammalia; order Dasyuromorphia; family Dasyuridae; genus Antechinus; species Antechinus flavipes. The sequence goes on along the minus strand of NC_067398.1, from coordinate 461,216,730 downwards.
GTAGTTGAAAATTACATTAAAGAAATTCTCTCAGGACTACTTTAAGAAATAATTTAGGGAAGATAGATGGTAAAGTACCTGGTGGGCACAAGTAGGCATAAATACATTACAAACAGAATCACCATGAAAGTGGCCTAAATTGTTTTTAATCAAAGAAATGTCTAAGGAAAAAAAATGAGTTGGTTACATGACCTGGGTAAGGGATAACTAATGTTCAGCTCATGTGCTCTGTTACTATCTTTGTGGATGTCAAGAGAAAATGAGGAGAGCCCCAAATGCATTGGCTTGGGTGTCCCTTTTGAGAATTTATGGGAGTGTGTGATAAGAGACATGCCTAATGGACCAAAATGAACAGGTTATGATTGCCATTGGGGAAGAAATACCCATGTTGATGAGATCATGTTCTCCTCTAACATTTGATGTACTTTATTATTATAGAATATAGCTCAAATTAGCATGAACTGGTGCCTGACAAGAAATTTCTCTTCTTTCCATTTGTGCAATAGGTGATGTTGCTATAATTGTATACATGTTTATGAAGCAATTAGTATCTGTCAACTTATAAATCAAAACATACACCTCCAGATGATTGCTGTCCTTTATACACTGCACCCTTTATTTTAATGATATTTTGAGCTCTTGTTTGTGAACCATAGTTATAAACTAAATCATATTATTTGAATATACTGAGGGATAAGAAAATCTTTTTGAAAGATGATTTACTTTTTGGAATTAGCTAAAATATTGTGGTTGATAAAACTAGACCTTAATTATTTCACCTAAATTATTTATTAGAATCAAATATGCCTTTATCAAGAAATTCATTGTTTAATTTTTTCAGAACATTAAGAGTATGATATGGAATCTAAAAATGAAAATTAAACTTACTGTTTTTCTACTTTGTGTCTCATTTGGTGAACACAATGTCTTGTGCATAGTAGGTCTTTTATATATATGTAATTCAATTGAATCTACACTGATATCTACTTTTAAGAGAATAAATGGAAAGCCTGTGAGATTGCATGAGTTGTATAGTCACTTTGCTAGTTAAATATTTAGATATATTCTATTTTGTTCTTTTGGCTTTAGAGTTATGTCTACAGATATTGCATGACTTACTTAAGGTCACTTAGGAAGTATTTTAATTTTTTTTTCTTTTACTTTGAAATAGTAAGCTAGCGATCTGTAAAACTTCTTCATTTCTTTTCTTAATGGAATATCAAGGGAAACAAGATGCAAGACTAATTAGAACCTTGGATCAGATATATTGGCTCTGTTTCTATTTGGTTATGTCATACTTTATGCTTATCTCACACCTAATATTTATATCAACTCTGTAGAATATAGCAGAAGATGTGACTGATAGAGAATGACTTTTTAGAGCACAATAAGATGACTATCATCTAATGCCTGAAATATGGACCATGAGGAAAACCCATATTTATTCACCGTAGCCAGATATTTTCAAAATTCCACTTCAAAATTGGTGGAGTTGGAAAGAATTTACCTAAGATGTAATCTGGTTTAATATCTGTTCCAATTCAGGTATTCTCTTTGTAGCATCTCTAATTTACTTGGCATCTTCTTTAGCATCTTTGTAATGGGGATTTATCACTTTTATAGTATCATTTTTCCTAGATAGCTAGGTTGAATACTTTTATTTCTCAGAAAGTTTTTCTTTTATGTTAAGACAAAGTTCTCATCGACCCTATCTGGGTCTGTTTTTTTAGAACAATATGGAGTGAGTTGGAACAGAGGTTCATAGATTCATAGGTTTAGAGCTAGAGGTTCTCTAAGGGTCATCAATTTCAACTCTCAACCATCTGCATCCAGAAACAGGACCATGGAGACTGAATGTGGATCACAATATATTTTCACTGTTTTTGTTGTTTGCCTGTTTTTTTTTCTTTCTCATTTTTTGGTCTGATTTTTCTTGTGCAACATGATAAATGCAGAAATATATATAGAAGAATTGCATATGTTTAACATATATTGGATTACTTGTTGCCTAGGGAAGGGGGGAAAGAAAGGAAGAGAGAAAAATTTGGGTTTTGAAAGGATAAATGTTGAAACCTATCTTTGCAAATATTTTGAAAATAAAAAGCTATTATTTAAAAAAAAAAAACTGTAACTAACTTTACAGATAAGGAAACTGAAGTCCAGAGTGGTTAAGTGTTGTGCCTAGAGTCACATAGATAGTGAATGTTTGACATCAGATTTGGAACTAGCTCTTTTTGACTCTAAGTATAGAACTCTATTCATTATACTATGCTGCTTGAAAAATAGTTGAATCTTTTCATTTTAATGAATGAAGATTTCATAAAGGCCAAATGATTTGTCCATAAGTAGTAACTGGCAGAGGAAGGATTAGAATACTCTTTTTTGATTCTCTTTCCCCCCTCAGTACCATAAGATCTCTTTCTCTTCCACATGAAACATTTTCAAAACATTTAAAAATAAATTTAATGCCCATGAAGATTTTAATACAGAATTCATTAGTGAATTTGTCAAAATGTGACACTTGGAATAAAAGATCATTCCAGATATGGTCTTACCAGTGTATAATATTAACAGTATATAATATTTCCATTCTTCTGGATATATAACTTCTTTTTTGGCTTCCATGTTATATCTTTGACAACTTTAACATTGTGAACAAGAACTAAGATTTCTTTTTTTGATAATAGGGATAGGGACTAGCCTATGATTTAATCCATATACAGAATTTCCAGATCAAAATTTTCTTCTATCAATATAGATTTGTATATTTCCTACAACTTTTCAGCTTAGAAAGTAGCATAGAACAAGGATTCTTTTCCTACTTATGACATCTTCTCACCTAAGAAATTTTTATATGGCCCAATCACATGGCTGGTGCTTCCTCCCTAGGACCCTGTCATATATAATGCTTTCTAGCCATCATCTTTACCTTAACATTAAACTTATGCAGCTGATTCATTTAAACCTAACTGTAGAACTGTCCATTTATTCTTATTACATTCCCTCTCATCAAATTTGTTCCAGCTTGTTGAGATCCTTTTCTGACCCAGACTCTGTCAGCCAACATAATTATCATCCCTTCCAGATTTTTGTCATCTGCAAATTTTATAAGTATGCCATCTGTCTTTATCTAACTCAGTGATAAACACCTCAGATAGAAAGAGATTGAACCCCATATAAGAAACTTCTCTCCAAGTTGACATCAAAACATTAATTGGCACTTTGTCTCTGGTTGTTACTCTGATTCACATTTTTTTTTTGGTCCACAAGGAAATGATGAAAAATTTGTCCAATTCATTCCTTCAATATGGAAAAGGAAATACAACAACTTGTTCCCCACTAAAGGTCTTCAATTTGGAAATGATAGAACAAACATGGAAGAGAATTAAAGAGAAAATAAGAAAGTAGTAGTATTAATGATGATGGGACAAGATGGCATGTATAATATGAGAAAAATAGAGAAAAGAACTCATCAACTTTAAATTTTTTTACACCTTCATCAAGGAAAATAATCTTGAAAATGGAATGAGTAAGAACAAAATGTGGGTGAGAGGAATAAAAGCAAAAAATGTTAGATAATAGGAGAGCAGCTAGCTACTTTTGAGTTCAGATATTTAGATCTAGACAAATGACATCTCAGAGTGTTGCAAAGAGCTTCATGTAGTATAATAAAAATAACCAAGAAATATAGTGATTACTGTATTTCTAATGACTCTAAGTCCTATTGTAATGACTGAACATAAAAGTGAAAGGTGGAGTGCTATAAAATATTTATACATTTCATATTAATTCCTACTTCACCTGCATATAATATTGTACATGTTAAAAATTACCTTTTTGTACCAGGTTGGCAAATTACTTAGTTCATTAGTTCATCATTTGTTATAATAAGTTAAAGGTAAGGCATATTCCATAAAGTGCAAAGAAGTGTTAAAATTAAATAGATAGGAATTTACCATTACCAGAAATCATGTTAAAATACATCAGAATAGAGTCCCCTTTTTACTTTTTGGTGGCAGATAATTACATTTTTGCTAATTTTGAACTGAATGATTCAAATTATGATGTAGTTTTTCTTTAGATTTAGTTGAAAAAAATGAATTTTTCTCATCAATAGTAATTTTTACTAATTGAATGAAATGCATTTGGATTCTCTATCTTTTTACACTACTCCATTTTTCCTATTGTGACTTTAATGAGAATGCTTTCATTTTCTTCTTTGACTTTGACTATCATCCTTATTTATAAGTAATTAACCATGCCACATCTTTAGAATCATTGCAGCAGGACTGGTTTTCTTATTGTGAACCTATTCGGTTTTTATTAAGCATTAAGCATTTTTTTTTTACTATTTTACTAAAAAACCAAAAAGATCTTGAGGTATAGAAAGATGGCAACATTTTAGTAACCTTTTAGAAAATTATTCACCTTTGAATCATACAATGGGAAGAATATCTCACCTGGATTCCAAAAATCATCCTTTAAGTCCCCTAATTTTTTTTCTGTGTAAAATGGAAGCAATAACATTTACTCTATCTTTCTCATGGAATAGTTATGAGAAAAGTTTTATAAACCTAAAAAAATGAAGATGAGTAATTATTAAATGTCTAAAATCATGAGTGGCTTTTATGCCACTAGCATGGTATGATGCATAGAGGGCTGGCTTTAGAACTAGGAAAATCTTCATTCAGGACCTGCTTCCAATACATCCTAGCTATGTGATTCTGTAGTCTCTTCACTTATCATTGCTTTAGACCTCAGCTTCTTGAACTCATTCATGGCCCCAGGGGGTCTCATAACTAAATGTGGGGGTTGTGAAATGATGATTATCAGTAAATGTTTGATTTGTATACCTATTTTATATACCTATATACCTTGGGCCATATAAAAATTTCTTAGGTGAGAAGATGTCATAAGTAGGAAAAGAATCCTTGTTCTATGCTACTTTCTAAGCTGAAAAGTTGTAGGAAATATACAAATCTATATTGATAGAAGAAATTTTGATCTGGAAATTCTGTATATGGATTAAATCATAGGCTAGTCCCTATCCCTATTATCAAAAAAAGAAATCTTAGTTCTTGTTCACAATGTTAGCTTAACATTTTAATGTATATGTCTTTATATTAATCAGCATGTTTATGGGACTATAAATGAAGAACACTGAGAAATCTCTTACAGAATTCAAATCTTACTATATTTAGAAATTGAGAAAATGGGGCAACCAGGTGGTATAGTGGATAGAGTGTTGGACCTGGAGTCAGGAAGATTCATTTTCATGGGTTCAAATTGGGCTTAGATACACTGGCTGAATGACTTTGAGTAAGACTTAACCCTTTTTGCCTCAATTTCTTCATCTTTAAAATGATCTGAAAGAGGAAATAGCAAACCACTCTAGTATCTTTGCCAAGAAAATCAAAATGAGGTTAATGAATAGTTGTGCACAACTGAAATGAATAAATAACAATGAACAGATTGATTAAATGTTTTAAAGTTTCAGTTTATTCAGAAGAGCAATATTTTTTGACATATCAAGACTCATCAAATTTTGAGTGGTTTACATAGTTACTTTTTTACAAGCAGTCTATTGCTTATTGATATGAATTGAATGTTCTGCCTTGACTTGTGGAGGTAGGATTGTAGTCTTAAGTGCATAATATAGGTTGCATTATCCCAGAGATAGTAATCCAATGGTTATTGGGCACTAGCTTTTTAAAAATGTTTCTTTACCTGGAGAGATATTAGCACTGGGAACTTAATTACATCAAGATAATAAATCTGAATCTATAAATCAAGTAGGCTCTTCTCCAGTGAGTAATCAATTAAAATTTTGAATCAGAGTTTTATAGTCCTAATTTTATATGAGTATTGTAGAGAGATTTAAGGAAATGGAATCCAAGGTCTGTTAGATGGAATCTTTGAGATATAAATTTATCTTAGGTCCACAGAAGATACTTCTTTATGTTGGAAAAGAGGCACTAATTATATGTTTCCCATTCTGTCTACCTATGCTACAGAAACTGTAACACTGTAAAATTGAAGAATATTGTCTTCTTAAGGTACCCTTCTGGTCCAATACAGCTTCCTTTTGGTGCAGTACCTCTGACCAGGTTGGATTAGTAACATTTCTTTAGTTTGGTCTCAAACTGAATCTGGGTTCAAATCATATTCAAGGCCTGGCACTGTGCCACCTTAAAGTGGTGTATAAATGCTTGTTGTTGTTGATTATTGTTAGTCACCAGGTTTTTTGGCTTGTTGATAATTTCATTTTCTTCAACTGCAATCTTATTAAGCTCAAATAATGTTTTATAACAATACAAAGATGTGTTGGAAACATGTTTAACAGCCCATCTTTCAGAAAAAAAAATGTATGCACATTTAAGTTTTACCTACATTAAACATCATCAACACTTTATTAAGTCTAGATAATCAACAGAAAAATAAAGCAAATGTTTTGTAGATTGCCAGTTTCTTAATTGAAAATGAAAATTTAACATTTGACTCTCAAGTTGGTTAGAATTGGCTTCAGCATATCCCTCCTCTTGGGTCCCTTTCAGTTCAAGATCTATAATCATTTGATCTTATGAATATGGTATGAATTTGGAAAGAAGTTGAAAGTTTCAGATGGTTGACCTTGGGAATTTACTGTACAACCACTGAGAAAGAGTTAATTGTCTTTTTAGTCAATCTCTGGAGTTAAATTTGTATACAGGGATGTATTACTATTAAATTAGCTTGATTGGACCTCCTAGACTTTGTGTTTTATTTGTCTAGACTTGGAGAACCAATAGCCACCTCCATAACAATGTTAGAGATTGGAGAAGAAATTTAGTGAAGTCATCCATTCTTACCTTTCCCAAATTCAACTTCTGTATTGAGGTCAGTGATAGTGAAGTAGGTGTTTAATGAACATGTTTCCTTAATTATTGCTTATGCTAATCACATATTCTTCAAGATTGTTAAATAATCCTCTCTACAGACTCTTATTTTAAATGACAGCTCATAGTAAACTCCTTTGCAATTAAATTTGGAGGGGAATGAATCAGATTGCTTTATGTGAAGTGGCTTCGGTATTTATCTAAATATGTCATCATTCAGTGTGCCTTTTAGTAATTAAAGAAACTGTTATACGGTATTCATTGACATGTGGCTAGCTTGCTACTGGGAAAACAAAAGAGTACTTTTAAAAAATGTCCTCAGCATGAATAAAAAAAGAAAAAATGAGCTAAGGTTGGTTTAATTGAAGTTATGGAAATCAAGTTAAAATTTGTATTCTGAAGGTTTGTTGGAGATACAACTAGGTTCTAACTAGTGCAAATAATTTATCCTGCAGGGTTGGTTGCTTGGTTAGCTGTCATCCTTCATTTTCAAAAAGGGTCACAATGACATTACTATGTTAAAGTCAAGTTAATGTGTCCAACTATGGCTGATCAGATCAATATGAGTTTGGAACGCTCTGCCATGGGTCAGACACAAAGAGTCCCTGTGTACATTTGGAGTGGATTGTCTAACTTTGGGAATCTGATATGACTTTTGCGCTAACTACATTTTGCTTTGTGCATAGAACACAGAACTCTCTCTAATGAGGGCACACCATGTTGGGAGGTCCTGTGTCAGTGTCTCTTATATCATAAAATTAACTCCAAAGTTCTTCAGAGAGACCTTGAGAGCATCTATGTATCTCTTTTTCTGACCATCTTGTGAGTATTTGTGCTATATATGTTCTCCATAAAATTGTCTTTTTGGCAAATATATATTTGCCATTCAAACAATGTGACCAGTCCCATGGAATTGTACTCTGAAATTCTGGGCAGTTTGATTCAAGAAAGGACCTCAGGTTCTGGTATCTTATCCTGCCAGATGATCTTCAGAATCTTCCTAAGACAATTCAAATGGAAGTTTTTCAGTTTCCTGGAATTTTCACTGATATGCCATCCAACATGCAACACTGAGGTCAGCACAATGGCTCTGCAGACCTTCAGTTTGGTAGTCAATCTAATCCATCTCCTCTCCCCACACTTCAGAGACTTTCAAAAACTGAGCTAGCTCTGGCAACGTATGTGTCCACTTCATTATCAGTGTGTAGATTCCTGGAAAGTATACTGCCAAGGTAAGTAAACTTCTTCATAAGTATTCAAAAGTCTCTATTTGCTGTAACTGGTGGTTCCACATATGGATGATGTGCTGCTGACTGATGGAGGACCTATGTTTTCTTGGTATAAACTGTTAGATCAAAATTAGCATAAGTAGCAGAGAATCAAATCATACTTTGTTATATCTTAGCTTTGGAGGCTTTACTGAGTGCACAATCATCTGCAAACAATAAATCATGCACCCATATTCCCTCCACTTTAGTTTTGACTTGTAGCCTTTTCAAGTTGAAGAATGTACTATCAAGTGCGGTACCTGACTTTGATTCTTTTTGTCCTCATGGAAGGTGTTTGACAACATGGCTGAAAACATCATGCTAAAAAAGTATGGCTGCAAGCACATAACCTTTTTTTTTTTCAACCTATTGGTGACTGGGAAAACTTGAGAGAATTGTCCATTGTCCAGAACATTGATAAGCATGCCATCATAAAATTGACATTCTATACTGATGAACTTCTCTGAGCAACCAAATTTTGACATAATTTTCCATAAACCTTCATGACTGATAGTATCAAAGACCTTGGTCAGATTTACGGATTTTGTATACAAACCAGATGTACAGATGTTAGTGGATAGCAAGCACTCTATCAACTGACTAAGAAGTCATCCCCTTCTGCAGACACCCTGGTCCTCGGGTAGATGACTTTCTTCCATGTATAGTATCAGCCTATGAAAGATAAACCTGCAAGATAGATACACTAGTTGAAATTATATTTATAAAAATGACAATTAGTTCTATCCCATTGTAAATTGTATTGTATAAATTTGAATAATGGATCCACGTTAGGGGATTTATTCTCACTTATCTGACTCTGTTAATACTCTCTCTGTAAGATCTTAAAGTTTGAGTTCCTCTTGAATAACCTTGAAGAAAACACTCATTTCTATAGTATGATGTGGCTGTCAGAGAAAGACTTTTCTCAACAGGGTTTTTCTCTCATTCAATAAAAATTTTCCTTTCATTCTAGCTAGGCTTTCTATAACCCTCTTGTGAAGGATATTGACATTATTTTTCAATTAGTCTTAGGTCAAACCTGCATTTAGTCCTTTCATTGAAAACAGTGTAAAAAATCATTTGCTTCCAATATATGTATATGCCAGCATCCTCTTTTCTTGTTCTACTAAATTGTTAATACATTTTTCATGTACTCTTGAAGGAAGATCAATAAACGATCTTACTTTCAAGTGCTAGCTTCCCTCTATTTCTATATATGTACTTGTCTTGTAATTAGCTCAAAAACCTGGGAAATCACCTTTTAAACCTCAAAGTACTTTTTAAAAAATGCCCATTTTTTACATATAGGTAAACTACCTACTATCTCAGAGAGTCTATAAAGTACTTTTAACTGTTTCTTCTAAAAGTACTATAGATGCTGATAGCCACAAGAATTTAAATTAATATGGAGGGTAGAACACAATCCTTTAATGCTCTAAATGACTTCTTGACACCACATCACGAAATACTTACAAGGAAAAATCCTTCCTTTTTTTTTTTAAGGCATTTTTCCTTAAGGCATTTTTCATATGCAAATTAGAACTGTGTGTTTGTGTAAAAATGCTGAACAGTTACAGGCTGGCCAGTATTTACTCCTAATCCATAGACTTCTAATGTAAAAATGAGTCAGAAATAAAAATGAAGTATTGAATACTTATAAAATTCTGAATCATTTAAATAGGATCCTAAGGTAGGTAGGTGCATTAGTTAGAAGTTTTGCTATTTAAACTTGCATTTAGAATTGTATATGTAACTATAAGTAAATGAATGGGTAGGGCAGCCAAGTGACACAGTAGACAGAATACTGGACCTGGAGTCAAGAACAGATAAGATATGGGAAATGCTTTGTAAAAAATAAAGTACAGCATAAATTCTAGACAACTAGAACCTGTAACACAACATGGTATAATGGTGGGAGTCACGAAATCAGGAAGACCTATGTTCATTGGCTGATAGAGTTAGAAAGTTACTTGACCATTCAGGATGCCAGAAAGCTCTGGAAGATTAAAAGTGGTGGAGTAGATGCATCAGTCACCAGAGCATACTAGGAATTTCCAAGGAAAGTTGTATATCTAGTAAAACAAATAAAATTTTATTTATCCTTCTCTTAAGTTAGAAAATACAGAGGATATTCCAGAGTATTAATTAATATGACTATATAACTATATGCTTAATACATAATGCTTTTTAAAAAATATTGGAACTTTCCAATATTCTCTTGAATCAATCTTGAATAAGACTCACTTACTTTATTCCTCCCTTTACATGTTGTATCAAGACACATAATGGTTGATAGAGCACTTTATCTGGAGCTGAGAAGACCCAAATTCCCATCTGGTCTCAGACAATTACCAGATGTGTAACTCTGGGCAAGTCACTTAACCTCGGTGACCTTCAGTTTCCTTATCTATAAAATAAGTTTAATAATAGTACCTACATCCCAGGGTTTTTGTGAAGATCAAATGAGATGGTAATTGTAAAACATTTAGCTTAGTGCCTGGAAAATATTATGTTTTATATAAATGTGTATATGTGTACAGATATAGATATAGATAGATAGATAATATAAAGATTATATATAGGTATAGCTATAGATATATTTTTTCTATCTATAGGTTTATTTATCTAGACATAGATATAAATTTGTATGTAGCTATATATATGTATATAAAAGGAAGTAGATATAGTTATGTATCTATAGATACCTATATGCAGATCTGTCTATTTCTCTATATGTGTGCATATGCATACATATATGTATACACATATATTTATATATACATAAATGATACATACATACATGCATACTTTAAGGCCCCTCAAGCTTTAAAAGTATCCAGGTTCAAAATACTGTTGCGATTCTGCATTGGAAAAAAAATAATTTTCAAAATGAAAAATTGAAAAATTCACATCTTAGGAATTGTATTCATGAAGATATAATTAATAAACTTATAGTTCAAAAATTCATTGATATAAATTTATATGCCTTATAAAAAGATGAAATTGAAATATAAAATATGAAAAGATTGATAGCTACTACTACTGACAATGCCTATTTCTTCTTCAAAATTCTGACTTTATTGCACCTTATTCTAACAATTGATTAAAATATTTGATGCAAATGTATGACATATATTTGCCACATATATTCATAGTATGTGAATATATGCATATGTGCCCAAAACATATAATATAAACATATTATACATATAATACATACACATGTATATATGAATAGAAATGCAGATGGTTATCTTGACACAAATCTTCCTAAAACTAATTTTAAGTTTTTTTCACTTGTGATTTTCCATAGATTTGACCAAACTTTGTCTCTAAAATATAAGCCATATTTCTAAAATGTGATCTTGTTGAAAGGGAAAAAAATCATAATGGTATATACCATAAAATTTTTAAAAATACTGTACCAGAACATATTTCCTGGGAAATTAAAAAAAAATTTCTTTGTAATCAAATCAACATGTTTATTCATCTTTGTAATTATTGCTCTCACTTTCATTATTTTTATGTTACTCATTTTGAGCTTAACTCTGTACTGTGTTTAGATTTTGTAAAAATCATATTTTTTTCAGAAAAGTGTTTTCTCCATAGGAATCAATAAAATATCTTATCAACACAATTTGTTTGTGTTCATATGCATATGTATACATATATATCTTGCCTCTGTATTTGTATGTGTATATGTGTGTAAAATCTGATTCTTTGATTCCATACAATTCAGGTTTTTACTTATTTATTAAATTGATAAAATGCCTTTTTGATGTTCATATTTGGAAATTTATCCTATGTAAATATTCTTTTACCAATTGGTTTTTTCAAATTGGACATTTGTTTCCTTTTTCAACTTTCTCTCTCTTGTTATCTGATCCTTCTCTGTAATAAAACAGGTTGCACTACATAGACTTTAAATCTCTTCTAGTTCTGATATTCAATGATCTAAGTTTTTGGAGTATTATTTATTAATATCTTGTAAGATGTGATCTCTGCATACTTCATTGCTATATTGACCAAGACCCCAGGCAAGGGACCTGGAATATTTTTCAGGGGCAGTGATGGGGCAGAGTTTGGATAACTAGTTGATATGTTTTTCTTGGACTTCTTGGATGTGTCTTTATTCAGACATATGTTTTTCTTTCAGGTCTCTTCTAACTCTGAGATTCTGTGAGTTGTGAGTTATAACCTTCTTCTAGGAGCAGTTCACATGCTTTACCAAGTTCAAATAGAGGGCAAATTAAAAATTCAAGGACAAAACAAAACTGAGACCATCAGAAAAAAGGATGAGAAGATATTACCATATACCTGAAATGAATAAATTACTAAAACTGGACAAATAATGTGATCTATTAAGTGTTTTGCATTCCTATTATGCCCTTTCTTTGTGATGATAAATTGGTTTCAAGTAATTGTCACATGGATTCCTAAAAAAGATAATTAAACTCTTTTTTTTTTTTTTTTTTTTTTTTTGTGAGTGTTGCCTTTCTGGCAGTGAAGAAAGAAAGGCAATGATTTGCCTCATTTTAGTTTTCAGATAGGAGAAAGCATACAAATTTATTTACAGAGAAAATGTTTTCCCTGGAACTCAAGTAGGAATTTTTCACAAGAGCCCTTATATAAAAGACATTGAGTAATGGAATAGTCAATATCTTCAACTACAGTTTTACAAAAGTTACATAAATGCTGTTCCAAAGGATAATTCTCATGCCAGCACTCCATAAAGGCAGAGGATATTTCAATAAATCATAATTCAATGAAGACATTTGGGCAAGTGGCTGAGTCTAAGACTTTTCCTCATAGTGTCTAATGGTAATAGAACCTAGAAAATTTCAATGTAAAAATAGTTAACGTGTCCATTAGACTGCTTCAAATAAAAGTTGCTTTAATCTAGCCTTTGGCAGATTGTAAACTGCAATACATTCACATTTGGATCCTCTAACAAGTTGCTGTAATACAGATATTATAGTGTTAGTTAAAGAGAAAAACATATGCATTAGGTAATAGCAAAGATGTCATCCTGTTGGTGGAAATTTCAGAACTTGATTTAGATTTTTTTAGAGGTAGAAGGCCTATAAGAAGAGGCAATCCACAGTCTTTAGTCACATTTATTTTTTCTCTACTAGGAAAGGAGTGATATGTTTTTGGGAATTTGCAGTAAGGATTTGCCAAACTTTCTTTTGCCCAATGGTTTTATACAATCCTAACCAAATCCAGAAATCCTTTTAACTTCTCTTTTCAGAAAATCCGTTTATGTCAATTTGGACAGAACGATCTTTGGATCATCTTCTTGTCAATGATTATGCCAGAAAATAATGTTTTATATTGTATCATAATCCCAATTTACTAGGCTAGCATTGTCAAAGCTATTAATGAATCATCTCTTTTAAATCTACTCTTTTAATTTTATTTTTTCTCAATTATGTATAAACAAAACAACAAAAATACTAATTCAGATCTTTCTCTGAATAGCATTTTTTAATCATGGCTTTTGGGATTTTCTTGGATCATTCTATTGCTGTGAATAGTTAAATCATTAGGTTAAATATTTAAATCAATAGTTAAATCACTAAGTTCAAACAATGCAATAAGGGTTTTCTCCCAATTCCCACAATAAGGCAGAGTTGCTTGGGTCGGGGATATTACTGCCTATTCAGTGAAAGCCAGAATGATTTGGGTTTAAAAGTGTAGTCAAGTAGCTCCATTTAAAATACACATTTTGGGGCTTTTTTTTTTTTTTTTAAACCAGTCTCTCTTGAGCTATATTTCAGGAAGGCAAAAATGAAAACTGTGCAGGAAAAAAAAGGAAGTATAATGTTTCAGCTTTTTGAGAACAATGAAAAAAAGATGAGAGAAGACAAGGAAGGGGAGGAGGAAGCAGAGAACATGGAGGAAGAGAAGAAGGATGAGGAAGAGGAGAAGAAGAAGAAGAAAAAGAAGAAAAAGGAGGAATAGGAGGAGGAGGAGGAAGAAGAGAAGAAGAACAAGAACAAGAAAAGAAAGAAGGAAAGAAAGAAGAAAAAAGAAGGATGAGGAGGAGCAGGAGGAGAAGGAGAAGGAAGATTCTTATATCAGGTATAAGGTTCAGGTAAATATAAAACAGTAAGTGATATATAAAAAGAAATTAAAATTCTGTGAAGTTTTTTATTTGCAGAAACAAATTTAAGAGATTATGCTAAAATATTAAGTCTTGTTATTAGAAGATTTTAACAGAATTATCTAGGATTCTTTAAAAGAAGATTTGGAACCATAGAAGCAAAGGATCCTTCATAGCTTTCCTTGGAATAAAGCCTATTTCAGAATATCCAAGAAAAGATATCCAAAGACCAGATAACTACATGAGACTCAAAATACAATAAAAACAGTCACATAAAGCCAATTAGTTAAAAGAAACAGTATTATATTAGATCAAAATGTGCTGATTAAATAGAAATTAGGAATGGGTAGTTAGGATACAAGAATGGTTGATGTTAGCTAATATTGATGATGATGATTATATTGTCTTGGTCTTTTGTTTCATGATTATGTTTGAATTTAAATTCTTTTTGTTATTTGAGTGGCATGTAAATCTCACTTCTTAAAATTACTCCATTGTGATCTCTATAATTAGTTTAATTTGTAACCTGATTTATGTTCTAATAATAAATATATGAAAAATCTTATAAATTTGGCTATACATACGTGATCAGGGTGGGATGGAAAAGATTTTACCTCCTCCACAAATCAAAGTGGGGAAAACTGAGGGAATTGAGGGGATTAGGACAGCAAGTGATTGTGGGAGTTGAGTCAATCACATTAACTACACAATTTATATGGTCTCAATTTTTGAGCTAGCTCAGTTCCCTTTCTATTCAATTATGGGTCTAGTCCAATTTCTGCTTTGGGAGAAAACTTTATTCTGTTGCGGGAATTGGGAGAAAATCCTTATTGCATTGTTTGAACCTAGCCCTGGTTTCAAGCTGTTTTTGGAAACCTGTACTATTTAGAGACCCTTAGATTATGCTGAGCAGATACTTAATCAGATCCAAAGACTAACGCAATCTCATAATCATACATCTCAATCATGTGTTTTATCTAAAAACTGGACTCATCCTGATTGGTCACTTACTGTTTTCATGTTCCTTTGATTGCTTATAGACATTTGGGGAAAATGGGATATCTTTTTTTTTTCTGAATTTAAGGAATTGCATCTGTTTTCCCTTCCCAACTTGGAAAGTCCTTAACTTTTCATCTAATTAGAAATTGGATGATCTAATATAGTATTGTTTTCTTTTAATTAATCGGCTTTCTTTAACTGTTTTTATTGTATAAAAGTCTATTTCCCCTTATAATGGGGGCCAGGCCTCAGCTGGGGAATCAACATTGTTGTGATTTGTTAGACAACAGGGATACATATTAGTATATTGTTTGGAAGACTGAAACTTTGTTTTCTCAGTCATTTAATCTTTCATTTGGCATCCTTGCTAATGTCATATTTATTGTATTATATGTTAATGTAGTATCATTAGGGAAATTGGCCTATAGTTTTCTTTCTCTGTTTTTGCTCTCTCCAGTTTGGATATCAGCATGATATTTATATTATAAAAGGACTTTGGTAGACTTCCTTCTTTGCCTATTTTCCTAAATAGTTTATATAGTATTGGAATCACTTGGTTTTTTTAATGCTTTGTGGAATTCATGTGTGAATCCATATAATCCTGAAGAGTTTTTCTTAATTTCTTTTTCTAAGATAGGGCTATTTAAATATTCAATTTCATCTTCTATTAATGTAGGAAATTTACATTTTAAAAATACTCATCAATTTCATTTAGATTATCAGATTTATTGTCATGTAATTAGAAAAATAGCTCCTAAAATTGATTTCAGTTCATCTTTATATGGTGTTGAATTCATCCTTTTCATTTTGATATTAATAATTTGATTTTCTTCTTTCTTTTTCAAATCAAATTAACCCATTCCATATCTATTTTATCGTTTTTTTCCCCATAAAACCATAAAACCTGGTTTTATTTATTATTTCAATGTTTTTCTTACTTTCAATTTATGAATTTCTCCTTTGATTTTCAGGGCTTCCAAATTGGTACTTAATTGAGGATTTTTATTTTTTCTTTTTCTTTTTTTTTTAGTTTCATCTCTGATTAATGTGCTCTTTCTTGAATTTATTAATGTAAATTTTAAAGGTAACAAATTTTCCCTAAATAATATTTTGTCTGCACCCCATAAATTTTATGTTATTTCATTGTGCTCATTTTCTTTAATGAAATTATTTAAATTACTAAATTATTAAATTATTAAATTAAATTTAAATTTAAAGAAAGTAAAGATTTCTTCTTTAATTCACTTGTTCTTTAGGATTATTTAATATCCAATTAATTTTAATTTATGTTTCTACTGCCCTTTATTGAATATAATTTTTATTGCATTATAGTGATTAATTTTTGTAAAGGTTATATCTTCTTACAATCAAGCTACTGATGACATGAAAACCATTATTTAGATAAGGATCTGAATTAGATTATCTCATTAGATACACTGAATCTAGAACTCAAATTAAAGTAATAAGACATTTTAGAAGATTCATGTTAATAGGGATATAAATCTGACAATTTGATCATACTAACAAAAAAGTCAATAGTACAAGTGTAGGATGGGGAAGGCATGGTAGATAATAGCACTTGCAAAAAAAAGATTTGAAGCTTTTATTGGACTATAAGCACAATATGAGTCAGTGGTTTGATAACGCACGCAAAAACAATAAATATCATCATAGGCTGTATTAAGGAAGACATAGTCCCATAATGAAGCACAGTTAGAAATTAAATTTTAACATTTTTGTAACTGAATCTTTGCTGGTGTCTTCACAAAATAAGATTAAATAGAGATGGTGAGGCAGACAGAGGGCACAGTATGTAGAATAATGGCCCTGAAATCAGGAAAATGAGTTCAAACAGCTTCAGATACTTAACACTTCCTGATTGTGTGAATCTGAACAAGTCACTTAACCCCAAATGCCTTGATGAAAAAAAAAAAAAAAGAAAGAAAAGAAAAAGGAAGAAGCCAATTATGGATTTATTTAAAAAAATACAGAGATGGTCACATAGATTCTTTTTGTGTACTGGTGAATGACAGATGTTCCATGGTGCTCCTAAAAAAGTATGTTGTATCTTCTACATAAAACTTTCTCAGCACCTTTTTCTTTCTCTTTTTTTGTGAATTCCTTAAAGCAACAGCTGAGAATTAAGTGGATCAGGAGAACACCAAAGGTGGAAAGGCAACTAGGCCCTTTACAAGGCTGCTTTCCATCTTTGGTGTCCATCTGATCCACCTAACTCTTACCTGTGGCTCCAAGAACTTTAGCATGCACAGTGGCCACACCTAGGAAAACTGTTTCCACAGATGGGCTAGACTAGAATGAGGGGATCTCAAACCCCACCGTGAGTTAGTGGGGTGTCTACTCCACTTGTCAGAAAAGAAATATACTCTCCGGGTCTCTCCTAAGAACTTTAGAATTGATTTTATAACATGGAAGACATTGGCACAGGACCACCCAGCATGGTGTGCCCTCATCAGAAAAAGTGCTGTGCTCTATGAGCAAAGCTGAATTGAATTAGCTCAGAAGAAATGTGAGATGAGCAAAATTAGAGAAATGTTCATAGGAACTAGTTATGTACAACCTGTGGTAGAGCATTCTGAGTTCATATTGATCTGATCAGTCATAGTCAGTCAGACACACTAACTTGACCTTAAACAGAGTGATGTTATTTTGGGCCACTTTGAAAATGAAAAACAATAACCAACCAATTTAATTCTTATGTCTACAAAAGGTAAAAAGCAATGCTAGCTATATTTAATATTGTCTTTATTTAGTGTACTTGTTTTCATTTATCTACTGTATATAGACCTTTTTACTTGGAATCAGGATGACTTGAGTTCAAATTCTACCTTGAGCATTTGGTAGCTGTGTGATTCCAGGCAGGTCATAGCTTGTCTGAATCTGCTTATTCATCTTTAAAAAGTAGAACTAATCATAGCATCTATCTCACAGTATTATTGTGAAGATCAGATGAGATTTTATATTACATATATGTATATATAGAGATATATAGTTGAAATTATATATTTAATTATATAATTATATATTATTATACATACACAGGTATATAAATCTATCTATCTACACAAACATATGTGTGTATACATACACACACACAATGTTTTTTAACCTAATCCTCATAGGAAACAAGTGAAGTATCATTAGCCCTATATGTTTTTGTGTACTTGTGTGTATAAATTTTTAAACCTTAAAAGTGTAACTAGTGAACCATCATTAAATAAATGTAAATGAGTGCTAGGGTCTGTATTGATGGACTGGCATTGCAAAAATATATTTTTTGCTTGTGATTTTGTTTTAAATTCTACCACAATTGTAGCAAAACTAATGCAAAATGATTATTAGGTTTCACCAGGACAAATTTTCTTTGCCTTGAAAAGTATTAGAAGTGGTAATATTTTAGTCTTTTTCAACAAAGATTTCAGAGTTCTGCTATGAAAAGAATTATCTCAAATCAGTATTTTCTGTGAGCTGTTTAATCCCTTTTGGGGATAAGAAATCTTTCCATACCAATGATGTGAAGTCTTATCAGAAAGATAAAAGGGTTCAGGTGGGCTAGTTCAAGGGAAAATTTTGGCAGCTTATAAAGCAGTTGCTGAGATATAGGAGGAAGATTGAAGAATACTCTGAATTTGGGTAAAGCAGTAATGTGAACAAGGTTCATGAAAAATAACTCTATTACTTAAATTAAGTTAGATATTACTTAAATTACATAAGTATAACATTTCTATAAGTCTACATTGTTTTTACGGGTTTTTTGTTTCTTTATTTGTTTGGACCTGATACAGATAGATGCAACTTGTCTAAAATTTATAATCTTAATTTATTGAGACAGTGAAAAGCTAAATTAGTTGTCAAGGATCACACAGTCATGCAGTACTATAACACTTCAAACCTCATTTTCCCTGCTCTAAATTGGCCCTTCCTCTCTACAACTTGAGAAGTTAGAATAGGTTACCTTAATTTGGATTTTAAAGCTTACTGGACCAATAAAGAATGGAAAGAAATTCGAGGACTTTTAGCTTAATCTTGAATGCCTAACTTTATTGTACAGGAAATGTGCTGGAGCATATTGAGAACAAAGCATAGAATCTTTTGTTATTGTAAATTTGTGTTCAGAAATGAAGGCAAAAACATGATTTACTTCATTGATTAAAGAATTGAATTTCCACAGCTAAGAACTGTAGAAATCAGAACTGTTTTGCACATTTAACAAATCTAAATTTTTTCCTAGGTTTCTTCTCTCACCTCATACTTTTGAGTCTTGCATGTGAAATTGGGAAATGAGAACACCAAGTACTCTGGATAAAACTAAGAAGAAAAAAGAATGTGACCCATTTTATCACTTTTATAGAATGCATTCTACTTTTGAATTGCCTTTAAATGAAAGGAAATTGAGTGCTTCTCAAACTATTTGATTTCCTGTGCTAGGATTAACAACTGGACCTGTGATTTCATGGGTAATAAGGAACTCTTATATGAGGAAACTACCTCCAGTAATTCATGTCAACATCGTCTGTACAAACTACTTGTACAATCCTTTAAAACAATGAGAAATTAACTTTTCCAAGGCCACAAAATCAGAGGCAAAATTTGAACTCACCTTTCTAGTTTAGAGTCCAGATATTTATGCCATATTGCCTTTTATTTGATTTTCTTTAACACTAAAATATTGCAATTTGTCTTGAGTTATTTGTCTGTGTGAGCTGACAACTAATGATTAGGTAAAAGTTCTAACTTTTATGGATGGGGTCTCAAAATAAGACTTGACCTTAGGTTACATAGTTGAAACAGTACATACCTAAATAGGAATTCTCCTCATGTGATCATTTACTTATGACTGAAAATCTCTAGTAATGTAATTGCTTCATGAGGCAGCTTATTTCAGCTTTTAAAAAGATCTAAGGGTTAGAAAGTTTTCTATCATAATCAACCAAAATCTTGACTCCCTGTGCCTAATTCTGCCTTCTTTTATCATTGTTGTTTAGTCATTTTTTAGTTCTGTCTGACTCCTGATGAGTTCATTTGTGGTTTCATGGCTAAGAAAGTGGAGAGGTTTGCCATTTCCTTTTCCAGTCCATTTAATAGATTAAAAAAACCTGAATCAACAGGGTTAAGTGACTTGCTCAGGACCATACAGCTGCTAAGTATCAAAGGCTGGATTTGAACTCAGAGAGAGAAATCTTTCAGATTCCATGCCCAGAACTCTATCCACTATGCCATTTAACTATACTTAATCCTTCCCTCTGGGATCATACAAAGAAAATCTCATCCCTTTTCCATAAAACAGATCTTTCAGTAAGTGTAAACTAACATAATATCATTGCCATTACTAGCAGAATTTGCAAAGTAAAAAGAACACCTGTTTTAAAATCACAACACCTGCATTTTAATCTTAACTCTGCTATCTGAATGATTTGGGACAAGAGAATCACTTACTTTTTGGGTCTAAACTTCTTTGACTATAAAATGAAGTGCAGAGGGCTAACTAGATGATCACTAAGGTTCTTTCAGGTATAGTTCTAGAAATCTTCTCCATTTGTTCTTCCTCATTCCATTCATTCCATTCAATTGATTCTCAGCTATGTATTGATAGAGGATAGCTTCCCACAATTCTCCTCTCACCATACACATATACCTCATATTGAGGGAAGTAGAGGACAAAATGATGCTTATACAGACTATGATTATTTCATGGTTTTGGAATTTCTATGATCCCCTTCCTTTTCCTTGTATCCTATATGTTTGCTTGTATCCAGTGTTTTATCACATACAATTTTCCTATCATGATTGATCTTTGTAGAATGCTTGATACTTATTTGGTGGTTTTCCAATATTAAAAAAAAAAAAACCTCATTGATATATTTGTGCTGACCCATGGTTGCTGCAAAAGTCACACATATTTCTTTATGATTTTCCCTTAATGTATTCTCTTTCATTTCCAGTCAACAGAATGTACTAGCTCTTCTTTCATTCCTAATTACCTATCTTCACTCATACCTGAATGTCTAAAAACTATTGCGTCCTCACCTCTGACTCTCTAAATTCTTACCTTCCTCCAAAGTGTAATTCAGGTTTCATGTAGACTTTTTTATGTGGGGCTTTCTCTCTTCTCAAATTATTTTGTTTTTACCCATCTGTACATGAATTTCACAGGAGAATACAAACTTCTTGAGGAACTAACATTTCCTTTTGTGATCTGGATTATGTAAAATATTGAATAAATTGTTATTGAATATAGTAACTAGAGAAATGACAGATATTATTCATTTACCTAAATTTAATAAAAATTTGGTGCATTGCTAGACCCCCAAAAAGAGGATCACTCAGGTGGAAGATTCTAAGGGACTTGTTTTCAGAAGAAAGAAAAACTGTCACACAACAGAGGACATTCTGCATTGTTTTAAGACATATTTGGGAATAGCCTTTTGGAACTGGCTGCATAGTTGGAACTCTTCATGTCTTTAAAACTGCCTAAGCATGAGCTGAATGAACTTTTCCCCAAATTTATGTCTGAGTGTAAAGGGCTCCTTCACTCACAGTTGGTGACATGTTGTGGTAAAAAGTGGAGAACTTGACATGTAACATGGTTTACTAAATACCACTCTCTGAAAAACAGGCTTGCTCCCCACCCTGAGTTCCTCAATATACTGAGGAGTTGGGAAATTCCTCCAGTTTTAATGACACTCTGAAAAATACCCCAGTTTTATTTGACAACTTAATATTACATTAGCTATCAAAGAAGAAAATTTAATCCAAAGATAAAGTAAGAAGAAATATGTAAACATTTCCTCCAAAGTGTGAGGAGCATAATTCTTCTGTTCTACCTCAGTAACTGGCGAGGGAAAGGAGATTAATATCACAGCTTAATTCAGTTTCTACATTTTATTAGTCCATCATATTCAAGTCTAAATACCCATTGAGTTAATATCTCTTGATCCTTGCTCTTCTGTCTTCTATGCTGGGCTATCTCACCTGGCCTGAATTTCTGGACTACTGGATTTACATGGCTCATCCCCAGATTTGAGTCTTCATTTCTAGCACTTAGAAATGAAAAAGAAAAAGGGAAAACATTGTAGAAAGCCCCACTTTATTTTTCAGGCCTATATGATCCCTAGCAAGGTTATACTTGATCCAGCTGTTGGCTACATAATAAATGGAAAAAGTTTGCTTCCTGAAAAATTATAAACTAATGCAAAATATCTAACATATTTCTGTCTTTTGGAAGTAGGACCCCTAGTGTCTTCTACCTGGGTGATACTATTTTAGGTGGTATAGACACATCCTGACAGAATAAATTATCAGTCTGATGTCATCCATTAGCTTTAAGTATTTCTTTGGCTCAATTCTGATACCTAAGACCTTCAGCAGGATTTCAAACCTCCTTGCCATCCTGTCCGCCCTTACCATTCATAACTAATTTTGGGCTTAAGCAGTTCTGATATACTACCCTTTTAGCACTTCCCCAGTTTATTCTTAATCATGTGCCCTTTCTTCTGCATGTTTCCTCATGTTGATTGTTCCATATCATTAATTTCCTTCCTAAGCAGAAACATTTGTCTTTACTAGAGTAAAAATCTCAAAAATGATAGAATGATATTTGTTCAAATCAGTTATACAAATCTATGCTCCAACCACTGATTCCAAAAGAAGTCAAAGTTGATTAATTCTATGAAGAATTTCAACATTTTCTAAAAATAACACCCCTCAAGAGATGTCAGATTCATCATAGTGGATTGAAATGCTAAAGTAGGAAATCAAAAGATGATTGGAATAATAGGTAAGTTTGTCCTTGCAATACAAAGGAAGTAGGGCGAAAACTAATAATAGAGTTTTGTCAAGATAATGTACTGGTCACAGTAAGCACTTTTTTTCAACAATCCAAAATTTTGGAAATCAACAGATGGTCAATAGTGAAATCAGATTATGTACTTATACTCAAAGTTGGAAAACTCTGTGCAAACAGTGAAAACAAGACTTGGAGCTGGTTATAGCTCAGATCAAGAGTTTCTTATTGAAAAATTCATATTTAAACTGAACAAATTAGGGAAAACCATCAGCTCATATAGGTATGAGCTAAATAACATCCTTTGTGAGTATGAAATGGAAGTGCTAAATAGATTTAAAGGATTGGATCTAATAGAAAGAATTCCTGAAGAACTGTGGACAGAGGATCACAATAATGTACAGGAGTACATCCCATAGCAGAAAGAAAGGTAAGAAAACAAATGCCTGTCTACTAAGGCTCTAGAAATAGCTGAGGAAAGTAGGAAAGCAAAAAGATAAAGGAGAAAGAAAAATATATATTCAATTGATTGCAGAACTCCAGCGAATATATTGCAAAAAAGAGATAATAGGATTTTCTTAAAAGAATAATGCCTAGAAATTTTTAAAAAATAGAATGGAAAAGATAAGATTTCTTCAAGAAAATTAGAAATATCAAGAATATTTCATGTGAAACTGGTTATGATAAAAGACAAAAATAATAGGGACTTAACAGAAACAGAAGAGATTAAGAAGAGGCATTAAGAATATATGGAAGAACTATATGAGAAAAAACTTTAATATCATTGATAACCATGATGGTATGGTTACTGATCTACAGCCAGATATCCTGAAGAATGAAGTCAAATCTCCAATACAGATATCATGTCTGAAAACGTATAAAGTATCTTGTCCTAGTAATAGTTCCTTACTCTCTGTCATATAGATAGAGCTATTTTCACTTTCTGTTCTCTAGGTCTTTCCCTGGTTTTTTGGTTACTTAAGAGTTTAACTTCCCTTTAATGATTTTTTTCATTTACATTGCTGTAATCATTGCCTATACTGTTCTCCTGTCCCTGTTCATTTTGCTTGGTATTAATTCATATATATATTTTTTTTTCTCATGTTTTTTCTTAATCTTTTTATTATTTCTTATTGCAAAATAATATTTTATTCTTTTCACATCCCACACTTTTTTTTCAGCCATTGTCCAATTGATTGGCATCTTCTTTGCTTCCAGCTCTTTACTGTCATAGAGTGTTGCTATAGATCTTTTATATCTTACTTTTGTTTCTGTCTTTGAATTTTTTGGAATAGGTATCCAGTAGTGAAAATGCTTGGTAAGAGGGCAAATGCAGAATTAAATATGTGGAAACTAGGTGATGTAGCAGATAAATCACTGGGCTGGAAGTGAGGAAGACAAGTTAAATTGTGGCATCAGAAACTTGTATGACTCTGGTCAAGTCATTTAACCTCTGATTCAGTTTTCTAAACTATAAAATGAAGATAACAATAGTACTTACCTCCTGTCATGGTTGTGATGAACAAAAGAGGTAACATTTGTTAAGTACCTAGCAGAGGGTCTGGCACATTGTGTGTGCTTAATAGCTGTTTCCTCTCATCTTCCTTTCTTCTTTCTTTTCTTCCTTCTTTCTTTCTTCCCTTCTTTTCTTTTCTCTCTTCCTCTCTACCTCTCTCCTTATTTTCTTCCCTCTCTCCTTTCCTCCCTTCCTCCCTCCTCTCCTTCCTTTTTTTTTTTTTTTTTTTTTTTTTTTTTTGCTTTTTGCTAAAGCATTTGGGGTTAAAGGATTTGTCCAGGTTCACACAACTAGGAAATGTTAAGTATGTGACGCCAGATTGGAGCCCAGGTCCTGCTGACTTCAGGGCCTTTTTTCTTGTCTTTTTTTTTTTTTCACAATTTCAAATTGATATCTAGCAATGTTTTCTATAATGATTTTTAAATGTACGGTTTAACTATCCTTACAGAAAAATAACAAGTGGATGAAGACTGCCTATTATTCATACTATGAAATACAGGTTGGATTGACAATCAATTGGGCTGATCTATGAATATCTATATCCTAGACAAACACTATAGATAGATAATGAATGACCCCTAGAATTGATTAGGACATCAGTCTTGATTTCATTTTGGGAACTGTATAATTTCTAGTGCGGAAAACATACTTAAAGGTTTATGAAGAAAGAATTATTTTATTCCGAAGTTCCAACCTTGGTGATCATGTCCTAGAGATAATATAAACAAAAATTAAATGTCTACAAGGTCTCTCCTGATCTCATCTAAAAATGATGTTTTATTCCTTGATTTTCTAATACAATCCTTATCAATCAATCAATAAGAATTGTACCAGGCATTGTGCTAAGTTCTAGGAATACCAAGAGCTGATCATTCTAAAGGAGGAGACACCGCTTACAAAAATTAGTAAAAAAACAAGATCTGTATAGAGTAGATGAAAGATAATCTTAGAAACAAAGATTTTATGATTCGTATAATTTAGTTGGTAATCGATTATGTACTTTCTGTTTGGTATACATCTTTATTTTGTCTCTTAAATCTTTCCTAAATATTAAATTTATTACTTTATTTTTCATGTGTTTAGGTCTTGTTTTTCCTGCTAAAATATAAGTACCCTAAAGTCAGAACCCATACATTTTACAGTCTCCATGGTAACTAGCATAGTGCTTTGCATTTAGTGGGTGTTAAATAAATATTTGTTGATTATTTGATTGACTAAACTTGCTTTTCAGATAATTCATTATGATATTTGGAGGGGCCATGAAATAGCATTTGGTAACTTCTAAAATTTTCTCCAATTTATCCTTTACATAGCTTGTCTGCAGATCTTTGTTTTCATCTTTTCTCTTTTATTAGACTGTGATAACCTTGAGAGCAGGGACTGTTTTTATGAGTTTGTTTTGTTTTTTATTGTCCCTTTTCTTTATGACCTTATAGTTAATCATAGTTTCTAGCATGTAGTAATCACTTCATAAGTACTTCATTATTTGACTCCCCTAATCCTCATTTTTCTTAACTGTAAAATGAAAAGATTAGCCAAGGAGATACTTAAGACTCCTTCTAGCTCTAAATCTATCATTATTCAGTCTTTATGATTTTTTTTTTCCAATTCCAATGGTACAAGTTTTCTGATTTGGTAATACTTCTCTTCAAATGTCCCTCACACATAAGCATAAGTATCAGTCTTTAGGATTCTAATCAATGCTATAAACACTTCTCCTGTATGTTATTACTTTCTAATGTTTGCTTTAGTTATTCTTACCTACATCTACTGCATTCCTAATAAATTAGATTCCCTTTGTTTTTAAAACAGTTTCCAACTTGGCAAAGAGATGTGAAATTGTCAGCTTTTTTCAGAAACTTGGTGACCCCAATTCTGTGTATGTCCTTTTATGGGGGGCAGATATTCAAATGATTTGTGAATATGACAAATAAAACAAGACTCTACACATGCTGATATCATGTAGGCTTCCATTTAGAATATGCTTTCTCATCCACATGTGAATATGTTTTCTTCATCATCATGTACCATTTTTTTTTTTAAAATCATACACTATTAGAGGCAGAGGGGAAATAAACCACTGTGTCCTCATCATTTTATAGATGAGGAAACTAAACCACAAAATGACCCATCCAAGGCTAGAGTAACAGCAGGGATCAGAATCCAGATATTTTCCCTTCTAGTTGAGGACTATTTCAACAACACTATTTCATCTTTTTATTTCAAAAGTTGTAAGGTTTAGTCATATAGTAGATTGTACTAATCAGTGGGTAGAATTTAGTCTCCTAATTAAAATGTTCTTTAAGGGTTGCTTATCTATAACATGCAAATCTTATTGCCTAGTAAGTGGCTTTTTTTATGTTTGTATTCAGGAGGAAGATCACAATACTTTTCAATCTTGAACTGTACCTTGTAAATGAAGCCTAAAGATGAATTAATAATTGCAATGAGATGATCAGTCTGTTTACTATCTAGTTTATAGTTGACTATTTCCTCACCTGAACAGTGCCCTCTTTACTATTATTGCAATATCATGAAACTATATCATCAGTTTATTGAGATCCATTCAGAAGCTGGTCTGTCCATTTTTTCCCTCCTCAGCTACAGCACTTTGAAATTCTTTTTTTAGATTAAGCTTGACTACTCTTTGTAAGGGAAGGAAAACTCTCCCTCCCTTCTCACCAAGTTTCTGCTTTAATTGACTCAATATTTCTGTCAAGTAGAGGTTTTAGTGTGATGGGGCCGCTCAGACTAAGGAGCTGTCATAGACCCGTTTTACAGTAAATGGATTCATGATGGATTAGTTCAGTGTTCCATACGAGGGAAAGAGAGCCCCATATGACACCAACTGAAATGCACCACAACTCTTCAAACAGTTCTGGGTCCCAGGGAGACTGATTGTTATATTATCTTTCCAGATCTAAATGCTTCTCAAATCACGAATTCAGAATTGAAAGTGCAATTCCTCCGATGATAGTTTCCTCCACTGGAGGCTTCAGCACAAATAGATTTAAAAAAAAAAAGTCACTCCTTTCCACATGCAGAAATGATTTGTATTCAGGTTAATTTTAGAGTTTCTGGCATTGGGATGAATTTGCTTTGGGTGGAGTCAGGCAAAAGAGGAAACTTCAATCTAGTTATTTGTCATATTCCTTCCTTCTATTCATAATGTATAAGTCACAGTGGTGCATTTAAATGGGCACTGTAGTACTACAGGATACTCTTCAGGAATGTAAAGAAATGTATAGAAATTGTTACTGTTTGTTTTCCTCTTGATACTGTTCTTAATCTCTTGATATATTTTACTTCACAGAGGAATTTTACATCCCAGCCCCAATTAATGTAACTAATAAGATATTCAAATAATTATTTGATTTGAGCTACAAAAATCAATTTGAATTTTCAAACAAGTGTGAACAATTACTAGATATTCTGAATCAATCAAGAAGAAGGTTTCACCTGATAAATATATTAAGGTTATAGAGCATCATGTTAGTTACATTAATTGGGGTTGAGAAAGCATGAAACATCTGTCTTTACATTTTAAATTATTAAGCCTTTAGGCAGGCTATTCAGCTCTTTCATTCTGCTCTGGGAATTCTTATTTGTGCATTTTACATTAGGAAACCCAGCAACCTTCCTTGATTAGTGACTAAAAGGATTTGAACAAGCTAACTTTTTCAAAGTGTTGTAGCAGATGCATTAATCCCATTGTGTGATACTTAAATGGTGTTCATTGGGTATCCTAATGTGGAAGCAGATTGGCTGATGGGAGCAGCAAACATCTATGACTTTTTAATGCATTGTTTTACATCCCAAATGGTACAATTCTGATCAAAATTACTTTCTTTGTGTGCAGTTTCAGTATTTTCGAGGAAAGGTACAACTAAACAGACTAGTATATTTTCAATAGGTTTTTCTACATTATGTCCATACAAAGATTTTGAAAGAAATTAGTGCATTTTGCTTCTACTTTACCTACATTGTCTTAAACAAAACAAACTCTACTTCTTGAACTCCAATATGACCCAAATTCTTTGTTGTAAATGAGCTCCTACATTCTTGATTGAACCCAAACTCTAAAATTAAAGTGAGAAAAGAAGATAGGCTTATTAAATGAACGAGTGAATAAATGAAGTTAAGAAAGGAAGATTGGGAGTGGGAGGAGAACAACCTTGAAAGCTAGTCACAGTTCCTTATTTAAAGTTAAACTATCCATGAATATTTTTGAAGTTATATACAAGGGAAATTAAAAAATGATGGAACATTTAAAAATAATCTAACATGTCACTTATATGAATTTTAATATGGAGCTAAGATTTTTTATTCCATGAGAGAAATGAGAGAATATTTTAAATAAATTCTGTTGAGTTTTGAATAAATTAAAAATATATAGATGTAATTTTGATTTCTGGTGTCATCATTGTCATTAAAAAATCAAGAAACTATGCCAAGTTAAAATAATCTAAAAGGATTTAAGCAAATAAGGCAATTAATTGGGGGTTTTTCTTTTAAAATTATGCTGTCTTGATTTTATACAATACTTTTGTTGTTATTAAGTCATTTCAGTCATGACTGACTCTTTTTAATCCCATCTGGAGTTTTATTGAGAAAAGTTCTGGAATAGCTTGGCATTTCCTTCTCCAAATCGTTTTACAGATGGGGAAACAAACAGCATTAAATGACTTGGCTAGGGTCACACAGGAAAATGTCTTCCTGACTCCAGGACTGAAATTCTATCCACTGTGCCATCAAGCTGTCGTAACTGTACAATACTAATCCTTATATATTTTAGATGAAATGGTAAATGCATTGTTTGGCACCTGGAATTCTAATAAGAAAATCAATTAATCAAAAGTATTTATTAAGCATTTATTGTTAAACCAGGAACTATGATAACTCCTAGCAATACAAAGAAATAAAAAAGTGGTTCTGGCCCTCAAGAAACAACATACAAACAACTATTTAAGTGAGGGATATATGCAGTGTAAATAAGAGGTAATCTTAGAGGGAGTGCATTAGCAATGGGGATACAAAGAAAGGACTTCTTGAAGAAGTTTGGATTGTCCAGAAAGTAATGAAAATCTAAGAAAAGAATCTGTTAATATAGAAGAAATATCCTAAACCCGGCCCACTTGTGAGTTCACTTAGTTTTTCCATAAAAGGTATTGAAACTCTTCTTGAGTCTTAATTGACTCAGAGCACTAAAGATTCATCTAAATAATGAGTGAGAGGGAGCTCCAGAGCTCCATGAACTCTGTGATACTTGGCTGGTGGCTTGATTGGCAGCTTAGTCAAAAGGGCTTGCTTAGCTGAATCAATTTGAGATTTTTCAAATGCTTATTCTTGATGAAGATGCTTCAGCTTTAACTAAGCAAATTTCCTTTTGTTAAATATTAAATGGTTTCTAAGTATCTCATTTTGTTCTGTTATTGAATTTGAATTACCAGGGGACTGGCCTGAGTCAGGTTCAACCCAGAACAGTTATCAAAAATATTTTTGTTGTTGTTGCATAATTCCTATGTCTCATTTGTTATCTTTCAAACCACATGTCATCTCTCAGTATAGTTTGTAATGCTATAATCCACGCTATCTAGCTTAGTGCTAAGCACACACTTAATGCTTAGTAACTATTCTTTATCAAATGATAATTTAATAATAATTCATTCTCTCTCAGTATTTACTATAAAATGTAACAACTGCATATACATAATTTTATGTAAAATATATGTAGGTATTCTGTGTTTTGTGCCCATATAAGTTTTATGTGTCTATATTAGTCTGACTAGATGTGGCTCACAAGGAGGTAAGGATAGATATTTTCTTTTTTATTTAATATTTTGATTTTCCCCATTTACATGTAAAATATATTTTACATTTGTTTTTAAAACTTTGATTTCCAGATTCTCTCATTCCTCCCCACTTTCACCCCATTGAAAAGGCACATTTTCATAAAAGTCATGTTGTCAAAGAAAATATAGGTCTCCCCCCCCCCCCAAAAAAAAAGGTCTCAAGAAAAATAAAATTTAAAAAGGTATGCTTCAATCTGTATTCAGACACAACCAGTTCTTCCTGTGGGTATGGATAGCATTTTTCATCATAAGTTATTCAACATTGTCTTGGATCATTGTATTTTCTAGTCTCTAAGGGAGACTTATTCTTGCTCAGAGGCAAAACAGGAATTTGAGGCTAAAGACTGGTCACTTTACTATCTTCACAAAAAAAGAATACCAATCTATAATCATACCTACCTTCTATCTATACTTTTGATATGCTATCTACTATGTGTATTTATCTCCTCTCTTAAATAATTTTAATCTAAAAAAAAAATTTTTTTTGTTTCAAGTTGTGTCTTTATCACTATCTCTAAATGGAGATGGTGTAATCCAAGTTATGTATCCAAAGCTCCACTTTTATCCCACCAAACACCAGTGCTACCATAAATACATATAGTGAATAGCAAAGAAATCCATTTCTGTAAGTTAATAGCAAAATATAAATTAGAGAAATATATACAGATCTTTTATTGGGGGCGGAGCCAAGATGGTGGAGCAGGCACACACAGACTCTCTAAGCTCCTCTCATTACCCTCATAAACAACTATTTAATCCAGCCTCAAAAATAACTCTTCACTGCTTAAATTCATTAAGATTAGAAGCACTACAATTTACCAGCTGAAGTCAATTTGGAAGATCACCAAGAAAGGTTTGTCCTGAGGGGCCAGGAACAGACTAACACAGGCAGTGAGAGGCTAGCGTCTTGAGCAGACCAGGGGCGGGGGTGACCTCTGTGGCTAGAGAAGTTATAGGGACCACTCTGCTAACTGCTCTGCCTTGATTACAAAGCAGTAAACTGGCAGAGAAATTAAAGCCTGAAACAGAGGGGACTCTAAAAAATGCCAGAACCTAATGAGATCTGGCTGTAACCCCTCAAACCCAGAAGTGATTCAGGCAGACTTTACCGCAGCCCTGCGGCCATATCCTGCAGTTCGGGGCTTTTGTGGGGGCAGTTACTAATCAGCATGGCAGGGGGCACAGCCTGGGCAGCCTCTAATCGGCATAGTGGGGGGCTCAGCCTGGGGCAAAAGAACCTTCCCTGCTGACTGTGCTTCCCTGGCAGTCACTTCCTGTCCCTGCAAATCCATTCACTGCTCAGCTGCTAATACCCACAGCCCCAGGGCAGGGTTTGGCTTGGGGCAGTGAAACTCTCTCTGCTCAGCATCTAGCCCCAGGGCAGTCGTTATCTAACACAGCTGGGGTTCTTTGAAGGGCACTTTCCCAGCCTGGCCCTGCAGACCTGAGTTACTCCCGGGTGGGGAACTCTTTCCCAGAGCACTCCAGTACCTCACTGCTTTTTATAGCCGGTTGGCAGGACAGCTACAAGTTCATATACCTTTCACTGCTCTGCAGAGGAAG
Organism: Antechinus flavipes; assembly: GCF_016432865.1. Lineage (NCBI taxonomy): Eukaryota > Metazoa > Chordata > Mammalia > Dasyuromorphia > Dasyuridae > Antechinus > Antechinus flavipes. The sequence continues at coordinate 461,184,750 of NC_067398.1, read as the reverse complement.
CTGGTAACCTCCTGGCTCGGAAGGCAGACCTTACAGGCTTTAACAAAATGAGTAAAAAAATCAAAAGAACGATTGATAGTTTCTACACAGAAAGAGAACAGCTTTTCAACCCTGAAGAGATGAATAGCAGACAGTCTCCAGACAATTGTTGGTCTCCAATACAAAAGGCTCTCCTAGAAGAGACTATTAAAAACCTTAAAAGAGAGCTAGAAGAGAAATGGGGAAAGGAAAGAGAAGCTATGCAAGAGAGTACAGAAAAGACACATAACTCACTAAAAGAAAAATTTGATAAAGTGGAAAAAGAAAACAACTTCCTGAAATGTGAATTGGAAAAAGTAAAAAACTCCCAAGAAGTGCAGGGAAACAGAATTTGCGAATTGGAAAAAGAAAATAACTCACTAAAAAAAAAAATTAGTGAAATGGAAAAAAATTCCATAGAGCAAAACAACTCATATACAAAAAGAAGTAAAAAAAGCTAAACTACCCAGCTAAGCTGAGTGTTTTTTTCCACAGAAGAAGATGGACATTTAATGAAATAGAGGAATTCCATCTGTTTCTAAAAATCAGAACTGAACAAATAGAAATGACTGATTCATTGAGACATCAAGAATCAGTCAAGCAAAACCAAAAAAAAAAAAAATGAAAAATTGGAAAAAAATGTCAAATATTTACTTGGAAAAACAACAGACCTGGAAAATAGATCTAGGAGAGATAACCTGAGGATCATCAGACTACCAGAAAATTATGATGAAACAAAGAGCCTAGATACTATTTTACAGGAAATCATCAAAGAGAACTGCCCAGAAGTAATAGAACCGGAAGGGAAAATAGGCGTTGAAAGAATTCATTGAACACCTTCTAAAAAAGACCCTAAAATAAAGACTCTGAAGAATATTGTGGCCAAACTTCAGAATTTTCAGACTAAAGAAAAAATTTTACAAGCAGCCAGGAAAAAAACAGTTCAAATACCGAGATGCCACAATAAGGGTCATGCAAGATCTGGCTACCTCAACATTAAAGGATCGAAGGGCCTGGAATCCGATATTCCGAAAGGCAAAAGAACTTGGAATGCAGCCAAGAATAAACTACCCAGCTAAGCTGAGTGTTTTTTTCCACAGAAGAAGATGGACATTTAATGAAATAGAGGAATTCCATCTGTTTCTAAGGAAAAAACCAGACTTAAACAAAAAATTTGATCTCCAACAACAGGAATCAAGAGAAGTAGAAAAAGGTAAAAGGAACTCTTGAGAACTGTATTTCTGTTGTGAATATACATAAAAACCACATGTATAATTTGATCTTACCGATATAACATAGAAAAGGGAAGTAGAAATGGAAAGGGGATAGTGTCAGAAAAAGGGAAAAGGGGAGATAAAAAGAGGGAAACTACATGCGACAATGAGGCAAAGGAAACCTATCGTATATGAGGGAACTTAGAGAGGGGGAGGAACATTGTGTGAATCCTACTCTCATCAGAATTGGCTCAAAGAGGAAACAATTGACATATTTGTTTTACAGACATTCTTCTCTCACTTCATTAAAAAGTGGGAGAGGAAAAGGAAGAAGGAAAAAGAGTAATAAGGGAAGGGTACAAAAAAGGGGAAGGGATTCAAAGGGAAGAGGGAGAGATACTAAAGAGTGAGAGCTGCATGATGTTAGTGGGACCAATAAGTTTAATACTAGGGAAGAAGGGAAGGAGGGCAAGGAAAAGAAAACTATAATCTGGGGATATTAGGATGGCAGGAAATACAGAATTGGTTATTTTAGCCATAAATGTGAATGGGATGAACTCTCCCATAAAGAGGAGGCAGATAGCAGACTGGATCAAAAGTCAGAACCCTACAATCTGTTGTTTACAGGAAACAAATTTAAAACAAGGAGATACATACAGAGTAAAGGTAAAAGGCTGGAGCAGAATCTATTATGCTTCAGGTGAAGTAAAAAAAGCAGGGGTAGCCATCCTTATCTCAGATCAAGCAAAAGCAAAGGTTGATCTAATTAAAAGAGATAAGGAAGGAAACTATATCTTGCTTAAGGGTACTATAGACAATGAAGCAATATCAGTATTAAACATATATGCACCAAGTGGTATAGCATCTAGCTTCCTTAAAGAGACATTAAGAGAGTTGCGAGAAGAAATAGACAGCAAAACTATAATAGTGGGAGATCTCAATCTTGCACTCTCAGATTTAGATAAATCAAATCACAAAACAAATAAGAAAGAAATTAAAGAGGTAAATAGAATATTAGAAAAATTAGATATGATAGATCTCTGGAGAAAACTGAATGGTGACAGAAAGGAGTATACTTTCTTCTCAGCAGTTCATGGAACCTACACAAAAATTGATCATATATTAGGACATAAAGACCTCAAAATTAAATGCAGGAAGGCAGAAATAGTAAATGCTTTCTTTTCAGATCACAATGCAATAAAAACTACATTCAACAAAAAGTTAGGTGTAAATAGACCAAAAAGTAATTGGAAACTAAATAATCTCATCTTAAAGAATGATTGGGTGAAACAGCAAATTATAGACACAATTAATAATTTTACTCAAGATAATGGCAATGATGAGACATCATATCAAAATTTATGGGATGCAGCCAAAGCAGTAATAAGGGGAAATTTCATATCCTTAGAGGCTTACTTGAATAAAATAGAAAAAGAGAAGATCAATGAATTGGGCCTGGAACTTAAAAAGTTAGAAAAAGACAAAATTAAAAACCCCCAATCAATTACTAAACTTGAAATTCTAAAATTAAAAGGAGAAATTAATAATATAGAAAGTAAAAAAACTATTGAACTAATAAATAAAACTAAGGGTTGGTTTTGTGAAAAAACCAATAAAATTGATAAACCTTTGGTAAATCTGATTAGAAAAAGGAGAGAAGGAAATCAAATTGGCAGTCTTAAAAATGAAAAAGGAGAACTTTCCACTGATGAAGAGGAAATTAGAGAAATAATAAGGAGTTACTTTACCCAACTTTATGCCAATAAATTTGATAACCTAAGCGAAATGGATGACTACCTCCAAAAATATAGGCTTCCCAGATTATCAGAGGAGGAAGTAAATTGCTTAAATAGTCCCATTTCAGAAAAAGAAATAGAAGAAGCTATTAATCAACTCCCTAAAAAAAAATCCCCAGGACCAGATGGATTTACATGTGAATTCTACCAAACATTCAAAGAACAATTAGCCCCAATGCTTTATAAAGTATTTGAAAAAATAGGGAATGAAGGAGTCCTACCAAACTCCTTTTATGACACAGACATGGTACTGATACCTCAACCAGGTAGGTTGAAAACAGAGAAAGAAAATTATAGACCAATCTCCCTAATGAATATTGATGCTAAAATCTTAAATAAGATATTAGCAAAAAGACTACAGAAAATCATCCCCAGGACAATACACCATGATCAAGTAGGATTTATACCAGGAATGCAGGGCTGGTTCAATATTAGGAAAACTATCAGTATAATTGGCCATATTAATAATCAAATTAACAAAAACCATATGATCATCTCAATAGATGCAGAAAAAGCATTTGATAAAATCCAACATCCATTCCTATTAAAAACTCTTGAGAGTATAGGAATAAATGGACTTTTCCTTAAAATAATCAGTAGCATCTATTTAAAACCAGCAGTAAGCATCATATGTAATGGGGACAAACTGCAACCATTCCCAATAAGATCAGGAGTAAAACAAGGTTGCCCACTATCACCGTTACTATTTAATATTGTATTAGAAATGCTAGCTTTGGCAATAAGAGTTGAGAAAGAGATTAAAGGAATAAGAATAGGCAATGAGGAAACCAAATTATCACTCTTTGCTGATGATATGATGGTATACTTAGAGAACCCCAGAGATTCTACTAAAAAGTTTTTAGAAACAATCCACACCTTCAGCAAAGTTGCAGGATACAAAATAAACCCACATAAGTCATCAGCATTCTTATATATCACTAACAAAACCCAACAGAGTTACAAAGAGAAATTCCATTTAAAGTAACTACTGATTGTATAAAATATTTAGGAATCTATCTGCCAAGGGAAAATCAGAAACTTTATGAGCAAAACTACAAAATACTTTCCACACAAATTGAGTCTGATCTAACCAACTGGAAAAATATTAAGTGCTCTTGGATTGGGCGAGCAAATATAATAAAGATGACAATACTACCTAAATTAATCTATTTATTTAGCACTATACCAATCAGACTCCCAAAAAACTACTTTGATGAACTAGAAAACAACAAAGTTCATATGGAAAAACAAAAGGTCAAGAATTTCAAGGGAATTAATGAAAAAAAAGCAAATGAAGGTGGCCTAGCTGTACCAGATCTAAAATTATATTATAAAGCAGCAGTTACTAAAACCATCTGGTATTGGCTAAGAAATAGACTAGTTGATCAATGGAATAGGTTAGGTTCAAAGGGCAAAACAGCCAATAAATTTAATAATATAGTGTTTGACAAACCCAAAGACACCAGTTTCTGGGATAAGAATGCATTATTTGACAAAAATTGCTGGGAAAATTGGAAATTAGTATGGCAGAAACTAGGCATTGACCCACACTTAACACCATACAGCAAGATAAGGTCAAAATGGGTTCATGACTTAGGCATAAAGAATGAGATTATAAATAAATTGGAAGAGCATAGGATAGTTTACCTCACAGACCTGTGGAAGAGGGAGGAATTTTATGACCAAAGAAGAACTAGAGATCACTATTGAACACAAAATCAATATCAAAGTGAAAAGTTTTTGTACAAACAAAACAAATGCAGACAAGCTTAGAAGGGAAACAATAAACTGGGAAAACATTTTTACAATCAAAGGTTCTGATAAAGGCCTCATTTCCAAAATGTAAATTATTGACTCTAATTTACAATAAATCAAACCATTCTCCAATTGATAAATGGTCAAAGGATATGAACAGATAATTCTCAGATGAAGACATTGAAACTATTTATAGACATACGAAAATATGCTCCAAATCATTATTAATCAGAGAAATGCAAATTAAGACAACTCTGAGATACCACTACACACCTGTCAGATTGACTAGAATGACAGGGAAAGATAATGTGGAATGTTGGAGGGGATGTGGGAAAACAGGGACATTGATACATTGCTGGTGGAATTGTGAACACATCCAGCCATTCTGGAGAGCAATTGGAACTATGCTCAGAAAGTTATCAAACTGTGCATACCCTTTGATCCAGCAGTGTTTCTACTGGGCTTATACCCCAAAGAAATACTAAAGAAAGGAAAGGGACCTGTATGTGCCAAAATGTTTGTAGCAGCCCTGTTTGTAGTGACTAGAAACTGGAAAATGAAAGGATGCCCATCAATTGGAGAATGGTTGAGTGAATTGTGGTATATGAATGTTATGGAATATTATTGTTCTGTAAGGAATGATCAGCAGGATGAATACAGAGAGGACTGGCGAGACTTACATGAACTGATGCTAAGTGAAACGAGCAGAACCAGGAGATCATTATATACCTCAACAACGATACTATTTGAGGATGTATTCTGATGGAAATGGATCTCTTCAATAAAGAGAGCTTTAATTGATCAAAGATGGGCAGAAGCAGCTACACCCAAAGAAAGAACACTGGGAAATGAATATAAACTGCTTGAATTTTTGTTTTTCTTCCCGGGTTATTTATACCTTCTGAATTCAGTTCTCCCTGTGCAACAAGAAAACTGTTTGGTTCTGCACACATATATTATATCTAGGATATACTGTAACCTATTCAACATGTAAAGGACTGATTGCCATCCAGGGGAGGGGATGAAGGGAGGGAGGGGAAAAATCAGAACAGAAATGAATGCAAGGGATAATGCTGTAAAAAATTACTCTGGCATGGGTTCTATTAATAAAAAGTTATAAAAAAAAAGAGAGAAAGTATATATAGAAGATAAACCAGACAGTACACAGAGGGAAATGAGCTCTCTCATAGGGCATAAATAACATAACTCAGCTCAACCAAGAGCTCCACCAAATCCCAGATCAAACTCAAGGGGAAAATTCCTCAAAGTCTGTAATGTGGTAGATTGGGAATAGGGAGATGATAGAGTTTTCATGATTCTCTACATGTCATTTTCTTTCTAGATTCTTTTTCTATTTTTAAGAGACACACAAAAAATCTGGAACAGTGTGATCTCTGTTGAAGTTACAAGCCAGAAGACAAATATCTTTTTTCCCCTCAGGCTCTCAAACTCCATCCTTTAAAGGAATGAAGCCTTGAATCATCAATCTCCACCAAGGAAGAAAGTTACATGCAAATGAACTTTGAGGTATAGATTACATATATAACATCACTTTCATTTCATTATTACATTTATTTTGTTTCCTCACTTTGAATATTTGCTTCATGAAGACAGGGAGTAGGGTTTTTGTTTGTTGTTTATTTTTGCCTTTCTTTGTATTTTTAGTCTTTATCATACTATCTGTAAAATAGTAAGTATTGAATAAATGATTTTTAAATAAATGAATGGACAATATATTAAAATTACTTTCTGCATTATATATATATATATATATATATATATATATATATAATGCTATATTCATTCTCTTAGGCTATTCTATAAAAACCTACTAGCTCAACTCCCTCACTTAATTCAGGTGAACATAAGTCCTTTATACCCTATTTTGAAACTATGGCCATCCCTTTCCATATATGAGCTTCAATTACTTTATTTGAAAAATAAAGCAATTGGGCTTCAGCTAGATATCTGACATCTCTTTCAACTCTATGATACCTAACAACATCCTCTTAACAATTATTATGTTATCTAAAACATGTAACAATTCTAAAAATAGAAAAGAAAGCTAGATGGAGAAATGGCAACTATGTATTTAGTTAGCTCAAAAGATTATTACTGAGTAGGGGGTTATAAATAAATTTTCAATAAAAAAATTAACATATTCTGGCCACATATTAAGGTACAAAAATGATGCATATTATTACAGTGAAAATGATGTTACTTTATAATGCTGCATAGCTTCCTTATGCTTGGGAATATAAACATTTTCTCCATTTTTATTTTTCATCTTATATTAAACATTCTTATAATTGAACATACGTTCTGATTAAATGCACATATGCAGTCAGACCTGCTCATATACACACACATAGAGAGGGAAATTATCCTTTACAGTAGTCAATCACCATCTAGTTTTTCTCCCATTCTCTTTTAATTAGCCTTCTCCAAGAAAAGGAACAGTATATGTTTTAAAAAATACTGTTCCCATCTACCATTTTGCGACATAGGGCATCAACATTTTATTAGGTAAAAGACAATGATAATTTGAGATTCTTTACCAGACTGTATCTTTGTCCTCTGAGAGATTATCCAAAGTAGGTATAGTTTTGAGCTGAAAAGCATAGTATGTAAGATCTCAATGGGATATTACTTGAAGGAGCTGAACTGGATAGTCAGTTGGACAGAGGCTGGATAATCCATTTTAATTAAACTTTTGAGACTTGAAGAATGTGAAGTCAAGCAGCCCATTGTTCTTTTCAGATGACAAAATCTGTATAAAATGCTCAGTAGTGCACTTGAGGAATAATTAGGAATTGCAGCTTCTTCAGAAGCTGACTTCTTTTCTGTTTATGTTGTCACACATTGGTACTCTGAGGGTTGATCTAGCTATTTTCCTTATCTGACTACAATAAAGATTTATGCTTTTTGTTAAATTCATTATCACTCTCTCAAAGTCCCAGACAATAAAAAAAAAAAGTCACATGGCTCCTTATTTCTTCTTTAGAGCCCTTCAACTTTATCCTTTTTTATCAATTTTCCACTAGAGAGTGGTATAGGATGAATGGCATGGGGACTGTAGATTGGGAGCAGTGTGTAAAATTACAGAAGAAATGGTTTTTTATTGCCTGAAATATATTTGGTAAAAGCAAAACACTTCTGTGATTCCTTTCAGTTAGTAAATACCTGGAAGACTTCACTGCAAGACTTAACTTTAATTGACTGTGAAGCTCATGTGCCTTATCAAAAAGATATCAATAGTAATAATCCTTATTGAACACCAGTAATTTCAGTACATGCTGTGCAGAACATAAAATTAGGTATGATCTTTGTTCAGTGGGTTTATGGCTTGATAAAAATACCCCCAAGGAAGAGAATGACATTGAAGAAATGTGTATTAACATATCCAGGAGAAGAATGGACAAAAGAAAGAATTCTGTGATAATTCTGTAGTCTTTATTTTTATTGTTAAATGATTCACTGAAGGGGGCAGCAAGATCACTCTAAATATTTCAGATTCTGGTCTTTTTGACAGGCCAATAATTTTTTTTTTTTTTTTAGAAGACATAGCTGTTTTGCTATACTTATTTTGGAAGGAGAGCTGAAGCCTATCAGAGGGAACAAGCAACTAATATTTCAGGAAGCCAGGTTAAAGGGGAGATACTTTTTATAATCCTAGGACTAGTGTTTACAAAGGGATAGGTTTATTTTTCCAGTCTTCAAAGCAGTTATTTCCGATCCTAGAAAGTAAAGAAACAATCTGATATCCCCTACATCAATAATTTTTCATGGAAGATAGGCCAGTCTGCCCCAGTTAAAATGTCATCAGTTGAGGGCAAAGTATTGCAATCCTGTTTGCAATTTTTCTACTGCTTTTTTTTAAAACCAACTTTAATGCTGCCATGTTGATTTATTATTTTGAATGATGAATTGTTTATTAATTTATGAAAATATAAAATGAGACAGGTGTGCGGATTCCTGAGGTAATTGATGGGAAGACCATGATAACAATGGGAAATGATCATTTTTAAGAAGACACTAAGATGTCACACAGCAGGTAATAGAGGCAGATAGATTGGGAATGGGGAATGAGGTAATGAAGTAAGGCAGTCAATGACAAAGGAAAGGGCATGGAATAGGAAAGGCACAGAGAAGCACCTACATGCTCATGGATTTGAGTTGGGAACACTCAGAAGCATGGATCCAAGGTAGTGGAAAAGTTTTGGGGGACAGAAGGAAACAATAGTTTGAACTCTCATTTTTATAGGGTTTTTGTGGCGGGGATAGACTGTGTTACTTTTGGTTTAGTTTGATAACATATCCAGATTATCTCAAAATTATCGGGAAAACTGTAAATTTGTCTATATAACTCCAAAGCTATTAGTTTCATTTAGTGTTCTGCTAGACTATTGAGATGCCACAGTTCACACTTTGGAGGATATAACCTCCCTGCACTTTGAGCTCTCTTCTTGGAGTTTATATAGGCATAAAGCGTTTGCTGTATATGCTTTTCCAATATGTGCTCTTATAGTAAAACAGACCATCTGCAGTGTCATCCAAAGGGTTATCTTTTTATTGGCCTTTAAAAATTTGCTGATTGCCTTAAATCACAAGTTCTCAATTTGGAATCCATGAACTTCAAAAAAAGTAGTGTTTATATTCCAATATAATTGGGTTCCTTTATAATTTGATATTTTAAGTTAATTTAATATTTATAAACAAATGAATATTTATTGCCCTGTATATCTTACATATGTAAAAACATTCTGAGAAGGGCTCCACAGATTTCATCAAATTACTAAAAGTGTGCATAAAAATAGGAAAAGATTAAAAAAAACTTATTAAAATGACTAGAGTCAGATTTTTAGTAGTTTTTTTTTTTTCACATGTGGCACATTTCACTGAATTATGATTTCTTTGGTTCAGGTGACTTTTTTCACCAAAGAAAAACAAAGCAAAGCAAAGCAAAGCAAAATCTATAATTGTTACCAGTACTAATTGAGCAAGATATTTACCAAAGTATCTTTCTATCCTGAATCTCTCCATAAAAGTGCATTACAGAGGACCACCTGAATATTATCTTGTCTTTCACTTGGTTAGAAATGGAAGACAATTCATTCAAAGGTGCTAGTTTAATCTTCATCTTTTATCTTACTTAAGTAGTTGTCTGGATTGCATCTTTAAAAGTCCTGGTCTTCACACTATAGTTATGCAAAATGGCATATTCCCCAGATATCTGTAGTTCCGTGTTAAACTAAATCATTTCCCATGCATAGGAGGATTGCCTCTTTCCTTACAATTTACCAAATCATTCAAGTTTAAATGACGATTTTGAATAGATAAGTTCAGAATTCTCATAGCAGATTCATTCCTTAAAGAAAAAATTGGCAGTATTTTCTCTTCAGGTAATCTAAGTTATAATATAGGATAATGAGCTGCATTTGATTTAGACCAACTATTAGAAAACAAAATACAGAACATAATTATCTCTCCCTTCCCCCATCACACGTCTACTCTTAGTTGTGTTTGGTCAACAAAGAAACAACAATTGCTTTTTTTTTCTTTCTCTCTTTAAAGAAGTTATCAGAGAAAATGCAAGTATGGACTCACTGATACTTGGTCTCACTGATAAATATTTCACTAGAAAATCTTTTTACAATTCTCTTGATAACTGGTGGGGGCTCTTCTCTTTTAATTATCCTACCAAAGCCTAATCTCTCCCCAGCTACTTTTCTATATATATTGTTAATGCTTTGCACATTCTATTTGGGTGTTTTCTAGATGAGTGAAATTATAGTTCTAGACAAAATAAAGAAGGGTATGATATAGTAGGTCTTATTATTTAGTTGTGTCCAACTTTCTGAAGAAAGTTGTGATTTGATAGGCCTTGTTGTTGGGGTTTTCTTGGCAAAGATAGTAGAATAGTTTGCTGTTTTCTTTTCCAGATCACTTTACAGATGAGGAAACCTAGGCAAACAGGGTTAAGTGACTTGCCATGAGTTACATGGTACTTGTCTGAGGCTGGATTTGAACTCAGGAGGATGAGTCTTTCTCACTCCAATTCTGGCACTTTATCCACTGTGATGAAAAATGGGTAATACAAGTTTAAGAAAAGATCATTAAGGAATTTGGTTGTATTTTTTTCTCCAATGCAAGTTTTAGGCATGACAAACTATTTCCTAGCTGATTTGGCTTCCTGGTTTTCTTTATATCCTTACTAACAGCTTATTTTCCAAAGAAATTCTATCCCCATACCTTTTTATTTTAGTTCCATTCTTCTATTTATTATTTATTATTTTTCCTGTATATATATACCTTGTTTGCATATATTTGGTTGCTGTGAGATTACATTGTGAACTTCTCGAGAGTAGGAACTGTCTAACTGTCTTTTGTCTTTTTGGGAGGGGGGTATATCTCTAGAACTTAGTGTCTGGTATAGTTAATGCTTAATTGATGCTTCTGACTGACTAAACCATGAGCTGGTATTTTAAAAAGTAGATGTTTCTTTTGTTAATAAAAGGCAAATACTAAATATGTAACTTTTCCTTCTTTTTAAATAAACAGAATATGCTGTTTTAAATAGTAACTAATATATCTTTTTTTAAGATCTTTTTTAAGATTTGCAAAGTTCTCTTCATCCTCTATCCTATTTGATTTTCAGAAAAACTGTGAATTCAGTTAATTACAGATAAAGAAATTGAGTCTCAGAGCAATTAAGTTACTTGGTCAAGGTCACCTAGCTAATAACTGTGAGAAAGTGGATTTGAACACCTTTCTCCCTGATTTTAACTTTTACACTGTATTTATTTTTTTCTAGTAATAAACAGTTATTTTCTTTAACATTCTAATTTTTATTTTATCCTACTCTTTTAAAAATAACGATACAAGTTATCAAGTTATTGGGCTTTATAGGCCCAAGTCAATAACTGTATCTGGAGGCCTGTAAGCAATGAAATGAATTTATAACTACTTCAGAATTTTATTTTCCTCATTGTTTTGGAGGTGAGAAAACTTCCTTTATATATTACTGAAAAAAATTGAGACCATTTACCGTGAATTCCCTCTTCTGTCCTTATTTTACATCACCAGATGCCATATGTCACTATCTTCTACTTTATCTGTGTTGTGAGAATAGGTGGCTTTTCTTATGAAGGCAAATCTCTCTACATGAATACGTGATTCTATTCCAAGAGTATCTTCTCTAGTAAATTGCCCCGTAAAATCTCCATTCTCTCACTTATCTTCAATCTCTCACTCTTTATTAGCTATTTCCCTATTGCAAATAGACACCCATATCTCCCCCTACCTTCTTCCTTTGTTTTCACCAGGTATCATCTCTTGTTTCTCCTCTCTTTTGTTACTAAACTCAAGAAGGCTGTTTACTTCCCTTCCTCTTATTCTTATCTTAATCCTTTCCAGTTTGGCACCCAAACTTATCATTCAACCAAAATTGCTCCCTCCAAGTTTACTGAGGGTCTCTTAATTGCCAAATTGAATGGCTTTTCCTCATCTTTTTTGACCTTTCTGTAGCCTTTGCCATTGTTGATCATCCTCTACTCCTTGACACTCTCTACTATTATTTTTGTCTCTTGATTTTCTGACTTAACTGATTGTTTTCAGTGTCCTGTGCTGGGTTTTTATCAGGATCATTCCTGGTAACTATAGTTGTCCTATAGGTTTCTGCCTGGGCCGTCCTCTCCCTGTCTCCTGTTTAACTTGGTGATCTCATTGCGTGCCACAGATTCAATAATCATAGGTCTGCTGATGATTCTCAAATCGACTTATTTGACCCTAACTTCTGTGCTTAAATTGTTTTACATCTCCAGAGGTCCACCGGATATCTTTAATTAGATGTTTACAGACATCCTAAATTCAACATATCCAAAAGCGAATTCATTATTCATCCCTTCTTGAAGACTCTTCTTTCCAATCTTCCCTAATATGGTGGAGAGCACAAATATCCTCCTAGTCACCAGACTACTAACTTAGGAGGCATCCTCAACTCCTTATGCTTTCATTACCTCTTTTCCCCTTCTTATATCCAATCTGTTGCTAAGGACTTTTGGTTTTTATCTTTGTACTATCTCTTCTGTGCTTTCCCTCCTCTCTTCCATTATTGCTAAAACCTCGTTCAGACTCTCATCACTTCATTCCTAGACTATTGCAAAGCTTGCTGGTGGATTTCCCTGATACAAAGTGTTCCCAAACTCCAGTTTATCCTCCACTCAGCTGTCAAAGTAATTTTTCTATAGCCTTGCTCTATCATCCCTTTGCTCAACATATCCTACTAGCTCTCTATCACCTTGAAGATTAAATCTATAATCTTCTGTTTAACATTTGTAACTATTTATAATCTTATTTGCAACCTTTTTAGTCTTCTTATACTTTACATTCCACCAGGAACTCTGAGATATACTGTTATTCTTTGTTATTTCTTCAGCAAGACACCTGATCTCTAGACTCTAGACATTTTTACTGCTTGCTCTTTATGCCAGGGACTGAATTCATTTTATTATTGTTATGTGTGTTGATTAAGAAAAAACATGATGGTGAAGGTTAATCTGATCATAAAATCTTTGGCTTAAATTCCAAAGCTTTTCTGCTACTCATCTGCTTGTAGACAGTAAGGTATTTAGTTATTAATGTTTGTGATACAGATCACTATACCTGTTAATTAAATTTTCCCCTCTCATTGTTATGTTGTATTCCTAAAGAAAATATACATTTTTATGTAATCATGTAAACTAACCATGAAATGAACACTAACTAGTCAAATGAGAATACAGAAAATTTTAGTCAAATAATTACATGTGTTTTGAGGGGGAAGGAAGGGCCTTCCTTGGCCTGTTGAAAACAAAATACTTAGAATTAGGACAAGGTAGAAATTGTTGTGAAAATATGCTCTCTGGGGGTTGATTAAATGATTCCTTTGCAAGCACCTGTGGTCTTTGAAGACTGGTTCTATGACAATTAAAAATGAAATGTGTGAAAGTCCTTGATTATCCCTGGGTATGTATAATGAACTTGAATATGCTTCATATTGTGAGATCTTTTCATTCTAATTTGCTACAATTCTCACACAACTCTTGAAATACAGCCTATGACTGAAGAGTTAATTTGCAGCCTACTCATCCCCTACCTACTTCATGCATTTTTAATGTGATCCAACCCCTCAAAAGGTGTCTCTTCATCCCTAACTATATTTCATAATACCCAAGTGGATCATTCCCAGTTGAAATCATGCTATTTAATTGCAGATTAAATTGCCTTAAATTTGTGACTCTTTTTGGAATTTGTAGGTTAATGTGGTGAGAGTTTCAATTCATTATTTAACAGAAGAATGAAAATATAGTCGGTCAGAGAAGAATAAGACCAGCTAGCTCTGTGGTAATTGCTGATTCTCTTTAGTTTAAATTAGAGTTACTCTAAGCTGGCATATTCTTGCTGTCTTGTACCTTTTAACTTTTCAGCCTTATAAGATATTAAATTTACAAATTATAAACTAAAGAATTCTAATTTTAGGTTTAGATAGCAAGATGGAAAGAATTAAAATTTCACAATATTTTAATACTGATTTTAGTTTTTATAATTTTAAAACATGGTTAGAATAACTATTTTGAAGAAACTCATTAATTTGTTAACTCTTTGTCCTCATCTTCACCTCCACACAACATCCAAAACACAACATTTTCTAGTCTTCTAGTCTGTCAACATATCTCTAGCTTTCCTAATCTACTGATCTTAATCTACATGAGTCCAATGTTTAGCTCTTTCAGTGGTAATCCTTGGTACTTCAGTGGAATTTCTTATTTGTTCTTTTTCATTATTTGCAAAATGTCCATTTTTCTCTGATGATGTTAATGGGTCACTGAGCATTGCTGAGAATGTTAGGGAAATCAACTAACTCCACTATAAATTTATCTCTTTAAACCTTAGGCAGCCTCTCAGGAATCACAATTCTTTTTATTTTATTATTTTATATTATCTGATTCCATACAGGCTCTTACATAGTGGTTGTTCTGCATCTGTTCTTTTCACTTCAAAATTTGACTACTATTATACCTTTTGTTTCATTGAGACAATCTAGGTCATGAGCTCTCATTACTTTTTCCTATCAACCTTAGAACTTCTATGTATCTTCACCCATCTTCTCTTCCCCTCCTGCCTTTCTCTCTGTCTCTCTTTCTCTTTTTTCTTTCTGTCTCTGTGCATCTTTCTTCCCCCCTCTTTTCTTCCTCACTCTATCTCTCTCTTTGTCACTGTCTCTCTCTGTGTCTATCTTTCTGTCTTTCTCTGTCTTTGTCTCCCTGTCTCTCTCTGTCTCTCTCCTCTCTCTCTTCCTCCCCTCTCATGTATTTCTTTTCTATTTTATGTATAACCTTGCTATTTTTTTTTTCTGTTTCTATTTTGTTTCTAAATCACACAGGACTACTCTAATGGTCATTAATTTGCTTTCTTTCTTCTTTAAACTCTTCCTCTAAAATTTTCTATCTGACTAGAAACACACAAATATCTTTAATCTCAAAAGCATTTCCTTGATTTTTCTGATCTATCTATTGAGTATCAATCTTCTGAAAATGTCTATATTGTCTGACTTCAATAGCTCATCTTTCATTCATTCCTTGAACCCTTACAAACTTTGTTCTGTTCCTTCACTCAATTGAAATTGCTTTCTTGGAAATCATAAATTAATTCCAAAAGGGGATAGGGACTAAGCCTATGATTTCATTGGTATAGGGAACCCCTGGGGAATAACTTCCTCAGCCAATGTAGGTTAACATAGTCTCTAAAATTTATGACCACAGATAGATATCTAGACTACTGTTCACATTCACACACTCTGTGTGTCAGAGGTAGGACTTGAACCCAGGTCTTTCTGATTCCAAGACCATCTTTCTATCTACTGTATTACCTTGCCCCTCTATGTATCCTATAAGTAAATACTTTTTGGTTGATATATACGCATATTGTAATCAAGCTCCCTGGCTTCTCTGTAAGAACATTACAGGCAGGGAGACCAATTAGAGGATTGTTGAAATGATCTAGGTAAGAGATTATGAGACTCTGGTAGCTAGCGGATAGAGAGACAAATACTACAGAGAGTTAAAGATCTCAAGATTTGGCAATCAATTCGAGACCTGGAGTAAAAGACAATGAGAAGAAGGAAAGGATAGTAGTACACTTGTGAACCTAGAAGACGATATAAAATGTTTATTTTATGTGGTGATTATTAACTCCAGAATAATAAATTAAAGTGGAAAAAGGAATGGGATGCCTTTGCCATAAAGAAGTTTAGAAAAGGAATAGGTTTTTGGAGAAAGGTGTTTTAGACAAGTTGAATTTGAGGTGAACCTTGGAATCTAATTTGAAATATCCAATAGGCAACTGATAATAAGACTAAAACTCAGGAAGGGTCTGGGTCTGTATGTATAAATCATCTACATAAAGATGATAATTGAACCCATGGGAACCAATGTGATTGTTAAACTGAGAGAACATAAAAAGAAAAGGATAATGGGCAAAGTACAGAGCCCTGGAGAACACTCACTGTTAGGGGGGAATGATCTGGATAAACAATAGAGGCTGGGAAAGAGCTGTAACACAGGAGGAGAGCAAGGAGACAGTAATGTCACAAAAACTCAGAGAGGAAAAAGTAAAACAGAAGGGAGTGGTTAGTGATGTCAAATAATAAGACAGTAAATGTAAATGATTTCTAAGGCTCTTCTAAGAATTAAAATTATATGATTCTAGGATTTCCTTCTTCTAGTTCTTTCATATTTCTTCCATTACACAAATTACTCAGTTCTTTCTTTCAATATATCATTATCAAGTAAGTCTGGCAATGTTATCAATTTAAGTAATGGAATCTGGTTTTATAGCAAGATTAAAAAAGAAAAACCATTTCACATAGACTATGGCACTCCAAGGTGCTTCTAGAAACTGTTTAGATGCTTACAGACAAGTAGATAATATCATGCTCTTCTAAATGAATGGGTAATTGTGTGAAGCAAGTGATTTATTGATAGAATATCATGTATAACTCAATCAGATTGCATTGCCCAATGTAAAAATAATTGGGCAGAATCATTTTTCTTTCATTCCTCATCATAGTCTTATTAATTTCTGCACAGATGTTTCAGGGAGCTGGTTAAACAGGACATTTTAAGATGTGCCACAAGAAAGCTTTGTATTCCCAAAAGTATATCCCCTTTGATCCACCATGAAGTCATTCTCCTCTCTTACTTAGCTTGAATTTTTCACCATTAAAATCATTCATTGAGTTATATAGTAACATAAAGATAATTGACTCCAGAAATCCATCAATGAGATGCAAATATATCACTTGATTCACAGTGTGATAGTGCATAGAGAATCAGCTACATAACCAGGTATAACTGGATTTCTGCCTCTAATATAGGTCATCTTGGGCAACCCACTTAACATCTCAATTTCTTTAGGAGGCTCTTATGATAATAGCTAGCATTTATGTTGTGCTTTTAAGGTTTGTAAAGCACTTTAAAATATTTTATTTTTATCCTTAAATTATAACTCTGGATGGTAGGTGCTATTGTTGTCTGTTTTTTGTAGAAAAGGAAAATGAGAGAGAAAGAAGTTATATGATTTCCCCAGCATCTGTGCAACCCCAGCAAGGTCTATTTTGACTCTACATCCTGTACCTTATCTACTGTGTCATAAAACTGACTCTGAGGATCTTAGTTGTATTAATAGAGGAAGATTCCTAACTGGACTTTCCTATAAAAATGAAATTGGAGATATGATCTAAAAAAATTACCCAAGATAAAAGAAGAACTCTGAATATGTGGTGGAAGTTAGGGGTAAATAAAGAGAAGAGTGGTAGGGATAATACTCTGTCCATTACATATTAGTATAGATTAATTAGTTCACCTTAAAAATTGGTAAACAGACACCAAAAAGGATGGGGATCCAGACATGAAAACAGGAGAGGTCTAAAACAAGGTTTCCTTTTCCAGAAGGGTAATGACCCAAATATAACACATACAGGGGTCCTACTAAGAAAGAAATATAGACCACAATTCTGTATAGATTTCTTCCTTAACATGGTCTGGGTGAGGAAATTGAAGGGTACAGGTGAGAATGATAAGTTACATGAGGAATAATTTTCTTATTATGTATAGCATTTCTAAAGTCTCATTTTAAATAATTCAAAAACAATATTCCCTGTGTCCATAGTAGACTATTCTTTTTCTCTTAAGCAAACCCAAAAATCCTTTAAGGGACATTTTATGTAAGTCCAGTGACCAAATTTCTATACTTGATTTAATCAGAAAAAAATTAACTTAAATATTCAAATTTATTGGATATTTCATATAAAAGTCTTAAAAAGGGAGATGGTACATTGGGGACAGCACTGATCTTGGAGAGAAAAAAATCTGTTGAGTCTAGTTCTGCAAATTAAAAGATATGATTTGAATAATCACTTCATTTTTCTGAGATTTAGTTTTCTCAGCCATGAAATGGGACTAGTAAAATTTGTACTAAAAGAGTTGGCTTGACATATATGGCAAATGCTTCATTTCCATAGAACACATATGTTCTACCTGTAAACTATTTTGAAAGCACTGGGTAGTCCAATCTCTGATCTGTGGTTGTCAGTTCATTGATGTTCACAGTGGCAAGTACTTGCTCCACTTTAGTGATTTATTTGTTATGTGATATATTCAGATCTGGTGGTTTTCTCAAATTTTATCACTTAGAAAAATTCCTTTTCAGTATCACATTTGTGTATGATTTGACGACTGTGATCATCACTGGCTTAAATGAATACAATACAAATGTCTTGGATTTTACTTTACGAAGAATTGAAGCCTGGATGAGTATTATTTATTAATTGGAATAAATGTCTTGGGAGTGGTGAATTTAAAGGAAGAATATAGTTTGTCAGATATATGTTGAAAGATGGTTCTTGTTGTAAAATGTAATTTGTCTGAAGGACAAATGAAAGCCAGACAAAAAGTTAAAGGGAGTCAAGAGGAAGTTACTTGTACTGGGTCAAATGAAGTGGATGGATGATTAATAAGAAACAAAGGAAATGTGATAAGAAATAGAAAAGCAGGGAAAAAAAAAAAAACTTTTGAAGCAAAAAATGAGCCATATGTAGAAGAAGGTTTTCAGAAACCAGTGACATGATGATCAAAATGGTAAGTGAGAAAAATAATTTGGGAAGTAACATTTTTGGACTGAGTCATAGCATTAAATTCAATTTATTTCTTCATTATTTTCCTGATAGTATTTTTCAAACTATGGACTTTATTCTAATGGAATGCATGTCTTAAAAATCTTTTTTTGTTGTTGTTGTCATTGAGTAATTTCATCATGAACAATTCTTTCTGACCAATTTTGGGATTTTTTTGGAAAAGATATTGAAATGGTTTGCTATTTTTTCTCCACCTCATTTTATAAATGAGGAAACTGAGGCAAACAGCATTAAAAGATTTGCCCAGGGTCACACAGCTAGTAATTTCCTAAGGTTGGATTTGAATATTCCTGACTCCAAGCCAGGCACTCCATCCATTGTGCCACCTAGTTGTCTTTACAAAAAAAAAAAAAAAGTCATACTTAACAAAATAATTCCAACATTATTCATGTCTTACCATGATTATTTATAATTATATCTTGCATGTTCAACTTAGGTAGAAACATTTTCATAACTATAATAATTGTTGGTGGCTATTTGAAAACATATAAGACTATTGAATTTGTTCAGTGATTAGAAAAGATTTGCCACAGTTTATCTGTTTTGGAAGCAGAAGGAGAAAGTGCTTTTTTCCTATGGAATTTCATAATCATGTAATGTCTTTTCTTAACTTTCTGTAATTCCCCATTACGCAATGAATAAAATATAAACTTAGCTTGAAATACAATTGGTCTCAAAATACTCCAGCCTTCTCTATTTTCCTCAGAAAACTCTTCTTTATGAAATATCACATCAGTCTTAGATTTTACAGCTTAGAAATACTCTCTACCCCTGAAATTCCTTTCTCTGATCAAATAATTCCTAGTGGAATCCCATTTAAAGAGTTAGCTATTTTTAAATTCCTCATTGGGTACAGAATTGACTCTTCCATTATACCGATTCACCAGGTATTTTTTTCTTCCCAACCTTTTCATTTCTTTTTATGTATCTTCTTCCATTAGAATGCAAGTTTCTTGAGAGTAGGAACTGCCTTTGCTTGTATTAGTATTTCCAGGGCTTAGCATAGTGCTTGGTACATAAGTGCTTAATAATTTTTTTTTTTTTTTTTTAGCTATTGACTGACTGATAGTATCATTTTGATGTATCTTTTTGGCCTTTTTCACACAATTCCTTATCATGGACAAGTTGTTCAATCCCTCTGCCTAAGTTTCCTTATCTGTAAAAAGAAGGGTTTGAATTAACTGGCCTTTAAAGTCTGTTTCAGCTTTAGATCTAAGATCTTGTGACCCTATGTACTCTGTTTTCTCATAACAATTTCTTCCATTTCGACAGACTGTTCCCTGTGTTTGGAGAAGGTTGTCCTCCAATTTCCCTTAGAATTTCAACAACATAAAGCTATCACAAAAATATGATATTGCTGCAAGAGAAGGGGTGGAAATTAGAAAAAAAGTTTCATCCATTGCTTTGTTAACTATCTGTTACTTCTTTCAATAACACATCACAAAAAAATAAAAATAATTCATTCTTTCTTAAAGTAGTAAGATATATCAAATAAAACAAACAAAAAAAAATTCCCCAAACTACTTGCAGTTATCAGCATTTAAAATGAGATAAAGTTTACCAGTAGTGTATTTGGAATATTTAATCCACAATGCAAGAATCTATCATTTCATGATGTATATTCTATATTAATCAGTGTAGACTATAATGCTTTTATAACTTAATAGATTTTCTTCATGATTTATAGTGAGTAAAGAATCATCCCTAAATGGCTAAACTTCTGGTAATGAGACTCTCTAATTTAGTTGGGTGAGTCTTTGGACAACAGAATCCATCCCTAAATCCTTTGTTGAAAGCTTTCCAGTTTACAATGACCTATCAAAGCTTTTGTATAGCTGCTATAGATTTGAGGAGTTTAGGGTTGCCTTCACACCATGAAAAACATTAAAATAGGACTCTAATGGAGGACCAGTTGGTGATAATTGAATCAATGTAAAAACATTTAAAATATCAACATCATGAAAAACTGAATTGGTGATTACTTCCTACTAGTCCTTCAAATGAAATCTCAATAGTACCTAAGTATTGAAAATTAATTTTTACATTGAGAAGAAGGAAAGTTAATTGTAAAGACAAAATATGAATGGTACTTTTTAGAAATCCCTTGTTAGACTGAGATAGCCAAAACAGAAAACTACTAATCTGAAAATCCTTTCTCTTGACTGTTGTCTTTCTTGTATTTCATTTTTTGAACATATCCACTTCACTGTTAAATCAATAAAATTCATTTGAGTTCAAAGATCTTTTATTAAGTACGTACGAGGCAGCAAGATTGCAATATGGTTTAAGCACTGGACTTTTGAATTAGGTCAGGAATTCAAATATAGCCCCAGATATTTACTGGTTATATTGAACAAGTCAATGTCTGTCAGTTTCCTCATCTGTAAAGTGGGGGAAATAATACTACTTATATCCCTGAGTTGTTGTAAGGATAAAACAGGATAATATTTAGAAGATTTAAATGTTAGCTGTTATTATATGCAAGGTATTAGGAATAAAAAGACAAAAGAAATAATACTTGTCTATAAGAAGTTTGCTAAAAAAAGCTGGCTAGTCACCCCCATTTTCCATATATTACTTGTCTTTTTTCCTAGAGATGATTTAGCTTACTTGTGGTTTTTATTATTATGTGCTTTTTTAAGCTTGGTTTTTCTTTTGCTTTTTTTGTATGTATGACTTGGTGCTGCTTTTAATCTCTTGTCTCTGTTTTGTTTTATTAATTAGCTCATACATAAACTGATGGTATATTTGTATGCTATAACTCTTTATAGGGCAAGAAGAACAGTGTTTGATGATTAAGATACATTATGATATTTTATGAACGCCTCCATTTATCAACTTTTAGCTTGATTGATATTTCATGAGAAAATCTCGATCAGTGATGTTTTTCCCCTTTATTTCCCATTTTTCAATGTCACCAGCTTGTTTGTATATCAGGTTGGTGCAATTATAATATATAATAGATGTATGTCAATTTAATTTGGAAGATTATTTTATCATGCTGTTCATAGAATTCCTTTACCTCTTTATCTCTGGGAAGTGATGATGCAACATAAGTGCAAGTCACTTTCATCACAGTGTTTTTCCTAATGTGTATTATGTCATTGAAGGAACAGATTAATCAATAATTGTCCCCTGAAATGATGATTATTCTTGTGGTCTTTGGGAGCACAGTGACATTAACAGTGCCACCCCTTTGTCTCACCCGAATGAACCTGTTGAAAGTTATTCCACTTTGTCTTCTTTTATCTTTTGCTTTTGTTAAGATGCTTGTGGTTCAGTTATATTGGTTTCTATAATCACTGGTTTTTGGTAAAGCTCTTGAAATTGTAGTACTAATATTTGTAGATTTTTTTGAATTCTTAACACTTCTAGGCTTCTTTTTGTCATTCTGCCATCATCTAGAATTTGATAGTTACCATACAGGATTGAAAATCACTTTTCCCTTGTGCTGATAGATTGTCACAGTCATATAATTCACCATATTAGAGATAACCTATTGAAGAGTTAATTTGCTCTTTGGATGGCAGACACAGTGTGCTGTCAGGCTTACCCTTAAACTTTTCTAACTTGATAAATATTTCAAATATATATTTTCAAAGCTTAAAGACCATTGGCATAACATCATAACACCCAGTGTGATATCCTCATCAATCTAAGAAAACAGAATAAAAGTATTGGAGGAAAATGAAATTTAATAAAAATAACTATTAAGTCCTGCATTTATTTAAAAAAAATCAGCTGCAGAAATTTAGGATAATAGAGATATGTCTAGATAGCATTAAGTATGAAAATAAAATTCTGTGAGATTTAGTGGTATTCATTATATATGTGTAGTCATGCAAAATATATTTTCATAGTATTCCTGTTGTAAAAGAAAACATGGAACAAAAAAACAAAAATAACATAAAAAAGTATACTTTGATCTGTTTTCAGATGCTATCAGTTCTTTCTCTGGAGAATGGATAATAATTTTCATCATAAGTCCTTCAAAGTTTTCTTGGGTCAATACGCTGTTGAGAATAGCTAAGTCATTCTCATTTGATCATCATATAATATCCCTTTTGCTGTATACATTGTTCTGCTGGTTCTACTCATTTTACTTTGCATCAGTTTATGTAAATATTTATATGTTTTTTTCTGAAAGCAATTAGCTGTAATTTAGAAACTGTTGTTTATCAAGTTGAAATCCTTTGTACCCACATTAATATACAATGCTAGTCTCCTGTATTGTAATTTTGACATTTTAAAGGTTATTTTGTTTCTCTGCTTCTTAATTTTTCTATGGACTACAACTGAATTTTTATTTTGAAATCAAATCACCTTACATACACCTTAAAGAACTGACAGAAGACAGCATGTGCCAAGGAAGCTGCTACCATCAACTTGACCACTCTTTCTTCATAGATCCTGATGGAAAAAGTCCAATACAGAACTATGGAGCTTTGGAAATTACAAAGTTCTATGCTTATCAAACCAATATTCTGTATAAAATGTTGCAACATAGCAATTCTCCTTCAGGTGCTATAGATATATTTTTGAAGACTCCCCTCTCCATCAAAGACAGTTCTTGGCACCAAAGTCCTTGGAACTATCAAATGATTTAATTTCAGAAATCTAGTATGATTTTGTAAGTGGCAATGACATTAACAAAGAGATATTGCCATGTTGTTTTTTTTGTTGTTGTTGTTTGTTTGCCCTAAAGACTATAGGGCTTTTCCATCTGATTTGCAGCTGAAACTTAAAATGTGTCAACTTCCCCATTAGAATATGAGAACAGGGCCAGAGCTTTTCATGTGTTAAACATGTAATAAATGCTTCATTCATAAATCTATTCTTTCGTATACCCTTATACAATTTTTTTTGGCTGAGGCAATTTGGGTTAAGTGACTTGTTCAGGGTCACACAGCTAGGAAGTGTTAAGTATCTGCGATCGGATTTGAACTCAGATCCTCCTGACTTCAGGGCTGGTGTTCTATTCACTACACCAACTAACTGTGTAGAATGAAAGCAGATTTCTAAAGCAGAAGATACTGCAGATGAATTGAGAACAATTCATAGTAAGTTAGAATATTACTTTCATGCTATTCGATATTTGGCTTCTTAGTAATGAAAAGTATTCTTTATATGCATGAACACATGTAGAGCATGATCATATGTATGTATATATATGTATTAATAAATATATATACTTCTTACCAAAATCTATATGTTCCTTCCATTACATAAATGCATATTTAGTTGGGTCTGTTAATAGTCTTTACTTCTTTTCCTATGAACTTTTAAAAATAATTTTTATTGTTGTTGAATTATATCAATTGTGTCCAACTCTTTGTGACCCCATTTGGGATTTTCTTGGCAAAAATATTAGGGGAAATATATCATTTCCTTCTCCAGCTCATTTTACAGATAAAGAAACTGAGGTAAGCAGGGGTAAGTGACTTGCCCAGGTCACATATCCAATAAGTGTGTGAGGCTGGATTTGAATTCAGATCTTCCTGACTTAGACCAAGCGTTCTATCAACTGGACCACCTAGCTGCCCTTAAAAATATTATTTAACAAGATAATTCTGTATCTTGCTTGTACAGGGTGGGTTGTAGAGATAAAGAACAATAGTATAGGGTGTTGGTAAAAGAATTTTATTTATTGGCATAGTAAAACATTATTTTATTTCCTTCTTTGGAGATGTGAATGATCTATTCTGCCATATGTTGACATTTAAAAGGGTACTGTTGTTTGCACCAAGGTTATCCAGAGAGTTGGTGACATTAAGACATGTGGGAAAATTAGCATTTTTGGATTGTAGAATACTGAAGAACATTTTAACTAAAATATTTTCTTCCTCTACAAAATCATTCCCTTGTAAAACACCACAAAGTACAAATCATTTTGTAAAATGATATTCATTTTGTTTTGTTCCCTAATATCTTTAATGTATAATGTTCAAAGATCTATCTAAACTCTAAACTTGAAACAAAAAATAGTGGCAATTTCTCTAAAACTTATATTTCAAGGTCTACACTGAATTATAGATGCCACAAATTACCCATGACATCTAATCAAACCTCCCACAATTTGTAGATGAAGAATTTGTTGTTCAGCCATTTCAGTTTGTCTGACTTTTCATGAGCCCATTTAGGGTTTTCTTGACAAAGATACTGGAAGTAATTTGCCATTTTCTTCCCCAGTTCATTCTGAAGATAAAACTGAGGAAAGCAGGGTTAAATGACTTGATTAGGTTCACACAATTAATTAAGTGTCTAAGGCCAGATTCATATTCACGAAGATGAGCCTTCTTGACTCCAGGACTGGAACTCTTATTTACTGCAGCATTTTGCTGCTCATAATTGAAGAAACTGAGTCCCAAAGAAGTGATTTAGTCTGGATCACACAGAGATTTAAGAGGAAAATGAAGATTCCAACAAAGGTGATCTAATTGTATTTTCAGTATTTCTCACAATAATTGATATAGCATTATTGACATTTCTCTAGGAAATTCTAATTAACAAATTTCTAGAGTGTCTGATGTTTGCTGAAATGAAAGATAGAAAGTAGAAAGGAAAAACAAAAGGATCTTTACCCATTTTTCTAAGACAAATTCTTGACAATATTTAGGTAATGATCAGATTTGCCTGGAAGTTTTTTTTTCCCCTTTGGCTAAAAACTACTCACCACTAAATAATAATTCATATTCAGGAGAAAAGATAACCTTCCTTTGTGGGGCAAAGATGAGTTGGCAGAAATTCTCAGCAACAATATCATAAGCTACTTTTCATTTGAAAAATTAAAAATGGAAGACAAATGCCTAAATCTGTTTGTAGCATGGAGGCTATCATAGGCTTAGCTCAGACACAGGGCTCAGGCTCTCTGTCTGACTCCAGTCTTCTGATTTTTGAAGAAGGCTATAAAGTCATATCTGAAGACTTGAAATATCAGCAAGGAATTTTAAAAGTTCTAAGTAATTTTCTTTCTCATATCTCTAAGCATTTATTTCCCTTTTGTTCTGATTTTTCTTTTATAGCATGACTAATATAAAAATAATGATTGTACTTGTGTAATCTATATCAGATTTCATGCTGTCTTGGGAAGGAGAGAGCAAAAGATTTGGAACTCAAAATCTTACAAAAATGAATGTTGAAGCTCTCTTTACATATAATTGGAAAAATAAAATACTGCCCAATAGAAATTATAGAAAGTAAAATTTTAGAATAAGTTTAGGATGTATTTGAATCATTTAGATTCTTATCACTGTGTCAGGTGGCCACTTTAGATTTGTACTCTTCATTTAAACACACACACACACACACACACACACACACACACACACACACATGCAAGTAAGTAACCCCAAACCAAAAATAATCTTAGAGTTTAAAAATACTTTATTTCTTTAATATGAAGTCTAGATTTGTAATTTAACTTAAAAGATATAATTTTTGGTATCTGGAAAAGCATAGAATTTCATGTCAAAAATACTCCCACAAACAACATCCTGCTTACCACATCCTTGGAAACGGTTGTTTGTTAGACAGTTGTTTATCTATAGTAATCTGTACATTGTGTTCCATACTAGACTGAGATCTTTGAAAATAGGTACCATTGTTTTGATTTGTTTGTTTGTCTTTTTTTCCATCTCAGGTATTTAATAAGGTGTTTTGCACATAGTGAGAACGTACTAAATGCTTGTTGATTCATTAATTGACAAAGGGTCCATGCTGGGCTGGAATAGCTTGAATATGGTCCAGTGGATTTATTTTTCCTAGTTTTTTCCCTAGTTTTCCCCCTTTCCAACTTGTACTTCTAACTTATCTGTATCCTGCAACAGAATGTAAACATTATGTAAACAGCCTAGAAAGTTCTCAGAGATTTGAGAACACTCTACAACAGGAAAGCAAATATGTGATGGATTCAAGGGTTTCAGTTCAGATGATTGGTTAGGGGTAATTTAAGGCTGACATCTTTATGACTTCCTGTTTGAAAAGTGTTTGGAATGCATTATCTCTTTGATCCTCACTGAGAAGTAGATGCTAGGTTATCAATTCCATTTTATAGATTTAAGGACTTGCCAAGTTCATGTAGCTAGTATTCAATATATGAGGCAGCATTTAAATATAACTATTTCTGATTCCATATCCAGGATTTTTATCTACAATAACACACTAATTCATATATAAGTATGATAATCAAAAAAAAACTGATGTAATTTTGGTTGGTATTAAGAGAAGTATAGCATCCAGAATAAGGGAGGGTATAGATGTCCTCAAGATGGCATTTACTTCCTCTTCAAAAAGCCTTCCCTTTTAATTAAAGCATAAAGTGATTTCTCCTTCCTTCTATTTATCATGACATTTTGTACTTCTTTTTCCTGCTTATTAGATGCTCCTTTGTATCCTCTTTTATGATAAGACTTATTCTAATTCACTTATAAGCTCCTTAAAGGCAAGATGCACATGGGAACTTTCTATAGTTCTAGCACTTAGTAAAGTATCTCCTATATTTAGAAGGTACTTTTAAAAAATTGTTGCATTCCATGCTTCATGTTTACATGATCCCAGGTTTTCAATAGAGAAATTAAAAGTACATAGATATCTCTGGTATCAGATGAACTTTTGAGAGGCATTTTTCTTATTATGAATAATCTTAGATGTCACTGAAACTTTTACCCCATGTTCTCTCTCATAGTGAGAGATAATACCAGTTCATCCAAGTTAGAGCATGAAAGAAATTTGCTAGACAATAGTCCAAGTACTCATACCTTCTCATAAAGCTACTTATGTCATAAGATTTGCCATAACATTTGCATAAGTAGTAGAAAAAAACATGTCAAAGATTTGAGAAGGTTGAGAAAGGATTAAAGCCATTAATTCTATTTATCTTTTAATAACAATGAGAAAATTTGGACTTTGAGGAATCAGTCAACTGATAAGTATTTATCAAGTATCTGTTGTGTGATAGGCACTATTCTAGACCGTGGGAATACAAAGGCCAATTTATCTTTTGTGGTGGAAGGATGAAATGAATGTTATATGCAACAACTACATATTTCCTGCACAACATACTAATTATTTGGCATAATAATAGTAGAGCATCCAATTTACAGTTAAGGCCTAGGTTCAAATCCTTTCTTAGATATTTACTAGTTGTATGATCCTGAGCAAACCATTTAATGAATGCCTTAAAATGTTGCCTTTTTTTTTTTTTACCTATAAGATGAATTTTTAAAATTTTCTATCAACATATAAAAGAGAATTAGGATGATGATGATAGAATCTCACAAGTTTATGATGAGCATTGCTACTGCAAATTAATTGAGTTCCAAAAACCAAACAAGTCAATACTAACAGTGGCAGTAAGGGAGTTCACTAAGCAACATACTTACCATAATTCTTACTACTGCCACTGTAATGAATGCTACTAATTCACTTTGAATTTGTAATCAATCATTTAACCCAGTAGATATATAATTACTGGTATTTCTAAAACTTGCTTGAATTCTATAAGCCTAGACATTGTTATTTGAATAATGCTGTGTGGATTTGAGTTCTCATAACTTACCTCTAAAATATATATCAAATTAAGTAAATAATACCAGCTATTTGTTTTAGCCATTTTTGGCAATAATTATTGCCACCCTTTAATTTTTAATATTTAATTTTGGATGAAGTTAAAAAAAAAAAAAACTATGGTTCTCTTCTTAAGTTTTGTAATTTGACTGGCTCATATACTACCATGATGTAAGTCAGTTTCTCCTTAAAAGAGGAAGTTCTCAGGAGTATAGATGTCAGCAATTTTTTGAGAGTTTCTATTAATTATAAGGATTTCAGTAAGAAATTAGTATATATTACTAATGGGAATATTTGACACAAAGGGTTGTATTCATTAAAAAAATTTGCTCCATTTTTAGGAATTTTCTCCACATTTCTGTCATATATTGAATGACACAAAGTTCATGTTTTTTATTTAACAACTAAAATATGAGAATTTCAGTTGCTTCCATGAAAGGTATTGTTGTTTACATATTTTTTATGTATCATAAAAATACATAGATTCGTAATGATGGAGAAACTGAGGCAGAATAGAGATTAGAGAGGTTTTAATATTTTATTTAAAAGGGAGAGATTTACTGGGACCAAATGGATCCATAGTTTGGTTCCCAGGGCTGAATGAGACTATTATCTCCAAGAATCCAGCAATGTGTGTTCTCAATGACATATATACACAAGCCTCAGATATAGGGGTTGACAGAGGCTAAGAGCGGGATTAGGACTCTGACAGGGTGGGGGGAGGCACTACTGGAGATGGAGATGACATAATGGGGGGAGACACCAGAGATGGGGAGAGGCATCTGATAAAACAGTATCTGATATTCTGATAGTACTTGGGATGGGGAGAGGCATTCTGATATTCTAAAATATAAGATCTTTTATCCTTATCAAATATTCTGACAATTAAGAGGGAGGGGTGCTGTTGCAGCATTGACCATAACAATTAGGAACTGAGGAGAACAATTCAGTGAAACCGAGGCAGGACAATTTAGGGAAACTGAGTCAAAACAATTAGGAAAACTGAGTCAAGACAATAAAAGAGAACTGTGACACAACATTTCAAAGCATTAAAGTCCACTTGTCTTTCAGTTCTAATGTGCATATGCATAGTTTTCTGGTCCGTGTTATATGTTAACTTATTGTCTGACTATTATTTCCTCAATATTTAGAATATAAAATAATGTGTCTCTCAAACATCTATCAAGCTTTTTCCTTAATAATTAGTATGAAACTATATATAGTCAGTTTTTTTATCAAGATAATATTAATTGCTTGATAAATGGTCAAAGGATATGAACAGACAATTTTCAGATGAAGAAATTGAAACTATTACCACTCACATGAAAGAGTGTTCCAAATCACTATTGATCAGAGAAATGCAAATTAAGACAACTCTGAGATATCACTACACACCTGTCAGATTGGCTAAGATGACAGGAAAAAATAATGATGAATGTTGGAGGGGATGCGGGAAAACGGGGACACTGATGCATTGTTGGTGGAGTTGTGAACGAATCCAGCCATTCTGGAGAGCGATCTGGAATTATGCCCAAAAAGTTATCAAACTGTGCATACCCTTTGATCCAGCAGTGTTTCTATTGGGCTTATACCCCAAAGAGATACTAAAAAAGGGAAGGGGACCTGTATGTGCCAAAATGTTTGTAGCAGCCCTGTTTGTAGTGGCTAGAAACTGGAAAATGAATGGATGCCCATCAATTGGAGAATGGCTGGGTAAATTGTGGTATATGAATGTTATGGAATATTATTGCTCTATAAGGAATGACCAGCAGGATGAATACAGAGAGGCTTGGAGAGACCTACATGGACTGATGCTAAGTGAGATGAGCAGAACCAGGAGATCATTATACACTTCGACAACGATATTGTATGAGGATGTATTCTGATGGAAGTGGATTTCTCTGACAAAGAGACTTAACTGAGTTTCATTGGAGAAATGATGGACAGAAACAGCTACACCCAAAGAAGGAATACTGGGAAATGAATGTGAACTATTTGCATTTTTGATTTTCTTTCCGAGTTATTTTTACCTTCTGAATCCAATTCTCCCTGTGCAACAAGAGAACTGTTCGGTTCTGCAAATATGTATTGTATCTAGGATATACTGCAACATATTTAACATATATAGGACTGCTTGCCATCCTGGGGGGGGGGAGGAGGGAGGGAGGGGAAAAAACGAAACATAAGTGATTGCAAGGGATAATGTCGTGTAAAAATTATCCTGGCATGGATTCTGTCAATACAAAGTTATTATTAAATAAAATAAAATTAAAAAAAAAAGATAATATTAATTGCTACTGGGATTCCAAACTGGATTGGGAACATGAATGTGTACAAGCAATATAAGTTGAATATGAGAAATAGTGTAAATTCAGGTCATATATGACTAAATATTCATGCTGTGGAAATGAGGGATAATTGATAGACACCCTGAAGAAAAAAGTCAGAAGAAGCATTTTAGCATATTGGTCAGGTTTCCTGTTGGGCAATTTACAAATAGATAGAAAGAAGGCATTTAATTGTGATCTGTTTCAGCAGAGGGTATCTATTCCACTGGGATTATGATTCTTCTTTGAGTTTAAGGCATTGTGGTTCATCAGAAAGTTGAAACTAAAAGTCCTGGCTCATTCAAATGGCAATTTTCCTGTAAGGATGGTGCTGTTTTGTCTATATTGAATTAGTGCTTAAAAGAACTGTCTACACTAGTTGTATGTACTTTATATATTGCCTTTGAAATATAGGAACCTATTATTTAGATCAGTTAAAATTTTCAATAGGAGTTTAACACATGCCTAAGGTAGAAGTAGAATCATTCACTGATAAAATGTGACTTGGTCAAAACTATGATTTAGATAAAGATATTTAGATAATACTTGTTGCATAGCTATTTTTTCACAATCGTATTAAAGGACTTTTTAACTAGTTTGGAAAATACTACCTGAAATGGAGCTTAATGAAAGCTATTATAGAATGAATTTGTAGAGGTCACCTACACTTTTCATATTATTTAAAAATAATACAGTTATGCTACTTCCTTACCCTACAGGGATGCTTCAGTACTGTAACTTTCCAAAGGACCAATAGAATCTTGGTTTGCTTCTTGGGTTTATTCCCTGATCTAAATTATCTGGGTAGATCCAGAGATATTTCATAGTTTAGATCATAGAATTTTAGTGGGAATCTTTATAATTTTTCTGCAGACCCCAAACTATTTACTTCAATTTCACTGGAGTTGATACAATAGAAGAAATATTTCTAGATAATTATTTTCTAAGAATAGCTTGATATCCTTTTTTTGTTCTCCAACATGCTCTTTCTCTCAGTCTCTACCAATAGCTCCAAAGTCATTCAGGATACTTGATAGATAATATAGTTTTGATATGTAGTCATAATATAGTCATAAATAGTACTCTTTACTATTTGGGATAGAGGCTTTGCCATATATCCTGCCATTGCCTTCTAAAGTGTTTTGGATCTTATTATTCCATCTGCTGTGTTTCGGTCTCTTCTAGAATCATGACCTTGTCATCTGACCTACCATTGTAAACTAAGGGTCTATGAGCCTATCATCTGCCTTGCAATTTACCCTTTAGGTCTTCAGGGTTTTTCTTTTATCCATTGTCCCCCCCCCCCAATTAATTAGAGCATGAGCTCCTTTAGAGCACAGAGTATCTATTTTTTTTCTTTTTTATATTTTATGCTTTGCTTTACACATACTTGACACGAGTGCTTAATTTTTTTTAGAAAATTCACTCATTCATTGCTGCCTTTGGCTTAATGAGATGTAGCAAAGCAGAAAGAAAGCAGTACAGAACTGGGAATCAGGAAACTTGTCTCTTGTCACTATTTAGCTGTGTGACTTTGGATAGCTATTTTTCTTCTTTGGGCCTGAATGTCTTCATTTGTGAAACAGAAAAAGTTGATTGAAGGAGATAATATATGCAAACAGCTTTTAAGACTTAAAATATGATGTAAATATTAGTTGTTAGTAATAATAATAATAGATATCAATGGCAACAACATAAAACATAAAAATAGTTTCCTACAGGAAAAATGATGATAGATTTAGAAACAAAGTACCAGAAATTTTAATTTAGGCTCTATTTACTACTACCTGTGTGATATTGATCCTGAGTTTCCACATTGATAAAAATGAAGGCATTTAACTAGCTTACCTTTACATTCTCATATAACCATGTATCTCTGATTTTATGATTCCTATTCCAATATATTTACTGAGATGAACATGGGTTAGGGGAGTGAAAAAGAAGAGCAAGTAAAAAGAATGCTAACTAATGCTTTTTAAAAAGCCATTTGTAACAGTGGAAGGAGTAGCAGAGAATAAAATAGGTTTAGCATGATTCTTATCAAAAGCATATAAAAGTTCATCTTATAAAAGATAGCAACAATTACAAAATAAGTGTTCCCCACCATATCACCCTACCCAGGAGGTGCACAATTCTTTGTAAATTTGGTGGTTAGTTAAAAAAAAATCAGTGTGTGTATTTTTATGTTTTCTTTTTTTTTTGGTAGAATTTTATTTTATTTATTTTTATAATAGCATTTTATTTTTCTAAATACATGCAAAAATAATTTTCAACATTAATCTTTGCAAAACCTTGTGTTTGAATTTTTTTTTCCCTCCCTTCCCCTCTTCCCCTCGACAGCAAGCAATCCACTATGGATTCAACATATGCAATTCTTCTAAACATATTTTCATATTCTTCATGCTGCACAAGAAAAATAAGATCAAAAGAGAAAAAATCATGAAAAAAAAGCAAGCAAACAACATCAAAAAAGGTGAAAACATTATGCTTTGATCCACATTCAGTCTCCATAGTTTTCTCTCTGTATCATTCCCATCACAAATGTATTGAAATTTTCTTGAATCACCTCATTGTTGAGAAGAGCCAAGTCTATCATAGCTTATCATCACATAATCTTATTGTTTCTGTGTATACTTTTTTTTGGTTCTATCACTTAACATCAGTTCACTTAATTCTTTCCAGGCTTTTCCGAAATCAGCTTGCTCATCATTCTTATAGAACAATAATATTCCATTACATTCATACACCATAACTTATTCAGTCATTCCCTAGTTGATGGGCAGCCACTCACTTTCCAGTTCCTTAACACTATAAAAAGGGCAGCTACAAACATTTTGCACATGTGGGTCCTTTTCCCTTTTTTAGGATCTCTTTGGGATACAGAAACAGTAGAGATACTGTGGGATCAAAGGCTATGCACAGTTTGATAATCCTTTGGACCCAGTTCTTGCTAGGACCTTGCTCTCCAGAATGGTTGGATCAGTTCACAACTCCACCTAGTTTTCCGCCATTCCCTGCAACATTTATCATTATCTTTTCCTGTCATTTTAGCTAATCTGAGAGATATAAAGTTATTCAATTGTTTTATAATGATGTATTGCAATCTTAACAAAACAAAAATCATTAAATTTTTTTCTTCTTCTCTTATTTCTATAGCCAGTATTTCAAATACTTTGCTAAATATATGATGGGATATTATGAGACATAAGAAAGTAGATGATTTGAAGAGTCAAAGAAAGACTTGAATGAATTGACAGAGTGAAGTGAGTGTGATTGGAAAGAAAATTTATACCATAAAATTAATATCATAAAATCAAAAATTTTGAAGAATTGTACAGTGATGAGGAAATGAGAAGAACCAGGAGAGCAATTTTCCAAACAACAAAACACTTTAAAGGCAAACTAACTTTTAAACTATAAGAATTATGATCTATGTAATAACAATCCATGATTCCAGAGAACTAATGATGAAACATTCTGTAGAATGCTTCCCTATATCTTAACAGATTCAGGATATAATGAAACATTGTTTGCACACAACCAATGAGGCAATCTTTTGTTTGACTGTATATTAATTACAAGAAATGTATCTTTTTTTCTTTTTCAATGGATTTAGAATGGAGAGAGAAGACAAATTTCTATTTAAAATGAAATTTTAATTTTAAAAGATGAGAAATATTCACTGATTCTAAGGAGCTTACATTCCTTGGGGAAGATGAAACATTCACACAAATGAATCTTCATTCATTCATTCATTGTAAATGCAAAATATTTTTTAAAAATACTTTCAAGAAAAAAAATGTTAACTAGAAGGGGAGAAAGTCAAGAGAGTCTCTGTGTAAAGGATAATAGATAAACTGTGCTTTTGGTTTTGTTCTGTTTTCATTCTTGCTATAGTTTAGGGAGGTTGGGGAGAAGATCAGAAAATATTACTCTAAGGATGTTCAATATGTCAAAATTTTTTAATTTAACAGGGGCTAAGCTAAATTTACCTCTGAATAATGATGAAAGATTTTGATAAATAAATTAGCAATGTAAACAAGACTATTGTATATGTTCAACTTGAATTAAAAAAACTGCTTTTATGGATTTTAGCTATTGACCTACATTAATAGGTCAATAATAATAATTAATTGACTTAAATTAAATAATTTTAAAATA
The DNA here is from genome assembly GCF_016432865.1 of Antechinus flavipes. Lineage (NCBI taxonomy): Eukaryota > Metazoa > Chordata > Mammalia > Dasyuromorphia > Dasyuridae > Antechinus > Antechinus flavipes. The sequence goes on along the minus strand of NC_067398.1, from coordinate 461,149,682 downwards.
ATATATTGAGTGTCAGTTGGGTATAAGGCACTGTACCAGGCATTGAGGTGGTTGCAGGCGGGGAATACCAAGTAGAACAGAACAGGATCATTTACCCATAAGCAGTTTTGTGGCTAATTATATCGTTTTTATTTTTCCATCATGGCAGATCTAATAGTGTTTCACCTTGAAGACACTTTTTAGGGATTAATTCCAGCTTCTGAAATTCCACAGCCAATATATTCCTAGATAATTCTAGATAATGTCTTGCTTTATTTCTCAAGGCTGGTGCTTTGAAAACATAGCAATAAGAAGGCCAAGATAATACTTGAATTTTTTCCATCATGGTAGAATCTGTCTGAGTTTGTGATTTGCAGGCATCATTAAATTATTAAATCTTAAAGATACACTAAACCTTCTGGGTACCTTCTATAGATTTGAACATTTCTTCCAGGTTAAAGGAATAACACTCAGGAGAGCAATCTGGAATTTTAAGTGTGTGTGTGGTGTGCAGGCGTGCTGCCTGACTTAACTCCGACTTTTACTTTTTTCGTGAATAAAAAGAGAATAATACTGATGAGGTTATCATAATGCTTAAGTAAAATAATGAAAGTGAAATTGTTTTGTAAATAACGATGTATTATATAAATGTATGGTGATATTACTTAGTGGTAATTACAATAACAATAGAAGAAGAAGAAGAAGAAGAAGAAGAGAAGAAGAAGAAGAAGAAGAAGAAGAAGAGGAGGAGGAGGAGGAGGAGGAGGAGGAGGAGGAGGAGGAGGAGGAGGAGGAGGAAGGAATGAAAAAAAGACTGTAGATAACAAGAACAAGGGTAGTTATTCTCAAATATCATTTACCTTTGTATTCTAGGTTAATTCAAAGCATGGAATATGGAGGAAAGGGATATAATGCTATTTTATTACTCAAAACACAATACTAGAATTAACAATATTTGCTTTATTTAAATGAGGTTGCTAAACATAGTAACCATGTTGTTTTAACTTGTCTTTTAATAAAGTTTACAGACAATGAGGCTAATCCCTGACAAGTTAACAGAGAAATAAGGCACATTTTAAACCATTCTGAAGTGACTATTAGTGTCCACTAATCAGCAATTGGAGCTTTGAAGATGAACAATTTGATAAATGGCAATATTCTATCAATAAGAATTAAATGTAGCATTTCTTTCTTTTTTTTCCTTCCTTCCTTCCTTTCTTTCTTTCTTTCTCTTTTTCTCTCCCTTTCCCTCTTTTTTTCCCTTTTTTCTTTTGCTGACAGTTCAAAGTAGTAAACTTGTTATTCTCTCAGTTCCTTATTTGCTGGAAACTTTGGGATTTTGTGTACTTTCCTGATCTAGGAATGAAATTCAAGATTCTAGAATCTTTCTTAGTGACAGTTTCTTTCTGTAAATCAAGCTTATTAAATATATACTCTTTGATGTGGGTTTTTCTTGTGACTTCACTTGGAATTAATTCAAATCAGAGCCAGGAAAAGGGATAGGCTACATAGGGAAACTGTCTAGGATGCAGCACTCATTGTGAGTGCAATAAATAATACACCATACTTGATATTATTTTCTATAAATTCACACATTTTGAATGCCAGGAAACTTCACTCTCCAAAGCAAATGGGTGTATTTTGTGATGTCAAGCCTCATGTGTTACATTGAAAGCTTGAGGTCCCCAGTGGATTGTAAAATACAGAGGAGCAGATGTAAGGGGTTGTGATTTTCAAACCTTGCCCAGGATGCACAAATGCTTTATTAAGATTCTGGTTTAATTCCCATCATATCAAATTATTCTGTATTGAGCCTATTGGTATTCTGTGGTGAGCCTATTGCTAATTTTCAATCTTTACTATATAGCCCAGTTTAAATATTGGGAGTATTGAATTTAGCCTTTCAAACACAAGGCAACAATGATATTTAAGTACTTATATCTGTCAAGACAGTCTTTTATAAATGTAATTTTTTCTAGTGTTTGGTTTTCTTTTTTCAATTTTAATTGGAGATTTCATGTCTCACCATCATAAATTAACTATTAATTTTAGGTATAATTTTCTAAATATCATAATTTCAAAGCAATTAACTTAATAATGATTTTTCATATTGTTCCTGTCCTCAACACATTAATGACTCATTATAGCTTTGCTTTGTGTATTGATCTATCTATTGTGCTAGCTCATTCCATTCTTATGCAAAGAGAAATGCTTATCAATTGCACCCATGAGCCTAAATTTATTGGAACAGTTAAATGACATTTAATGCAGTGTAGCTGGGAAACAGTGCCAGTAGATAAACCTATTATTATACTAATGGAGTTTTTGAATCACATCTCCCTAAACTCAGCATTATCTACTATAATATTCACTAGTTTAATGATTGGTAAGATAGTTTAATATCTTCCTGCATTGTATATGGTCCTGATTTTCTTTCCTAATGGACTTACTATTTCAGGCATAGTTTTCTTTTATTTTTATTCAACTTAAATGGTTTTAAATGATCATCAAGCAGGCCTTTCATAGAACAATTGGAGTATTAGAAGGGGAAAAACATCAGTGATTTTCCAGTCTATTTTTCTCCTTCCACGATCTAACAGATTCCAATCCCAAATATCATTCTCCCATTGGCTCTACACTGCCTTTGCTTGGACTCCCTATTGTGCTATACCTTCTCTTATGATAAAAGTTGACTAGATCTTGGAACTTCCCTTTTCTATCTTTCCATTCCAGAGATCTGCTATTTCTTTTCTCTTCTCTTATTTTTCTTCCTGCCCCCCAACTACCACTACTTCATTTTCCAAAATGAAATGAAACAAAACAGTAATTACAAGAATGTTTTGTTGTCCTTAAGTGAGTAGTTTTGAAAGGTTCCCTACTATCGTTGAAATTCTTCTACTGATTAAATGAGACACCTAGCATTGGTCAGGAGTTCCAATTCTTTCCTTTTGTGAAGGAATTTGGAGACCAAAGCCAATGGTTGTTGTAAATATATAGTGATTTTGCAAGCACAATTAAAATTAATTTTTGAATATTTTCATATTTAACTCCTTCCCATCATCTTTTTTCCCTGAGGCAATTGGGCTTAAGTGGCTTGTCTAAGGTCTCACATCTAGGAAGAATTAAGTGGTTGAGGCCAAATTTAAACTCAGGTCCTCCTGACTTCAGGGTTGGTACTTTATCCACTGTACCATCTAGCTGCAACCCCCCTCCCCTTTATCTTCTTTATCCCTTTCTCATATTCTCTTTTCTGAAACAAAGCCCTCTACATATATGGTCCTATTTCATCATATCATCTTCAGCAGATTGCACCCTCTATCTTGTTCATTCTTGAATTAATTTCTTTCTGTCCAGTAACTGCTTCCCTGCTGTCTGTAAACATATTCATATCATTAAAGCAAAAAAAAAAAAAAATGAACAAACAAAACAAATATCTTTCCTCCAATTATTAGGCTAAACTCCTTGAGAAAGTTACATATAATACATATATGACTTCATTTCTTTTCCTCCCACTGTTTTCTTACAATCTGGATTCTGGCTTCTGATCTCATCAATCAACTGAAAGTACTTCCTCCAAAGTTAATAGTGATCTCCTAATTGCTATATCTAATAGACTTTTCTCACTCCTCATCCTTGTTGTTCTCACTTGAGCCTTTGACACTATCATTTTCTTCTTCAACCAGTCTTCTCTCTAGGTTCTAGTGTCATTGCTATCTCTCAGTTCTTCTTGTCTAACTTCTGCTTTTTTTCTTTGCTTAGTGTTCATCCAGGTCTCACCTGCTAATTGTGGGTAGGTTGCAAAGGCTCTATTCTGGCTCCTCTTCTCCATTTCTATTATTTTACTTGGGAATCCCATCAGTGTCAATGGATTTAGCTATTATTCTTCTGCAGATCAATCTCATAAATGTTTATCTAGTCTACCCTTAATACTGGCTATCATTCTCACAGTTCTTTCTATTGGACATCTCAAGCTGAATGTTCAGTAGGCTTTTCAAATTCAACTTACTCCATAACAGAACTCAATATTTTCCCACCCAAACCCATCCTCTCAGTCATTCAGGCTTGCAACTAGGTGTCATCTTTAACTCTTCACTTTCTTTCATCCACTTTACTGAATCTGTTTTAAAAAGTCTGTCAATTCTACCTCCACAACATCCCCTTTCTCCATTCTGATATTACTATCCCCTTAGTTTTGGCCCTCATCATTTCATGCCTGCACTATTACAACAGTCTTCTGCTTGATCTTCCTTCCTGAAGTTTTTCCCTACTCCAGTCTTTTCTCAACTCACCTGCCAAAGTCACCTCAAACCATGAGCACAGCTCAAAATATGTCATTTTCCTATTTGGAAAATCCAGTGGATCTAAATTCTTCTCTTTATCTTTTAAAACTCTTTTTTTTTTATAAGTTTCTCCCTTTATTGCCTTTCTAGTCATTTTATGTTTTACTCCCCTCTATACTCTAATATTTCCCTTGTAATGCAGAGATACTGGCTTCCTTTCTGTTCCTCCTTACTCTCTACCTTTTCATCTGCTCTCCCCCATGCCTGGAATACCCTTCCTCCTCAATTTTACCTCCTGACCTCCCTTCTTTGAAACCTGAGATGAAATTTTACTTTTTTTCAAAAAAGTCTTTTCTGGTCCCCCCTTAATACTACTACCTTCCTTCTGTAATTACCTTTACTTTTTTCAGTATATATATCTTGGAAATACATGGTTGTTTACATGTATTATCTCCCATTAGAACATGAGCTTCTTTACCGCAGATATTGTTTTTGCTTTATCTTTCTTTGTATTCCTACAGTTTAGCACTTTGATTATCCCATAGTAATCACTTAATATATGTTTGTTGACTACCATACTCTATTCTATATTCTTAGAGATGATTCAGTTGAGAAACATACCATAAGGAATTTCCATTAAAATCAGTGGGAGCTCTTCAGCTGGATCAATATTACAGGAATATTTATCAACTTGAGAAACAAGCCCTGACTGAAAATCATATAAATTTCAAAGGAAGTAATTAGGGCATATTCCCATTTGGATTCCACTACTAAAGCTTTTTATTTTAATTCAGTGAAAAGTGCTATATTCTAACTGAGATTTCAGTGTAGCTTGACATCATTGTTAATAATACATATGAAAAGAAACATAAAACTTTATAAACTTAGAATAGAACAAAAGTTGCTGTAATCATTATTAAGTCCTTCCAGTTGGTGTAAACTTTCACACCATATTGGGGGAAGGTAGGATCATTATCAAAAGACATTCACTTTACCTTCTTCATTATAGATTTGCATATGAATTCCATTTTTCATTTGACTCTTAATAAGTGGTCTGTTTGCTATTCATATTGTGGATATATTAAGTAAGTACCCACATGTATTCAGTAGAACTATACATTGCAAAATGTACTTGAGGAGGATTTTGATTTAAGAATAAAAAAGGCTTAGGTTCTAATTCTGATCATACTCTAACCTTGGGCTTTCTGTGCTACAAATGGAAGTGCTACCCACTTCAGTCAGAAAGCACTATGAAAACTGTTAGAACTTATACTAAAGTGGAGGCAGAAAGGTAAAGTTTTATTTCATCCCTTTTACCATTACATGAATTTTGTTTTTCCTGTATTTAGTATGAAAGATAAAAAAGTGTGTAATGAAGGCTTTTTCTCTCAGTTTTTATCAATGCTCTCTAATTTGTGATGGAGAGAGCCATCTGTATCCAGAAAGAGGACTAAAAGGACTAAATATAGATCACAACATAGTAATTTCACCTTTTTTTTCTTGTTGTTTGCTTGATTTTTTCTTTTTCATTTTTTCTTTTTGATCTTGTTTTTCTTGTACAGCATAATAAATGTGGATATATGTTCAAGTGTCTGCAGCAGATTTGATATTTATTTTTATAGCTAAAATGAATCTGGTGCTAGCTCATTATATAAGTTTGTGTTTAATTGGTCTAATACTTTATAATCTGGTAATACAGTGAATTATAGTAATAATAAGACACAGGCAAAAAGACTGCATCTAGCAAAGTGTACTGTAAAAGGGGTTTGTTATTTGTTATCTGGCATGCAATGCTTCATTAAGAAGTGTTATAAGATCATCCCAATGCCAGTTACAGTCACATTTATTGATCTTCTTTTCCTTTATCCATGTTTCAACTGTCTCCTTGGAGCAGTGTTTAATCAGGATCAGAATTTTAATAATGTGATGTCAGTTTTGATATTTCATCCTTCTTTTGATGCCCAATTATTAGAATCTTTTTAGAGCATAGGTGCTGGTTGGATACCAAACATCACAACATAAGAAGAGAACTGTGAAATGGAGGCAGTTGAGTTTCTTGCTTAAAACATCTTCACAGTAACATGCTTTCTGGTGACTTCTGAGGCATCAATATGCTCAATTTGTATTCCTTCTTGTCAATAATTTAGTTGTCCCTTTAAAATTCTCTTACTTTTACTTTTAGCTTGGTTGAACCATGAAGTTGCTTACTACTGGCAGTTTACACAAACATCACTGAATTCTTATCTACTCTTTTCACAAATTGAAATTAATATTATTTAAAAAGAACTTGCCATTGGAAGCCTATGACATAAAAGAAAATACCATTAAAAAAGCAAATTTTGGAATAATTTTATAACTTTAACGAAGTTTGCAACATGGTATATTTTGCATTATCTTGGATCACAGTATCATAGTTACAGAGCTTGAAAGGACTTTACATGCAATCTAATACAGTCTTTTCATTTTATAGGTGAGGAAACTGAGACTTGTGGAGGTTAGTTGATCTGCCCAAAGCCTAGCAGAAAGAAAAAAAAAATCAGAGTTGGTATTTGAGATTTGAACCTAAGTTCTTTTACTTCAGAACCACTCTTTATTCAGCATTTATTAGCACTATCCCACTTTATATATGAGTTAACTGAAGCAAAAAGAGGATAAATGGCTTTCCTAGAATTTACTAGGTAGTAAGAATCTGAGAGGAGACTGAAACCTAGATTTTCTTTACCCCAATTCCAGTATTTTATCCACTTTGACACATAATAACAAATATAATCTTTAAACACAGGCATATATTCTTAAAAGTAGTCTCAGAACTTGAATACTAAATATTTTATACTGTGTTCTCCTCCTACTATCCCTTATGCAATGGAAAGGTTGACACTATATTGAAATACATTTGAAAGGGTGAATCTTAAAGATCAGATGCCTCTTTTTCATTAAACACTGAAATGTTTTTCTCATTATTGATTAAATAACTCTGACATCTGTATTTTCCCCATAGATTTAGATTATTTCAAATTTTGAAATTATTTTTGAATAAATAGAATTGAATTCTAGAATTATGTCAGAGAATTATCTGGCTTTTTTTTTTTTTGTTGTTCTCCTAATTCCCAAGTGATAAATAAATATAATAGATTTTCTGTAAAAGCTAAGATGGGGTTTCTTTTAGATAGCTATCTTGGAAGAACCTGTCCTTTTCTTTCTTTCTTTTTTTTTAATGTATGAGGCAATTGGAATTAAGTGACTTGCTCCAGGTCACACAACTAGTAAGTGTCAAGTTTCTGCAGCCAGATTTGAACTCAGGTTTTCCTCTGTGTGGGCTAGTTCTCTATCTATTGCACTACCTAGCTGCTCTTAGATCCCAGTTTCTAAAAGATTTCAGAATTTCTTATTTTACAATATTGTGGTTAATTGCTAATTATATTTAAATTTTCCCTTTCAAGTTATGAATTTTTGTTTGTCCAGAAATGGCAGTTATTCATTTCAGTGTAATGAAATTCTTTTTAATTCATAGTATCTTTTCCTGTCTCTCTCTTTCTTTTTTCCTCCAAGGCAGTTGGGGTTACGACTTGTCCAGAATCACACAGCTAGAAGTATGAAGTGTCTGAGATCATATTTGAACTTGTGTCCTCCTGACTGCAGGGCCAGTGCTCTTTTCATTCTGCCATCTAGCTGCCCCTTAGATTCCTTTTAAAGTGACAGTCAGTAGTAACTACTTAAGTTATACATTCAGAACTCATATAGACAACTGACTTATTATCTACTCATCAAAGCCTTTTATAGATAAATTACAAAAACCAAACAAAATAAAAGATCTGGTGATTCACTGACTGGGATAATATCTTATTTTAATGTGATAAGTACTAGTATGGAATCTTCATTTTCTTTTCTGATCATGATGAAAAAAAATTGACAGTCTGATTTTCATATTCCATTGTATCCCAAGGCTTGAGAGAGAATTGGGTTATGATGGATAGAAGGCAGAGTCAGAATGCCCAGTATAGTCTAGTCTGTGACACATAATAGTTGTATGTCCTTAGACAAATCATGTAGTCTCTCAGTGCTCAGGACATTTAATACTGTTGAGTTATAGAACTGGTCCTCATTTGTAGAGGTAGAGAGAATCTTCTTATTTATGGTTCCTTCTACTAATACAATTATAAATTCAAGCTTGCTCAACTAATACCAACATGAAAAATCCTCAATGTCCAGCACATGCTAATCACATAATAAAACACTTGTTGATTAATTGGAATAAAATGCTCTAATGGAATTCCTTTATAAGTAATTCAGGCAATATGTATTTATGTGTATTTATGAAGGGTAACAATATTTACTATAAATCACAACCTAAAGCATCCTGGTCCCAGTTACACACGGAATTTTTACTTCATCAGAGAAGTAACATTGAAAAATGTATCACTACGTTTGAATACGTGTTATCAGTTGAAGAAGTAAAACTTGGTTTACATGTAATTTACTATGGAAATAATAAAATATTATAGTGAGAAAGTATCTTATAGATCCTTTCATCCAGAGCTTCTTAAACTTTTTTTGCTTGTGACTCCTTTTCACCTGAGACAGTTTTACATGACCCCCAGCATATCAAATAGATATACAAATCAAACATTTACTGATAATGAATCATAGTTGTGTGATCCCCACATCAGTTAAGCAACTCCCTATGGGGTTGTGACCTCTAATTTAAGAAGCTTTACTCTAATTTAAAGCCTTCATTTTATATCAATAAATTGAGTTTCAGAGACTTTGTGTGATGTGGTTAAGACCACAGGGCTATTTTATTTAGTAGCAAAATAGGGCTTGGAATCTAAGTCTCCTTAGTGCACACTCAATACTCTTCTTGTTATACCATGATATGGAAAGTACTCACATTTGTAATAGGGTAATCAGGATAATCAGATCATAGGAAGTGATCTTAAAAGTTATATATTCAATCCATCTCATTTTATGATATTAAAATTTTTTCGCCAATACAATCAATCATGGTATAAATGAAAGAGTCAACAATCTCTGGCTGCAAAAGCTGTCAAAAAAAATCAAGAAAGGTGGGTCAATAAATCTATTTTTTGTCCATGAAATGAAGACTATGACCATTAATTTTTACAAAGTAGCATCAATACAACACCATAAAAGCTCAAGTCATATTAGATGCAAAGTAGTGATTTTAAAAACTATATGGCATTATAAAAATTTAGGAAAGTAGATCTTTGGATTAGTATTGAACATTTAGACATAGATAAATATAGCAGCTTAATATTGCATAAATCCTAAAATACAAATTTGGGCAGCCAGGTGGTACAGGGCATATAGTACATGGTCTGGAGTTAGGAAGACCTGAATTCAAATTTGGTCAAAGGAACTTAATAATTAATGAGTCTTGGCAAGTCATTTAATCCTTTACACACACACACACGCATACACACAATTTGTAAGGCAATTCTTGTCCATAGTCATACAGTTATTTAAGTGTATGTGAGGTTGGATTTGAAGTGAAGTCCTTCTGATTCTAGATCCTGTGCTCTATCAACTGTGCTATCTAGTTTCCTATCATAAATATTAATATTCTTTCAAAATCCCTTCCTATTTCTCCAATCTACTCAGTTCCCAAGACCTTTTCCTTCCTTTTAATTCATCTATGTACAGAGATGGCATTTCATGCTTGAAATGGTTTTCTTCCTCACCTCTAGCTAAGTCTCAGGCCAGTTCTCACTTTCTACAAGAGGCCTTGTTTGGTCCTCCTCCTCTCCCCCGTGTTTCCCCACCACTGCTAGTACCTTCCCTTTGAGAAAATATTTTTCATTTACACATTGTTTCTGATAGAGGAGGTATTCAAATCTTTGCTTAATGAATGAGTGAATACTTGTTCTAGTCTACTATTGTTTATAATACCTGCAAAACATTAAAGACTGTATTCGGAATTAAGGGACCAGGATTCAAATTCTCATTTCATTATTTACTACATATCACTTAATCTATAATTCAATTAATCTCTTTTGGCCTCAGTTTCTTTATTTGTTTATGGAAGGGATTGACTAGATATTCTCTAAGATGACTTCTGCCTCTAAAGTTGTGGTACTACCAGTTGCTAATTAATGTACAATGCAACACAAAACACTAATATTTAATTCGGGGGGATTAATGTGTGATTCAAGATTTTGTACTGTTGGTCCAGATTTATCAGTAAGTAATAAATGAGCTTTTTACTATTTTAAATTTTGAAAGAACAACTACCAAATTGTATTTCTAATTTCCCTAACATTCACAAAGATAAAATCCCAGTAAACAGAGAGGTCATTTTTTACTTTAAAATACATACCCAGAGGAATTTAGAATGTTATATAGCACATGAGGGAATATACATTTTCATAGTAAAGATTTGGGAAATCTTCTAAATGCAGGGTATCCATGAAGACCAATGCAAAGTAACAATTCCAATCAAGCTTTTTCATTGTAACAAAAGTGCTAGTCTCTTGCTTCCTGAATTCATTACAGCTGTTTGAATATCTCTTTGTCACATATGGTTAGGCCCAGGGTTGGCTCACGAGTGCAGGAGCCCTGAGACTTCTGGACAAAGGAACTCTCAGAGCTCTTGATATTTCTGATCTTGTGGCACTGAATTAAAGGCCTCCTTTTATTGATGCACTGAATGGAAAGAGGTTATCAAAACAGCCACAGCCAATGTGACAGAGCCTGCCCACATTCTTTGTCATATTTTCTGAAAAGAATATATTACTCAAGTCAAAATTTGAGTTGGGTTGTCAGTCATAGAAACATTCTTACTTGTGAAGTTAAGATTAACTTTTCTGAAATGGGTACTTAGAAAAAATGTGACTGGGGGATTTAGGATATATTATATATTATAGAATATAACATAAAGAATATATTATAAAGATGGAACTAGGCATTTTGTTAAAAAAAATTAGCCCTTGATTATTCTGATTAAATGTATTTTTTGGGAGAGGGATGGGCATTGGGAAAATTAGATTTATTTTCTCAATATAAAGGAATATGAGAACTGAAAATATAAACATATGTTGTACTCAGGTTTTTAAATTATTTTGATACATTTAAAAACTTGTTGTTTGTCCCTCATTCTCGATGAGGACTATAACATCAAGGAGATGTCGTGCAAGTGAATTGGATTTAAGTGAAGGAAGGCTGTGCAAGGTCACCTGCCTCACTTTTCCCTCCAGAGCCATCTGGGTCCACTGGCAAGATACAGATCAAGTCTACTGGAGATGGTTCTGGATGAAATGGGTGATCTGAGCCTTTTTAAACTAAGTTTTTCAACAAATTCCTACTGAGGAACATTCTTTTTTATGTCATATATTCATCATATTACCAGAACTCAAGCTTTTTAATTTTCCTATTCAAGAGATGTCCTGTTCACTGTTTTATATTTTTAATATACCTCAAAAATTGGCATTGGAAATAATTTTTCAGTTCCTTTTTTATAATCAAATACTCAGTAATTTCATCAAGATAGATATATGAATGTTCCTGATCCCCTCCAATCATATAGATTACAATCCAGTCATGGAAAGACAAATCAAATAAAAGTAAGAAGCACTCACTAAGTACATATTATGCTCATTTCTAGTTGCCTGGTGATTCAATGTGACATCTATCTATGTTCTCTAATAGATCTGCCACAGGCAGTACACCCATTGTGCTTATGATCTTCCTCACTTTTTTCTTTCTTTCATGAATTACATAGTCTATCCACTGATTATTCTTTGGTTTTTTTTTTTTAAGTACATGACTAGCCCATCTTCCTTTCCACCATACACTTCTTTAATGACATTCTTTATTTAGATTCTTCAGAATTCCTTGTTTTTTTGTGCTTCACAGCCTGTTCAGTCTTGTACTTCTTGTTCTTCAGAAATTTCCTCATCTGTAAAATGAGTTGGAAAGGGAAATGGTAAAGCATCCCAATATCTTTGCTGAGAAAACCCCAAATGTATTCTTGGAAAATTGGACATAATCCAAACAATTAAAAAATAATATTCTTTGCTATTTCTCCTTCCTTGATATATTTTTAAAATATATGATTTAAATATATCAAGTCCTCAATGCCTTCAGCATGATATTCTCTCTACTTGATGTGATTCAGGTGCATTTCTCATCTTTTTTTTTTCTCATTATTTCCATTTTAACCTCTTTTGTGATCTAGGATTAAAATGTTAGAATAACATTTTTATAACTCCTCTGTTCTTGATAGTGGACATTAAAAAAAATCTTTGCATGTTTATTCTATATGTTGTCCACTTGTCTTCCCATTTTCATCCTTAATTGTCTTTGAAAAACTTTGCTTAGTAGGAATTTTACCAAGATTTCTTTAAATTGATCTTACTAGTCTCTGTTTTTCTGTTTTCTGAATACATTTTGTCCAGAATTATCCAGTATTCTTGTTGGGTGAGATAACATGTAAATCACTTTATCAAACATGAAGCACTTTATAAATGCTAATTATTATTATACTTTTTCCTTAAGATTTTACAAACCAGTTTATATTCAAAAATGATGTTACCCATAGCTGTCAGATCTTTCTACTTTTCAAGTTTTGACAATTGAATTACATTAGTTAAACTTCTATGTTGTCAGTATCTTTTGCCTTTATAATATCAGTTTCTGTGATCAACTGATCAAAATGCAGTTGTTTTAACATGTAATTAAATGGGTCAGGGTAGAGTTGTTTTAATTACATGCTACTTCTTTCTCATTTTTATTTTTTCTTTAAATTTTTATCTGATTTATTTACTTTTAATAAGTCGATGATATTATTTTGTTATTAATTGATATTCAGACAGTGCACAGACATTCTTATTCAGAAATTAATTCTATAACTATTGAATCAGTTCCTATCTATTATAATATAACCTATTTCATTATTTTGAATGATAATATCTGGTGCTTGCTATATCTTGAACTTTCTGATTATTGTAGGCATGAAAGTCATATGTCATATATAATTTTTGGTAGTTTCTCATTTCTTATTCTGGTTGCAGATTTTCCAACTTTTTTTGCCATTCACCTTTCTCCTTCCTCTGTATTGAAATCAGCAAGTATCAAAGAACATATAGATATAATTTAGAGAGTAGTATTGAATTTTTGTATAGATTTCTCTCCCTTTTCATCTTCTCTTCACTAATGGGGGTGCACAAACTACAAATCTTCTATTTATCATTATTATTGCAATAATAGATGACCAAATTCCATGAAATAATGTTTCTTATTGCTTTGAGGCACATGATAAGACTGATTTCTTCAACTTCTTTATTTGTCTCTCCAAGGAGAACCTATGATCCATCTTTATATACAATTACAGTGAGAAAGTCAAGCTAAGTCTTGCAGAATTACATCTACTATCAGTCATTTGGACAAGGATTTCACATTTAGAAGGCTAACAGCTAATTCAAAGTAAATATCCTAAATTTACAACTAGTAAACAGACCCTTTTCTTTATTTGCTTCCTTTCTCCTATTCAGCCATTGCCATAGTAGATATGGATGGGGATTGCATAGGACTGAGAGCCATATTCTATTTTTCTTTTTAAAGTGTTGTTATAAAGTAGATCTCCTTATAAATAGGAATGAGAAAATATAATTAGAATATTATAGCACTTTGTAGCTTAAAATTGTTTAATACTGCCATCATCTCATTTTATCCTTACAACTATATGATAAGGGAGGAAGGAAAATAATGTTTTACTGAATGAATAGTGATTAGGATTTTACAAATGAGAAAGTAGACTCAAAACTAGTAGATGATTTAAGAACTTTACCTCATGTCACTGAAAAAAATTGAGACTATTTGCCAATAGTTTCTTCTTATTCTCTCTTCATCTCACATTATGCAAATCCCATATGCCTCTATTTCTTCTTTTACACCTGTCTCACATGAAGAGATAGTCCTTCTCCTTGTCAGAGCAAATTGCTCTCTATATACGTGATCTCATTCCATTTTAATTTTTTCAGCATATTGCAATCACGGTCATCCACATTCTCACTAATCTTTAAATTTCTCTCTATCTACTGGCTGCTTCCCTATCATCTCCAAACACTTACAAGTCTACCCCATCAAAAATGTCTTTTGATCTATTCATCCCTACTAAATATCATCTCATATCTTATTTTATTGTATGGATAAACTCCTTGAGAAAATATTTCATGATTAATATTGCCTCTCCTTTTACATTTTAATCACCCTCTTCTGTTTGAAACTTTCTTCTCTCTGGGTTTCCATCACACTTCTCTTTCCTGAATCTCCTTCTACTTCTCTTGCTTCGCAGTTTTCATCAGAACATTGTCATACAGGTCATTCCCACTAATTATGATTCCTAGACTATTTTCCTTTCTTCCTCTATATTATTTTGATTGGTCATCTCATCAGCCTCCATAAATTCAATTATCTATGCTCATGATTCTTGGATCTACTTATTGATTTCTAATTTCTCTTCCAGCCTCCAGGCTTACATCTTTGTTTATTCAACTTCTTGAACTGAATGTCTTATAATATTTAAGTTATTTTCTCTCCCTTTACATCATCCCTTTCCTGAATTTTCCCATTACTGTCAAGGATACCAATACCATGCTATCACCCAAGCTTCCACCTCAATGTCACTTCCTATCTCCCATATCCAATGTGTCACCAATTTTACCTTTACCACACCTCTGATATTCTGCCCCTTTTATTCTTTGACACAACTGCCATTGTAGGGCAAGTCCTCATCACCTCATACCTGGATTATTACCCTCAACTTCCCCTCATTCGTTTCATCCTTCTCTCATCTTTAAACTCAATTTTCTTAAATTGCAGATATGTCCATGTTACCACTTTTACTTTGGGAATTCTTTATTACCTCTAGAATAAATATTAAATTCTTTGTTTAGCATTGAAACGCTATCATAATCTGCTCCCCTTCTACCTTTCTAATATTCTCACATTTTACTCATTCCTACATAAACTCTGATTTAATGACACTATTCTTGCTGTTCCTTTAACAAGACACTCCATTCCCTTGCTATATGCATTTTCAATGATTATCTTCAATGGGACTTTATCCCTTCTCAATTTTCTGGCTTCCTTTGAATAGCAGCTAAATGTTAGGGTCTTTTCTCTGTTGATTAGCTCCAATTAACACTGAATATTTCTTATTTGAATATAATTGTTTGCCTGTGTTATACTGTGAATTCCTTTAGAGAAGGGATCTTTTACTTTGCTTTGTTTCCTAGGTACTTAGCATAGTGTCTGACAATAAATTACTTGGATGTTTAATAAGTGTTTATTGACAGGCTATCTTTCCTAAGATAACTCAGCTAATAAGCAGAAAGTTTTAAATTTAGTTCTTAAGAATCCAAGTCTCTTTCCAATGTACTATGCTAATTTTTGCTAATTTTAAAATTTGAATTTTAAAACCATATTTCATTATTACTTATTTTTTCAAATAATATTTTACTTGTATTAAGAAACAACCTCAGCAAACAGCAGAAAGAAGGGAAAAAAAAGAATCAGAATAAGCATTTGGTCTGAGGTTGGAATGTTTTGTTTCTGACTTTTATTAATCAAAATCCTTTTTATCTAATAATGATGAATGTGAATAAATTTCCAAGTTTGTATTTGACACCAAGCCTTTTTGTAGTTCTAGTGTACAATTTGCTGTCACTGATCTCAAGGACTTAAATCCTATAGTTCCCTAAATGGTATTGTTCATTTCTAAAGATCCAAAATATGAATAGTCATCACCACAGTAGTAGTCAAATTTTGTTCAGTGTTCAACACATGGAGATTTTAAAAAGCTTTATTAAATAAGAACATTACATTTCTACCTATAAAACAGCTCAATAGAAAGTTCAACAATTATATTCATTAGTCATTTAATAGCGAATTGCAAAAGGTCCTAAATATTTTGCTTCTCCTCTCTTCCACTGCTATTCTTTTTAAACCAGAAGGGGTGAAGGGTGGACTACATAGCTTAATTATTAGTTTCTAGACTCAATAGCTGTGTGCTCCATTCTGCAGCCTTTGTTGCTATGTAACCCTAAAGGAAATCAGTATTTGTGATATATTGCCAAACAGGCTGTGACTCATTGTCAAAGCTGAGACAATTGAAGGAACATTTTTAAATTTTAGGCATGTTTTAAGAGACTTTATGAAAGTTCAAGTTTCACTGAAACTATTATTTGTAACAGAATTGTATATCTTGTTACTAGAATGGTTTTTAGAAAGAATAAATTACTTTAAGATTCTGTGTAGCAGGTGAATCAGGGATTATGTGAATGTGGTGGGTGGACAGTTCTGATACTTTCATAGGTCTAAAATCATGTTTTGAAACTGGACAAATGACACAACATGGCCACTTGCTTTATTTATTTTTAGCTATTCATAGCAGTTATTAGACTTTATAAGAAGCTATAAAGGTCACTTTGAACCCAGCTTTGTTGAAGCAGCTATTCAACTTAAGTTTAATCAGGTCTTGACAGAATAGGATTGAATCTACTTTTTATGTTTCTAACTGGTAGTCAAAAGATACAACAATTCAGGAATCAATTGTACAATGTTCAGCCAATTCAGAGGATAAATGGTAGATTTATTAGTCTTTGAAAGAATTTTTGCTTATCTTCTAAACCACATTTCATTATTGCTTACTTTTTCAAATTAAATTTTAATTTTTAATAAGTATTTATTTTATTTAATTCATAGTTTTCCACAGTGCCATTCTCTATTACTTCTTCCAGAGAGCCATTTCATTTAGAAAATAATACAATCACCATAAAAGATCCTTGAAAATGTCTAAAAACATGTGTACTATATAACACCTGTGAACCTATGACCTCCAAAAGGGAGAAGAGTAGAGTATCTTTTCATATCTCTTCTTTTGAGTCATCTAGCCATGCTTGGTTTTTGAGATTTTTCAACATTCACTTTTGATGGGAGTGGGAGGGTGGATTGTTCATTCCATTTACATTTTTAAACACTGTTGCAGTCACTGTATATATTATTTTTTTCTTCACTTTGCCGTCTTCATTCAATCAGTTCATGAATATCTTTCCTTGTTACTCTCTATACATCATACTGTATTTTCTTGTATCACAGTAATCTTCTGTTATGTTCATGTACCATAATTGATTTAACCATTCCCTGATTCCCTACTTTGTTTCTGGTTCTTTGCTATTCCTTGTAGTGCCGCAACAAATATTTTGGTGAATATATGTACTTTCTTCTTATCCATACTTCCTAGGAGTATAAATCTGATAGTGGAATCTCTGCATTAAAGGGTATAAACATTTTAGTCACTATATTTGCATCATTCCAATTTGCTTTCCCATGATTTTACAGAATAACAATTCCACCAGCAACAGCTATCTTCCTATGACTATGACTTCCCATTTTCTCCCTCTCTTGCTATTAGTGGTTTGCAACATTCTTTTGCATGTTCTTTTATAATGGATATTATTTTCAGAACTCTTTTAATAATTAGACCACTTTGTCTGTGTGTCTATCTATCTATCTATCTATCTATCATCTATTTATCTATCTAACAATATTGGACACCAAATACTTATTAGAAAAATTTGATGCAAAGGTTTTTTTTTCCTATTCAACTGACCACTTCTCTTTTTCACCTAATTTTGTTATTTTTGTAGAAGCGTTTCAATTTTGTATAATCCAAGCTATATATTTTGCCTTTTGTAACTGTTTTTATCTCTTGTTCAGGTAAGAATACATCTCCTGTCCATATCTGTGTGAGGTGTTTAATGTTTCTCTTCTTTTTGTTAAATGATATGATCTTTAATATTAAAGACTTGTATCCATTAAGAATGCATAAGGTGCTGGTCTAAGCCTTATTTCTGCCAGACTGCTTTCAAGTTTTCCTGATTTTTTTTCAAATAAAGAGCTTTTTAATGTTTTCTAATTTATTGAACAATAATTATTCAATTTCATTGCTTTTAATTCTTCTTTGCTTAGAATCAGAATTTAGCTCAAGAGAATTGTCCCATTATTTACTTCTTTATTTTATAACCAATGCCAAATAATTTTGATATCTACTATTTCATAATATAGTTTGTGGCCTGGAACTGTTATTTCCCCACATGTAGCAGATTTTGATCATCTCCTTCCCTGGGGGAGGGAGAAATCCTAGAGTCCTTTTGGAATACTATGGCTTATATCATATGGATACTTCTCCTTGAAGCCTCCAAAGGTATGAAGGTCTTCTTTTTCTGAAGGAACCTACTGATAAAGCCTATCTGGTTCCTGGAGCCCAAAAGGTAAGCATGGTGATCCTGGATGAATTGGTTGCCACTAGATGTCAGATACTGTCCTAAAGATTGAAAGTGGCTGAGAGGTCACTAAATTCCCATTAGAAAGGATTGGAAAATGGAAGAAGTAGCTCCTTGCTTCTGGCTCTCTGCCTCCCCATCCAGAAGAGAAAAGGACCTCTTTCTTCTTTCAGCCCTGCCTGTTTCACTTCTACTATATCTTTATGCCCATCAAGTTCAACCACTCCTCCTTGCTTGCTCTGTTGAGGTTGATGAACCAAACTGGGGGAAGAGTACTGCTGTACCTCTGGGGTCAGAAACAACACAGAAATACAACACAGTAATAACCTCTGCTTGGATATGTTGGCTACTCATCATTCACTCCAAAGGTTGATGTTCTGAGAGATTTCTTACTGGTGACTTGGTTCCCACATCTAGGAAGAACCTGGTTTGGAGGGAAGATAAAGGAAGCAAAAAACTATTAATATTGAATCCCAGGGAGGCAAATAGATGGTGTGGTGGATAAAGCACTGCCCTGGAGTCAGGAGGACCTGAGTTCAAATATGACCTCAAATACATTTCCTAGCTGTGTGATTCTAGGCAAGTCACTTAATCCCAATTGTTTTGCAAAAAAAAAAAAAAAAAGTCATGTTGAATATGACAAACAGGTTAGGGGCAGCTAGATGGTACAGTGGATAGAGCACCAGAATTTAAGAAGATCTGAGTTCAAAGCCAGCCTCAGACATAACACTTTGGTTATGTGACCCTAAGCAGGTCACTTACCCCCCAATTACCTCAAAACAGAAAAAAATTAAAAATATATTAACCTTAGTTTCCTCATCTGTAAAATGGGATTAATAATAGATATTGCATACCAGACTTAACTTGTATTAAGAAACAACCCCAGAAAATAGTAGATACAAGAAAAAAGGGAAAAATATTATTTTTATTTGCAATTAATATTTACTGGAGTAAAGTCATTACCTTGAGTACAATTAAATGCCTTGAGTCAAAGGTATGGATTGTCTTTCACTATAGTATGCCTTCTTCCAGGCGGTATTTTTTTTTAGAATATGAAATTAAAGTTGAGTTTGATTATGACCTATTTCTTCTTCATTTGATTTATTTTTTTTATTAGAAAGAACAGCTGTTGCTTGTGCCAGAGTTGGAATGAAATAATACATTGGCCATTGATATCTGGAATAACCAAAAAGTTGATATGGGAATAGATCCTATAAAACTCTCAAATATTTGCTATATAATATAGCTATCTTGAGGGCAGGGACTGATTTTTTTTTTGGTTTGATTTGATTTTGTCTTTGTATTCCAGCAACTAGAACAATACCTTGAATATAATAGAAGCATATTAATGTTTATTCAACTTGATCTTGAACAAGTAAATTTAGAAAAGGAATTTGGATAAGAACATGGGACCTGTGATCATCTCATCGATATCCTTGTCTTATATATTCTGACTCTATTGTAATATATTGTTTATAGTGGGGACTAAGGATAGGAAAGGTAAACAGTCAAGGAGAAGCAACCAAGAAAATTTTAAAGCACTGTCTTTTATAAATTAATTACTTTACATGTTTAAAAAATTCTACTTTTTATGCTAAGTGTTTTTATACAGTCATGTTATGTTTGATATAGTGGATGTTCAAAGCCTCCAATGGATAGAAGAAGCAAAATGTTTCAACCCTACCTAGTATGCTTAAATGCTTTATCACAGCAGTGTTTTATTGAATTGGATGAAGTGGATAGAAAATTTCTGCCAGGAAAATACTGAAAATTGGAACTTACAGATATCTCCTTCCTTCCACTAACTCCCATTATCTTGCCATCCAGGAGGACTTGTCAATTTTGTAAAATCACTGGAAATTTGAGGAAGAGATAGAAAAATGTCCAAATAAAACTTTAAAACCAAATACTATAAAAGTTAGACCTAGAGAGAAATATAAATAAATAATTAGTAATGGTCAGAACAAAATAACAGGAAGAAGACGAGGAGCAACATATGTTTATATTAGGTATCCAGATACTTTTTCCCTTATTCATAGTGGAATTCTGTCTATAAGGAGGAAGATATGGACTCTAGAGAGAAAAGATGAAGATACTACATTCCATGTAAATCTAGAGAGAACCTGTCTTTAGAGTTTCATCACTAAATAACTGCACGCAGTTGGAAATGTGATTGAGAGAGAGACAATGTGAAAAACAAAAATGTTGGAAAGGAAAAGAGAGAAGTGTGTATGTGCATGTACATGCTCATGCATGAGAGAGGGGGGAGAGAGAAAGAGAATAAAAGAGAGAGAAAGAGAGAGAGAGAGAAAGAGAAAGAGAGAGAGAGAGAGAGAAAGAGAAGAGAAGAGAAGAGAAGAGAAGAGAAGAGAAGAGAAGAGAAGAGAAAAGAAGAGAAGAGAAGAGAAGAGAAGAGAAGAGAAGAGAGAGAAGAGAAGAGAAGAGAAGAGAAGAGAAGAGAAAAGAAGAAAAAGAAGGAGAAAAAACACAAAAAGACACAGAGAGAGAGACACAGAGACAGAGACACACACAGAGACAGAGACAAAGAGAAAGGGAGAGAGGAAGAAGGAATGAAAGAAAGATATAAAAGAAGGAAAAGAAGGAGAGGAGACAGGAAAGAAGGAAGGAAGAATGCAAGGAAGAAAAAAGGAAAGGAGGGAGGAAAAATAGAGGGAGGAAGAAAGGAAAGAAGGAAGGAAGAAAAGAAGGGACAGAGGGAGAGAGGAAGGAAAAAAAGCAGACAGAAACAGACAGAGATAGCAACAGAGACAGACACACAGAAGCAGATAAGCCCAGACGGAGGAACAGACACCTAGCCTTGCCATAAATATATATGATCACACAGATGCACACACACAAATCATCAGCATAGCAAGGAACTTTGCAGAAAGAGAAGCAATCCTGATCTTTCCCTTCACTGATTCTGTGAATTATAGAGATTGTATATGTATCTAGGGAAAGAAAGTACTAACAAATGAAAAGTTTACTTGACTTTCTTTGAAAAGAATAGTGTTCCTGATGAATTCACTGACCATTTTCTTTTAGATTAAGCAATATCTATATTCTTTCTAATATCTTATTACCCTGAGTATTTGTAAGAAGAGTAGAGGATCTTTTCTGAGGAAAGGAAAACAAACTAGATCTTTATATTGCCATGATTTCCCTTCCTAAAAATATGAATTAGAAAGGTTCATGTGAGAAATACCCCTTCTACCCCACTCTCAATGTACTTAGGTCCATTTTTTCAGGGATTAGAGTTCAATTAATATGTATTACTCATTTATGCATACCAATGTGATATGTAATAGTACATCGGTACTCTCTTGCTTCAAAACTCATTGGGATTCAGTATGTGCTGTATTTCAATAAGAAAATATTCTTTGGCAATTGATGCTTGCTTTTCATTCCTCACATACAGACGCATTATATTGTCTTGGCTGAGTAGTAGGTATGTGGGTGGCCAGGCTTACTTCGTAGCATTGTTCCTCCTCTTCTCCCTTCCTCAGCCTATATTATTGCTACTGCCAAAGGCAGCTCCCCCAGTTAAGTCAGTGGTGATGTAACTGTATGTAGTGTCTTGGCTCCCAAAACAGCATTACTGGAAGGGACATAGAGCATCCCTGTGCTCAGCAGGAGAAGAAGCAGCAGGAGTAGCACCAACAGCAGTGGTGGCAGGAGCAGCAGAGCAGAACCCAGGTGGAGTTAGCTGTAGGAACAGTGGAAAATTCATGGCAGTCCTGAGCCTTGGTCAGTTGCCAGAGCAGCTGGGTGGTTGATAGTGTGGGATTATAACTTTCATCTACACATTCAGGCCTCCTCTTCTCCCCTCCCCACAAGAGGAAGCTTAGTATGGTGGGGATAGAAGAGAGTATAAAGATTGTACTTCCTCTCAGAAAGTGAGTTGGGTCAAGAAGGGAGGAGTAAGACTAGGCTGGGCTGGGCTGGGCTGGGTTGGTTTGTTTCCCCATAACTGGAAGCTCTACTTCCCCCTTAGGGAATTGGATGGGGAGCATTGATTAGGCTTTGGATTGAAGATGTGTTTAGGGAAAAAAATCTTTTAGTACTCATGGTACTCATTTTCATCACTCTTTGTCAAAGCCTTCTGGAACCAATTAATGATGAGTACCAAGATACCACTGAACAGGAAATAAAATGAACTTGAAATTATAAATTGAGTGTTACGATCTGCAATGGGACAATTGACCAGAAAACATTTATGAACTGGTATATTTTGATTCAGAGATACATCTAAAGTAATGCTACTTTTCATAACTAGTCATTCTTCTATCTATATTCAACATATTGAATTAGAAGTAGAATACATTTCATTAGTAGAATGATCTCCCCCTTAATTGGACATCTTTGATTGGGGACTGGATATATTTTCAAGGATATTGTGGATAGGGTCTGTGATTCAGGTAGTCATTAAGCCATCATGATAGAATGGTAAATGTAAACTTGAGGGCAGAGACTTTCCTTTGTTATTTTAATATTCTCTATTGCTGAATACTCATTAAGTATTTAATACATGTTTATTAAATAATATATTCTAAGATTCTATGATTATGTGGTGAAAGGGGGTAAGTGTAACATAAATGGACATTTTAGACAATGAAGAATTACAATATGCCTAACATACAGGGCAGAAAAAAAACTCTTTATTGAAATTAATTCACCGTCACTCCTAAGAGACATGGTTCCAAGCTGAGTAGTCTGTGTGCTGAATTACACTGTCTGTTTTTGCTATTATAATGATATGGGGAGTCTTGAATTTCCACCTTCATGCATGAGGATGTTTGTGGTTCTCTGGGGGTTTAGTTGTCTCAGACAGGAAGTTTATCTAATGTCTGTTAGCTTGGAAGAGAGAATTCAGGAAGTAAAAATAATGCTTGAGATTATAGGTGTCATCAAAGTAGTATTCTAACCAGAGCAAATATTAGTGATGAAGACCCTTTCCTAAATATTCCAAGCTTGGGTTGCAAGCCCTGTTCCTTATGTACACTTAGTAATCCATTCTCTCTATTATTGACAACCGCAACAGAAGTTTTTGATCTCTGACAGGTAGTCAATGTGCAAACTTGTAAAATGAGTTGTTAGTGACACCAACCAATTGTCAGAATGTGCTAGATTTCCTCAAGATATCCTCAAGAAAATCCTGAAGATCTGCAGTGTAGAACTAAATCAATTATTTAATTTAATGTGGATGAACTTCAGGGAGATGAGATAGCCAAGAACTTCATCTAAATTAGGTCAGAGTTACTCTTATAAATGTTATAAAATCACTAATAAAATGACTAATAAAATATGATAATATTTTATAGTTATATTTTATTTATTTATATATTTAGATGTATTTATATAAAAATGTAAATATTTATATAATAAAAAATAAAATAATTTACCTAAATAAAGCCACTTCTCTTAGAATCCAGCTAATACAACTTGAGAATAGATCAGGATACCATTCAAATATATTATTATGTGACAGTCCTTTAGGTTGCATAAGACATCAAATAGGGCAAGGAAGGAGTAGTAAATTCCTTTGATTGAGCTTGCCTGCATTTTCATAATTCTGAAAATCTAACTAGCTGTATGGATGGTTAAAAGTATATGGTTCTTTTTAGAAGAGATTGTTTAGACCCTATTGAGGCATAAGTGAGTTAATGGATGAAATAGATAATGAATTACAAAGGCCAAATGACATCAAAATATATTTAAATGGACTTTGGTAAATTTACAGCAACACTACTGATTACTTTATTTTTTATGAAATCATGGAGGCTTGTTAGAATACTAGTGTTAACTCATTAGAGTTGATGGAAACAATGTTTGTGTGCTTAGGATTTACACCTTTGGGAGAATTCACACATTATAGCTCACACATTAGAGTTCACAAATTCGGGAAATTCTCAAGTCAGAAACCCACAATCCCACTCTCTCAGAGGAGGTCAACCTTTGGGTTCACACCTTTAAGAGATCATATACAAGAAGCTCTTAGAGCTTCAGTCAGTCAGTCAATCAGTTAAAGAGAGTGAGAAGCCACAAGTCGAAGTTGAGCTAGAGGCAGAAGCTGGAAGAGCTAAAAGACAAGCTGCAAGAGCTCTTGGAACCAAGGAGGGAGATAGACCTCTAAGAAAGCTACCCAGGCCCAAGGAAAGATACAAGACTTGGAAGGAGAAAATAAATGTTTGCATTTTAACAGCTGGCTGCATTTGGGGTGATTATTACTCGGAACTGAAACTAAGGCTGCCTCAAAAAAAAAAAACCTCCCCAAGAAACCTGCTCCCAGAGAACCATCATATTATACAAAAGAAGAACACTACATTTTGGTGCTTGAACAAGGACTGACAAGACCCTGATTCTAGTGGAAAAGCCTCTGATCCTGAATCCAGTAGAAAAGACTCTTCAACCCAGAAATTAGGGTGAGTACAACAAAGAAATTTTGTCAAAAGAGTTAAAGTAGAATTTCAGATAAGATGGGACAGATGTTTAGAAAACAGCCTTCTGTTTCTGTTCAAGGAAAATGTTTAGAGAGCATTGTCAAGGTTATGAAAAGCCAAGGTTTGATTATAATTTTGGAGCAGATCACTGAACTTTTAGAAACTGTAAAGAACATATGTCCTTGTTTCTCTATGGAAAAAGAATTGTGTCTAGAGGAGTGGAAATTAGTAGGAAAGGATCTTTGTCAATTCTACAATAAAAATGGACCTGACTCAATTTCCAAAGACACATTTAATACATATAATTTAATACAACTGGCTTTAGGAAATTATATAAGTGTTAGAATAAGGAAAAAGAAGAAAGAGCAGGAAGGGGAGGTGCCAACTAAACTAGGTGAAAAGAATGAAGAATCAGATTCACAGCAGGAGAAATTAGATTATTCCTCATCTCCTGACCCTCCCCCCCTCAATTAACCCTTCATGGGTGGAGGAAGAAGGAGGAGGGGGAGAGGCAGTAATGCAATCAGAACCACCTATTAAGGAGCCTGTGACAAGATTAGAAAAGGCATTAATTAAGGTAAAAAATGAAGGAGAAGATGTATCTGATTTTATAAATGCATATCCTGTGATTGAAGAGCTTGACTCTTCAAGTCAAAAAGGGAGAAGGTACTCTCCTTTTAATTTGGAAAAAATTAAGGATTTGAAAAAGGGTTGCACTCTTTATGGGGCTACATCATCTTATGTAAAGATGTTACTAGATAATTTGTCTTATGAAATCTTAACCCTGAATGATTGGAAACCATATGTAGGACATGTTTAGAACCTGGACAAAATTTGTTATGGCTTTTGAAGTTTCATGAATTATGTAGGATTCAAGCCCAACGAAATAGGCAAACAGGAGTTAATGTAAAAATCACTTTTGACCACCTAGCTGGTGAAGCATTCAGTATGGAGAGAATTCAGAATAGATTTATTATCCCATAACAGTGTATGAGCAAATTTCTAAGGCTGCAATAAAAGCTTGGGGTTCCCTCCCAACACAAAAAGATCGAGGGGAATCCTTCACAAAAATAGAACAAGGTCTCAATGAACTCTTTGCAGACTTTGTGAGACGTTTGTAAACAGCTGTAATAAGAACCACTGGAGATAATGCAGCTACAGAAATAATGACCAGACATCTGGCTAAGGAAAATGCCATTGAGGTTTGCAAAAGAATTATATGGGGACTAGACAAAGATGCTCCTTTAGAGGAGATCATAAGACGCTGTGCCACAGTGGGAACAAATGCTTATTATACCCAAACTATGATGAACATGGAAAGACAGGGTCTCTCTTGGCAAGGGACTTCTAGAGAAACTTGTAGATGCTTTCAGTGTGGAAAAATTGGACATCTGAGAGCCCAATGTAGATATGGAGATAGAATGAGAAGACAGACTGAGAGAAGATCTAAAACCCCATGTACAAAATGCACTGAGGCTTTCACTGGGCCTCTGAATGTAGATTGACCCAGATAAATGAGAGGTGGAGCCCAGTTCCAAGATATCAATCAAAAGACAGGTGGGGCATGATGGCAGCTGAGGTTACACCCAGAGAGTCTTTAGAAGTTCAGGACTCTGATGTGATCAACCAATAGAAAAGCAATCAGGATTATAGTTGGGGAGAATATAGGCTTTTTAACCCAACAAGGCAGTGTCCAGTGCAAGCAACTCCAATATAATTGCCAGATGATGAGGAGAAATTCCCAAAGTAGTAAATAGAAGGGAATTAGATGGGTCAACTGCTTGGGAGAGAGGGTTTGCTTGTGTTCCTACAGATAGAGAAGGAAACAGATGGGTGGCAATGAGCACCTGGAGAGAGACAGAAAAGCAGAAAAACCTCAAAACAAAGGAGAAGATTTAAGAAACATCTGACACTGAAAGAACATGGCTGACAATGAGACTGTTAAAAAGAACTTTAAAATCTTCAGGAATCATTGGATTCTCTAACACAAGATGAGACTGTTTCAAGGACTTGAAAACCAGCAGGAATCATTGGATTCCTTGAGATGAAAAATTGTTGATGAGATTATTGCAGTACTTCAAAGCTTGCAGGAATTATTGGATTCCTGGCACAAGAACTAATGGACAATGGACTGCTTTGGGACTATTTCTAGGACTTATGGACATTATAAATTCTAATATTGATTTATGTTATTTGTTACATTACTACTAGTCTGTGTTATATTGCTATGTGCTTATGTAATTATGTGTAATGCCTCCCATATTGATGGATTTATGTATACCTGTTTCAAGTGAGCCCCTTTAGAAACCTGCTAATCTGATTTGATTTCCCATTTCCTTTGATGTTTTCATCTCTTTTCCTGAGATGTCGGGGAGGGTGTAATCACCTTCTTTTTATGGCATTTTCACTTCTTTTTTGAGCATCAAGGAAGGCGTGATCAGCTTTTTTGAGGTTCTCACCTCCTTGAGAAGTCAGGGGGGTCATGATCACCTTATGTTCTAAATCAAAAGAAAGCAGGAATATAGAATATAGAATTGGCCAATTAGAGAGCAGCTCTATTCCAAAGTACAAGGGAATGATTAGATATAGTTTTAGATAATCTTGGGATCTTGGGGAAACTGCTTCATCTAACAATGACCTTCTTTTGGAGGTTCTCAAAGTTTAGAAAGAAGTCCCATAAGCATTCAACTAATGTGTTAGTTCAAACATGTAGAATATATATCAATTTGAATGGGACAAGCCACCAATTATGCATATGATAACAAAGTATACCTTAGTTGGTAAAGAAGTTTGCTGGTCAGAATTTCATATCTTGTTGGAGCATGTGTTTATAGTAGTAAGGCACCTGAAAGGCCATTTATTTCATGTATCATATTTTGCAGATTAGCAAAAGAGAGCCTCTAGCAGATTAAATCTTTTGGAAGTTAAAGACTTCTCTAAGATCAGATAGATAAAAAAATCAGTGTTGGGATCGGAACCCACATGCTCTGACTCCAGTGTTAGGTAGGGTTTTTATTCTGTAACATGCTATATATGTGGCTACAATACCAAAGACAAGAATATGCACAAATAAGATGTGTATTAATACCAGTATTAATAATAATTACCATTAATAATAATCAGTATATCAATAAATATAGTTACTACATATAGGGATATAGGAAAGACCAAAAGTAATATGATAAGAACAGGGTAAAAAAAAAAAAAAAACCTGATTAGTTCTCTTGGGTATTGATCACATGCTTATTTTGTGGTTAAGTGTTGTGATTGGATAAACTCAAGTTGTATGTAATATGATAAGAACAGGGTAAAAAAAAAAAAAAAAAACCTGATTAGCTCTCTTGGGTATTGATCACATGCTTATTTTGTGGTTAAGTGTTGTGATTGGATAAACTCAAGTTGTATCATTTAGTAGTCAGGAATCTATAGTGAGGAGACCCAAGCTCACTTAGTCATATTCTTCTTGCTGTAGCATCTTGCATACAGCTTTGGTAATCTCTATTCAAAGGGCAATTACAATGTGATTAATATGGGTCAGGCAAGAAAAAAAGCTCTTTGATGAAATTAACTCATTGCCACTCCTAAGAGACATGGTTCCAAGCTGAGTGATCTATGTGCAAGATTACACTCAGGTTTGTCTTTGCTCAGGATAGGTCAAATTCAGATATAGGTAGGCCAGGGGAGCTACAGGGTATCTAAGACAAGGAAAAGTCAAGCAGAACAGACTCTAGACAGAATAGTACTGAATAGTTCAGGATTAAGGTAAAGAAGTGCTTGGATAAGCAGAGTATAGAATTTAATTCAGACAAAGCAGATTGACCCTGCCATTTTCCCAATCCCCATCCTTCAGAGTAGTAAACAGGGCATGCTTTTCAGGCTTATGTTTAAGGAAGAACTTAAAGACTTTATGGAACATGAAAGTAAGAATTGAATTCAAATACCAGCAAAGCTAAATCAGTTATGTTAAAACTAGTGGGATAGCAATAAGGACAATAGGTTAAACAGTTGAATGGCAAGCCAAGCATGAGAGATGATCAAGAAGCAGGGAGGGCTAACCAGGTGGGATAACATATGGGAGTCTGAAGAAATCTCTATGAATAATTTTGAAGGAATATTTCTTCTGTCTAGTAATGGGGATTGTTTATCTGGAGGCAATTCAGGTATAGTCCTTTTTGCCTTTAACTGTTCTTGACTTTGGACTTACCCTCTCTCAGCCTTGGTTTCTTTATCTGCAAAAAAAGAGAATTAGACTAGGTGATTTCAAAGGTCCATTTCATTGTCTAGTCCTGTGATCCTGCTATTCTTCTTGGTCTTAAAAAGTAAGGAGAATTAACATTGTTTCTAATACATTCTGAGTGTTAGAGATTATTTCCTAATTCACCCAAGACCTTCTGTGCTTATGTCTATGTAGGACACCATAGCAGTTCAATAAATATGGAACTCATTGAGAGAGTTCTTGTCTCTTAGCCATACTTTGGAGGTTCTTGGTCTTCCCTTCTGAGGGTATCTAGGTATAGTGGAAATAGAACTAGATTTACAATTAGGAAAGCTATGTTTGAGTCTTGTCTCTGTGTGACCCTAAATCAATCACTTAGACTTTCAGTTTCCTTCTCTTTAAAATGAGAAGAAAATGTTGTAATACTTGTCTAACAGAATTATTTTAATGTATGATCAGGACTTTGTAGACTTTAACTTCATTCTCCTCACCACCTTTCTACCTTCTCCTCTTCCTTTTCCACTTCTACCCTCTTTCTCTTCCATCTACTTATCTCCTCTTTTTCTTTCTCTCCTGCTCCTCTTCTTCCTCTTCTTCCTCCTCCACTTCCTCCTCCTCCT
The DNA here is from genome assembly GCF_016432865.1 of Antechinus flavipes. Taxonomy (NCBI): domain Eukaryota; kingdom Metazoa; phylum Chordata; class Mammalia; order Dasyuromorphia; family Dasyuridae; genus Antechinus; species Antechinus flavipes. The sequence goes on along the minus strand of NC_067398.1, from coordinate 461,119,847 downwards.
CCTTTTCTTCACTGCTTCCTCCTCCTCCTCCTATTATGCCAGTCTCCTTGAATTGTTCTACCTCAGTTTCCCTGCATTAGTTTCCCTGAATTATAATAACTCAATTTCCCTGAGTGAGTATACTATGCCACCCCCCCTTTTCTATTCATTAGGGCTGAGATAATTAGGGCTGTACAGATCTGGTCACTCTGGCATTCCAAAAGATAAGATTCCAGATGTTGTATCTCAGTTACCTAATTGACATCCTCTACCTTTATTTCTCTAGATTTCCTGTCTCTAGCTGGATACCTCCTTAACTCCCAATTAGTTAAGAATTTATAGTTTTCACCCCCAGTCTGTCAGAACCAAATTTATGGTCCGTCCCTGAAATTCCCACTTTCTGCCTTCTGCCTTTGTTTCTCTTCTCACTGAAGTCCTATAAAAATCCTTGGAGTCTAACATTCAATACTAGATACTTTGAGACAAGAGTCCAATCCAGTCAATTAATTAAGCTCTCCAATAAATAAAATATTAAAAACTCTCTAATCTCTATCTTGCCTCACTTTCTCTGGCACTACACTTCTCATTCTTTTCCTCCTCCTTCTCTTTTTTCTTCTTTATTTATTATTATTATTACTATCCCCAGTCAAACTTCAGTTGTGATTAAGCATATGTATATGTACATGTGTGTGGTGGGGAATAGATTTTAATGGAGCACATGACAAAGAAGATATTGCATATAATGGTAGTTGCTTGTTATTGTAACTGTCAAATCAGAGTAAATATGCTCTTTTGTCAGGAATTTTGATAAACAAAATGTTGCTATTGTTATAACTGGCATTTATATCAGTTCATAATTTTTTAAAGCACTTTAGACATATTAGCTTATTGTATGTGGGCATTAGTGGTATTAATAACACCATTGGGCAGATTAGCAAACTGAGACTGTCTGAATCTTTCTGGATTCTTTCTGGGTCTAATTCTTTCTCTGAGGCAGAGAGCATTTTTTCATCATAAGTCTTTGGGAATTGTCTTAACTCATTGTATTGCTGAGAATAACCAAGATATTCAAACTTGATCATCATGCAATAGTGCTCTTAGTGAGTATAATGTTCTCTGTTAAGTTAGCATTATTTCAGTCTTAAGGAATTCATTTTATTATCCCTTTGAAAATCAGATAGATTTATAACATTATGTGCTGTGCTTGAACCATAAAATCAGAGGTCTCTGATACCTCTTTTCCACTACATAAACAATTGAAGTATATAGACATGCTAGGCCACAAAATATACTAGTCTGCTATCTGCAAGAGCAGAACTATAAACTCACAAAATAGGGCCCAATATAAAAATGGCCCAAGGCAGCAAGATGCAGTTATGAAAAATTTGTAATAGAGATTTACAAATTCTAACTTGCAGTCTTAGTCCTCAGATGAATGTACTGTTGCTTAAGAAAGTATTGAATAATGTCAATGTAGAATTCAGTTGAATAAATTCAATTTCATAGTTATTTATTAATTATCTGTCATGCTATATATTCTAAGGAGTTTTTTATTCTAAATGTTAGGTGTGGGAAAACAAAGACAAATATGAAATAACCATTGTCTTAAAGAAGCTTAAGGTAGCTCAATGTCTCAGATGAAGTATTGGACCTAGAATCAGAAAGACCTGAGTTTAAATGTGACCTCTTACTTACTACCTGTGTGATCCTGGGCAAGTCACTAATTGATTCCAGTCTCATTTTTCTTTGCTCTAAAATAGTGCTAGATGATAATATTTACCTTCCAGGGTTATTGTGAGGATCAAATGAGATATTATTTGTAAAGTGCTTAACACAGTGCTTGACACATAATAGATATTTAACAAATGCATGTTCCCTTTCAAATGCTATTGAAATGAAATGTTGGTTGGTATCTGCTCAGTGCATACTTTACAGAAGGAGGGGCAGCTCTAGTTGTCCTGATCTATGGCTTGCCACTGAATCCAGATGGCTCCAGAGAGGCTGATGACTTTGCACAGTCCTGCCTAATTTAAATTCAATTTACTCACATGTCATGGCACCACATCCCTAATGTCATGGTCCTCTTTTAGAAGAAAGGACAAACAGCAATAACAACCTAACATGAAGTATTAGTAAGGGAATGCTACTTCAATTACTATTTAACTTTTCACTTCTTTCAAAGAAATTCTATTTTATTAGAAGCATTGATAAAGTTTGCCAAATGTCACAAATCTTGCTGAGATAAAATTTTGCTAAATTAATAGAGCCAGAAAATTTAACAAAGCCCTAAGTTGACAGGAAGTGATTTCCTCCCTGAAATAAAATGACTGATATGATATAAATTAAAATATTTCTGTACTAAAATAGAATGTTTCTAATAGATATCATTACTAAAACCAATATAATAACAAAGACATAAAATTCATGCATAAAACAGACTGTGTGGTTTAAGGTCTCACAGGTGTGAGATTACCAAGCATTTTCTGGTTTAGGAGGAAGCCTTCAATATAGAACCTATAATTGAATGGCTTCTTAGAGGAAGTGGGCGGACAATAGAGATTTGAAGGAAGAATAGGTGGTTACATCTGAGTCTGATCTGTTTAGAGATGTACCTTAGAATGCCTGGAGCAGATGACATTTTCACAATGCAAAGAAAAATTGTGTGGGCCATCTTTATTTTCTTGAGAAAGGAAAAAGAAAAAGAAATGTTATCTTTTCATATCTACCTCAATAGATTTCTCTAAACTTTAGCTGACTTTATTTTAGAAAAAAAGATTTAGAATTTTAAAATTAAAAAACACAAAATATAAGTGGTTTTACTAAAAAAAAATTACAGATATTCTCAATTTAGACAAAATTTTGAAGCAGAAATTCAAGTTACATTTTTTTGTGATTCATTAGCATATTTTAAAATTTGGTCTTGTGCTATTCCCTAATAAGCTTGTATTTTAATGTTTTAAAATGTTTCAGAACATTTTTCTTTTCTACCTTTGTACTTTTGTTCACACTTGAATCTCTAACCCAGAATTTCTAAAACTGAAATCTTATCCCATGGCTGGGGCAGCTATGTGGGTGTGGATAAAGCACTGGACCTGGAGCAGTGATTCTCAAACTTTTGTTCTCAGTATCTTCATGTTGTTAAAAAACTATCGAGGATCTGTTCAAAGAGTTTTTGTTCACATGGGTTATATTTATAGCTACTTACTATGTTAGAAATAAAAAATAAATTTGAATTTGTAGACCCTCTGAAAGGGTTTCAGAGACCCCAACAATTCTTTGGACTACACTTTTGAGGACCATTGGCCCTGGAGTCAGTAGGACTTTGAACAAATCACTTAATCCTTTTTGTTTCTCTCAGTTTCCTCATCTGTATAATGAGCTGGAGGAGAAAATGGAAAACCATTCCAATGCCAAGAGAACTCCAAATGGGTTCATAAAGAGTTGGGTATGATCAAAAGGAACAGAAAATTTGTTTTCTAATACATAGATAGGTACATTTATATGTTGCTTGTGGAACTGTGGATTAGTTCAGCCATTTCGGAAAATAATTTAGAATTATTCAAATCATATGACTAGAATATTAACACTTTTTGATCCAGAGATTCTAGGATATATCTATCTCTATTAATCTAACATTAAATCTTTAAAGGAAATTGTTTATATAAAAAAGTCTTTATATTCAAAGAAGTATTTATGAGTATGAGTTTTTTTGGTAGGAAAAAATTAGAAACAAAATTGATGACAATGAATTAGGGGATAATTGGATAAATTGTGATTTATGAATGTAATGAATTATTACTCTGGTGTAAGAAATGATAAATAAGCTTAATACAAAGAAGCATGAAAACAATTTATATTAATTGATGCAAAGTAAAGTAAACAGCACCAAAACCCCACAGCTACAAGTTTTTCATAAATGTTAAATTATAAAGAGAGGATAAGAGGTTATGATAAAGAGACACAAAGAAAGACACACAGAGTGAGAGAGAGAGAGAGAGAGAGAGAGAGAGAGAGAGAGAGAGAGAGAGAGAATGAGAGAGAAGGGAGGGAGGGAGTCTTTATGGCTATTGGAATAAATTGTTCTCATCTATCCATTCCATCTGGGAAATTTCATATGTTACCTAAAACCTAGTTAAGCCAATCTGCCAAGACAGTTTATTAGGAGGCTTCTGTATAGATTGCATCTTCTTGGAACAAGTCAGAGTTGGCTAAAGGTGGGCAACAAAGATAGATGAGCAGCCTTGAAAAGGGCTCAACAAGACCTCATATCAGAGATTCTAGTTCTTCCTGAACACCTCACATTGTTTCTATGGGCAACCACCAAGTCTCAAAATAAACCAAAATAAATAATGTGACCAAAATTTAAATCCAGGTCTTTTGACTCAAGTGTTGCTTTTGTTTGTGACTATCTTCTGAGTTGTTTATGTGCAAATTATTTGTCTTACTAAAGCATGCACTCCTTAAGACAGAGGACCAGATGTTATGTCAGTGTGGTGAAATGCAAAGACCACTAGACATGGACTTATTAAAGACTTTGCTTTGAATGCTACTTCTAATATTTATTAGTTGTATGATAGTGGCAAATCCCTTCTCAAACTAAATTTTCCCATTTGCAAAAACTTGGATAATAATACCTGTAGAAATTTACTCAGGGAATTGAACTAATACTTCTATTACAGAGAAAGGATACCTTTATATCCTAACACTTCTTATGTCATTAACTAGCAAAAAGGTTTTGTCTTGATACCTCTATTTCATCATCAATAAAATAGGTGAAGTGAACTTTAAGCTCTAATCTTGAATGGTGACATTACACAATTAACATTAGGAATTTGAACTCTGTTTCTGATCAACATGGTGTTCATTTTCTAGTTCTAAGGCTGTAGCGTATGCTTTCTGGAACATCTGATCTGGAATATTCTCAAAAATCTCTGATTCTACAGAACTACTTATATCCTCAAGCAAGTTGCTTTTCTGTCCTTACTTGCTCTGTTGTTACTTTTTCACTTTCTGTTAGATACTTCTATTGCTACTTTGGTTCTCCATTGGGTATGGAATGTCCAGTGTTAGTGTAGTTAGTGTCTGGTGGTCTTCAGTTTCTATGTAATCTAGGGGGTGGCCTACTATTTCTTTAGCATGGTAGCCTGAGTTTCTACTTTTATTTATTTTAAGATAAAAACTCTTCAGTTAGCAGCATTTATCCAGCTACAGAACTCCTTGAACATTTTAAAGTTAATCTCCTAAAACTGTTTTGTCCTGCTATAGCAGATATCTCAGACTGAACTTCTGCTATTCAAAATTCCTTTTAATTTATATCCCTGGGCCACTGGCCCTGGGATCCTTTAAATATTCTTGTGTAATTAGTAAAATGGCAAAGATGCTATATGGAGCTTTGCTGAAAGATTACTTTGTTTTCATCATACTCTAGATGCTGTCTCTCTCCCTTTCTCTCTCTCTCTCTTTCTGTCTCTCTCTCATCTATCTATCTATCAATCTGTCTGTCTGTGTCTGTCTGTCTGTCTATTGCTGTATTTCTCTCTATATTAAAACCAACAACTAAAAGAACCAAATGAACATGGTAAATTATCTTAATCTATACTGTAGTCTTTTTGAAGCATTTTCAAGAGTAATAAAATCTCTGACTTCTCTTCATTATCATTGTTATCTTTACCATCATCATCACTACTATCACCATCTCTTCACTGGTCAATGTCATAATAAACAGCTCACTCATACTGATACCATCTGTTGATTGTTCATTTTGAGTCCTTTTGTGATAAAATAATATGATTAATTAGCTAAATTAAATAATTCAAAAGATAAAGAATACATATCTTCTTTTCTTATGTTAAAACTGAAATTTGACAGTTTTCTGGGCTATCTTTAATTTTAAATTTTATCAATGTTTTTGTTAAAGTGAAAATTAAGGCATACAAATTTGGTAAATAATATTTTAATATAAATAGTTAATTTTACAGCAAGCCTTCTTGGAGACAAGATCTAAGGGAATTTAAAATTCATGTTATAAATCAATATCAGTCACTTGGCTCAACTTTTAATTTGCTTGTGATGATTACTCTGGACCTGTGATTTTATTGGTGTAGGGAATTCTTGGTATGAAAATGCTTTTCAGCTGCGCATATTGTTACTCGCGTGCAATGTAATTTAAAATAATTCCTTTACAATTTTTTTCCAGAATCACAAAGTTGACATAGGAATTCATAAAGAAGTAAAATGAACTTGCTTCCTCCAACTCACCCTCAATCCCCCATATCCTGCTTCCTTACAATATCTGATAAATTTAATTGAATTACAGAGTATTTCAGTACTTGACAGTGCCTAAAGTTCATCTAGTCAAATCTCTTCCTAGTTTAAATGAGAAAAGTAAGGTTTGATGAGATTAAGAGTCATTACAAAGCTAAATGATAGTAAATGAGGGACTGGAATCTAGAGCTCCAATTCTTAGTTCAATACTCATTCTGCTGTGAAACTTTTAATATAATAGAGATAGTGTGTGACTATATAATTGTTGTATATGCTAATGCTTTAGCACCTTTAAAGGATTTTTGATTTATTAGGTATAGATCTCCCTCCAAAGTAAATATTACAAGCCATCTGTGTTTTTTTTTTTAATCTCTATTCAGTCTTCAATGAAGGATATAAATAAAGCATTAGAATTCTTCCTGTTAGTAAACTAGCACTTTTTTTTTTCTTTCTTTATAGAATTTTATTTTGCTTAATACATGCAAAGATAGTATTCTATTTTGGATCAAAGCAGTTCAAAAGAGGAGAAACTGAGAAAAAAAAAACAAGTAAGCAAATAAACAAATAATAACAACCAAAAAAAAAAAAAGGTAAAAATAATATGCTTTAATCCACAATCTCCATCATTCTCTATCTGGATGTGGGATGGCATTTTCCATCATAAGTTTATTGAATTGTCTTGAATTACCTCATTGTTGAAAAGAGTCAAGTCCATCATAGTTAATCATTATATAATCTTGTTGTTACTTTTATATAATGTTCTCTTGGTTCTGCTCATTTCACTCATCATCAGTTCATTTAAGTCTTTCCAGGCTTTTCTGAAATCAGCCTGCTCATCATATGATGAATAATAATGTCCCATTATATTCATATACTATAACTTATTTAGTCATTTCCTAACTGATGGGCATCTACTCAATTTCCAGTTCCTTATTACTACAGAAAAGGCTGTTACAAATATTGTTGCACATGTGAGACCTTTTCCTTCTTTTATGATCTCTTTGGGATACAGATCCAGTAGAGAGACAGTGCTGGATCAAAAAGTATGCACATCAACTAGCATTTATTAAGAATTACTATGTGTCAGATACTGTGCTAAGTCTTGAGGATTCAAAAAATGCAACCAAATCTAAAACAACAGCGCCACCCTCCCATCTCTGTGAGCACATAGACTAACGGGAAGGAAACACATAAATGATTATGTACAACCAAAATATGTACAGGATAAATTGGGGGTAATCTCAGAGGGAAGGCATTAAGATTAAGGAGGATTAGGAAAATTTTATAGAAGGTTGGGACTATGTCTGAGACTTGGGTGGGGATGTAGTGAGAGAGCATTCTCAAGAAAATACTGAATTGGGAGATCAAGAAGCAAAGGGGTTAGTATCATTGGAACTTGGAGTATATGGAAGTATAAGAAAATCAGAATAGTGGAAAGAGGTCAAAATATTAAAAAAGATTTCATATTTTACTTTAGAGGTCAAAAAGGAGCCTCTATAGTTCTTTGAATAAGGAGCGTATATTCTCTAAATCTTTTAACATTTTCTTTAAGCATAGTATTCAGGATATTTATCTTTTGTCTATTTCTCTTATTACCACTTCCTTTTCTTCTCAGATTTTTTTCTTCATGACTTTTCATGACACTTACTGCAGATAGAAAATGATTGAAATGTGTCCATGCTTTTCCCTTTGAATCAACTGTAGTGTTCATATTTCGGAGACAGTGACAGTTGAGGATTCACAAACTAGACAGTACCACTGGGAGAACACAGTGTTTTGTGTACCAGGAAGATGTTTGCTATTAATAGCTACACCTGGCTGATACTGTTGAGGAAAAAATGTCTAAGAATACAGATTTTAACCTGGAAGGGACTTTAAAGGCCACAGAGCTCAACTCCCTTGAGATGCAGAGAAGTAAAATGACTTGCTTGGTGTTGCACAGCTAATAAATCTCTGAGACTGGATTAAAGTGCAGGAATTCAAGTCTAGCACTCTACTTTTAGTTTACTCCTAGTGTTTTATGTTACTGAGCATAAATATGGAAACATATTTCTCCAGTACGATATAATTTATTGTCCAATTCATTTCATAAAAAACAAAAATTAAATTGCTTTTTCAATATCCATATCTCTTAATTCACAAAAACCTTGTTAAGTAAACACTTTGAGAATTATTATCTTCATTTTACAAATGAATAAAATAAGGGTCAGAAAGATCAAAAACTTGGTTACAATGTGAGAAAGTATCATACGTGAGATTCCTCTGGAGGGAAATCAAGTTCTTCCTTGCTCTAAATCTTACATTCTCTTCATTATCTCTTAATTTTTCAATTCCAATCATTTTTGTTCTTTAGTCATTTTCAAATAGTGTCAAAATCATACATTAAAAATTGTAATTTCTTCTTTGGTTAAAGCAGACAATAATGGGTTTGGTATTTGGGGCTAACACATACATGATAAAACAATAAAAGGCTTCACTAACATCCATTTCTGGTGCCTCTTTATGGAATATGTTTTTGTTTTAGGCTTTGTTATTGTTCAGTTATTTCAATTATATCCAAATTTTTATGACCCCATTTGGGCTTTTCTTGGCAAAGATACTGGAGTGATTTGCCCATTTCCTTCTTCTGTTCATTGTATGTAATATTCTTCTCTAAAATATAATCTTCTCTGTGAGCAGGTTTCTTGAGGGGCTTCTGGAGGCAGCCTTAGTTTCAATTCAGTGTAATAATCACCTCAAATGCAGCCAGGGATTAAAGTCCAAATCTTTTATTGTTGCCTTCCTTGGGCCTGGTTAGCTTTCTTAGAGGCCTATCTTTCTCCTTGGTTCCGAGAGCTCTTTCCGCTAGTCCTTTGTCTCTGCCAGCTTCTGCCTCTAGCAGTCAAGGAGATTTTTTTCACTGGATCAGAATTATGTCTGCCCCACATTGGGCGCCAAAAGGCAATGTTCTTCTCTAAAATATAATGTTCTCTGGGAGCAGGTTGCTTGGGGAGCTTCTGGAGGCAAGCTTTAGTTTCAGTTCAGTATAATCACCCCGAATGCAGCCAGGAGTTAAAGTCCAAATCCTTTGTTTTCTCTTTCCAAGCACTGTCTCCTTCCATGGGCCCAGTTAGCTTTCTTAGAGGCCTATCTCTCTCCTTGGTTCCAGCCGCTAGTCCTTTGCCTCTGCCAGCTTCTGCCTCTAGCCCCCTCTGAATGTCTCCAGCCAGCACAAAGGCGGAAGAAGGAATGACTTCTGAATGTCCTGGACAAAGTCCTGGTTGAGGCCCCTAGTTTATATAGTTTATATACACCTTTCTTAAAGGTGTGAATCTTGTAAAACTCTAATCAGTACTAAGTACATTAGTGAACTAGAGAACTGTTAAGTACCATGCTAAATTAGATAACTAACTTAGCTCCTTGTAAGAATTCTAACAATTGTACAGATGAGGAAACATTAAGTGACAAGAGGCATTAAGTGACTTGCCTATGCCACACTGCTAATAAGTGTCTGAGGCTGGATTTGAACTCTTGAAGATGAATCTTCCTGATTCCAAGTCTAGTGGTCTATCCACTGTGCTTCTCAGGTAGAATGGAGTTCAGTCCTGGACAGATCTTTCACAACAAGAAAAGTTCAAACTACATTGTATTGGTCTGGTGACAAATTATATGCTATCTGAAGTCCAATTCACAGAGTCGATACTGAATAGTTAACTACCAGAAAAACTATTGGGACTTTAGTTTTGGGGGACTCAGAGTGATTTTAATCCACATTACTTGAGTAAAATCTATATGTGTAAGTTCAATTCAATCATATGTCCTTTACTGTTTTTATAATTAATATAGGGAATGTAGCCAGTAATTAAATGAATTTAAGCATACAGCTATGTCTTGATTAGTGCAAATAATGAATCCCCTTAAGTATTTTTCTGCATTTGAATTTGTATTATTCAAAGATATAATTTTACAAAATGTGGTAATTAGTCCCAGTCCAATATGCAATGTGAATTTGAATAATGCTACCACTCAAGGGTAATTCTTTGTTCATACTAATCAAAACTTAGCTGTATCTTAAAAAATATTTTACTTTAGAAATGTGAACATTAACTTCCCATTGCAGAAACTACATATATTACTTGAAAATTCTGATGTATTCATAAGGATCTGAGCCTCAAAATTATGATAGAAAAAGTTCTGTGAAAAATGATCCACATATAGACCAACATATGATATAAATCACTCATCAAAATGAATAATTTTAATATCCACCCAATTTGGGAAAACATGGAATTGTTTCAGTGATAAAGTTTCATCAAGAAATGCATAAGTTCATTAAAAATAGCAGAAACTAATTAATGTGCTTTTAGGATTTTTTATACTCAAAGGACCTGAAGTTAGTAGTTGGGTAATTAGGCTGTTCTTCATCTTTAGACAGAAATTAGAGATGATTAGGAATGCTGAAGCCTGGTACAGGTCAATTGTGCATCATTATTAAAGCCATTTAATGCATTTTAATGGTGGCTGATAAGGTGCAAAGTGCCACGTAAGCCCAAAGTAGACATTTTATTCCATTATATGTTAAACATAGACACAAATAGGCTCACATTTGCATTTTTTATGCTTCAGATCAGAAAGCAGAAACTTGTTCTCATATGATGGTAGAATATGTAATTGCCGATGACATGATCATTGCTGATGCTAGCATCTCTTAACACTTCACCTTAGGATTCTCAGAGACAAATTGACACATTGTACTTTTATACTAAAATAAAGGGGAAAAATGTTTTAGCACCTGCTTTATCTAAGGAGTCATTGTTCAATTTATAAACTCAGTAACTTCTGTGACGATTTTCTCCTTGAGCTTTCATTTGACTAGAGAAATACAAAAATCCTCTTCACATATGTTAATACTTGTATTTATATTAGGTCTGCGAGTTTTAGCTATATGGAGGTAGGACATAATTTGCAGAAACAGTATCTTGGGTAGGAATTTTGTCATTTATCATCCTCAACAGCTTCAGAAAAGAAAAATTAAATCTCACATGATTTTTTGATAAAAAGAAATAGTAACAGAATTTTGGAGGTAGATGGGTCCTTAGAGATTATTTTGTCCAATCTGCTCATTTTATGAGAGGAAATTGAGGTTCAGAAAGGGGAAATGATTTGCCTCAGGTGACAGAGCTAGTAATTGAACCTAGGTCTATTCACTCTCAGTCTGTATTTGCATTAGGATGTAGAATGTAAACTTCTTGAGGTTTACTTTAAAAAAAATGTCAGTAGAGTGAACGAATGAATGAATGAATGCTTTTTTCATAGTGTCAAGCTACTTTCTCATTAGAAAAATTGTCTTGCCTTTTTTTTTTTTTTTAAGGAAAGAGAAGGCAGAGTTATTACCCATTTCTGTATCTCTACTTTTTGAAAAAATCCTGGAAGGTCATAGAAGAGATGTGCATTTAGTACGCATTTGCTCTGAGGACATACAATGCCACAAGCAATCATAAGGAAAGAATAGGAAACCTAATCTTACCTTTAAAGTGTTTTTATTGTGCTTTCAAAGGGAAATGGAATCTGATGCTGACCTATACTGAAAACAGTTTCTTGTTAAGGAGATAGATCTAGATCCCTGGGGCTATCATGACATAAATAGCAAAAAGGGGAGAGTTCCAAAGTCAAACAGTTCAATCTCTCTGAAATAGCCAACCCCTAAATCTGTTTCTCACCTATACTGCCTCTCAGGAACTCCCACACATCAGAGAAATCAGCCAAGCATGATGCAACCTCTGCTCAAAATGGACTTGACAGAGGGCCCTTTGCAATTTGCACAGTATGTACCAGTCTAGAAGAAATGCTGCCAGGAAGGGGAGCTGAAGATATCTGTCTTGATTAAGTAGTCTCCATTTAATGAATCACACACTATGGAGACAGGTTTCTGCCACCTGAATGTTATAGATTGCCTCTCCACATTTTTTGGCCAGAGGGACAGATTGCTGATTGAGATTTTTAAATAACTTGCTTTGGGACCTTTGAATTCTACTGGGACTCTATGAAATCCCAGGAAAAGTGCAAATTCAAGCAAAAGGATATCTGAAAGAAACATAGGTAACAGAATAAGGTCTTTTACCAGTTTGACTTTAAAATAAGTGAGCATTAGCTAATGCTTGAAAGATGCCTTATGAGCCTTGTGTGTGTGTGTGTGTGTGTGTGTGTGTGTGTGTGTGTGTGTGTAACTAGGCTTTTAACAACAAACATAACAGTGGCTTATGGACTTTAAATATACCAGAGACTATTTCTGAACATAGTCAACATATCGAACATATTCTGTCAATTAAGTTTTTTGAATTCATTGATGTTTGGTAAACAAAATGGAAAAGGTAATCATTTTTGTTATATTTAATTGTGAATGATGGATATCTTATAAGCCATGTAACAGTCAAATCCATTATTTAATCAAAGTCACTATTTTCAGTCAAGTATTTTTTTCATTGTATTGTTTCTTTTCTAGTCAAGTAAACAAGCAGTTATAAAATGCTTATTAGGTAGCAGAAACTGAGCTAAATACTATAGATAAAAAAAAAGCAAAAGCCAGTCTCTTCCTTCAAACTCACCATCTAAAGGGGAAGCTGTTTTCATTTTGCTGGCCTGGAGGATAGACAATGAAAATGACAAGTATTAGAAAATAGAGAATTTTGTGTGAAGTACAGCATGGAAATCAGTAACATTGGAATATACTCTGATACACAGAATATACCCATATACAGAATATACTTTTGTCTACAGAATGATAAATCTGATAACTTCTTAAAATCTTTTTAAGTTGATGAAATCATTGAATAATTTATTAAGTGAGTCCTGTATTCATAATATTGCAATTTCATTTTGACTTGATTAAAAACATCAATATAGAAAAGCTATTAATTCCTTTTATTTTTGTATTTTTTATATCTCTAGCCTTATTATATCACTAATTATAGTAGTTATCTCAGTGCTTTACATGTACTAGACACTCAATAAATATTGACCTTGACTAGATTTGATTTTGATTAACAGAGATCTTTGATTATCACTTATTCAGTGAAGATTTATGTATATGGTACTATAAGACAATAAAAAGGTGTATAATATAATTTCTCAAGACCTAATTATCCAAGAGATTTAAAAACACACAAGAATAATGTATAATATGTGTGTATATATATATATATGTATAATAATTATTATGATGCAAGATATCACAAGAGTGATATAACCAAATACTGGAGGAGTTCAGGAAGGGAAGAGATAATATTTTGTTTGGATGAAGATTTTATCCATTCTTATTCTACTTCTGGCTTTCTGGGTTTTATCAATTTATTTCACCCTGGTATTTTCATAAGTATCTTGGACTGCCTCACCCTGTAACACCCTGTAATAAGCATATGCTCTTAAGACCTTCTGATCTGGGAAAATACATGTCATGTTAGTACCCTTCCCCTACTGTTGAGTTCATTTCAGTGCTTCCATCTTGGGGAGAGGCCCAGGATGGCCAAACCTCACTTCTCTCTTGTCTTTGCTTCTGATTTCAGGTGTGCCCTTCTTATCCCCTCGTTTTTTGGATGTTGTCTTTAACTATTAGAATATAAGTTTCTTGGGTCAACAGACTTATTTTTTGCCTGTGTGCTTTTTTGTGTTTGTGTATTATGCATTTTCCCTTTGTAGGTTATATGTATTAACATAAATCTGTCTAGATAGGGAAACAAGAATACATGTAGCTAGAGTTTCTTTTCCCCACTCTTCTCCAAGGGGAACTGTTTTCATGCTAGGAGGGGAAATAAGCAGTTGGAGCTTCATTGCTCTCCTCAGAGAAATAGTACCAGGTTAAGTTTAAAATGTATCTACTTCTTTAAATATCCCTTAAATATTCTCTGTCTAGGAGACATAATTTTGAGATTCAAGCCAATTCCTGATGGCTATCCTTTAATGGGCAAGTTATGTTTTTGTTGTTCTATTGTTCAGTCATGTCTGACACTTTGTGACCCCTAAGAGCCATACCATTCCAGACCCTTATATTCTTCACCATCTCCCAAACTCTGTCCTAACTTATGTTCAGTGTTTCTATGACTCTGTCTAATCAGCTTTTCTGCCATTGTCTCTTCCTTTTGCCTTCAATCTTTCCTAGCATCAGGATGTTTTTCAGTGAAACTTGTCTTTTCATTACATGGTCAAAGTATTTAAGCTTCAGCTTTAGTATTTGTCCTTCTAATGAACAGTCTAAATTAATTTAAGTATTGATTGATTTGATCTTATTGTTCTCCAAGGAACTCTCAAAAATCTTCTGCAGTATCACAATTTGAAAGCCTTGATTCTGCTATATCAGCTTTCCTTATAAAAACAACTCTCACAGCAATACATTACTACTGGAAAAATCTTTAGCTTTAACTTTATAAACCTTTGGTGGGAAGATGATGTCTCTACTCTTTAGCATATTATCCAGATTTTCTATAGATTCTTTTCCAAGGAGCAAACATCTTTTAATTTCATGGCTGCACTCTCCATCTGCAGTGATCTTTGAGTCCAAGAACATAAAGGCTGTCAAACTTTTCTTCCTTTATCTGTCAGAAATTCATGAGACTAGTTTTCATGATCTCACTTCTTCTTATTTTTAATATTAAGCTTCAAGCTAGCTTTTAGACTCTTCTTTTTCACCCTTAGTTTTTTTATTTCTTCTTCTCCCAGCAGAATATAGCATTATATAACATATATAATATAATAAGAATATAACATTATCTGCATATGTGAGATAATTGCTTTTTCTCCTAGGAAACTTAATTTCACTTTCAATTTCTCTAGCATGGATATCACAAGAAAATGAGAATATATATCCTTCTAATACTCCTTTCTCATTTAAATTTTTTTTTATTTTTATAGCTTTTTATTTACAAAATATATGCATGGGTAATTTTTCAGGATTGACCCTCGCAAAACCTTCTGTTCCAACTTTTTGCTTCCTTTTCCCTACCCCTTTCCCTAGATGGCAGGTAGACTAATACATGTTAAATATGTAAACACAATATATGTATACATATCCATATAGTTATTTTGCTGCACAAGAACAATTGGACTTAGAAATAAGGTAAAAATAACCTGAAAAGGAAATAAAAAATGCAAGTGGACAAAAACAGAAGGAGTGGAAATGCTATGTTGTGGTTCACACTCATCATTTCCCACAGTTCTTTCACTGGGTGTAGCTGGTTCTCTTCATGATTGAACAAATGGAACTGATTTGGTTCTTCTCATTGTTGAAGAGAGTCATATCCATCAGAATTGACCATCATATAGTATTGTTGTTGAAGTGTATAATGATCTCCTTGTTCTGCTTATTTCACTCAGCATCAGTTCATGTAAGTCTCCACAGTTCTTTCTGAAATCATTCTTCCTGCCATTTCTTACAGAACAATAATATTCCATGATATTCATATACCACAACTTATTCAGCCATTCTCCAATTGATTGGCATCCATTCAATTTCCAGTTTCTAGACACTACAAAAAGGGCTGTCACAAACATTTTTGCAGATACAAGTCCCTTTCCCTTCTTTAAAATCTCTTTGGGATATAAGCCCAATAGTAACACTGCTGGATCAAAGGGCATGTGAAGTTTGATAACTTTTTGAGCATAGTTTACAGAATGTTGGATGCATTCACAATTCCACCAACAATGTATCAGTGTCCCAGTTTTCCCACGTCCCCTACAACATTCTGCATTATCCTGTCATACTAGCCAATCTGAGAGGTGTGTAGTGGTATCTCAGAGTTGTCTTAATTTGCATTTCTCTGATTAATAATGATTTGGAGCATCTTTTCATCTGGATGGAAATAGTTTCCATTTCTTCATCTGAAAGTTGTCTATTCCTATTCTTTGACCATTTATTAATTGGAGAATGGCTTGATTTCTTATAAATTAGAGTCAGTTCTCTAAATATTTTGGAAATTAGGCCTTTATCAGAACCTTTGATTGTATAAATGTTTTCCCAGTTTATTGCTACCCTTCTAATCTTATGTGCATTAGTTTGTTTATACAAAACCTTTTTAATTTGATATAATCAAAATTTTCTATTTTGTGATCAATAATGATCTCTAGTTCCTCTTTGGTCACAAATTGCTTTCTCCTGCACAGGTCTGAGAGGTACATCCTTTGTTCTTTTAATTTATTTATAATCTCATTCTTTATGCCTAGATCATGAACTCATTTTGACCTTATCTTGGTGTATGGTGTTAAGTGTGGGTCAATGCCTAATTTCTGCCATACTAATTTCTAATTTTTCCAGTAGTTTTTGTCAAACAGTGAATGCTTATCCCAAAACACTAGTTATGGTATTAAGTGTGGGTCAATGCCTAATTTCTGCCATATTAATTTCTAATTTTCCCAGTAGTTTTTGTCAAACAGTGAATGCTTATCCCAAAACACTAGTTATGGTTTTAAGTGTGGGTCAATGGCTAATTTCTGCCACACTAATTTCTAATTTTCCCAGTAGTTTTTGTCAAACAGTGAATGCTTATCCCAAAACACTAGTCAAACACTAGATTATTAAAGTTATTGACTATTTTGTCCTATGAACCCAACCCAATCTGCTGATCAACTAACTAGTCTATTTCTTAGCCAATGTCATGATTTTGGTGACTGCTGCTGTACAATTTTAAACCTGGTACAGCTAGGCCACCTTCATTTGATTTTTTTTTTTTTTCATTAGTTCTCTTGAAAGTCTTGACCTTTTGTTCTTCCAGATGAATTTTGTTGTTATTTTTTTTTTGTCACTAATCATAATTTTTTGGGAGTCTTATTGGTATAGCACTAAATAAATAGATTCATTTAGGAAGTATTGTCATCTTTATTATATTTGCTTGACCTATGCAAGAGCACTAAATATTTTTCCAATTAGTTAGATCTATCTTTGTTTGTGTGGAAAGTGTTTTGTTGTTTTGCTCATATACTTACTTACTTTCTCTTTGCCAGATAGATTACCAAATATTTTATAATATCGGCAGTTACTTTAAATGGAATTTCTCTTTGTATCTCTAGCTGTTGGATTTTGTTAGTGATATATAAGAATGCTGATTATTTATGTGGATTTTTTTTTTTTGTATCCTGCAATTTTGTTGAAGTTGTGGATTATTTCTAATAACTTTTTAGTAGAATCTCTGGGGCTCTCTAAGTAGACCATCATTTCATCTGCAAAGAGTGATAATTTGGTTCCTCATTACTTACTGTAATTCCTTTAATTTCTTTCTCAACTCTTATTGCCAAAGCTAGCATTTCTAATACAATATTGAATAGCATTGGTGACAGTGGGCAGCCTTGTTTCACTTCTGATCTTATTGGGAATGGTTCCAGTTTATCTCCATCACATATGATGCTTACTGATGGTTTTAAATAGATGCTATTGACTATTTTAAGGAAAAGTCCATTTATTCCTCTACTCTGAAGTGTTTTTTTAATAGGAATGGATGTTGAATTTTATCAAATGTTTTTCTGCATCTATTGAGATAATCATATGGTTTTTGTTAATTTGGTTATTGATATAGTCAATTATGCTAATAGTTTGCCTAATATTGAACCAGTTCTGCATTCTTGGTATAAATCCTACTTGGTCATGATGTATTATCCTGGGGATGATTTTCTGTAATCTTTTTGCTAATATTTTATTTAAGATTTTTGCATTAATATTCATTAGGGAGATTGTTCTATAATTTACTTTCTCTGTTTTCATCCTACCTGGTTTAGGTATCAGCACCATGTCTGTGCCATAAAAGAATTTTGGTAGGAGTCCTTCATTCCCTATTTTTTCAAATAGTTTCAAATGGAGTTAATTGTTCTTTAAATGTTTGGGAGAATTCACATGTAAATTCATTTGATCCTGGGTATTTTTTCTTAGAGAGTTGATTAATAGCTTGTTTTATTTCTTTTCCTAAAATGGGATTATTTAAGCAGTTTACTTCCTTCTCTGTTAATCTAGGCAGCCTATATTTTTGGAGATAGTCATCCATTTCACTTAGGTTATCAAATTTATTGTCATAAAGTCGGGCAAAGTAACTCCTAATTATTGCTCTAATTTCCTCTTCATTGGTGGAAAGTTCTCCCCTTTCATTTTAAGACTAACAGTTGATTTTCTCTTTCCTTTTTCTAATCCAATTAACAAAGATTTATCAATTTTATTGGTTTTTCATAAAACTAACCCTTAGTTTTATTTATTAATTCAACAGTTTTTTTCTTTCAATTTTATTAATTTCTCCTTTTATTTTTAGAATTTCAAGTTTAGTATTTGATCGGAGGTTTTTAATTTACTGTTTTTCTAGCTTTTTAAGTTGCAAGCCCAATTTATTTATCTTCTCTTTTTCTATTTTATTCAAGTAAGATTCTAGAGATATGAAATTTCCCTTTATTATCACATTGGCTGCATCCCACACATTTTGGTATGTTGTTTCGTTGTTGTCATTCTCTTGGATGAAATTATTAATTGTGTCTATGATTTGCTGTTACACCCATTCATTCTTTAGGATGAGATTATTTAGTTTCCAAATACTTTTTGGTCTATTTACCTCTAACTTTTTGTTGAATGTAGTTTTTATTGCATCATGATCTGAAAAGAATGCATTTACTATTTCTGCCTTTCTGCATCTAATTTTGAGGTCTTTATGTCCTAATATATGGTCAGTTTTTGCATAGGTTCCATGAACTACTGAGAAGAAAGTGCACTCCTTTCTGTCTCCATTCAGTTTTCTTCAAAAATCTATGATACCTAATTTTTCTAATATTCTATTTATCTCTTTAATTTCTTTCTTATTTGTTTTGTGGTTTGATTTATCTAATTCTGAGAGTGCAAGGTTGAGATCTCCCACTATTATAGTTTTGCTCTCTATTTCTTCTTGCAACTCTCTTAACTGCTCCTTTAGGAATTTAGAAGCTATGCCATTTGGTGCATTTGGTTTAGTATTGATATTGCTTTATTATCTATGCTACCCTTTAGTAAGGTATAGTTTCTTTCCTTATCTCTTTTAATTAGATCAATTTTTGCTTTTGCTTGATCTGAGATAGGAATGGCTACCCCTGCTTTTTATTACTTCACTTGAAGCATAATAGATTCTGCTCCAACCTTTTACCTTTACTCTGTATGTATCCCTTGCTTTAAATGTGTTTTATGTAAACAACATATTATAGGATTCTGGCTTTTGATCCAGTCTGCTATCTGCCTCCACTTTATGGAGAGTTCATCCCATTCACATTTACAGTTAATACTAATTCTGTATTTCCTGCCATTTTATTATCCCCAGATTATACTTTTGTTTTTTTTTTCTCCTCTTACCCCCCTCCCCATTATTAAACTTATGGACATCACTTGCCTCCCACAGCTCTCCCTTTTTAGAATCCTTCCTACCCCTTTTGAGCCCCCTTCCTCCCCCCTTTTAATACCTTTCCCTTATTTTTTTTTCTGTATTCCCTTCTATTTAGCCTACTTTTTTCCTTTTCCCTTTTCCTCTCCCACTTATTAATGAGGGGAGAGAAGTTTCTCTGTAAACAAAATATGTCTAATATTATCTCTTTGAGCCAAATCTGATGAGAGTAAGATTCACACAATGTTCCTTTTCCTCCCTTAATTTCCTCAGATATGATAGATTTTCTTTGCCTCTTTGTGAGATGTAATTTCTCTGTTTTTACCTTCACTTTCCCCTTTTTCTGATACAACCCCCTTTCCATTTCTAATTCCTTTTTTATATTATAACAGTAAAATGCAAATTATACATTATGTATGCCCATAACAGAAATACAGTTCTCAAGAGTTCTTTTTATGATTCTCTTGAATCCTATATTTGGAGGTCAAATTTTTTGTTTAGTTCTGGTTTTTTTCATTAGGAATAAATGACATCTACCTGTTTCCTTGAATGTCCATCTTCTTCCCTGGAAAACAATGCTCAGCTTAGCTGGGTAGTTTATTCTTGGCTGCATTCCAAATTCTTTTGCCTTTAGGAATATCATATTCCAGGCCCTTTGATCCTTTAATGTGAAGTTGCTAGATCCTAAGTGATCCTTATTGTGGTTCCTCAATATTTGAATTGTTTTTTCTGCCTTCTTGTATTATTTTTTCCTTAGTCTGATAGTTCTAAAACTTAGCCACAGTATTCCTTGGAG
Organism: Antechinus flavipes; assembly: GCF_016432865.1. NCBI lineage: Eukaryota > Metazoa > Chordata > Mammalia > Dasyuromorphia > Dasyuridae > Antechinus > Antechinus flavipes. The sequence goes on along the minus strand of NC_067398.1, from coordinate 461,099,465 downwards.
TTTTTATTTTGGGGTCTCTTTCAGAAGGTGTTTGATGAATTCCTTCAATGCCTATTTTACTTTCTGATTCTATTACATCTGGGTAGTACTCTTTGATGATTTCCTGAAAAATAGTGTCTAGGCTCTGTTTTTCATCATGATTTTCAGGGAGCCCAATAATCCTTAGATTATCTCTCCTAGATCTGTTGTTTTTCCAAGTAGAAATTTAACATTTTTTTCTATTTTTTTCATTTTTTTGGTTATGCTTGAGTGATTCTTGGTGTCTCATCAAATCATTCATTTCCATTTGTTCAGTTCTGGTTTTTAATGAGTTATTTTTTTCATTTACTTTTTTTACTTCTTTTTGTATATATCCAATTGAGTTTTTAAATGAGTTGCTTTGTTCTATGGAATTTTTTTCTATTTCACTGAATTTTTTAATGAATTATTTTCTTTTTTCAATTCACAAATCCTGCTTTCCTGGGAGTTCTTTATCTTTTCCAATTCACAAATTCAGTTTCCCTAGGAATTCTTTACCTTTTCCATTTCCCATTACAGAGAATTGTTTTCTTTTTCAAATCTTTCTTTTAATGAGTTATATGCTTTTTCCACATTTTCTTGCAGAGCTTCTCTTTCCTTGCCCCATTTTTCTTCTAGCTCTTTTTAAAGATCTTTTATAATTTCTTCTAGGAGAGCCTTGTATGATGGAGATCAGGTTATATCCAACTTTGAGGTTTTGTCTGGAGACTATCTGCTATTAGTCCCCTCACAGTTGGAAATCTGCTCTCTTTTTGTATAGAAGCTATATATAGTTAGAACTCACTTTGCTTTTTACTCATTTTTTTAAAAGCCCTTGGGGCCTGCCTTCAGGGCAAGGAGGTTCCCAGCTTCCTCTACAGAACAGGGACAGAAGGACAGTAGCTGTCCTGCTAATAGGCTGTGAAGAACAGCCATGCTGCGAAAGTGCCCCTGCCCTGGGAAGAGCCCCTCACTGCTGATTGTGATCGCCCTTGGAAGAGCACCATGCTGTGGAGTGCAGCTGCACAGCTATGCTATGGTCATGCTGAATCACTCTGGGTGTTGGGTGGGTGTGACCAAGTCCTGTAAAACTCTGGCATTTTGGGGTACACTCTACCTTTGGCATTTAACCTCTCTGCTGATCTACGACTTTGCAACTAAAGCAGAACAGCTAACCTGTGGTAGAGTCCTCCCTGCAAATTCTCCACCTGTGGAGACTGCAGCCTGCCCCTGATCCACTCAGCATGGGCTAGTCCCCATGTTCTGCTTCCTTGCCTGTGTTGGTCTCCTCCTGCCCAATCAAGACAGACATTTTCTGTTAATCTTCCAGAATATCTTCTGCTTGTAATTTGTTTTACTCCCAATATTTGGGGATTCTACCAGTCAAGCACTATTTCAGAGCCTAAATTAGGCAATCAGTAGTGAAAATAGAAGGGAGCTCAGAATGAAATGTGTGTCCTCTCCATAATCTTGGCCCCCCCCCCCCATACTCCTTTTCCATTTTAAAATGATCAGTTGTTCTATGTTTGGTTCTAACTTTGTTTCTTGGCCCACATACAGGTTCCTCAAGAGACAAGTAAGATGATTTAGTACTCCCATTTCTTTTAAGGATTTGCCACATTTTACTGTGGCTTTAATATAGTCAATGAAGCAAAAATAGTTTTTTAAAATTTTTTTTTTCCTGCAACTCCCTTGCTTTCTCCATAGTTAAGTAAATGTTGGTGACTAGTATCCTGCCTCTTCAAAAACCAGTCTGCACTTTTGGTAATTGGCAGTTCACAGATTGCTAAAGCCTAGCTTTCAGTGTCTTAAGCATAATCTTCTTGGCATATGAAATGAAAGCAATCATTTGATTTAAAATTTTAAAATTGCAAAAAAATAAATTTAAAATAAAAGAAATTTGAAAATTACTTTCAAAAAGAAATTTGAATGTCTTTTGGCATTCTTTAAGAATGAGGCAATCTTTTCCAATCTAGGAGAAATTGTTAAATTTTCCAAAATTGCTGACATATTGAGTGCAATACTTTACTATTATCTTTTAGGATTTTATATAACTTAGTTGCCATGCTATTACCTCCAATAGTCTTACTTTTAATGATACTTCTTAAAGCCCAGTTGATTTACTTCTCTAAGATGTATGACTCAAGGTTAGTAACCACACCATTGTGGTTATTTGATTATTGGTTGTGTTAAGATCTTTCTTGTATATTTATTCTATATGTTATTGCCACCTTTTAGTAATCACTTCTACTTCTATTAGTCCCTCCATTTTTGTTTTTTTATTATGCTCATTTTTTAATGAAATGTTCCCCTGATTCTCTAATATTCTTACAGAGTTCTTTTGTCTTTTCCATTGCAATGTTTTCTTCTATTTCTTTGAATTGCTCTTTTAGGAAAAACTTCTTGGCTCTTCTTGCTAATATTGGAATTCTGCATACTGAGTTGTCTTAGATTCAAATATATTATTCTGTTATTTTTGAAATTATATCCCAGTATTATTCTTTTTTTTTTTTCAGTACTATTTTTGTCACATTTTTATTGTCTATTTATTATCTATGAGGGCTACTTTCATCTAAGGGATTCTTGCACAAATGGTAGTTTATGTAATAATTATCTGAATTAAATTCACTCATTCCCATCCATTTGAATTTACTGGCACACAAGATGTTGATGTTTAAACTTTCGATTTTTATTTGACCACATCCAATATACCTTGATTGACAAATTTTATATTCCCTGTTCCTATGAAGTATTTATTTTTACAGCATTGGAATTTTAAAAAATACTGTCCATGTGGTTTTCTTAGATCAAAAATATTAGAATGTTTTATTATTTTCTTTTCTATCGCATCACATTTCATCTGACCTCTTTACTGTGATTTGTCCATCATTGAACTATGCAAGTCCCTCTACTCCAACAAGACAGGGATCCAGAAGGGGGCTAAGCAGGGTAGGTAGTGTCTCAAACTATATATATCCAAGGTTTAATTTGCAAAAAAAAAATGTCAATTCCATAGGGCACACACATAGAAAATAGTGAATAAACCCATTTATCCATATGAATAATCAAATGGAATATATATATATATATATATATATATATATATATATATATATATATATATATATATATACTTTCTCAATAATACAGCATGAATTAATTCTCCCCATTGGAAATGGTTTTGATTTTTTTCCAAGATGAGAAACTCTTGCTTTCCCTTCAGGGATCTGAAGAGAGTTTAAAGAAAATCTTTTACTTTGAAGCTGAATGTCAGAAAATCAAGATGTCTCTTCTCTCAAGAAGATCTCACCAACTCCACTCATTATAAAGGCATGTATCAATCTCTACCAGTGAGGAAGTTCTTAAGCAAATAAACTTTGAAACTTGAGTTTCAGATGTATCAGTATCCTTAGTTTAGCACAGTGCCTGGCACATACTAAGTTTTTAGCTTAATAAATATTTGTTACCTTGCCTTTCCTTCAGAGATATTAAATTAATCTGCTTAGCTGTCTCTTCTGCAAAGAACAGTTCACTGAAAACTGAAACAATGTAGTTGCCCCTAATTCTTGTGTTGATTTCAATTGCTCAAAGATGGGTATATACAAAAGGAGATATGATATTTTTGTCAAATCAAAAGAAATGAATGGCTTGTCTATAATATTTAGAAGAAATTAGCAAGGTGATTAATTAGTTCTAGTTCTTTAACTTACTACTTTGCAGTACCATTGAACAAGAAGGGTATAGAATGGCATCTAGGACATTTTTTCACTTATTTTCTTCTCCATATGAAATTATATGCATAAATATATTTAGATGTAAATGCATGATATATATATGGACATATGCAATCTACATTATATACAAATACAATATAAAATAAAATGTGTGTGTATATACATATATGTGCATATATATACATGTATGTTTTTATGTATATGTGTGTTTGTGTTGGGAAGGTGGTAGATGTGAGTATGGGTGTATATGTATCTATATTAAATTTTTTACATGGCTGTCTTAGAGCTCATCAGAATATAAGAAACAAATGAATATTCATTAGTTTTAGAAATAACATGACACTGAAAATCAAATATCAAGGAGAATTTATTAAAGAAGAATCTTAAGGAATCATCTTAACGGTTCTGGCCAGAAGTGAGCCCCACTTTTATTTGGGAAGAGGGAGCACTCCCACTCCTCTTCGGGAAGAGAGAGCACTGATTACAGAAGTGGGGGAACCTTAATAGAGGTCTAACTCTAAAAAGCCAACTCCTACATAACAGTTTCCCTGATTTCCTTCCCTGTTATGCCAGTTCTTTCCTACCCTACTCTCCATTACTTTCTATTTATTCATATACATGCAACAGTTTTTGATTGGCTGAATGCCTTCCTAGCCCCCCAATTTCTTGTTTGCTCAAGATTGCTGTTGATCACGTTTGTTAATTAGGATGAAAGAATCCTAATCTTCCTTAACTTCTCACATTCTGAAAACCTCTTGGTCAGCAGTGCCTACTATCCCATACACTACCTCAAAGCTTACCACTGTGGAAACCCAACTTTTCAGCATTTCTCACAATTAGCCATATTAATGAATAAATTAATGACTTTCTGGATATACTGTGTTGTATTTTATTAGCTGAAATCATTAAAACACATTAATGCATTATTTAATGTGGCATAAGCCTATTAGAATACAAAAGTTCATTAAGAAGATAAGAACTTATATAATACTTTAAAGGTGAAATTATAAAGTTTTTGCAAAAGTATTTTTAGTTAAGTTTCAGTGACTTAAAAAACATAGTAATTAAAATCTTTAGTTAAATAAATATAATCTTCCTGTTCCTATTCCTTTAGATAAATGATTTCAATTTTATTTTTATTTTTTACATTGACCTACTATTCTTCAAGTGTGTTCTTTCATAACACTTTTCTTGGTATACAGTGTTTACTTAATATTTATTGATTGGTTGATTGAAGCAGGAAAAAGTGTAGGATGGCACTATTATAGAATGGGGAGGATGCTAAAAATTCAAGGAGTACCATCTTAGTTCTTAAGTTTTTATTCCAGTGTTTTTACTTCAAGTTGATTTATCAGCAACAGACAAAAGATAAGCAAGGTTTCAGCAAAACTGGTCTTTTAGACTATAAAAAGTACTCTGAGATTATGCATTTTCTAAGGTTAAAAAGTTAGCCATTGCCAGAGAGAAAATAAACATTTTTTCCCATTGGCCTATGGAAGATAGTAGGAACTAAGTTGGGTACTTTCCTATGATGCTAGATCACTAAGCAATAGATTAAAGTGTTGTCATTTTAGTCATCCATGTTCATGGATTACACCATCTCAAAAGGCCCCTAAATGAAAGAGCTTAAGGTCACTACATTGTTCTATAGATTTAGATTGGAACACATATTGTACCCTTCCCCTTAAAATATAATCTTTCAACTAATAAGATGATACTTTTTGTGAGTCTTTCTTTTTTTCTTGCTAGTGGGTATGGAGATACCAGAAGATTCACTTCAACAGTTGTAGAGAAGAGAAAGAATGATACCTTTCTTGTATTATGTTTCATCAAGAATTCTTAAAAATATTTCTGAAAAGATATCAGAGGAATTGAGATAGTTCTATTGTTGTCAACTTATTTTGGGAGGAAAACCTTTGTGGTTCTTCTGCATGTCAAGGCCACAATGATGTCACTCTAGACTTTAAATAAAGCCTAACAAGGTGCCCTGAATTATATAGTCAGGGACTAATTGAGGTCTAATTCTAAAAAGCCAATTCCTACATCACAGTTTTTCTGATTTCCTTCCCTGTTATGCCAGTTCTTTCCTACCCTACTCTCCATTACTTTCTATTTATTCATATACATGCAACAGGATATAAGTTTTTGATGTTAGAAACTGTTTCCTTTTTGTCTTTGTATCCCCAGCACTTAACACAATCTTAGCACATAGTAGTCACTTTATAAATGCTTGCTGATATTAGATTGGCTATAAAATTAATGAAGCTTTGACACAGAGAGAATATCATTCAAAATATTTTGTTTTGAAGTTTTTAGATAAGTGAGGATAGAAATGATGATGGTAAGTCTAGAAAGCATACAATGAATAATTAGGTGACAATATGTACATATATACATATATGTGTGTGTATATACATACACACACACGATATATATATATTTAAATCACAGATGACATTTTAACGAAATATCTGGAAAGCATTGTTCATGGATCTTATTTAAGGCATCATTAGCACATTAGATCAAGTTTCCTAGACAACTCTTAACATTATAATATGCAGAGCAGTGACTGACTTCTTTAGGTAGAGAGAGTTCCCCAACCTATTCTATCTTCTTAGGCTTTTTTTTTTTTCTGAGCTATACTGCAGAATATTTAGTGATGCTAAAAAAACTACTCAAAGTGACTGGAGGTTATTAAACTGAAGCAACAGTTCAACGATAAAACTAGGTTAAATAGGGTTCTTTAAATAAATCCAATTACTCAAATGGATAAGTGATCTCTTGTCCATGTCCTTCCATAAGTTTGTCAGAGAGGATCTAGACCCAATACACTGGTGTCATACTCACTTTTTCCTCATACCCTTTTTTTTTTTAATAAAGCTTTTTATTTTCAAAATATATGCATGGATAATTTGACAACACTGACCCTTCCATAGTCTTGTATTTCAGATGTTCTCCTTCTCCCACCCTCTCCCCTAGAAGGCAAGCAATGCAATATATGTTAAACATGTTAAAATATGTTAAAATCCAATATGTATAAACATATTTATACAATTCTCTTGCTGCATAAGAGATATCAAATCAAAATAAGAAAGTAAATGAGTAAGAAAACAAAATGCAAACAAACAACAACAAAAAGAATGAGAATGTTATGTTGTGATCCACATTCAGTTCCTACAGTCCTCTCTCTGGGTATAGATGGGTCTCTTCATCACAAGATCATTGGAACTGGCATCAGTCATCTTGTTGTTGGAAAGACTCATGTTCATCAGAATTGATCGTCATATAATATAGCTGTTGTCGTTTTTTATGAACTCCTGGTTATGCTCAGTTCACTTAGCATCAGTTCATGTACATATGTCCAGGCCTCTCTAAAATCATCCTCCTGATCATTTTTATGGAACAATAATATTCCATAACATTCATATACCATAACTTCTTTAGAAGTGCTCCAACTGATGGGCATCTACTCAGTTTCCATTTTCTTGTCATTATGAAAAGGGTTGACACAAACCTTTTTGCACATGTGGGTCCCTTTCCCTTCTTTAAGATCTCTTTGAGATCACTAAATACATTATTAAAAACATTGCTGGGTCAAAGAGTATGCACAGTTTGATAACTTTCTGAACATTGTTCCAAATTGTTCTCCACAATGGCTGGATCCATTCACAACTCCACCAACAATGTATTAGTGTCCCAGTTTTCCCATATCCCCTCCAACATCTGTCCTTGTCTTTTTCCGTCAACTTAGCCAATCTGAGAAATGTGTAGTGGTATTTCAGAGTTGTCTTAATTTGCATTTCTCTGATTAATAGTGATTTAGAGTACTTCTCATATGATTAGAAACAGTTTCCATTTCTTCATCTGAAAATTGTTCATATTCTTTGACCTTTTATCAATTGGAGAATGACTTGGATTCTTATAACTTTGAGTGAATTCTCTATATATTTTAGAAATAAGGTCTTTTTCAGAACCCTAAATGTAAAAATGATTTCCCAATTTATTGTTTTCCTTCTGATCTTGTCTGCAGTAGTTTTGTGTGTGTGTGTGTGTGTGCAAAAACTTTTTAACTTAAAATAATCAAAATTATTTATTTGGTGTTCATTTATGAGTTCCAGTTCTTCTTTGGACACAGATTCCTCCCTTCTCCACATATCTGAGAGGTAAACTATCCTATATTCTTTTAACTTGCTTATAATATTCTTTATGTCTGAATCATGAACCTATTTAGATCTTATCTTGGTTTGTGGTGTTAGGTATGGGTCAAGCCCTAATTTCTTCTATATTAGTTTCCAATTTTTCCAGCAGTTTTTGTCAAATAGTGAGTTCTTATCCCCAAAACAGGGGTCTATGGGTTGGTTAAAGACTAGATTGCTATAGTTATTGCCAATTTTGCCCTGTGAAACTAACCTATACCACTGAGTGATTACTCTACTTCTTAGCCAGTACCAAATTGTTTTTATGACCACTGCTTTGTAATATAGTTTTAGGTCTGGCACAGATAGGCCACCTTAATTTGCATTTTTTTCATTAATTGCCTTGAAATTCTTGACCTATTTTCTTCTAGATAAACTTTGTTATTATTTGTTTCTAGATCTGTAAAATAATGTCTTGGGAGTTTAATTGATATGGCACTGAATAAAGAGATTAATTTATCTAATATTGTCATTTTTAAAATATTTGCTTGGCCTACCCATGAGCACTTGATATTTTTTAATTGATTAGATCTGACATTATTTGTATGGAAAATGTTTTGTAGTTGTGTTGGTATAGTTTCTGACTTTCTCTTGGCAGATAGAGTCCCAAATATTTTATACTATCGACAATTATTTTAAATGGAATTTCTCTTTGTATCTCTTGCTGCTGGACTTTCTTGGTAATATATAAAAATGCTGTTGATTCATGTGGATTTATTTTGTATGCTGAAATTTTGCTTGTTATGGGCCAGAACTCTGTGCTTGAAACAAAGATTCTTACAAGGTGTTAAGTCAATGGAATTGATAATACAATGGTTATCTAGTTTAGAATGGTGATTAATAGTTCTCTGCTTCAGTATATGAACTTAGTACTTAATATAGTTCTACAAGATTAACATCTGTTCTACAAGATTCACATTTATGATGATGTAATTTTAATAGAGTATAAGAAGCCAACAAGGACAGAGAGAGAGATTCCATCTTTGCTCAGGTTCCTGGTGGCTCTTCAGAATGGGCTTGGAGACAGACCAGAAGGGCCAGGAACACACTCAGAAAAGGGCTTGGAGACAGACTCAGAGAAAACAGAGGGCTGGAGAAAAGCCCTTGGACTGAGACAGACATCAGAACAGAGACTGTCATGGTGGTCCTCCTGCATCCCACACAGAAACCAAGACACATTCTGGAGGACCTCAAGAAAGCTACCCTGGGCCCCAGGCATGGAAACTAGACTGCGAAGGAGATAATAAAGAATTTGGACTTTATCCCTGGCTATTCTCAGGGTGATTACTCTGCTGAAATGAAGGCTGTTCCAAGACCTATAGAAAACCAACCAGAACCTTACATTTGCTAAAGTTGTGAATTGTTTCTAGTCATTTTTTAGTTGATTCTCTAAGTATATCATCATATCATCTGCAACGAGTGATAATTTCATTTTCTCATGACCTACTCTAATTCCTTTAATCTCTTTTTCTTCTCTTATTGCCAAAGATAATATTTGTAATACAATATTGGATAGTAATAGTGATAGTGGGCAGCCTTGTTTCACTCCTTATCTTATTAGGAATGGTTCTAGTTTATCTCCATTACATATGATGCTTACTGATGGTTTTAAATAGATGCTACAAACTATTTTTAGGAAAAGTCCATTTATCCTATACTCTCTAGTGTTTTTAATAGGAATGGATATTGGATTTTATCAAATGCTTTTTCTGCATCTATTGAGATAATCATATGATTTTTGTTAGTTTTATTATTGATATAGTCAATTATACTAATAGCTTTCTTAATATTGAACCAGCCCTGCATTCCTGGTATAAATTCTACTTGGTCATGATGTATTGTCCTAGGGATGATTTTCTGTAATCTTTTCACTAATATCTTATTTAAGATTTTTGCATCAATATTCATTAGGGAAATTGGTCTATAATTTTCTTTCTCTGTTTTCACCCTACCTGGTTTAGTTATCAGCACCATATGTGTGTCATAAAAAGAATTTGGTAGGACTACTTCTTTCCCTATTTTTTCAAATAGTTTATATAGTATTGGAATTAATTGTTCTTTGAACATTTAGTAGAATTCACATGTAAATCCACCTGGTTCTGGGGATTTTTCTTAGGGAGTTGATTAATAGCTTGTTCTACTCCTTTTTCCTAAAATAGGACCATTTAAATAATTTATTTCTTCTTTTGAACTGGACAATCTATATTTTTGTAGATATTCTTCCATTTCATTTAGACTATCAAATTTATTGGCATATAGTTGGGCAAAATAACTCCTAATTATTGCTTTAATTTCCTCTTCACTGGTGGAAAGTTCTCCCTTTTCATTTTTGAGACTAACAATTTGATTTTCTTCTTTCCTTTTTCTAATCAAATTTACTAAAGGTTTATCTATTTTATTGTTTTTTTTTTTCATAAATCCAACTCATAGTTTTTTTTTTATTAATTCAATAGTTTTCTTATTTTCAATTTTATTACTCTCCCCTTTTATTTGCAGAATATCAAATTTGGAATTTAATTGAGGGTTTTTAATTTCTTCTTTTTCTAACTTTTTTAGTTGTAAGCCCAATTCATTCATCTTCTCTTTCTCTATGTTACGCAACATAGGGGAAATTATATCTCTTATATATCAATTATAAGGGGAAATACATACTTACATAAGTAAGTATCTAAAGATATAAAATTTCCCCTTATAATTTCTTTGGCTGTATCCCATAAGTTTTGGCATGTATTCTCATTATTGTCATTCTCTTGTATGAAATTATTGGTTGTGTCTATAATTTACTGTTTCATCCATTTATTCTTTAGGATTAGATTGTTTAAATTTCAATTAACTTTTGATCTAGTTCCTCCTGGTCTTATATTGCTTGTGATTTTTATTGCATCATAATCTGAAAAAAATACATTTATTATTTTGGCCTTTCTGCATTTGATTTTGAGGTTTTTATGTTTTAACACATGGTCAATTTTTGTATAAGTTCCTTGTACTGCTGAGAAAAAAGTAAACTCCTGTGATGACCGTGTTGGCACCCTGGATACTTTAGAATCAGCCAGAGTCAGGATCAGTAAAAGTCATTAATCTTTATTTTTTGTCAAAGTGAAAGGAGAGAGAGAATGGACACACGAATCTCCTCTTTCTTCTCCCCCGGGAGTCACACTTGCTTGTCCTATTTCACCTTTTTATCTCCTCCCAATCTCCCTATATAGCAACCGATTGAGCCAGCACAGAATGGTGGGGCAGGTCATTTTCCAAGCAAATGCTAATAGAGTATTGTCCAATTAGTAATTAGCCTTAAGTGCTTGCTTGTCCAAACCTCAGTGCATGAACTCAAGAGTTTCAGCCCTTTACATCTCCTGCTTTCTTTTGTTTTAGAATACAGGTAATCACATCATCCCTGACTTCTCAGGGAGGTTAGAGCTCCCAAAGGGAGGTGATCACTCCCTCCCTGACTTCTCAGAAAAAGAGGTGTAAACACCAAAAAGGAGGTGATCATGCCCCACCCCTGACTTCTCAGGAAGGGAGGTAAAAAGCACCAAAGGGAAGTGGGGATTGCTAGTGGGTTTCTGGGCTGAAGGCTCTTATTAAAAACAGGTATGTAAAAACCCATCAGCATGGGAGGTATTGCACACGCACATAGCAATAATGCACAGGCTATTAGTGATGACTCTCCCCACAAGCAGTGCAGACTCAATGTGGTGCAACAAACATGAATTGTACATACAAGTAGTGATATAAGAAACAATATGAATCAACATGGTGTTGTAAAAGATTTCCAGAAATCCTAGAAGGAGGGTATGTAAACAACAGTTACACATATTCCTTCTTCAGCAGCCAAGAGATAGTCCCAAACTAATCTATTGTCCATTGCTTCACGTGCCAGGGGATCCAATGATCCTTGCAAGTTTTTGAAGTCCTGCAACAGTCTTTTTATGTGTTAGGGAATCCAATGATTCCACCAGATTGTGAAGTTCAGCAATAGTCTTATCATTTCTCAGAAAATCCAATGATTCCTGAGGGCTTTCAAGTCCTACAACAGTCTTATCATGTCTTAGAGAATCCAATGATTACTGAGGATTTTCAAGTCCTACAACAGTCTTTTATAAGCTGGCATGGTGAGTTTAAAGCACTGTCTCCCCTTAAAATGTTATATAACAGTAGCAATTGATAGGTAGTCAAGCCTAACACTGGTTGCATTCATTGGATATCTCCTATCAATTTCTGAAAGTCATTTAAGCTTCTCTGTTCTTAAGAGAAGTTTTTGTACTGTTAACATCTTAGGGTATACTTCATATCCTAAATATTGAAAAGGAGCGTGTCTTTGAATTTTTTCTGGAGCTATGTGCAATTTGTGGTTCCTTAGTGTTTCTATGGTCTTTTGTAGACATATTTCTAACATTTGTTCCTCAGGTGCACATCCCAATATATCATCCATGTAACATAATACATTACTTTTGGAAATGCTTTTTTTACTGGAGTAAGAGCAGCAGCAACATACATTTGGCACATAATAGGGCTGTTTTTCATTCCCCGTGGCAAAACTGTCCATTCATAGAGTTTCAGCACTTTACAAACTCCTTTCTGAATGCATTCAATTTTCTTCAAATATCTATTATACCTAACTTTTCTAACATTTTGTTTACCTCCTTAACTTTCTTATTTATATTTGTGGCTTGTTTTATCTAGTTCTGAGAGAGCAAAGTTGAGATCCCCCACTAGTATAGTTTTGTTGCCTATTTCTTCTTGCAACATCTCCTCTAGGAATTTGGATGCTATATCATTTGGTGCATATATGTTTAGTATTGATATTGCTTAATTATCTGTGGTACCCTTTAGTAAAATATAGATCTAATTAAAAGAGATAAGGAAGGAAACTATCTTTGCTTTTACTTGATGTGAGATTAGGATTGCTACCCCTGCTTTTTAAACTTCACCTGAAGCGTAATAGATTCTGTTCCAGCCCTTTACTTTCACACTGTATGTATCTCTATGCTTTAAATGTGTTTCTTGTAAACAATATATTATAGGATTCTGGCTTTTCATTCACATTCATAGTTACAATAGCTAATTCTATATTTCCTGCCATCTTATTTACCCTAAGTTATGCTGTCTTTTTCCTTTCCTCCTTCCCTCCTCCCCAGTAGTTTTCTTTTGATGACTCTCTCCCTCTAATAGTTCTCTCCCTTTAGAGTCTCTCCCCTTTATTTAGACATTTCCCCTAATATTTCTGTTTTTCCCTTCTATTAGTCTTTTCATTTCTTTTCCCCCTTTCCCTCCCACTTCCCTAAGGTGAGACAAGTTTCTTTTGAACCATATATGTCTAACATTCTCTCTTAGAGCCAAATCTGATGAGAGTAAGATTCACACAATGCTCATTTCCCTCCCTTCTTTCCCTCAATTATAATAGGTTTTTTTTTTTTTGCCTCTTCATGAGATGTAATTTCCTTTATTTTACCTCCTTTTTCCTCTTCTTTCCAGTATGATCCCCTTTCCACCTCTAGTTTCTTTTTCATATCATCATAATAAAATCAAACTATACCTGCATTCTCTAAGTATACCCATAATAGAAATATAGTTCTCAAGTGTTCTTTCCTTTTATGTTTTTACGTTTCTCTTGAGTTCTGTTTGGAGATCAAATTTTTGTTCAGTTCTGGTCTTTTCATTAGAAATAGGTGAAATTCACCTATATCATTGGATGTCCCTATCCTTCCCTGAAAGATAATGCTCATTTTAATTGGATAGCTTATTCTTGACTGTAATCCAAGTTCCTTTACTTTTTGGAACTTTAGATTTCAGGCTCTTCCATCCTTTAAGGTGGAAGCTGCTAGGTCCTGGGTAATCCTAATTGTGGCTCCTCAATTATTTCTTTTCCTTGATGCAATAGTTCTGAAATTAACCAGAATATTCCTTGGGGATTTAATTTTGGGGTCTCTTTTAATTCTTTTGAGAATTTAATTCTTTGAGGCTATTTTACCTTCTGATTCTAAAATGTCAGGGAAGTTTTCTTGTATTATTTCCTGTAAGGTAATGTTTAAGTTCTTTTTTTTTCATCATGACTTTTAGGAAGTCCAATAATTTTTAGGTTGTGTCTCCTAGATCTATTTTCCAAGTCAGTTGTTTTTCCTAAGAGATATTTTATATTTTCTTCTATTTTTTCATTTTTTTTTGTTTTTGTTTGACTGATTCTTGAAATCTTATTGAATCATTCACTTCCATTTGCCCCAGCTCTTTGCTCTGAGCTCCCCAGACTGTGGTCTGGATTCAGCAGACTTTCCCTCTGCCCATTTGAAATAGACCTGTCCTGAAGTTCTTCCAAGGTATCTTTTTTTCTGAGAATATGTTGTACACCGAATAATTGTGCATTCTTTGACTCCAAAATCAGTTTATTGGTTTAATCTGCTGTTGGTTTGAGAGAATGTCAGAGGAGGTCACACAATGTCACATCTACTCTCCACCATTTTGGCTCTGCCCCTCTTTCTCCTCATAACTTGTGGATAGTAATAAAGCACACAATGGTTATATCTTGCTCTTACCATGTAAACAGACCATTTTTTTTCCCCCAATCACATATTTCTGTGATGAAATCACTTTGATTCTTCTTTGAAGTTCCTTGTAATATATTGTAGTTTACTTACACCTACCACATATCTTTTCATGACTCAATGAGTTATAGATATTTTTATTTTTTCAGAAACAATAATGTTATATGAGCCATCATCATAGAAAAACACTGGAGATAAATAGTACTAAAAAGATGTGCCTTTGTTTCAGGGAAAGGATCATTAAAGGAGTTATATGTTTGTAGAAGGCAAACCTTTATCCTTTGAATTTTGAGCCTATTTTTTTGTCCATTTGACTTGGTTGTTCAATATTTACAGATGGACAAGTTCCAAAAGTTGGTTTTGCTTCCAAATTTCTTGAATTATGGTGATGTAAATAATAGAATTTTAGAGTGGGAAAGGATGACAATAACCCTACAACTTGTACTTGAAAAGAATTACTTGATGAGTAAACTCCTTTCTACTTACTTATCAACCCCCCTCCCTCCCCACCCCCCAAAAAACAGCAGGTAAGTCTGCCTTTCAAGTAACGAGTATACTTCTGGAACTTTTATAACATAAGTTTTTGATGTAATTAGGAGCCCTTTGAATCAGAAATAGTCCTACAAAATAAATTAAGATTGTTAACCTTTTTTGGCCACTTCCAGTGGAAAAGTAGATGCTTTTGAAGGACTGGATTGAATGGAATGAATCATGAGTTTATAAAGGCAAATCCTGAAGACTTCCATCATCAAAGTTTCCAATGGCTGAGACAGAATTTAGAACTCTGGTGATTTTTTTAGTTTGAGACAAACTATCTGTTCTTTTTCTTCCCATCTTGTAAATATGTGTGGAAGATATGGATTCAAGTTCTACATCTGACAAACACTTTGTAAACCTTGTCAGGTCACTTAACTTCTCCATGTCCAAGACAGAACTAAGTCCTAGTCCATCGTTTTATGTATGAGTAATAAATTCTTTTTAAAGATTCCACTTGTTATTTTATCTGCAAGATATTAGTATAATCTTTTGTAGCTTGAATAGGTGTTATTATGTTTAAACAAATCTACAAATATTGTGATTCATACATTTTCTATGTTTTGCTAAATCTTTTGATAGGATCTGTCTGTTCACAGATAACATTGACATTATAAAAACTGATTTTTTAATTTCTATAGCATGCAATTCACTAGGGACTTTATATAGGAAATATGATTCATGCTAAATTTGCTTCAATCAAGAAATGTCACTGAGAGTTTCTAAAACACACAAATAAATATGACATTGAAAGGATTCCCCAAATTTCAATTTTGAGCCAAATGGTGCATTTTACAGTCTAAGAAAAATAGTACCCTCGTGAAATTGTTGATTCTAAGTAAGAAACTTAAACTCAAGTCCCTGAAATAATTGTATTCTTTTAAAAACTATGAAATTTGTTAATTTTGGTGACTTAAGTACTGACAATCATTATTTTATGTATTTGTATTCCAGGAACCTTCAAGGAGTATAACATATTTATATTTCAGATTTCTTTATCCCATTAGCTTAAAGACAAATCATTTACATCCAAATCTCAGTCCTTGGATCGATTATTATCGAAGTCCCTGTATTCCCCAAAAGAGATATGTTTTGTTCAAGTTTGACACAGTTTATCACATGCAATTATCTTTTTTTATTATACTATATTATGGAGTTGTTTATTTTATTCCATACATTAAAAATAAAATAAAATTTGAAATATATTATGACTTATGTGATTTATATTCAGAAGGCATCACAAGATGACTGAATATATAGAAAAGAGTAAAATGTAAGAAGACTAGAAAGGCACAAAGAAGCCAGATTATAAAGAGCTCTGAAATCCAAATAGCAGAGTTTATCTAAGTTTAAGGAAGATTAGTTAACTAAGTAAGAGACTGGAGTTCTTATAATATTCCAGATTTTGTAATAGTCTAAGTGTGATTTGATTAGGATTGTGTGGTGGCATTATCAGAAAGGAGAAAAAGGCAGATATGAAAGAAGAAAGGACAGATTTGGAAAGTAATTGGATATGGTGTGTGTGTGTGTGTGTGTGTGTGTGTGTGTATGAGAAAGAGAGAGAGAGAGAGAGAGGAGAGAGAGAGAGAGAGAGAGAGAGAAGCAGAGAAAGAGAGGTGAGTGTAGGATGACATGTAGGTTCTGAGCCAAGGAGAAAAGCCATAAAACATCAAGGAACTCGAAGAAAGTATAATTGCATCACAACTCCTTCCCTAAGGCAAAAAATAATATCTTTTTCTTTGAAAAATTCCCTCTTTACAAATCTTAGATTTCCCAGATTACCATCATTTCTCTTTCATCAGAATGTAACTGAATGTAACTTCTAAGCATGTTTATTATGTTTGAAGATTTTCTATAGTTAGGTCTTAAATTATTATACAGAACATTGTATTTCATCTCTTTTACTTCTTTTCATTGATCCACTTGCCCAATTCATTTATCTGGTAGGGCACAAGCTCAAACTGCCCTTCAAAAGGAATCAGTGAAGCTTGAAGTTTGTCTGTGCATACTATCAGCTAGGAGATGATTTACTGATTTGTAGACTTCTAGGGACACCAGTAAGGTGTAGGAACTACAAAAGGATGATATTGTAAGATCAGTGAAGTCTAAGGTACTTTAGGTCTTCCATCACAATCTACTCCTCATCCCTTTTATTGATGTCAATAGGAGTATAATGTTTTGTACAGAGGAATTCCTGGGAAGAAATGTCTATATTTCAGTTTAATTCTGAAAGAACTGTGGCAGGTAATATAAACTTTTATGGAATTTATTTTCTAGAAAATAGTCTTTGGATATTTCTACTCTAGTAAAGTGATAGAAAATTTTAAAAATCTCAAAAAACCTTAGTTTGTGATTGGTGCCTTATATACACTCATTTTATCTCATACCTGCATTTTTGCAATAGTATGCTAGTTGGTCTTTCTGCCATAAACTTCTCCCACTTAAGTCCATCCTTCATTCAACTGTTAAATAATTTTCCTCTTCTGACCATGTCACCATGCCCCTCCATTCAAAAATTCCAATGACTTTTTATAACCTCTAGGATAAAATATAAAACATTCTGTTTGTTATTGAAAGCCCTTCATCACCTGACCCTGTAGAGGGCTGAAACTCCAAAAAGGTATGATTGAATCAGACAACCCAGCACTTAAGGCTAATTACCTATTCAATGTGAGACAATGACTCTTATTAGCATATATTTGGATAAATGGCTCTTCTCATAGTTGGTACTTGCTGAATGTTTGGTGTTAAGATAATCATAGGCAAGGATTGGAGAGTGAGCGAGAGGCCAGAGGCATTTGATGGTAGGAAGAGGAGGAGAGAGGATAGTGACTCTTGACTCCAAAATCCAGGATATATTTTTGCAAGCCTTATGGCAATTTGCCTGCCTCCTTTACTTCTCTCCCTAAAAACCAAGGACTTTAATTTATCCTGACTCTGGCTGAGCACAAGGCCCTCTAGGGAGCTAGCCCATACTTTGCATGACCCTCTCCTAATTTTCAAATCTTCTTATACCTTACTATTTTCTAGACACTCTGATCCAGTGACACTAGATTCTTTGTTTTGCCTCGTACAAGACACTGTATTCCTTAACTTCATTCATTTTCCTTGGCCTTCTTCAGTTCCTGTCTTTATTTGTCTTCATTGTTGAAGGAGTCTATGTCAAATCAAAATTTAAGATCTCTCTTAGAGAGTTTTTCTTCCTCATCAACACTGAACAACACAGAATTACAGAACCCACAGTTAACAAAGGACATATGGGTTCATGTGGTCCAACATGTGCTTGAACAGGTATCATTTTTACAATAACTTTGACAAGATTCATTTGATTCTTTTTAAAAGATTCTTTCATTTGTTACTTTTTGGCAAGTAGGTCTAGTTGAACTAACAAAGTATCCTTAGAGGAAAATGAGAAGCAGCATGTGCCAATTAGAGCAAGTCATCATCAACTTAATCACTGATATATGCTCAAATCCTAATGAGGATGGCCCTGAATGCTAAATCCCAAACCTTAGTTATATCAGTGTTATCTGAAGACTGCTTCTAGTCTAGCCTTTGCAGCCATAATTTAGGGAAGAAATCACTGTGGCCCACACTTTCCTTATCAACTCTAGTAACAACTGCTGACCAATTGTTACCAAATATAGATAAACAAAAGAACCCCAGGAATGGGAGCACCCTTCACAATCACCATCCAAGAAAGAAACTCTTATGGAAAATGGACTACTTATTTCAACCAACTGCCAACCAATTGACATTCTCAAGGTATGTACATTAGAATAAATAAGAAGTGGGACACCTTGAGGGAGACACAAAAGGCAGCATGTGCCAAGCAATGTCAAACCACCACTATCTTGATAATCTTTTCCCCTTCCAACATGGTAGAGACAGTCTAGAATCTTAAACTTAAAAACTTTTGAAATACAATGCTTAAAACTTAGTGTTCCAGAAGCAGCATCTTTGAAGGCAGTCTCTGTGGAAATGTAATCTGACATGTTTTAGACACATCTACTGAAGACCTAAAAAGAAAGCTAGATCAACAAAGTTCTTTGAACACTCAAAATTATATGGTTTTATTAGTGAAAATAATACTAAGGAAAACACATCAGCATCTGTTTTGCTGCTATGCCATAAGGACTTTTCTATTTTATTTTCAGCTGACACCTTCCATAAGTGTTGTTAAACTAAAATATGGGCTCCTTGAGAGCAGGAACTATCTTCTCTATTTGTATTCCAAGAATTTAGCACAGTGCTATGCATATAATAAGTGAACAATGAATGCTTTATTCCTTCATTCAAAATTCTCCTTCATGAAGAGAATTTCACTTTGGGTAGTTTTAATTATCAACAATTTTTTTTCCCCTTACATAAGTTGAATTTTAGCTAAGCCTGAAACATTTTGCTTAAATGGCTCCAGGTTAGTGGAAAGAATGATGACTGAATGCAATATACCACACTGAGAGATGAAGATGAGGTGATAGCTTTTGAGAGGAAACAGAGAAGTTATTCCTGTTTTGAGAGGGAATATAAACAATTCCAGGTTACTTTTGAGAACAACTCTAAGGGCAGCTTATTTGCCTGTTGATAGGGAAGTGTTTATAACCAAAGGATAAAAAAGAAGATGGATCTTAAATGAAAAAGTTTGATTACAAAAAATAAAAACTTTTGCACAAACAAAACCGATGCAGCCAAAAGAAAAAAAAAAAAAAGAAAGAAAGAAAAGAAAAGAAAAAATAAAGATAACTTTGGGCATGTAAGGGAAGGAAGGGGGTGGAATTTTTCACCAAGTTTCTCTGATTAGAAAAATCTACTTTCTAAAATATATAAGGAACTGATTCAGATTTGTAAGATTAAAAGTCATTAATTAACATCATTAAAGGATATAAAATGTTTTCAGAGGAAGAAATCATTTCTTGTTGTTGTATATCCTTTATTTTGAAGAAGACAAATGATATCAGGAAGATGATATCATGAATTGCACATGAATTATATTTAAGTGAGATAGAGCTGTGCAAAGTCACCAGCCTCATTTTCTATTCTGAAGCCATTTGGGTCCAATAACAAGATATAGATGAGACTAACTGGAGATATACCTAGATACAGTAGAGGACCTTGGCTTTTTTAAGTTAAGTTTTTTAAGGTCTTAATTTGTCAGGCACAATGCCTGTTCGGTGATTGAGACCAGGTAAGATGACCAGAGGAAGAAATATGTTATCAAAAATCATATGAGAAAAAATATTCCAAAGAATTAATAATTAGAGAAATATAAATTAAATTATTCTGAGAGTACATCTCATATGAACAAACCTGGCAAAACTGATAGAAAAAGAGGGAAAAAAAGACAAATGCAGGCAGGACTCTCAAGAAAAAAAATGACATGCCAATGAATTGTTGTACTGTGGTCAATTGTTCAGCCAGAGAATTTTGTATATGCTTAGTTATGACACTAGTAACTATATACCCTAAATAGATCAAAGGAAGAGGTAAAGTAACCATATGTGCAAAAATATTTCTAACAGTTCTTTTTATAGTACCAAAGAATTGCAACTAAATGTCCATTGGAATGGTTAAACAAATCTTGGCATATGAATATAATGGTATAGTATTGTATTCTAAAGAATGAGGAAGTAAATATTTTCAGAAAAATCTAAGAAAACTTGAGTGACCTAATACAGAGGGAAATAAGCAATGTTAAGGGAACAATTCATAGAAAATAAGGCAGTTTGTTGGTGCAATGGATAAAGTGCTAGAACTAGTCTGGAAAAATTGATTTCAAATCTGGTTTTAGAAACCTAATAGCTATATTAATCTGGATATCACTTAATGCCTGTCTGCCTTAGCTTTTTCATTTAAGACACAGATATAATAACAACATTTATTTCCCAGAGTTGTTGTGAGGACAAAATGAGATGATAATTTTAAAACATTTTGCAAACCATAAAATGTTACATAAGTGATAACTATTGTTGCTACTGTTATTTCAATCATAGTTGTAAGGACAAACAATTTTGAAAGACTTAAGAACTTTGATCAAAACAATGGCCAGGCACTATTTCAGTGATTGATTGACAATTCTACTGTTTATGATGACAAAACCCTCCTAACAGGAAGTGATAAATTTGAGATGTAGAGTGAGAAATCTATTTATGTCTATAGATAGTTTTGTATCTTTCTTTATAACTTTCCATATATATCCATATGATATGTTCAATTGAAGAATTAATTTTCTTTATATATTTTTGTTTATCAAATTACAAATTTTACCTTAAAAATAAAGAGCCAATTCTCATTTTTTCTGATGTTATCTATCATGTAGATATTTGGTTTTCTTCAGTATTTGTTTACATAAAGTATGCTCACTATTAACTATGATAAAATCTTCTGTAACTAGCAGTGGATGAGAAGATATCCCAGTCCCAGACAACTTAGGAAGTAGAAGAAAAAGCCTGTGACACTGGGGTGAAGTGCTAATTCTGAGTACATGTGGCAGCAATACTAGCTGTGAGCTTTGGAGGTTTGCAACAGCAAGCAGAAAATTATGGATTTCTTAATAGACAGAAAGGAGAGGAGGCAATGGGCAAGAAAGAGAATATTTAAAAAAAAAAAACCTGTACTAACACAGGACTCAGACCAGGCAATTCCATTGTCTATACATCCTCTGGGTCACAATTCCAAGATGAAAAGGAAAACTTTCAGTCACAAGAGAATGAGCAATGACTTATCCTCTCCCCAAATCATCCCATTGTGGAAGTATTGGAATCTTCTGTAGTTCTGTCTAAAAACAGTAATGTGAAGCCTAAAGCTTGAGGCAGTGCCTCCCAGACCTGTCCTCTGGAAAAAAAGCCAATCTTTAACATAAAATTCAAAGTAAACAAAAGTAGGATAAAAAATGAGCAAAGAAAAACAAAAAAGAGCCTGACCATAAAAATGTACATGATGACATGGAGATCAAGATACAAACTTAAAAGAAGACAACATTGTCAAAACAATTACAAAGAAAGGCTTAAAGGGGAAAAAAATAAATTGAATACAAACCCAATAAGACTTCCTAAAAAAACTACAAATGATAATTTTTAAAAAAGATGACTAGTAAAGGAAAAATTGGGTAAGAACATTAGGAAAATTCAACTGACAGTTTAGTAAAAGTGACACAATAGTACTGAGGAAAATAACTCCACAAAAAAACAAAATAACTCAAATGGAAAAGCAATACAAAAGCACACTGAAGAAAATAATTCATTAAAATTCAGAACTGGAGAAGCAGAAAGTAATGATTCCATGAAACATAAAGAAACAGTAAAAGAAAATATGAGATATCTCATAATAAAAATAAGTGACTTGGAAAACAGATCAAGGAGATATCATTTAAGAATTGGATATTTGACTATTATCGAAGAAAGAGTCTGCATATATAAACCATATTTCAAGAAATTATAAAGGAAAATTCCCTTGCGATTCTGAATAAGAGATTAGAATAGAAATTGAAAAGTCCAGTGATAACCTCCTAAAAGCCTTCAAATGAAAACTTCCAGGAATCCAAAAAGAAAATACTTCAAATAACACCCCCCAAATTCAAATCTTACAAAGTCACAATCTGGATCACATATGATTTAGTATGTGCTATGTTAAAGAAGCTGAAATCTTGGAGTGTGATATTCTGAAAAGCAAATGAGTTAGATTATGAACAAGAATAACCTACCTAGAAAAATTATGTATAATGCTTCTAGGGAAAAATACCCGGGTAATGAAATCAAGCTTTTATAATGAAAAGATCAGAGCTGAAAGGAAAATTAACTTTCAAACAAAACATAAAGAATTAAAAAAAAAAAAAAAACATGAAAGATACAGTCTAGCTTTATAGAGCAGTGTATTTGGCAGTGGGCCTGGTATCAGAAAGACATGAATGCAAATCTTTCTTCAGATATTTAATAGCTATGTGATCCTGAACAAGTCATTTAACTCTGTTAGCCTTGGTTGCCTCAGTTGGAAAATGAACTAGAGAGGAAAATAACATTTCTATATACAACAAAGAACATGCAGCAGAAAGAAATTTAAAGAGAAAACCCATTTAAAATAATTGCAGAAAATATCAAACACTGGGGAGTTTATCTGACAAAATAAACCCACAGATGACATAAATACAATTATAAAATATTGTTTCACAATTAAAGACAGAGATTAACAATTGGAAAAATATTAACTATTAGTGAGTTGGCTGAGTCAAAATAATAAAAATGACAATTTCTACCTAAGTTAATTTGTGTAATCAATGCCATACTAAAGAAACTACTAAAGAATTTTTTTAACAATTAGGAAGCAGAATTTTACAATTCATCCAGAAGAATGAAAGGTCAAGAGTATCAAGGGAATCAATGGAAAAAATGTGAAGGAAGATAGTTTAGCAATACTGAATTTCAAACTATCTTACAAAGTGGTAATCATTAAGTATTGGCTAAGAAATGGAATGATGGATCAATGCAATAGATTAGGTGTGAAAAACATAGTAGTTAATGCTCCTAGGAATATAGTGTTTGATAAACCCAAAGATCCAACTTTTGTGACAAGAAATCATAATTTGACAAAAATTGCTGGGAAACCTGGAAAGCAGTTTGGCAAAAAACAAGGCAAAGATCTACATCTTATACCATACTCCAAAATAAGGTCAAAATGTGTAAATTATTTATATATAAAGGGTAATTAGGTGAGCATGGAAAAATGTATTAATTAGATCTATGGATAAGGGAAGAGTTTATGACCAAAAAGTTTTTTAGAGAGGATCAAGGAAAGTAAAATGTATAATTTAAATCACATGAAATTTAAAAGATTTTGCACAAATGAAACCATTGCAGTTAAAATAAGAAAGAAAGTAGGAAACTGGGGAATTTTTTTTTCAGCAAGTTTCTCTGACAAAGATCTTATTTTTCAAACATATAAGGGACTGACTCAAATTTATTAAAATAAAAGCCATTCCTTGACTGAGAAGTAAAACAATCAAAATCATTTTTACAAAGAAAAATTGAGTTCAAAATTCTCTCCCTCCATCCTTCTCCTCCTTCTTCCTCTAGAAAGCAAGCAATTTGATATTGGTTATCCATGTGAAATCATGGAAAAAAAAAGTCCTTATTAGCCATTGCAGCAGAACTTTTATTTGCCTCTTAGACAAAGCCTAGCATATTCTTGTGTCACTTACAACTTAAAGGGAAGTTCAAATAGCTAGTCTACCCTTTAGTGCAGAAAAGAAATCGGAAGAAGATCATAAAATGTTTGCGGCAGTTTGTATGAGATGATCACAGTTCATAGAAAGAATAAAATTCTTGTCTTGCATTTGATTCTGATGAAAGTTCTAAATAATTTCTCTTTTTGTTTAAACCTTTCATTATAAATATCTGACTACATACAGAAAAATTTCAAAAGACTATCAGATGCCTATTGAAATACTGATAGCTTTAT
Source organism: Antechinus flavipes (assembly GCF_016432865.1). Classification (NCBI taxonomy): domain Eukaryota; kingdom Metazoa; phylum Chordata; class Mammalia; order Dasyuromorphia; family Dasyuridae; genus Antechinus; species Antechinus flavipes. The sequence continues at coordinate 461,075,015 of NC_067398.1, read as the reverse complement.
AAAATATTTCAAGTAAATAGAAAAAAAAAGCTTTTCTATTGAGTTTCATGATGGATTGCAAACAGAATAGACAGAAAAATTGCTTTTCTGCTTTGTTTCTACTTTTCATCTTTTACAAATTTGGAAATTGAAAACATTTTAAGATAAGATTTTGAATAAGCTATTTTATTTCTGTCATTTAGCTCACAAAAGGCAACAGTACAGCTGAAATTATTTCCCATCTAATATAAGTCACTAGGCAAGCAAAGCTGGTAAATAGTTTACTTCAATGAATATTTAAGTAACACTTGTATTTCAATTAAGAAACATAATGTTATTAATTGCAGCAGTCAGTTCAAATAAGCACTTGTTTATCACAAAGAATGTATTTTTATTTTATTCAGATATAGAAGAACCCCCTACAACTTCTTTGGAAATTGAACTACTTTATTCCTGAAAGTCTTGTTAAAAATACAGTTCTGAAAACAACAAAAATGTATCTGTGATCATCCTTGGAAATAAATGTTTTTGATTGATGCTGTTCATCAAAAATTCCATTTCAAGCATTTTTATTAGCAGAGGGAGAACCATATGTAAATACTCAATATAATTTATTAATGCTGAGAATCATAGTCTCATTTTGACCAACAACCATTAAAAACTAAAGTTTAAAGTATGCTTGGCTTCTACATTGGTAATAAAATTTTGAGATATGCCTCAGGTTTCAAGAATTTTCAGAGATTGATTGGCACAAGGATTGAAATGTTAATGATTTTTTGTTTTTATTTTTATCTTAGAATTGTAAGTATGTGGTATAAAAGGAAGGCTACTTGGCAACTGAATTACACATTAATAGAAGAACTTGTCTCAATTATAAAACACAGCCAAGGAAATGGAGCCAATATGGTAAAGACAGGAATTCACCTGAACTTCCTATCAAACCCCTCCAAATATCCTTAAAACATGATTCTAAACAAATTGTAGGGTAGCAGAACCCATACAGATGGAATAAAGTAATTTTCCAGCGCAAGACAACTTAGCACAGCAAGAAATGTCTTTTGCACTAAAGTGAGAGAAGAGGGCAGGCCATGTCCCAATATTCTAGAAACAGAGTGAGAAATACTAATTGAAAGAATCCATTGATAACCTTTGGAAAGATATTCCACAAGAAAAATCCCCCCCCCCAAAATAATGCAAATTGCCAGACAAAAACAATTCAAATATCAAAAAGGAACACTCAGGATTACCCAGGATCTGGCAGCTTCTACAATAAAGGATCAGAGGGCCTGAAGCACCATATTCTGGAAGGCTAAGGATCTGGAGTTACAACCAAGAATTAACTATAGCATCATCTTTAAGAGGAGGTAATGGAACTTCAGTAAAGGAAGAGACTTAATGATTTCTATTGAAAAAAAAAAAAAAAACAGAACTAAATAGAGTTTAATCCACAATCACAGGACTCAAGAAAAGCATAGGAAGGTAAATAAGGGGTAACTATTTATTATTTAAAGGTTAAAATGTTTACATACCTAGATGGGAAAATGTTATCTGTAATTCTTGAAAACTGTATCTGTCACAAGGGCAGACAGAGGGGGACATCACAAAGACTGAGGGTGTAGTGTGAATGGATTCTAATGTGATGACATCAAAGAAAAAAGATAGTAAAAAAAGGTCTGTACTGGAAAAAAGAGGAAAGAGGAGGAATAATGGGAAAATTAGTTCACAGAAGGAGCTACACAAGACCTATCATAATCTAGGGAAAGAAGGAAGGAGGATGAGCATTGATTGAAGTTTGATTTCATCAGTTTTGGATCTAAAAGGGAATGATAATCACTCATTTGGGTATAGAAATTTATCTAACTCTATAAAGAAATAGAAAGAGGAAAAGAAAAGGGAAGGACAGGATAGAAGGGAGGGCAGAAGGTCTAGTAGAAAAGGTAAGAGAAGTAGGAAAGGCTTGATAAAAGACAAGGTAGTGGGTGGAGTGAGTTTTAAAAATTACCAAGAAAAGGGGGGAGGGGTCATAAGAGATGGTGGAATGAGTAAAAAAAAAAAAAGAGACCAAGGACAAGGTGAAAAAAAAGAACAAAAATATATACAGGCAATGAAATAGGATGAAGGGAAATACAGAACTGGTAATCATAACCGTGAATGTGAATGGGAAGAACTATCCTATAAAATGGAAGGAAATAGAGTAGATTAAGAAAAGAATCACACAATATGTTGTTTACAAGAGTCACTTTTGACACAGAGAGATACAGAGTAAAAGTAAATTTATTTTATTACACTTCAGCTGAAATTAAAAAAAAAAGCAGGAATAGCAATTCTGATCTCAGATAAAGCAAAAGTAAAAATTATCTTTTTTTAAAAAAAGATAAGGAATGAAAGTACATCTTAATAAAGGGTACCTTAAGTAATGAAGGAATAATGATACTAAATGTGTATGCTCCAAATGGTAGAGCATGAAAATACCTAGAGAAGAAATAGAGAAGCAAATTATTCTGGTCAGAAGTCTCAATTTTACCCCCTCAGAATCAGGCAAATCTTACCAAAAAATAAACAAGAAAGAACACAGGGAGGTTAATAAGATTCCAAAAAATCTAGATATGATAGACCTCTGAAGAAAATTGAATATGGAAAGAAAGGCATATACCTTTTTCTTACCAGTACATGACACCTACACAAAAACTGACCATATATTAGGACACAGAAACCTGACAATCAAATGCTGAAAAGCAGAAATAATAAATGCTTACTTTTCAGACTACAGTGTAATAAAAATTATATTCAATAAAGAAACATTTGGAAGTTTAATAATCTAATTCTAAAGAATGAGTGGATCAAACAACAAATCATGGAAATAATCCATAATTTCATTCAAGGGAATGACAATAATGAGACAAGATACTAAAATCTATGGGAAGCAGCCAAAACAGTTTTTTTGGGGGAAATTTTATGTCTCTAAATAACTACATGAATAAAAGAGAGAAAGAAGATATCAATGAATTAGGCATGCAACTAAACAAGCTAGAAAAAAACTAATTAAAAACTCCAATTAAATATCAAATTAGAAATTCTAAAACTCAAAGGAGAGATTAATAAAAATAGAAACTTTAAAAAATTATTGAACTAATAAATAAAACTAAGTGTTGGTTTTATGGAAAAAAACAACAAAATAGATAAACTTTTGGTTAATTTGATCAGAAAAAAAGAAAGAAAAAACTAAATCACTAGCTTCAAAAATGAAAAGGGTGAATTTACCACCAATGAAAAAGAAATTAAAGCAATAATTGCAAGTTATTATATCCAATTGTTTGGCAACAAGTCTGACTATCCAACTGAAATGGATGAATGATTACAAAAATATAAATTGACCAGGTTAACAGTAGAAGAAATAAATTAATTTAATAGTCCCAGAATTTGAACATTTTATTAATGAAATCCCTAAGAAAAAATTTCCAGAGCCAGATGGATTCACAAGTGAATTCCACCAAACATTTAAAGAACAATTAATTCCAGTACTATGTAAATTATTGGGAAAAATAAGTAAAGAAGGAATACTGCCAAATTCTTTCTATGACACAAAAATGGTAATGATACCTAAACCAGGAAGAGCCAAAACAGAGAAAGAAAATTACAGAACTATCTTCCTAATATATATTGGTGCAAAAAAAATAAATAAAATATTAGCAAAAAGATTACAGCAATTTATCAGCAGGATAATACAATATGACCAAATGGGATTTATATCAGGAATGCAGGGTTCATTCAATTTCAGGAAAACTATTGCCATCATTCATCATATCAATGACAAAACCAACAGAAATCATATGATAATATCAATAGATGCTGAAAAAGCTTTTGACAAAATACAGCATTCATTCCTATCAAAAACACTAAAAAGCATAGGGATAAAGGGATCTTTCCTTAAAATAATAAGCAGGATCTATCTAAAACTTACAGCAAGCATCATTTGTAATGGAGAGAGACTCCATTTTCAATAAGTTTAGGGGTGAAACAAGGATGCTCATTGTCCCCATTATTACTTGACAGTGTACTAGAAATGTTGGCTTTAGTAATAAAAAAAGAAAAATAAATTAAAGGAATTAGAAAGGCAATGAGAAAATAGAACTATCACTCTTTGCAGATGATATGATGATATACTTAGAGAATCCTAGAAAATCATCCAAAAACCTATTGGAAACAATTCACAGCATTAGCAAAGTTATAGGACATAAAATAAACCCACACAAATCATCATCATTTCTTTTAATTACTGACAAATCTCATTAGCAAGAGGTAAAAAAGAAAAATTCAATTTAAAATTACTGTACACAAAATAAAATACTTGAGGGTCTTCTTGCCAAGACAAACCTGAGAACTATATGAACACAATTACAAAACCATTCTCACACAAATAAAATCAAATCCAAACAATTGGAAATATGCCAATTGTTCATGGATATAATGAAAATGACAATTCTGCCTAGGTATAGTTGTTCAGTGCCATATTAATATTAAGGGAATTAATGAAAAAAATAAAGAAAGGTGGTGTAGCTGTAACAAACCTAGAATTATATTATAAGGCACCAATAATCAAAATCATTTGGTACTGGCTAAGAAATAGAGTGGTGGATTAATGGAATAGAGTAGATACAGATGAAACAATAATCAAGGACTATAGCAAAGTGGTATTTGATAATCCTCCAAATGCCTTTAAAATAATGTAATTGTAATAGGGTATCTAAACTGGGGACAAAGTCAGACTCAGAGGGAGAGTGGTTGAGACTGGTAGATTGTCAGATTGCTAGAAGAGACTAGGTCAGAGTGAAACTGGGTCAGATTATGACAGACACAGACTGTGTAAGAGACAATAAAGACTTTGGATTCTATTCTTGTTCATTCTTGTGGTGTCTATCCTGCTGAGACCAAGGCCCTTCCAGAGGACCTCCAGAAAGCTAGCCTGAACATTATAGTAGGAACTCTTTTTGTGTTAGTAAAGAATTGGAAAATGAGTAGATGCCCATCAATTGGGGAATGACTGAATAAGTTGTGGTATATGAAAGTAATGGAATATTATTGTTCTATTAAAAAAAATGATGAACAAGCTGATTTGAGAAAGACCTGGAAAAATTTACACAAACTGATGCTGAGAGAAACATGAAGAACCAGGAGTACATTGTATACAATAATAGCAAGGATGTGCAATGATTAATTGTAAAAGACTTGTTCCTCTCAGTGGTTTAGTAATTCAACGCAATCCCAATAGATTTTGAACATAAAATTCCATCTGCATTCTGCAAAAGAACTATGGAGACTGAATATAAATCAACACATGCTATGTTCACTTATTTTTTTCTGATTTTTTTATATATAACATGTTTTTTCCCTTTTGCTCTGATTTTCCTCTCCCAATACAATTCATAAGACAATGTATGTTAAAATAAACAAGTTTTTTAAAAAAGAATTATTGGATTATCTGACAGTCATGATCAAAAAAGATCCAGACAAAATTTTACAAGAAAATTTTCAAGGAATACTGCTCTGATATATTATAACTAGGGACTAAAGGAGAAATCAAAACAACCCACCAATCACTTTCTGAAAGTGATCCCCAAATGACGATTCCCAGGAATATCAGAAAAAAAAATGTTAAGGAATTGATAAAGATAAATGTTTTATATTCCTACATGGGAAAATGCTATTTATAAATTCCAAAAACGTTTTTCATTATTAGGGCCATTAAAAGGAGTATATAAAAACAGAAAGCAGAGGTGTGAACTGAAAGTGAAGTTATGATTATCTTAAAAAATTATGTTGATAGAATTGAGAGCAGTTTGGGGGAAGTAAAAGTCTGAGGCAAATTTTTTGAGAAAGGATGGCTAGAAGGAGGGAGAGAGAAGGATAAACAAGAGGGGAATAAGATAGAGGGAAATATATAGCTGGGAATCATTATTATAAAAAAAATTATAGTGAGTTTCTCTGATAATACTTAATTTCTCAAAGATATGGAAAAAAGAGTCAAATTTATAGAAATAAGAGCTATTTCTCAATTGATAAATGGCCAAAATATATGAAGAGGCAGTTTTTAGACAAAATAATCAAAGCTATCTATGGCCATATGAACATAAATACTCTAAATCACTATTGACAAGAGAAATGAAAATTAGAACAACTCCGAGTTACTCTCTCATCCCATCAGATTGACTAATATGAAAGAAAAGAAAAATGAGAAAGAATGTGGAAAAATTAAAACACTAATGTACTGTTGGGAAAGTTGTATATTGATTCAACTCTTTTGGAGAGCAATTTGGAACTTAGCTTTTGACCAGCCAATACCATTACTAAGTCTATAACCCAAAGAAATGAAAAACAACAACAAAAAATGAACCTATGAGCACAAAATATTTATAACAGCTCTTTTAGTGGTGGTAAAGAATTAGACATGAAGGTGATGTCCTTCAATTGTATTTGATTGTGATGGAATACTATTAGGTTTTAAGAAATGATAAGCAGGATACTCTAAGAAAAAAATCAACATAGAAAGATTTACATAAATTGATACAACATAAAATGTACAAAACCAAGAGAACATTGTAGCCAGTAACTGCAATATTGTATGATGATATACTATGAATAAGGTAGCTATTTTCAGCAATACAAAGATTCAAAACAGTTCTATAGAACTAATGATAAAAGATGCTGTCTATCTACAGAGAAAAAGCTTGTAAAATCTGAATGCAGATCAAAGACAACCTTTTTTTTTAAACCTACTTTAGTTTTCTGGATTTTTAAAGGGTATTTTTTGGGGTCTGTATTTTCTTTCATGGGATGACTCATATGGAAATGTGTTTCACATGATGACGTGTATAAAATTCATCACATTGCTTGCTTTCCCAAAGAAGAGAATTTAGAACTTAAAATGTTGGGGGAAAGAATGCTTAAATGGTTTTTATTTTTAATTGGAAAAATATTATTAAATAAGATTTAAAAATAAAACATAATACAGCCCAGCCCAATATTTTAATCTTTTAGAAGAAATTCAGATAAAAAAAGGAACTATTGGGGTGGGACATATCGTGGCTCCTTTGTAGAGGTGGCAATTAATTTTATGTCAATGATGTCTTAGGTAAGAATTAGGCAAATCAATTTGAATTTATTCAATATATGTCCAGTCAACAAAACTTTATAAACTACATTATGTACAATGTAATGTGTTAAGTGCTTGAGGAGATAGAGTTAAAAAAATTTTTCCTCTGCATTTATAATCTTAGGGAGAGATGAACACTATAAACAGAAAAAAAAAACATAATAAAAATTAGATTATAGTCCATTAAAGCATTCAGGATTGTTACCTATAATATGAATTATTTCTATATGTCCTTTGTCTTATTTTGTGGCTATATTCATCTTTTCTTTTGTATGTGTGTGTGTGTGTGTGTGTGTGATGTCTACTTTTCTGAATCTACATTGAGGCTGAATATTAGACTTTAAGTAAAGTAGTTTCACTCTCCTTAATCAGATGTTATTAAAATATTGACAGATTTAGCAACTTTTTTCTTGGGAATCTATTGTATTCCATTCATATTTACTTTAAATTTACCTAGAATGATTTGCCTTGATTGAATCTCATACCAAACTTATTTCAGACTATTTGTCCTTTCCATGTTATTTATGGTTTTATATGGCTACAAGTACCCAATACATGCATAAATTCAGTTAGACACAGGTCTAGACTTTTCTAATTTCACTGCTGTAGGGAATTTCTACATAATCAGGTTGTTAGTCTTAATGACTTATAGACAGTGACTTTTCTAGGGTGTTGAGACCTTAAATGATCTACTCAGGGTCATAGGAAATTGAATCTAGACTTGAAACCATATTACCTCGATAAGGGTGCTTCTATCCATTATACCATTCTCTGACAGTACTACTCATAAATAATACTTGTTTACATTTATAACTTATTTAAAGGTTTAGGCACTATTTATATAGAAACTCAGTATACACATATACTACAAATGTATAGTATGTTAACACATATATGAATATATTTATGCATATACATATATAGTGTGTGTAATAAATATATATGTGAAGTATGTATCTCATATATAACATCCATCTCTAAATTATATTGTAGTTTACAGATGGAGAAACTGAGGCTAAAACAGATTGTAATATATCCATGATCTTTCAGGAAGTATGCTGAGATATTCAAATTCAGATCTTCCTAATTCTAAGTATTCTGCTCTGCTCCATACTGCTTCTCTTCCAGTATCTTTCCTTTTAAGATCTGGTTAATGAGTTTGTATCTTAAGTCATTGAGAATTTCTAACATCTCTCTTTCCCGTCCCCACCCATGCCTTTGATGACAAGAATATCTTATTCATTGGCCTCAAGAAGAATTGCTAAATGTTCCATTCACAATTCCTATACTAGAAAAGGATCCTCAAAGGATGGATCCTTTATGAAGGACTTAAATGAACACATTGTCATGAATCACACAAAACAAGGCATGGTCAGGTTGGGATCTGCAACTGGTAGAAATACCCACATCAAAGAGATCTTAGATCTATCAAAATATTGAAAGATGGAATATGCTATGTGCATAAAAGAGTGTAGTAGGAAGAAGTTATTAGTTCAGAGAAATAACAATTCTATTTGTGGCAATTTCAACTTCTATCTGCTTCATTATAGTGTATTACCTACCTCAGTTTTGATTTTGGAAATGAATGAGTTAATTTTATCAACAGAGTTGAACTTGAAAAGTGAAAACAAAATATACCCAACATAGCAAAATATATTGTTGTACTACAGTAGTATTTGCATGACTTGTATGTTTTCATCTTATACGAACTCTTAGTTTTATTTATTAATTCAACAGTTTTTTCTTTCAATTTTATTAATTTCTCTTTTTATTTTTAGAATTTCAAGTTAATATTTGATTGGAGGTTTTTAATTTGCTGTTTTTTTAGATTTTTAAATTGCAAGCCCACTTCATTGATCTTCTCTTTCTCTATTTTATTCAAGTAAGCCTTTATAGATATAAAATTTCCCTTCTTACCATCTTGGCTGCATCCCACACATTTTGGTATGTTGTTTCGTTGTTGTCATTCTCTTCAGTGAAATTAATTGTATCTATGATTTGCTGTTTCACCCATTCATTCTTTAGAATGAGATTATTTATTTTCCAATTACTTTTTGATCTATTTTTCCCCTGGCTTTTTGTTGAATGTAGTTTTTATTGCATGATGATCTGAAAAGAATACATTTACTATTTCTGCCTTTCTGCATTTAATTTTGAGGTGTTTCTGTCCTAGTATATAGTCAATTTTTGTAATTGCTTCTGAGAAGGAAGTGTACTTCTTTCTGTCTCAATTCAGTTTTCTCCAAAGATCTATCATGCATAATTTTTCTAATATTCTATTTACCTCTTATTTGTTTTGTGGTTTCATTTATCTAATTCTGAGAGTGCAAGGTTGAGATCTCCCACTATTATAGTTTTGCTCTCTATTTCTTCTTGCAGCTCTCTTAACTTCTCCTTTAGGAATTTAGAGGCTACACCACTTGGTGCATATATGTTTAGTATTGATATTGCTTTATTATCTATGCTACCCTTTAGCAAAATATAGTTTCTTTCCTTATTTCTTTTAATAAGATCAATTTTTGCTTTTGCTTGATCTGAGATAAGGGTGACTACCCCTGCTTTTTTGACTTCACCTGAAGCATAATAGATTCCGCTCCAGCCTTTTACCTTTGCTCAGTATGTATCACCCTGCTTTAAATGTGTTTCCTGTAAACAACATATCATGGGTTTCTGGCTTTTGATCCAGTCTGCTATTTGCCTCCACTTCATGGGAGAGTTCATCCCATTCCTATTTATAGTTAAAACTACTAATTCTGTATTTCCTGACATCTTATTATCCTCAGATTATACTTTTTTCTTTCTTTATCCTTTTATCCCCCTCTTCAGTATCAAACTTATGAGCACCATTTGCCTCACACAGCTCTCCCTCTTAGGATCTCTCCCTCTCCCTTTGAGTTCCTTCCCCTTGCTTATACCTTTCCCTTATTATTTCTGTATTTCCTTCTATTTAGCCTATTCCTTTCCTTTTCCCTTTTTCTCTCCCACTTTTTAATGAGGTGAGAAAAGTTTCTCTGTAAACCAAATATGTCTGATATTTTCTCTTTGAGTCAAATCTGATGAGAGTAAGATTCACGCAATGTTCCTCTCCCTCCCTTAATTCCCTCAGATCTGATAGGTTTCCTTTGCTTCTTTGTGAGATGTAATTTCCCCCTTTTTACCCCCACTTTTCCTTTTTTTCTGATACACTCCCCTTTGCACTTGTAATTCCTTTTTTTAAAATATTAAAACAGTAAAATCAAATTATACATGCACTCTTTATGTATGCCCATAACAGAAATACAGTTCTCAAGAGTTCTTTTTATCTTTTTATCCTTCTCTTGAGTCCTATATTTTGAGGTCAAATTTTTTGTTTAGCTCTTGTTTTTTCATTAGAAATAAATGGAATTCACCTCTTTCACTGAATGTTGATCTTCTTCCCTGGAAGAAAATGGTCAGTTTAGCTGGGTAGTTTATTCTTGGCTGCATTCCAAGTTCATTTGCCTTTTGGAATATCAGATTCCAGGCCCTTCCATCCTTTAATGTGGAAGCTACTACATCCTGAGTGATCCTTGGTATTTGGATTGTTTTTTTCTGGCTATTTGTAATATTTTTTTCCCCTTAGTCTGATAGTTCTGAAACTTAGCCACAATATTCCTTGGAGTTTTTATCTTGGGGTCTCTTTCAGAAGGTTTTCAGTGAATTCTTTCAATGCCTATTTTGCCTTCTGATTTGATTACATCTGGGCAGTTCTCTTGGATGATTTCCTGAAAATAGTGTCTAGGTTCTTTTTTTTGTCATGATTTTCAATGAGCCCAATAATCCTTAGATTATCTCTCCTAGATCTATTTTCTAGGTCTGTTGTTTTTCCAAGTATTTAACGTTTTTTTCCTATTTTTTCTTTTTTTTTTTTGCTTTTGCTTGGCTGATCCTTGGTGTCTCATTGAATCATTCATTTCCATTTGTTCAGTTCTGGTTTTTAATGAATTGTTTTCTTCATTTACTTTTTAAAATTCTTTTTGTGTATGTTCAATTGAGTTTTTAAATGAGTTGTTTTGTTCTAAGGAATTTTTTTTTTCCATTTCACAAAATTTTTTTAATGAGTTATTTTTTTTTAAATTCACAAATCCTGTTTTCCTGGGAGTTCTTTATCTTTTCCAATTCACAAATTCAATTTCCCTGGGAGTTCTTTACCTTTTCAATTTCCCATTTCAGGGAGTTGTTTTCTTTTTCAAATCTTTCTTTTAATGAATTATTAAGCTCCTCAAGGTTGGAAATCTGTTCTCTTTCAGGGTAGAAGCTATCTATAATTAGAGCTTGCTTTGCTTTTTTACTCATTAAAAAAATCCTTGGGGTCTGCCTTTAGGCAAGGAGGTTTCAAGCTTTTTCTACTGAACAGGGACAAGGGAACAGACTGTGAAGAGCGGCTGCACTGTGGAAGAGTGACTTCCCTGGGAAGAGCAGCCAGGCTGTGAAAGAGTGCCCAGGATGTGACTGTGCTGAGTCACTCCCAGTGCTGGGTGGGTGTAGCCTGGTCCTGTGAAATTCTGGATTTTTGGGGTACACTCTACCTTTTGTGTTTGTGTAACTTTCCTGCTTATCTACTGCTTTGTAACCAAAGCAGAGCAGCCAACACTGTGATAGATTCCTCCCCACAAATTCTCTACCCATGGAGACTGCACCGTGCCCCTGGTTCCACTCAGTGTGTGCTAGCCTCCATATTCTGCCTTTTTGCCTGCTCTGGCCTCCTATCCCTGATCAAGACAGACCTTTTCTGGTGATCTTCCAAATTATCTTCTGCTGGTAATTTGTACTCCCAATATTCATGGATTCTACCAGTGAAGCACTATTTCAGAGGCTGGGTTTTGTAATCAGTAGGGAGTAGGGAGTAGTAGAGGAATTCAGAATGAAGTGTGTGTCCTCTCCATTATCTTGGCTCTGCCTCCCTCCCCCATTCTTAATCTTAATAAAAGGGGGAAGAACTTTCATTTTTGTCCTATGACACATTTACTGGCTATATTTCTTTCTTAAGGACCAGACATTAAACCAAAAACATTCTGTTTTTAATTGGCCACCAATAGGTCCTATGCCAAACCCCATTTGATCATTGTTTGGGTCCTGCTTAACTTAGATTTAATGTAAATAGCAATCACTTCTGCTTTGTCCAGAAACCCTGAGGGCCTTCCCCTCCTAGGTTCATTCATATATTTATTTAGACTTTTTATTTGGTACCTATCCTTAATTACTGAATGGGTGTAATATCAGTCAAATTGAGACCTGTTGAAGACCTGAGCTTAAAAAGACCAAAGACTTCCATTTCATCCAGGGCCCAGTGACTCTGAAGTGACTATATCTTGTCACTGGACCCAGATGACTCTGAAGGGGAAAGGGAGGAAGATAACCTTATCCAGCCCTCCCCCACTTAAATCCAATTCACTTACATGTCATGGCATCACCTCCCTCATGTCCTTTGAGAAAGAAGGAAAAACAACCACAATGTTCTTCCCAGTAAGCTGAATTTATTTCTCTGTAAAGATCAAATCGTTGTACTTGATCCTGAGTTTCTGTATAGTTCTTAATGACACATTGACACAATGACACATTGTCTTAATGACATATTAAATGACACATTGAAAGTTTAGTGGAGAAACATTGGTTTCAAGCTCTCTTTTAGACCCACGTCTAAAAGCTTTTCTCTGTGGTATGGATTACTTATTTCATCTCCACCCACAGAATGCTATAAGTTGAAGAAAGAAGTAGCCTCAGTATCTAGTTATCAAGAATCATTTGTTTGAATAGGAAGCTACTAATTGGGTTGTTGAGAAGTGGGGATTGGGAATGGAGATATGAAGTGACTTCCATCCTCAATAACAGCCTCATTGTATCCTTCTGGGATCTTGTTCTATTTCTTCCATGGAGTAATTTTCACCTTCCATTTCCAACTAAATTTGTCTATCATGTCTCTTGCTTTGTAGGTCTGGTTCCAAGTATATTTTGGACATAAGGTTTTGATGGAGATATCAAAATAAAGATTTTATTTTTGTTTTATTAGAATCTACTGTTCTGAAAACAAATTCATCTTGTCCTAAGTAACTGTCCAAGTAGTATGCTATTTTCTTCAAAATGCTTTACTACAGCTATCATTTATTTGTATGGAGAGATTAAAAAAGATTGTTTCATAGCTAGTCTATCAGAAAAGTGAAGTGTCCTATAGGATGAAAAAGACTATTCATTTCCCGAATAAGTTATACTTGTCTCTTGACCCAAGTGTATTTTCTTTTAGATTTATGTTGAATTCTTTACTCTTAAAGTTTCCAAGGCAGAAAGACTTAAACAAATTCTGCTTCTTACTTCTCTATCCTGTACTTAGTTATATATATAAGATATTTTAAAATCACATTTTGCTTTTGTAATTTTACATGAAGAAATAATTTTATATGAAAAATATATTCCATAATTTTACTTTATGCTACAATATGAATATTATACTTCCTTCATTTGTGAAGATGATTAACCTACTCATACTCTCTCCTCCGTATACCCAAGAAAATCCTCAAAAAGGAACTGTTCAATGTACTGGAAGTTCTTTGGCAGGCCTTCAATAATCTTGAGGCAATATAGTCAACTGTATTTGATAGTAATACCTTCAAATAAAGGCTTCAAAAAAGTCCTTAACAGGGGAATAGTTCACATATACTAGGTTTCATGTTATGCCAAACAAATGGGTAAAAATCAGTTTAGGCAATTATGTGGCATAATAATGTGATTAAATTGGCATAAAATGAGGCAAAAACATTTATTGGGTAACTATTATGGGCATTAGGATTAAGGGGTGGGGATACAAATGGAAACAAAAGACAGGTTTGTAATCTATGTGGAAACAATACATACATTCATTCATAAACAATACATATACACATAATAAATACACAATATTTATGTATATAAATATATATATAAATAAATTGGAAAAGTAGAAAGGAACTGAATTATGTGGGGCTTAGAAATCAGAGGATTTTGTATTTGATACAGGAAGACATAAGAAGCCACAATAATTTATTAAACAAAGAAGTAATAAAATCAGACCTGTACCTTTGGAAGATCAGTTTTACAGCTGAGTGGAGAACTGATTATATGGGGGGAGGGTGGGGAGGATTTGAGGCAAGGAAACTTATTCTATAGATAATGAGGTGTCATTGAAAATTTTTGAACAGAAGAATCTAATGATTCATTCCCCAATTAGTTAGAATGCTTAATGAACCAGAAAATCACAATTATTGACCATGCTAGTTAAGTTTATTGAAATATGAGAATTATGCAAAGAAATGAGAGTAAATTAACAATTGTTCCATCTTCCAAACTCTCCCTAAAAGACTGATATCATAAAGATTGAAGAATACAGAAAATATTATTTGTCTAGGAATTAGAAAATTCATACTTCAATTTGATTTATTGCTTAACATAACTGTATATTTTACATTCTTTCAACTAGAAATGGTTCTTTTCTATGAGTCAATATCAGGTTAAAATAATATATATAGTTAATCATTTTTTTAATTATTGGCTTTTCCTCTTAGTTCAAAGACAGGATATTATAGAAACATCTACATTTTTAAGTATTCTGAAATGTTTTATGAAGTTTTCATTAGAAAATTGAGAAAACAAAACAACATTCTGATGAGAAGGTTAATGAAATGGAAAGTTAGCAACAGAATAAAATCTCATTTTACTATCTAATTAACATTTAATTAGAATTGAATTTTTATTCTGCAACATGAGAAACTGTTTTCAGAAAAATATATTTATACACTAATAAACTTCTCTTTCTCCTCATACCAAAACTTATATTGCTATTTGCGTCTAATGGTAACCAATTCTCCAGTGGAGTTGGGAAAGGAAAAAAAAAGAAATGTACATGATAATTTTGTTGTATATTTGAAAGAAATAGCAACTTGTGCATAGTAGATTGACAGTTGCATGTGCTACTACCTTTTTTAGCATACCATGTTATAGAAATCCTTGTTTTATTCCATAAATTGCAAATGAAATAAAAAAGAATGTGAGTTAAGATTATAAATAAGGGTATAGAAGACTATAGAGTGTTTAAAAGAATTATTTGTTGTTCCTTTAGGAATTATGAAGTTTTTCTGCCAATTTTTTTAAACTGCAGGACAACCAAACTTTGGTTGGCTGAAGAAACAGTCACAATCCTGATAACCTTCAAAAATTAAGTTAGCGAGTTCTTCAGAAGAAGGAATACCTGGCAACTGAGAAGAAAGGAAAGAAGAATTCAGCTCTTGCAAGGCTATCACTCTTTATATCTTTCAATATGTCTCCTTTAAAGTACTCTCAGGAAGACTCGGAATTTCTGTTTCCTACCTCCCATACCTTCTAAGACACTGGTGTCTTGATGTGCATCAATTGACCCAGAAGAAAATGCCAAAATCAGGAGACAACAGACCTAGAGAGTTTATAGATGGAATCAAGTTGAATAGGATAATGCATGGGACAGATTTCTTGTCTGGACCTATGACTTCACCAGTAAGAAGAATTCCAGCTGGGGATTGATATTTTTATCTCTGGCAGATCAGAAACTCATTTTAGAGAGTTACCCAAGGCACTGAGAGGTTAAGTGATTTGCCTGGGATCACCAGGCACACAAGAAACAAAGACTTCTTGACACGCTATCATCTAAATTCTATCCGTTAAAATGTGCTGCTTCTTGAATGATACACAATAGGTCTTTAATATATTATTTGTTGAAATAATAGAGGAGCATTTAATGCCCATATCCTTTTGATACATTTGAGGTATTTATTAAATGTTTATTGACTGAGGAATGTGAGAAAAATGCACTTCAGTGTTCTATAAAGGCACTAAAGAGAGACAAGATGGATTAAGACCCTCAGAAGTAGTAAGAGCATATAAATAAACAGAAATGTATTTTATATCTCTATCTTGAAAAACAAAATTACATATAATAAAGAATCATTAAGGCACAAAAGTTTAATGTTTATCTTAAATTACCTATCAAATCCATTATAAGTGTATAGTTATACATGCTTAAACAATGAACATCTTAAAGAAATGAAATCATTTACTAAATGAAATCATTTACAAAAACAAAACCCAAATGTGAAAAGTATTTTCTACTTATCTATTTATAGTTTGTACCATTTAAAGCAGAGCATTTAAAAATACATCTTTAGGGTTGGACAGCTAATATTGCTACGTAAACAATGTAAAAAGCTCATTTCTCATTAAAATAGCTTATAGTCTGTCTTTTAATTTATGTTATCTTTTTGTTATGCAGCTGTTTTCATTTAAAGCAATAATCCATTATCCAATATAAGAACCTAAATAGATTAAAACAAAGATTGTAGCTATTTTCAAAATCTATTTAATTTTGTAATTTAATTTTTATTTTCAGAGGAAGATGTAGCCATAAAAACTAGAAACAATTATAGCTAGTATTTATATGAAGGCTTCAAGTTTTGCAAAGTGTATTACATGTGTTGTTTCATTTGTTGCTCACAACTCCAAGAAGAAATTATTATTCTTATTTTTATTATGCATGAGATTAAGTGACTCATCTAAGATCATTTATGTAGTAAGATTTGAGACTGGTTTTGAGTTGAGAGCTTGACTTGAGGGTGATTAACTCTACTTTAATGCATCTACCCCTCAAAAATTGCTCAAATTGGAAATTCTGTGGGATTACACATGATGGTAATTACAAATATCCTGCTCAAACTTATCATTCTAGCTATGTTAAAAAAGTTCCTTACTATGACTAATTTCTAAGGGATAAAGCTGTATTTTAGAAGTCAAGTGTGGATGTTTTAAAATATTGTAAAAACCAGAGAAAACAACTTGTTTTTATAATTGCCAATGATCTCATGATTGCTGAATCTAATGCTGTTGTTACGACAAACTCTTCATTATTCCACATTGGATTTTCTTGGCAAAAATACTTGAGTGGTTTGCTATTTACTTCTTTGACATTTTACAGATGAAGAAACTGAAGCAAATAAGGTTGTGACTTGCCCAGAATTATGCAACTAGTAAGTTTCTGAGCCTGATTTTGAATTCAGAAAGATAAGTCTTCCTGACTCCAGGCTTGGCACTTTTTCTACTTAGCTACTTTTCTCTGAAATCTAATGATCATTTCTCAATCATCATCTTTCTTGACATCTTGGTGACATTTGATAGAGAGTACTACTACTGCTCTCTCCATAGTGTGACATTTGTAATAATGATCTTACTTTATTTTCCTCCTATATGCTTGATTATTCCTTTGGTCTCCTAAAGGTTTTAACTTAAGTCTCTTTCCTGCTCCTTCAACTTTATTTCCTTCTTTCCATACTATCTTACTTGGTGATCCATCTTATCAGCTCCTATGGTTAAATTGTCATTTCTATATAGATCTATGTATCTAGACCAAATCTTTGTTTTGTATTTTTACAATTTGTACTTGATAATGACTATTGAACATTTTTTTAAATTTTTTTATTTAATAATTACATTATATTTACACTCATTTCTGTTCCGATTTTTTTTTCCCCTCCCTCCCTCCACCCCCTCCCCTAGATGGCAAGCAGTCCTTTATATGTTGGATATGTTGCAGTATATCCTAGATACAATATATGTTTGCAGAACCGAACAGTTCTCTTGTTGCGTAGGGAGAATTGGATTCAGAAGGTATAAATAATCCGGGAAGAAAAACAAAAATGCAGATAGTTCACATTCGTTTCCCAGTGTTCTTTCTTTGGGTGTAGCTGCTTTTGTCCGTCATTTATCAATTGAAACTCAGGTCTCTTTGTCAAAGAAATCCACTTCCATCAAAATATGTCCTCATACAATATCGTTGTCGAAGTGTATAATGATCTCCTGGTTCTGCTCATTTCACTTAGCATCAGTTCATGTAGGTCTCTCCAAGCCTCTCTGTATTCATCCTGCTGGTCATTTCTTACAGAACAATAATATTCCATAACATTCATATACCACAATTTACCCAGCCATTCTCCAATTGATGGGCATCCATTCATTTTCCAGTTTCTAGCCACTACAAACAGGGCTGCTACAAACATTTTGGCACATACAGGTCCCTTTCCCTTCTTTAGTATTTCTTTGGGATATAAGCCCAATAGAAACACTGCTGGATCAAAGGATATGCACATTTTGATAATTTTTTGGGCATAATTCCAGATTGCTCTCCAGAATGGTTGGATTCGTTCACAACTCCACCAACAATGCATTAGTGTCCCAGTTTTCCCGCATCCCCTCCAACATTCATCATTATTTTTTCCTGTCATCTTAGCCAATCTGACAGGTGTGTAGTGGTATCTCAGAGTTGTCTTAATTTGCATTTCTCTGATCAATAATGATTTGGAACACTCTTTCATATGAGTGGTAATAGTTTCAATCTCATCCTCTGAAAATTGTCTGTTCATATCCTTTGACCATTTATCAATTGGAGAATGGCTTGATTTCTTATAAATTTGAGTCAGTTCTCTATATATTTTGGAAATGAGGCCTTTATCAGAACCTTTAACTGTGAAAATGTTTTCCCAGTTTGTTGCTTCCCTTCTAATCTTGTTTGCATTAGTTTTATTTGTACAAAGGCTTTTTAATTTGATGTAATCGAAATTTTCTATTCTGTGATCAGTAATGGTCTCTAGTTCATCTTTGGTCACAAATTTCTTTCTCCTCCACAAGTCTGAGAGATAAACTATTCTATGTTCCTCTAATTTATTTATAATCTCGTTCTTTATGCCTAGGTCATAGACCCATTTTGATCTTATCTTGGTATATGGTGTTAAGTGTGGGTCCATGCCTAATTTCTGCCATACTAATTTCCAATTATCCCAGCAGTTTTTATCAAATAATGAATTCTTTTCCCAGAAGTTAGGGGCTTTGGGTTTGTCAAACACTAGATTGCTATAGTTGACTATTCTGTCTTGTGAGCCTAGCCTTTTCCACTGATCCACTAATCTATTTCTTAGCCAATACCAAATGGTTTTGGTGACTGCTGCTTTATAATATAATTTTAGATCAGGTACAGCTAGGCCACCTTCATTTGATTTTTTTTTCATTAATTCCCTTGAGATTCTCGACTTTTTATTGTTCCATATGAATTTTGTTGTTATTTTTTCTAGATCAATAAAATATTTTCTTGGAAGTCTGATTGGTATAGCACTAAATAAATAGATTAGTTTAGGGAGTATTGTCATCTTTATTATGTTCGCTCGGCCGATCCAAGAGCACTTAATATTTTTCCAATTATTTAAGTCTGACTTTATTTGTGTGGAGACTTTTTTATAATTTTGCTCATATAATTCCTGACTTTCCTTTGGTAGATAGATTCCCAAATATTTTATGGTATCAACAGTTATTCTGAATGGAATTTCTCTTTGTATCTCTTGCTGTTGGGTTTTGTTGGTGATGTATAAAAATGCTGAGGATTTATGGGGATTTATTTTGTAGCCAGCTACTTTGCTAAAATTATGAATTATTTCCAATAGCTTTTTGGTAGAATCTCTGGGGTTCTCTAGGTATACCATCATATCATCTGCAAAGAGTGATAGTTTGGTTTCCTCATTGCCTACTCTAATTCCTTTTATATCTTTCTCGACTCTTATTGCCGAGGCTAGTGTTTCTAATACGATATTAAATAATAATGGTGATAGTGGGCAACCTTGCTTCACTCCAGATCTTACTGGGAAAGGTTCCAGTTTTTCCCCATTGCATATGATGCTTACTGATGGTTTTAAATATATGCTCCTGACTATTTTAAGGAAAAGTCCATTTATTCCTATGCTCTCAAGTGTTTTTATTAGGAATGGATGTTGGATTTTATCAAATGCTTTTTCTGCATCTATTGAGATGATCATGTGGTTTTTGTTTGTTTGGTTATTGATATAGTCAATTATGCTAATAGTTTTCCTAATATTGAACCAGCCCTGCATTCCTGGTATAAATCCTACTTGGTCATAGTGTATTATCCTGGTGACAATTTTCTGTAATCTTTTTGCTAATATTTTATTTAAGATTTTAGCATCAATATTCATTAGGGAGATTGGTCTATAATTTTCTTTCTCTGTTTTCAGCCTACCTGGTTTAGGTATCAGTACCATATCTGTGTCATAAAAGGAGTTTGGTAGGACTCCTTCAATCCCTATTTTTTCAAATAGTTTATATAACATTGGAGTTAATTGTTCTTTAAATGTTTGGTAGAATTCACATGTAAATCCATCTGGTCCTGGGGATTTTTTCTTAGGGAGTTGATTGATAGTTTGTTCTATTTCTTTTTCTGAGATGGGACTGTTTAGGATATTTACTTCTTCCTCTGTTAGTTTGGGCAAGCTGTATTTTTGGAGGTATTTTTCTATTTCATTTAAGTTGTCGAATTTATTGGCATAAAGTTGGGCAAAGTAACTCCTAATTATTGCTCTAATTTCCTCTTCGTTAGTGGTGAGTTCTCCCTTTTCATTTTTAAGACTAACAATTTGATTTTCCTCTTTCCTTTTTTTAATCAGATTTACTAAGGGTTTGTCTATTTTGTTGGTTTTTTCATAGAACCAACTCTTAGTTTTATTAATCAATTCAATAGTTTTTTTACTTTCAATTTTATTGATCTCACCTTTTACTTTTAGAATTTCAAGTTTAGTGTTTGACTGGGGGTTTTTAATTTGTTCCTTTTCTAGCATTTTTAATTGCAAACCCAATTCATTGACCTTCTCTTTCTCTATTTTATACAAATAGGCCTCTAGAGATATGAAATTTCCCCTTATTACCGCTTTGGCTGCATCCCATACATTTTGGTATGATGTCTCATTATTATCGTTTTCTTGGGTGAAGTTATTAATTATGTCTATGATTTGCTGTTTTACCCAATCATTCTTTAGTATGAGATTATTTAGTTTCCAATTATTTTTTGGTCTACTTCCCCCTGCTTTTTTGTTGAATGTAATTTTCATTGCATCGTGGTCTGAAAAGGATGCATTTACTATTTCTGCCTTACTATATTTGAGTTTGAGGTTTTTATGTCCTAATATATGGTCAATTTTTGTATAGGTTCCATGAACTGCTGAAAAGAAAGTGTATTCCTTTCTGTCTCCATTACATTTTCTCCAGAGATCTATCATATCTAGCTTTTCTAGTATTCTGTTTACCTCTTTGACTTCTTTCTTATTTATTTTCTGGTTTGATTTATCTAATTCTGAGAGTGCAAGGTTAAGATCTCCCACTATTATAGTTTTACTGTCTATTTCTTCTTGCAGCTCTCTTAGTTTCTCTTTTAAGAATTTAGATGCTACCCCACTTGGTGCATATATGTTTAATATAGATAGTGCTTCATTATCCATGCTACCCTTTAGCAAGATATAGTGTCCTTCCTTATCTCTTTTAATTAGGTCAATTTTTGCTTTAGCTTGATCTGAGATCAGGATGGCTACCCCTGCTTTTTTGACTTCACCTGAAGCATAGTAGATTTTGCTCCAACCTTTTACCTTTAACCTGCATGTATCTCCCCGCTTCAGGTGTGTTTCCTGTAAACAACATATTGTAGGATTCTGGCTTTTAATCCATTCTGCTAACCGCTTCCTCTTTATGGGGGAGTTTACCCCGTTCACGTTTATGGTTAGAATGACCAATTCTGTATTACTTGCCATCTTGTTAACCCCGGTTTATGCTTTCCTCCCTTCTTTCCCCTTTCCCCCCTTCCAAGTATTAAGCTTGTGAGCACCCCTTGCTTCTCACAGCCCTCCCTTTTTAGTGTCCCTCCCCCCGCCTTAGAGTTCCTCCCCCTATCTTACCCCTTTCCCTCCCAGTTCCCGTATTCCCTTCCGCTTAGCTTATTCCTTCCCTTTCCACTTTTCCCTTCTCACTTTTCAATGAGATGGGAGAAGTTTCACCATAGATTGAATATGTCTTAAGATTTTTCACTTAAAGCCAATTCTGAAGGCAGTAAGATACCCACTATATTCATCCCCCTCCATTCTTTCTCTCAGATATAATAGGTTTCCTATGCCTCTTCATGAGATGTACTACCCCCACTTTACCCTTTTTCTGGTACAATGTCCTTTCCACATCAATTTCTAGAACAAGGTATACATGTATTCTTTATACATCTATATAGTCAAAATATAGTTCCCAAGATTAATCTTTACCTTTTTAGATTTCTCTTGAGTTCTATATTTGTAGATCAAACTTTTTGTTAAGTTCTGGTTTTTTTATCAGAAATAGATGAAATTCGCTTACTTCGTTGAATGTCCATCTTCTTCCCTGGAAAAAGATGCTCATTCTCGCTGGGTAAGTTATTTTTGGTTGCATACCAAGTTCCTTAGCCTTTCGGAATATCATATTCCAGGCCCTTCGATCTTTTAATGTGGATGCTGCCAGATCCTGGGTGATCCTTATTGTGGCTCCTTGATACTTGAATTGGGTTTTTCTAGCCGCTTGCAATATTTTTTCTTTCACCTGAGGGTTCTGGCATTTGGCCACTATATTCCTTGGTGTTTTGATTTTAGGATCCCTTTCAGTGGGTGATCGATGAATCCTTTCAATGTTTATTTTTTCCTCTGTTCCTATGACTTCTGGGCAGTTCTCTTTGATAATTTCCTGGAAGACAGTGTCCAGGCTCTTTTTTTCATCATGTTTTTCTGGGAGTCCAATGATTCTCAGATTGTCTCTCCTGGATCTGTTTTCCAGGTCTGTTGTCTTCCCCAGAAGGTATTTCACATTTTTCTCCATTGTTTGATTTTTTTGGATTTGCTTGACTGATTCTTCTTGTCTCCTCGAGTCATTCAATTCCACTTGTTCAATTCTGATTTTCAGTGAAGTATTCTCTTCACTCACTTTTTTAAAATCTTTTCTAATTGTCCAATTGAGTTCTTTTGTTCTGTGGAATTTTTTTCCATTTCGCCAATTTTGTTTTTTAGAGAGCTGTTTTCTGTTTCCAGTTCACTAATCCTATTTTTCAAGGATTTTACTTCTTTATCCACTCTCTCTTTAACTTTCTCCAGGCTCTTTTGCCAAGCCTCCCTCTCCTTTTCCCAAGCCTCCCTCTCCTTTTGCCAAGCCTCCCTCTCCTTTTGCCAAGCCTCACTCTGCTTTCCCCATTTTTCTTCTAGCTCCCTTGTGAGAGCCTTTTTAATCACTTCTATGAGGTTCATCTGTGCTGAGGAACAGACGATCTCCTCCTGTGGGGAATCACCTGGGGACTGCCTGTTTTTAGTCTCCTCAGGGTTTAGAGTCTGCTCTCTATCTGTATAGAAGCTGTCAAGGGTTAAAGTCCTCTTCAGCTTCTTGCTCATTCTGTCTATTAATCAGAGACAAACTACCAAAGAAAAACAGAAAAAACTGGAGTCTTTCTTTGGGGGGGGGGCTGGGTGTGTTATCGAGCTTCCTCTACAGACTGTAGGGGGCAGCAGTGAGGCACTAGCAGGACTGTGCTGCGCCTGCGCTCTGAGATCCCAAAGTGTGCTGAGTCACTGAGGGGGGGGAAGGAGGGGGGGGCGGCCAGGTCCTGAGAGACTCCAGCTGTTTGGGGTTGTATTCTTCAGCCCAGGTGTTTTTAGCTTCTCTGCTGGGCTGTTGACTTGCTGCAGGTTCCAAACCTGTAGCGAAGCTCTCCCCGCAGAGACGGCTACGATCACTCTCCACCCCCTCTCCAGTCTGCTCCCGTGCTCTCACTGCCGCTGCCCTCAGCCTGCGCCCGAT
The DNA here is from genome assembly GCF_016432865.1 of Antechinus flavipes. Lineage (NCBI taxonomy): Eukaryota > Metazoa > Chordata > Mammalia > Dasyuromorphia > Dasyuridae > Antechinus > Antechinus flavipes. Next base: position 461,051,188 of record NC_067398.1, on the reverse strand, counting down.
CTAAAACCGCCCCAGCCCTCCAGTAAAGACAGACCTTTCTTGGCGGATCTCAAGGATGGCTTCTCTTGGTAACTATTTGTGGGTTTTTTTCAGTCAAGCATTGATTCAGAGGCTTGTAATGAAGTGGATAGTGAGAGAAAGAGCGGAGCTTATGCAACTGTGAGCCTCCTCTCCGCCATCTTAACCGGAAGTCACTATTGAACATTTTGAAGTAGGTGTTCCATAAGAATTGGAACTCAGCATGTCTAAAACACCATATATGATCTTTTTTTTTCTTCTTCTCCCATGTCAAAACTCAGGTCAACTTCCAAACTTCCCTGTTCAGGAACTACTATCCTTTCAGTCACATAGATCCACAAACTTTATATTATACTTAACTCTTCATCCTTTCCAAATGTATCTAATCAATTGTTAAATTGTGTTATTTCTTTTCCCATAAAATCTCTCAGATATCTCTCTCTTTTTGCTTTCATAGCCACTGTCCTAATTCAGGTTCTCATTATCCCTTGCCTGGACTATTGTAATACCTATTGCTTTTTCTCCCTTTCTCAAGACTCTCTCTATACTAATGCATCTACCCCTCAAAAATTGCTCAAATTGGAAATTCTGTGGGATTACACATGATGGTAATTACAAATATCCTGCTCAAACTTATCATTCTAGCTATGTTAAAAAAGTTCCTTACTATGACTAATTTCTAAGGGATAAAGCTGTATTTTAGAAGTCAAGTGTGGATGTTTTAAAATATTGTAAAAACCAGAGAAAACAACTTGTTTTTATAATTGCCAATGATCTCATGATTGCTGAATCTAATGCTGTTGTTACGACAAACTCTTCATTATTCCACATTGGATTTTCTTGGCAAAAATACTTGAGTGGTTTGCTATTTACTTCTTTGACATTTTACAGATGAAGAAACTGAAGCAAATAAGGTTGTGACTTGCCCAGAATTATGCAACTAGTAAGTTTCTGAGCCTGATTTTGAATTCAGAAAGATAAGTCTTCCTGACTCCAGGCTTGGCACTTTTTCTACTTAGCTACTTTTCTCTGAAATCTAATGATCATTTCTCAATCATCATCTTTCTGACATCTTGGTGACATTTGATAGAGAGTACTACTACTGCTCTCTCCATAGTGTGACATTTGTAATAATGATCTTACTTTATTTTCCTCCTATATGCTTGATTATTCCTTTGGTCTCCTAAAGGTTTTAACTTAAGTCTCTTTCCTGCTCCTTCAACTTTATTTCCTTCTTTCCATACTATCTTACTTGGTGATCCATCTTATCAGCTCCTATGGTTAAATTGTCATTTCTATATAGATCTATGTATCTAGACCAAATCTTTGTTTTGTATTTTTACAATTTGTAATTGATAATGACTATTGAACATTTTGAAGTAGGTGTTCCATAAGAATTGGAACTCAGCATGTCTAAAACACCATATATGATCTTTTTTTTCTTCTTCTCCCATGTCAAAACTCAGGTCAACTTCCAAACTTCCCTGTTCAGGAACTACTATCCTTTCAGTCACATAGATCCACAAACTTTATGTTATACTTAACTCTTCATCCTTTCCAAATGTATCTAATCAATTGTTAAATTGTGTTATTTCTTTTCCCATAAAATCTCTCAGATATCTCTCTCTTTTTGCTTTCATAGCCACTGTCCTAATTCAGGTTCTCATTATCTCTTGCCTGGACTATTGTAATACCTATTGCTTTTTCTCCCTTTCTCAAGACTCTCTCTATTCTAATTCATCTACCACTCAGTTGTCAAAGTAATTCCCCCTATATGTGTATATGTGCATATACATAGATACATATACACATGAATATTCACATACATACATACATATATGAGTATGTGTATAGATCAATGTTATGCCAGTACTCAATAAATTCCAATGATTCACTATTATGTCTAGGATGAAATATAAAGTTGTTAGGTTGACACTTTGCCCTCAAGAAAGTTAATAACCTGAGGGGCATATAGATAGTGCAATGTATAGATCTTTAGGTCTGGAGACAATTATTTTAATTCTAGTGTCTGATATTTAGTAGCTAGCTTTGTGACCCTAGGCAAATCCAAATTTTTTTCTCCCTCACTTTCCTCAACTGTGAATAATAGCACCTATGTTCTAGGATTGTTGTGAGGATCAAATAAATGAAAATATCTGTAAAATGCTTAGCATAGTTTCTAGAGCAGCTCAGTTGCAGTGGATAGAATGCCAAGCCTGGAATCAGGAAGTCTCATCTTTCTGAGTTCAAATCCAGCTTCAGACACTTATCAGTGGAACTCTGGTTGAGTTACAACCATTTTTGCTTCAATTTCCTCACATATAAAATGAGCTGAAAAAGAAATAGCAAATTACAATAGTATCTTTGTCCAGAAATCACCAAATGGATTCATGAAGAATTGAATACAATGAAGTGATTTAATAATAATAAAATATTACAGTTCCTTGCAATAGTAGGTGCATGATAAATATTCGACCTCCCATTACCACTGTCTATTTCAAAGAGGTAAAAGTATCAGTTGAAACAATACCATGAACCTTTTTTAAGAAGGACTTTAGAGATTCAATCCGATCATCATCACTTTATAGATAAGGTGACTGAAGTGCAGAGAATTTTTTTAAAATTTTTTTTATAACTTTTTATTGACAGAGTCCATGCCTGGGTAATTTTTTTTTTTTACAACATTATCCCTTGCACTCACTTCTGTTCCGACTTTTCCCCTCCCTCCCTTCATCCCCTCCCCCTGATGGCAAGCAGTCCTATACAAGTTAAATATGTCACAGTGTATCCTAGATACAATATATGTGTGCAGAACCGAACAGTTCTTTAATTGCACAGGAAGAATTGGATTCAGAAGTTAAAAATAACCTGGGAAGAAAGACAAAAATGCAAATAGTTTACATTCATTTCCCAGTGTTCTTTCTTTGGGTGTTCTGTCCATCCTTGAAACTGAGTTAGATCTTCTCTTTGTCAAAGAAATCCACTTCCATCAGAATACATCTTCATACAGTATCATTCTTGAAGTATTTAATGATCTCCTGGTTCTGCTCATTTCACTTAGCATCAGTTCATGTAAGTCTCGCCAATCCTTTCTGTATTCATCCTGCTGGTCATTTCTTAAAGACCAACAATATTCCATAATATTCATATACCACAATTTACTCAACCATTCTTCAGTTGATGGGCATCCATTCATTTTCCAGCTTTTAGCCACTACAAACAGGGCTGCCACAAATATTTTGGCACATACAAGTCCTTTCCCTTTCTTTAGTATCTCTTTGGAGTATAAGCCCAGTAGAAACACTACTGGATCAAAGGGTATGCACAGTTTGATAACTTTTTGGGCATAATTCCAGATTGCTCTCCAGAATGGTTGGATTCATTCACAACTCTACCAACAATGCATCAGTATCCCAGTTTTCCCGCATCCCCTCCAACATTCATCATTATTTTTTCCTGTCATCTTAGCCAATCTGATAGGTGTATAGTAGTATCTCAGAGTTGTCTTAATTTGCATTTCTCTGATTAATAATGATTTGGAGCATATTTTCGTATGTCTATAAGTAGTTTCAATTTCTTCGTCTGAGAATTGTCTGTTCATATCCTTTGACCATTTATCAATTGGAGAATGGTTTGATTTCTTATAAATTAGAGTCAATTCTCTATATATTTTGGAAATGAGGTCTTTATCAGAACCTTTCACTGTAAAAATGTTTTTCCAGTTCATTGTTTCCCTTCTAATCTTGTCTGCATTAGTTTTGTTTTTACAAAAACTTTTCAATTTGATATAATCAAAATTTTCTATTTTGTAATCAATAATGATCTCTAGTTCTTCTTTGGTCATAAATTCCTTCCTCTTCCACAGGTCTGAGAGGTAAACTATCCTATGCTCTTCCAATTTACTTATAATCTCATTCTTTATGCCTAGATCATGAACGCATTTTGACCTTATCTTGGTGTATGGTGTTAAATGTGGGTCAATGCCTCGTTTCTACCATACTAATTTCTAATTTTCCCAGCAATTTTTGTCAAATTCTATGAAATTAATAAATGCAGCTATATAACACAGAGACATTATGAAGTTAGCTTTGCATTATTACATCATGTATATAATGTTAGACTTGGGGGTCAATGTCCTTTCTTTGGAACCTACTAGCTGAGTGATCATTGATAACTTATTTAATATGTCTCAGTTTACTCAATTGTAAAAGTGGGATGATTATATTTGTGTATAATTTGTTTGAGAGGTTCAAATGAAATAACATATGTAAAGTACTTCTCAGTCTTTAGAGATCTATATAAATCTCAGTTGTTATTATTTTGTCTACCTAATAGAAAAAGTAACTCTCAGGATACAATTTAGTTGTTTAGTAGAATGCAATTAACTTTCCAAGCCCCTTGGGTATCATTTAGTATATCTCAGCAGTAATGCTTTATCTTAGGCAGTGAATGTTTCCCTTTTCTTATTTCTTTAATTTTAAAGGATAGTCACTGTGGTGGAATAAGAGCTGTTTTATTACTGTTCTGGTGCCTTTAGGGTCAAGTGATCCCAGGAGGCAATAGACATCTGCCTGGAATCCTGCTGTACAACTGGCAGCTATGGTTTATGAGAGGTAGCCAGGGAGAAATATTGATTTACCACTTCTGGAAAGTCAACTTAATGTCATGGCATTATGTGGTATTCTCCTTAGAGTGAGTGTTCGGATGCTGATGGAACCCCTAGATTCAGTACTCTTTCCACTATACTTCTAAATAGTACCCCATAACTTATAATTTTCCTAGCACCTATCGAGATGCCAGGAATCCATGTCTTTTAAAATTTTATTACATAGTTCTTTTAGAAGATCTCACAATTGTGTACAATTTGGACCCATCTTTCCAAATAAAATTGTGGTAGACTTCCCATGCCATTGAGATGAAAATGAGAGTAACATTTTTCCTTTGTTATAGCTCTTTCAAGAAGTGAATTGATTCTTTCAAGAACTATATTGTGTCTAAATTTGTAGGCTGGGCAGAGAAAAGAGAATTGAAGACAAAGAATAGAACTTCAACAAGATCTAATATGGTGACTTGGGTGAAAGCCAAGACAATAGTGTGGGCAAAGTAGCTAAGAAGAGAATTTCAGTTATAATGTAGAGATAGACTGTTTGCTGAATGTCCTTTTTCAGTTATACTTACAATGAAGTTCTTCATAAAACCCTTATTTATTTCAAATGGAACATTTTTTTTTCTCCTAATATAATGTAAGCTGTGTGAGGACAGAGATAATTTACCTTTATCTTTGCATCAGTGCCTTAAAGTGTTGCCTTTCATCTAGTAGGTTGTTGTTGTTGTTTACTTGTATCCAACTCTTTATTACACCATTTGGAGTTTTTTGGTAAAGATACTGGAGTGTTTTGCCATTTCCTTCTGAAATTCATTTTACATATGAATAAGTTCAGACAAACTAGATTTAAGTAACTTGCTCAGGTTCATACAATTAGGTTGAATTTGAATTCAGGTTTTCCTGAGTCTAGATCTGATGCTTTATCCACTACACCCCTTAGCACTTAGTGTTTGTTAATTAGTATAATGACCTTTTTTCTTTTCTTTTTGAGAGGCAATTGAGATTAAGTGACTTGAGTAGGATCACCCAGCTAGTAACTGTTAACTATCTGAGGCTGGATTTGAACTCAGATTTTCCTGATTCCTGGGCCAGTATTCTATCCACTGTGCCATCTAATTGCCCCTAGAATGATTTTTAAAAAATACATTATGAAGGGCAGCTAGGTGGCACAATGGATAGAGACCAGCCCTGAAGTCAGGAGGACCTAAGTTCAAATCTGATCTTAGATACTTAACACTTCCTAGCTGTGTGACCCTGGACAAGTCACTTAACCCCAATTACCTCAACAACAACAAAAAATACAGTTTGAATTTCTGCTATCCAAAGACAGATTTCAATTAAAATACTGGAGTAATGTAACCAATAATGTTGTCATATTGAAAGACATCCTCCATATTTCAAAAAAGTTAGAACACTGAGGTCCAGAAATGTTATTACTTTCCCAAATTTACCAAGGTGAATTATACTGTCAAGACCTAAATTCATATCCTATTTCACAGACCATATTCTTTCCCTTGAGATCATGCTACTTTTCAAATGTATATTTTACAAAATCAGTTTTTGAAACATATTGATAAAGTGTAACTTAAAAGATTGCAATAAAGAAATTATCCATAAGAAAGCAACACCTATAGTAATCACCCTAAAAATAATAATGGTAATAATAATAGCAGTAACTATGATAACCATAAATGAATGATCAGTTGAGAGATCTAGCAACTGATCAGCCCTGGTCATCTTGGATCAAAGAATTGGAGGTTTGAATGAATGGGAGATATTTACTATGGTAAAGAGAAGACTTACAGGGACATGTTATCTATCATAAAATAACTGAAGGACTGGAATATGAAAATTGTATTAAATCTGTTTTGCTTAGGTTTTGCTTTTGGTTATAATGTAAAGAAATTCTTGTTTAAATAAATGTGGGATCAAGGAATAACTAGGTAGGACAGTAGATAGAATGCTGGCCCTAGAGTCAGGAAGACTCATCTTCCTGAACTCAAATTTGTCTCCCAATATTTATTAGCTGTGTGAGCCTACAGAAGTCACTTAATTCTATTTGCCTCAGTTTCTTTAACTGTTAAATTGAGCTGGAGAAGGAAATGGCAAACTTCTCTAGTATCTTTACAAAAAAGAAAAATCCTAAAACAAACAAAAAAAATTCTTAAAAATGGGACCATGAAGAGTTGGATTAGATTGAAAAAGTGAACAACCACAACAAATGAGGAACTATAGCCAAATACCTCATCACTGGAGTCCCTTCCATCCCTTAGGTTCTATAGATAGATAGATAGACATTTAGTTCATTGGTCACTTGTTGATGTCAATTGCTCTTCAGAGACAGCCAAGGTTTTTCTTTAAACTGGTAAGCTTTGTAAAGAATTTCTCTTTCTATTGCTCTTTTTTCTGCCTCCATCTCTGTCTGATTCTCTGACTCCCTGCTGCTACCTGTTTGTCTATATTTTCTATTTTTCTGATTCTGTGTCTATCAATCTCTCTCAGTCTTGGTCTTTGTATGTCTCTGTTCCTTTTTCTTGACCTCTCTTTCTCTATCTCCTTCTAATCTCTCCTCTATATTTTCACATTGTAATTGAAAATATCCAAAATGATTTGGTGTAATTTTTATTCAGTGATTCAGAGGTCTTAAACTTTTTGCTTAACTTCAGTATAATTCTCAACTAAGAAAATTAAATAAATGCAGATTATAAAAAGAAGTGGGTATTTTTAAAGTGACAAAATATATTTGGTAATAATTAATATATTTATTTTAAAAGTCTATGATTTGCGGTATTTTAAGGTTATATTCAAAGCTTCTCTGGAAGCTATATGTTAGAAGTTTGATAAGATTTTAATAACAAAATGGAGATATTTGAATCATTTTCTAACACTTTTGTATATATTAAATTTAAAAAGTTGTTTTGCTTACCAAGCCTCTTGATTATAAAAAGAAAAGTGTGTTGTTGTTCATTATATTCATTGAAGCATTCAATAGGAGGCCAGAAAGCCATTAAAATTAATAGGTCATCCCAGAACAGGGTGGATATAGATGAAAAATCCCAAGGTGATTAGCTGTCAAAGTGTTGCATCTGTTTGTAAAGATGAATGGGGGAGCCACACTTTTTGGTAATAGTCTTTCCATTTTGCTCCATTATAATTCATGTGTGGTTGTCATCTTTAAAAGTTGCAGATTAGAATGAAATGAAAATGTTACACCCATCCTTGGCAACATCTCTAGAAATAAATTATATGATCTAAAGGTGTGGAAAATTGATTTCATATTCAGTGCTATTGGTTTCCTCAAGAACAACACAGTGGGTGAGATAAGTCACAGATCTTCATCTTAATAGCCTGTGCAGATGTGTTTTTTATTGGTCTTAAAGATCAACCAGACTTGGAGAACAAAAATAAATATTATCAATGAATAGCTTTCTAAATATTGTTACAGTTGATCCCACATTCCTTAAGACTAGAAATAGCACTATCACATTGTGTCACATCAAAATCATGTGTTGCTTTTTGCTAGAAGGACAAAAATTTCAGAGACTTTATCTCAGGGAAAAACTTCAGTGTATGAGTCCCAAGAGCATGTCTTATTTTCCCATCTGATTTTAGCATGAGTAGTATGTTTTTGGAATTTTCAGGTTTGAAACTTTTGTAATCTAGTTAAGCTTACACAGTGAATATTTCTTTCATGACTACAGACTCTCTATAGATCTATAATTTTTTGTTATGGGGATCATTGAGAAAGCGAGGATATTTTAGTGTGATCTATAAGGCAAATTGAAAAAAAACACCCTTCAATATTACATATATGAAGATTACCACAAATGATTTCTAAAAAATGAAACAAAGGGTAATATGATTTTTCCATAAAAACTCTGATTTTGACTTGTTAAAACTAGGAAAGGGGGGGAAGGATCAATAAATATAAAATTCCAAAAAATAATTCCAAATATTTTAAATTTCCCTTGTAAGTGATAGAAATATTATGATAAATTATTCTAAAACAAAATGAAGTCATCAGTCTTTTCTGCTCTCATGTCAAATTATGCTTCTTGTTCTGTGTGAATAAGTGCTTATTTCCAGGATTCTCTTAATCCTAACAAAAAATGATAACTGAGGGCCATCTCTGAAAGTCTTTCTAATGCCATGCACATAGGCAATATCCATTTAGTTAATTTCTTTGTGATAGAATGCCTATTTCATTTTTTTTTCCTCTGAAGAAGATAGTTACTATTAGATATATACATAGAGAGATTCACCTGGTTACATATGTTTAGAATTTGCTTCTGTCATGATAATAATTTCTTTTAGGAGTAACATTTATAAGTTATGTCATACTGGATCATTATCACTCTCCTAGAAAAAAGATTATTTAATTTAGCTACCAGAAATTCCATTTTTGAGTTTCCAATATTATCCTTAAGGATATAAGTAGAAACACTGCTGAATCAAAGAATATGCACAGTTTGATAACTTTTTGAGCATAGTTCCAATGATGTATTCACAATTCCACCATCAATGTATTAGTGTCTCTGTTTTCCCACATCCCCTCCAATATTCCGCATTATCTTTCCCTGTCATTCTAGCCAATCTGACAGGTGTGTAGTGGTATCTCAGAATTGTCTTAATTTGCATTTCTCTGATTAATAATGACTTGGAGCATCTTTTCATATGGCTAGAAATAGTTTCAGTTTCTTCGTCTGAAAATTGTTTGTTCATATTCTTTGACCATTTATCAATTGGAGAATGGCTTGATTTCTTATAAATTAGAGTCAGTTCTCTATGCAATACTATCCTTAATATGATCTCATTACTTAGTCTTGGAAAACAGTCCACAAAAGTCAAATTTGTGTCCTATAGACTTTGGTCTTTTGCACAATTGAAAATTGAATGTGAATATAATTAAAGCTAGAGGTAGAGTTCAAATATTTTGAGACTAAAAAGAAAATTTATGTCAAATAATATGAAAATATAAATGCATAAATAAATATGTCTAACAGTTTAACCAAATTGCAAAATAGCCTTAATTTATTGTCTTTACCATGACAAATAAGTATTATTTAGAAGTGAACAATTAGTGAATTAGAAAGTTGGTAATACTACTGGGAAACTGAATTTGTTAGTGCTGTAACTTAATCTGAGAGACAAAAACTCAAAAGCCTTCATTCAACAGGGGGAAAATAACACCAGAAATTTCAAAATGGCAATTTAGCTCACATTGTACTTTCAGTTCATTGAGTCATTTATTCACAACTATTGTGAGAGATAAGAAGGACAAGTATTATTGCACTCATTTTACATATGAGGAAACTAAGAATCAAAGAAATAAGTAATTACCTTTTCCTTCTTCCCAATATATAAAAAGGTGGCCCTTCTTGTCAAGATAATGATTTCTCCATGAAACTTTGGTCTTCACTTATCCCATTTTCTACAGTAGATTATTTTTTATGTAATCCTTACTCTCATGAATCTTCAGTCCCTACTAATCTATTGAATTCTTCTTTGTTGTCTATAAATATGTACACATATCCCCATTCTCAAAAAGAAAACCAAAATCCTTCTTTCATCAATCAATCCCCAATTGGTTTTATTCTCTATGTCTCTTTTCTTTCATTATTAAAATCCTTGAGAAATCCATCTAAAATTCAAACCTCTATTTCTTTTCCTTTCACTCTATTCTAACTATTCAGCTTTTGGGCACTGGATATGTTGGTCATAGCAATATCCCTTTCCTTGCCATTAGGATTGGGACAATTGAGTTTAAAAAAGAGTAAAAATAAAAATAAAAACTTTGGAATTCCAATCACCTTTACATACCATTGTGTTATAAACTCCAGGTACATTATCTCAGTCCTTGTTAGGATAATTCCTCCTTTGTTTGAATATTGTCCCTCATCTAACTGTCTCCTGCCTTCAACCTTCTTATTTTGATACCCATCTTGTTAGGATTAAGTTATGATCTTTTCCTGGAATTATGGATTGTCCGTCCTCCCAGTGGCCTGGCCCCCTCATCTGCCTTTGTTTCCCCTATAAGATTGTACACTCAGTTTATGTATTCTTTGTGCAAACCCTAGTTAGCTAAAACCCTATATAAATTCCCTGCCTTGGTTTATCTGGGCCAAATGCTTTGGACAAGAGTCACATTTGGTTGGCTAGCCTAAACTTTCCACATTAAAGATTAAAAACCAATCTGCTTCAGTTTCTCTAGTATTACACAGCAGTTCAGTTTCTTCACCAATCATTCAACTGAAACTTTTCTCTCTAAAATTATAGTGATTTTTAATGTCCATATCCAGTGATCTTTTTCTTTACTCATTTTTTGAATACTTTGATTCTATAGATCAAATGTCTTTTATTTCATACTCTCTCCTTATGTAGGTTTTCATGACACTCCTCTCTCCTAGTACTTTCTGTCTGTCTCCTTTCTTGCATCTTCATTTGCTTCATATTGGTAACCAAGGCTTCAGAGGTGGTGATGGTGGTGGTGGTGGTGGTGGTGGTGGTGGTGGTGTGTGTGTATGTGTTTGGGGGAGAGGTGACATGTTTGAGAAAAGACACATTATTTCTAAATAAGCAATGGACTTGAGTGGAGAGAGATGTATGGTAAACAAATGAAACAACAGTTTATTGCAGTAGTTGAGAAGTAAGGAGATGAGAGCCTGTACAAGGATGGTGGTTTCAGAGGAGAAAGGTGAATGAATTCAAGACATGTTGCAAAGATTAAATTGAAAAGCCTTGGTAACATTACATATGGAGGGATAAAAGATAGCAAGGAGTCAAGAATGACATCTAGGTGGCCTAGCTGTACCAGATCTAAAACTATATTATAAAGCAACAGTCATCAAAACTATTTGGTACTGGCTAAGAAATAGAGTAGTGAATCAGTGGAATAGATTAGTTTCACATGACAAAATAGTCAATGACTATAGCAATCTAGTGTTTGACAAACCCAAAGACCCAGATTTTGGGATAAGAATTCACTATTTGAGAAAAACTGCTGGAAAAATTGGAAACTAGTATAGCAAAAACTAGGAATTGGCCCACACATAACACTGTATACCAAGATAAGGTCAAAATGGGTTCATGATCTAGACATAAAGAATGATATTATAAACAAATTAGAAGAACAAAGGATAGTTTACCTCTCAGACCTGTGGAGGAAGAAAGAATTAGTGACCAAAGAAGAACTAGATATCATTATTAATCACAAAATAGATAACTTTGATTATATTAAGTTAAAAAGTTTTTGTACAAACAAAACTAATGCAGACATGATTAGAAGGGAAACAATCAATTGGGAAATCATTTTTACATTCAAAGGTTCTAATAAAGCCTCATTTCTAAATTATATAGAGAATTGACTCAAATTTATTTAAAAAAAAATCAAGTCGTTCTCCAAATGATAAATGGTCAAAGGATATGAACAGCCAATTTTCACATAAAGAAATTAAAACTATTTCTAATCATATGAAAATATGCTCCAAATCCCTATTAATCAGAGAAATGCAAATTAAGACAACTCTGAGATACCACTACAAACCTCCCAGACTGGCTAAGATAACAGGAAAAGATAATGATGAATGTTGGAGGGGATGTGGGAAAACTGGGACATTGATACTTTCTTGGTGGAATGGTGAACAGATCCAACCATTCTGAAGAGCAATTTGGAATTATGCTCAAAAAGTAATTAAACTGTGCATATCCTTTGACCCAGTAGTGTTTCTATTGGGCTTATGTCACAAAGAGATCTTAAAGGAAGGAAAGGGACCCACACGTGCAAAAATGTTTGTGGCAGCCCTTTTTGTAGTGGCAAGAAATCGGAAACTGAGTGGCTGCCCATCAATTGGAAAATGACTGAATAAATTATGGTATATCAATGTTATAGAATATTATTGTTCTGTAAGAAACAACCAACAGGATGATTTCAGAGAGGCCTGGAGGGACTTACATGAACTGATGCTAAGTGAAATGAGCAGAACCAGGAGATCATTGTACATGGCAACAACAAGACTATATGATGATCAATTCTGATGGATGTGGCTCTCTTCAATGAGATGATTCAAACCAGTTCCAATTGTTCAGTGATGAAGAGAGCCATCTATATCCAGAGAGAGGACTGTGGGAACTGAATGTGGACCACAACATAACATTCTCACTCTTTCTGTTGTTTTTGCTTGCATTTTGTTTTCTTTCTCAGGTTTTTTTTCATCCTTCTTGATCTATTTTTTTTTTTTTGGTACAGCAAGATAATTGTATAAATATGTATACATGTACTGTATTTAACATATATTTTAACATATTTAAAATGTATTGAACTACCTGCCATTTAGGGGTGGGGGGAAGAAGGGGAAAATTTTGAATACAAGCTTTTGCAAAGGTCAGTGTTGTAAAATTACATGTGCATATGTTTTTTTAATAAAAAAAACTTTAATAAAAAAGTAAAAAATAAACTTAATACAATATAAGGAAAAAAATGACATCTAGGAAATGGAACTGGGAGATTGTAAGGATAGTAGAGTCTTCAGTAGTAATTTTTGAATTTAAATTGGCTTTTTCCTCTGCCTGGAATCCTCACTCACCTAATCTGTTCCCTAGCTCCCTGGCTTTCAAGACAATTCAAATTCCACTTCTATAAAAATCATCTTAGTGCTTCTACTACTCACATCTTTATTAGAACTACCCTGAGATTATCTTAAATTTACTCTGAATAGCTTTTATAGCTACATATTTATTTATATGCAGTCTTCTCTATTAGAATGCAAGTACCTTGTAGGCAGATACTGTTTTTGCCTGTTTATGGAACTCCCCAGGCATAGAATGTACTTAGCACATAGTATTTCATAAATTATTATTGATTTGACTTGACCTTAGTTTCACAGTATTGTTGTGAAAATCAAATGAGATATTTGTAAAGCACTAAGTACAGTAATTGGCACATACTAGGTACTAAATATATTTGTATTCTCTTTGATTTTTCCTTCATTTTATCCATTCACATATTTTATACTATTTTGTAATAATTCCTTAATCTTTTGTGACTTTTTCACTTATACTATGGGCCTCTCCAATGCCGTTTGAGTTATTCTCAACTTTATTCTTTGGAGACTGTTGCAGTAGTATATCACTGAAAGAATAGTGGTGCTAACTAGATGGACCTTTGTTTTAGGGAGAAGTTTGAGGACATTAAAAGTACTATGGAATTTCCCAAAGACAATTAATCATCCTCTCTTCTTTCTCTCCATTTCTGTATCCCATTTTAGAAAAGAAAAAAAAGATAATTTAATTGGCTGTCTTGCAATAGTTCTTTCACACAAAATCAGGAAATCATGTCTTCTCTCCCTTATAGTATATTCTTTGGAAATCACTTGAAAGGAATATATATATATATAATTTATGTTTTGAAGCATAATAATGATTAAGCTTTTATCTGAAATATTCATTACTTGCATCTTTCTTTGCAAACCACAAGCATTATTAACTAGTTGCATATTAAATCATTAATTATAAAGTATTCCTGATTACCTTAGTAAGAGTTTAATAATTTGCATATATTTGCCTCCTGAATTCTTTTTGGACAGTGATCTTTTTAGATAAATGTCTTTTATGTGTATGGACTGAATGGTATGGAGCATTCAAGAAAAATATATGATAATAGATTTGGGAATATCTACATGATAGAAACAGATGACTTCTTGATGAACAAACTACTATTTCTCTTGGAGTCACAGATTTATAGGTAGAAGGGATGTTAGAAGTTATCTCATCATTTCTGTACCTCACTTCATCACTTTATGGATGAGAAATTATGACCCAGTGAGATTGTGACTCTTTCAAAATCTCACACAAGTAGGATTGAAACTAAGTGTTCTGATGTCAAATTCAACACTCAAAGCAGAATATAGGAGATCCAGAGTTGGAAGATATTATAGAGACCATTTATATCAACTTCCCCTGAATTTAAAGATTAAGACACTGAGACCCAGTGCAATTAAATAACTCTTATGGCCCCACAGGTAGTAAATGTCTAAAGTAGTCTTGTTGCCTAGAGTCAATGTCCATTTTATCTTAACAGTTGACTTCCTAATCATATAGCTAGGTCAGAGATGAAGTTTAGCATGGACCAGAAAACATTCCCTCTCCTCTTGAATAGGTGATGAAGCAACTGAACTCTATTTGTGGTGTCAACACAACAGTGATGGCAGTTGTCTACATGTGTACTTCCTCTTTGTCTCTGACACTGGTGAGTTATGGAGGAAGTGGAGCTCCTTTTTTCTGATTTTTTAATGATGATATGAATTTCCTCATAACAAGGCAGAAGCCTTTCATGGTTTTCTAATTTCTTTTATTCTTCCTAGGTATTCTGGAAACCAATGAAGATTCTTTGGGATGGCATGGTTCTCTGCTACCACAAATACCTAGTTTAAATCTGTTAGTTTGTTTGCTTCTCCCCTCCCCCTCACCCCCCCTGCTCCCACCAATATCCTCCTTTCAGTGTGTCTCATGTATCAGCATGCCTGAACTTCTCCCAAAGGTGCCATGGAACATTGTGGATTGGGAATCATTTTTTTAATTGAAAATTGTGAGGTCCAACTTTTAAAGAAAGCCCAGGATAGTACTTTACTAATTGTTCACAAGTAGTTCTTATCTTTTTGGTGTTTCCTGTTGTCTAGTGGAAAGGATTCCCCCCCCCCACCAAAAAAAAATAGAGTCAAATAATAGGAAACACTTACCTTGTTTGGAAGCAGTGACAGAGAACTGATCTTGGTCGATCTATGATTTAAAAGATTTTTTTCCTTGATAGTTAGCAATGTGACAATTCTCTCTGGAAGAGAGTTATCTGGAATATCTACTGGATAACTCTGGAAGAGTTATCAAGTAGAAAGAATTTATAAAGTATATGTGTAGCACTTATCATCATTCTAATACCAAATGCTTAAGTTATGCAGTTAACTTTTTAAAAAATGACTGTTTCCTTCAGGAACTATATTAGTCCTGGTATATTTCCTCCTATAAATGATCTATTATAGGAAATAGTTGCATGAAGGATACCCAATTTAATTTTGTCTGACAACAGAGGTCCCTGAAAAGAGCATGAATGATTTACAGGACTATTTAAATGAAAAGGAAGTATGTGTCAGTTTCACAAATAGTCAAAAACTCACATTTTCCTTAGAATCCCTTCTTTTATTATGTATCTTTGCTTTAATTTTTTCCCTGATTTTATTTTTGTGATTCACAATTTCATCAATACTGCTTCCATTAGTGTAGGTTATAACTACTATAAAACTTAACTTTCTAAATTATAGCCAAAACGTCTCTTGATGACCAATTTCTTGATGATCAACCTTTCTAAATTTACCTGTCTGTTTAGTTTTGAGATCATAGCATATAATAAATACTTGTTAACTTGACTTATGGCTAAGTCCATAAGCCAAGTCTTTCCAACTTAGTAGATTTATGAAAGCTTGCACTTCATTTCCATCATATTTGAGAACCCAGGGTCATGAATATGATCAAAAAGAAGCATTTGAATTCAGTTTCAGTAGAAAATACTGGTATGTGCTATTAGATGCTTAAATGTTTGCTGAAAGGTATTAACATATTAGTTTTATAGGGGCATTCACTCGTATCTATGTAAATATACATATTTATATACATACAAAAAGAGAGAGAAAGAGAGAGAGAAAAAGAGAGACTTTCTTTAGAACAAGACCTATTGGCGGCATATTTGTCTCAACTAAATTTATTAATGTATAGATTACACTCAGAAATAACTTATTTGAATTTCAATGGAATCACTATAGCATTTGATGTGCACAGACCAAGTAATAGCACTCCTCTAACCTAATAATTACATCATAAAATAGAATTTCTAAAGTTTTTGCAAAACAATAACAATATTCTTATTTTAAATTAAAGTGAATAAATTTCTAAGTTGCAAAAATGTGTTGAAATATTAAGGTAGATGGAATTGGTACTTTGGGAAATTTTTATAGGTTTTCAAATATCCTTTGTTTTTAATGATGAATGTAGAAAAATTACTATATTTACCCCATATTTAAAAAACATAGCATATGCTGGTAAAAATAAGAAATATAAATAAGCTATACTGGAAATGAGTGAGCTTTGATATGAATGAAATGAAAGTATAGGTAGGTGACAGCTCTCTAGGGATTTCACAGGCAGTCTTTAGAGCATTTCTCCAAAGCCTTTCTAACTGATGTGGAATCTCCCAGCAACAAACTTACAAAGAAATACAAAGAAAAACAATGGCTTAATGAATAATTCAGTTTGTCAATAACAAATCGAATATGGGGAATAGAGCTAGGATTCTGGTTAATAAAGTGCTCTCTTGTCCATTACATCAGTAGAGTAATGTTGCACTTAAATTTATATTGATTAGCTACTGAAAGCTTAAAGTAGTAGCTTCTAATTATCGCTTCTATCTTCTCATTCTGTTTTAATTACTAGTCTTTCCACCCAGTGTCTTTTGTCCTAAGCTGGCTTACAATTAAGGAAAATAAGAAATATTTGCAAAAATTAAATCTTCTCTAAGTAGAACATACCATTAAACATTGGTTTTTTTTTTTTAATGAATATCCAATGTGATAAGCAGTCATTAGTGATTATTATCTCAAGATTGTCTAAACTTAGACTAAATGGTCTAAGTATTATGTTATGAAAGCTTGCTGTATTGTCTATATTCTCTATGCAATTTGGAGTTCTTTGTCTCTTTTGACTGATGTTGTCTTTGAAACAAATTGGCAGTTTGTAGCAATTTCCAAAGCATGATGGAGAATTGTCATTGGAAGTTTCGAAATGTTGTAATAGAAAATGATATTTAGTATATGCCCCCCAGTAGTTATAAACAAAATAAGAATTACATTTATAACTTTTTCATTTTTTCCTATTAAAAGGAACATTTACATAATCATGGAACATTAGAGTTGGAAAGAATTACAAAGTCTTTTGTTCTGACACAGACCTAAATAGGAATCCTTTTTATGGCCTCCATGATAAGTGATCATCCAGTCATTGAAGGATGCTAGTGAAGTAGAATTCATTACACCCAAAGTAAGCCTATTTCACTTAGATGTCATTCCAATTGTTAGTGTATATTTCCTTATGTTGAGTCTAAATTTGCTTTTTTGCATTTTCTATTTATTATTTCTAATTCTACCATGTATAGCCAGTCAGAACAAATCTTATTCCTCTTCTGCATGAGAAACTTTCAAATAATTGTGGAACATCTATTATGTTTTTCTTACATCTTTTTATCTTTCATCTATATCTATCAATTTATGTAATAGTTTCAAGTTCCTTAAAATCCTCTAGATGTGTTAGCCTATATAATATAACACTTAAAACTGACCATAATTAACCATCTACAGCCTGGTGAGGGCAAAGTAAAGCAGGACTATTGCTTTCCTTATTCTGAACTGCCTTCTCTTAAGTCATCTACATTCATATTAGTATTTTCATTTTTATGTCATATATTTGACTAATAGAGATTTTGAAGCTTAAAGTCCATTAAAAAATAAAAACAAGAAAACTAAAAACATTTGTAACACTTGAACTGTCAACACACTCTCATCTCCTATAGCCAAAATTAACTTCTAAAAATCTGAAAGTTAAACTTTATATCTATGCCTAGCAAATTTCATTTAAGTTCATTTCATTGTCCTAGCATATTGAAATATTTTTGAATCTTACTGTTATCCTCCACTATGTTAGCTCTCCTTCTTAGTTTTATATCCCTGCAAATAAATTTGTACACCATTCATATTTTAATCTATGTCACTCTTATAAATGGCATATGGCATAGGAAGAAGGAACAACCTTTGAGACACCACATTATATATTTCCTTATAAATCAAACTCTTCATTAATTTATTCTGGGCAGAGGCAAAGGTTATTCATTCAGCACATTTTAAACTTCTATTGCCTTTTATTAGTTTTTCAATAGTATGGGTATAAGTTTATATGCCAAGATTCTTTAAATTTGCATATCTTTGAGTATAAAAAAGAATAAACATTGCTTCAAGTGATTATATGCACTGTGCCACAGTCACACTAATTATTATTGGAGAAATTGCAAGTTGGTTAAACATTTCTGGAAAGCAATTGGGCAATAAAGTTAATAAAATGTCTATATTCTTTAACATAGAGATTCCTTTGGTTGACATACACCTCAAAGAGCTCATTGACAATTAGAAAAGCTTCATGTGCATTCCATGTTCACTTTTTATAACAAAGAGCTGGAAACAAAGCAGATATTTATATGTTGGAAAATGGATAAAGAAATTTTGATTAATGGATATAATGAAATATTACTTTGCTATATCAAATGATAAACAGATGAGTACCAGAGAAACAGAAAAAAGGTATATAAACTGATACAAAGTGAAGTAGGCAAATTCAAAAATGACTATAGCAATGTAAATGGAATGAAAAATAAGTATAAGACATTTAAAAATGAATATTGTGAAATTTTAAAGAATAACTTTTACTCCAAAGAAAGGTCATCAGAAAATTCTTCTCCCATTCCTGTTCAGAAGCAATCTGTCAATGGGTATAAAATATTGCATACAATATCAGATTTTTATGCAATATTGATTGGTTTTATTGAATTTTGATCATCTTTTAATTTTTTTAACTTTAAAAAACATTGCTATAATAGGTATTTCATTGGGAAGGGAAAGAGAAAGAATCCTAGAGAAATCTAGGCGATGGAAATTAAACATAAATAAAAAAGAGAGAATTAGGACAATCTAGTCCAGCCTGTTCTTGAAATAATTCTTGGTTTTAGTAATTATCATTAAGTTCTAAAAAAAAAAAAGTTCATATCTTAAGTTCACAGACCCCCTAGGGGATCCATGAATACACTGCACACATTGTGTGAATTTGGATGGTGAAAAAATACACTTATTTCTTCTTGCCTCTAATTGATATTTACATTATTCTTTTACATGAAATGACAACAACTCAACATTATTCTGACAGGTCTTCATAAGATTCATTGATGACTAAAAGAAGTCCATGATAGGAAAATTATTTGGAAAACTATAATTTTACTAGGAATCAATGTCATCACAAATCAGTTAATTTTGTTATTTCCTTTTGCGTCTTTCCTCTTCTCCATGATTTTCCAGTTCTTTTAGAACCCTGTGACTGAGTTCCTTTGGGACTAATGAACTTAATGCCAGTGAAATCAAATACCTTTCTTCTTGGCACAGAAAGCAAAATTAACATCAACCTGAATAGTTCCATCTTCTCTATACCATTTGTTATTATCTCCTTCAACTAGAAAAGTGGTCCTTTCATTTTTTAATTTTTTTCTTGATCAGAACATGGCTCTAAAATTTTTCTTTTGTTGTTTTTAGGATTTATTACTTATGATTACTTATGATTTATTACTTATTGGTATTTTATTGGCAGCTTTTTCTGACCTGTTAGAGGTCCCAAAACTATTTTTATATGACTCAGTTTCTTTTTCAATATTAAAAGCTTCCCTAGAAGCAGTCAAGATAATTTTTCTGTTTAAAATAGCTAAATAAGAGTTGTGTCCAGGGATCCAGTAATCTCAAAATTGAAGGCACCAGTCATGAAGATCCATGTGAAGTAGCACTTGGTCAATTGTGAAATAAGAAAGCTTAGATTATTTTACTGTTATTATATGATACAAATACTAGGTTAAGGGTGGAGGGGTATTATCTGAAGTCTAAGATGCATATAACAAATGGTGAGAGAAGCACCAAAGTGAAGCTAGGAACTATGATAGCAACTTTAAAATAACAAGACTTTCAGAAGAATAAAAAAGAGATACTTAAAAACAGTTAAGTAAATAGATGATTGAGGGTGTTCTGATGCTTTTGTACAACTCCAGTCCTACATAGGCTTCTTTCCCCTACCTTTTTAGCTTTTTTAATGTTAAAGGACAACTTCCTTATGCCCAATTTATGATTTTTGGCAAAAGACTACACACTTGGGAAGCAGCATAAACATGTGTGGTGGGGTTGTCTTTGAGATAAGCCTGGAATGTTTGGGAAATTAATTTGATAGATTGAGTAAAGTGACTGATTTTCAGGTTACATCTTTGTCATAATTGTCGTCTTGTTGTCATAATTGTCATAATTCAGTGGGCCCTAGTTATAAGGATTCTGATAGATAGTTGATGCTAATAGAATAATCTTAGGCTTCAAGGCTTCTGCAACTATAACTTATTGAATAGGTATTCATTTTAAAGTTTATAAATATGCATATTCTGTATGTATTCACATATATGCATATTGTATAGTTCTTACTATAAAATTGTCATCTGTTAAATTTATTCTCAAGTGTGTAATATATTCATGCATACAAATGAATTAAAAGCATGACTACAAAATTAAGGCTATAAATCTAAGTATATAAAAGTTATAAAAACACCTCTAAGTTAATTTTCATATTGTAATTGTTTAACTTTTTATCCCTTTCATTTAGTAAAGAAAGGTATAAAAAAATTAAACAATTCAAACTCTTATATTATATTAAATTAAATATATTATATTATACAAACATCGAAAACTAGGGTTGGCTCATTAGAGACTGCCCTTTTATTTGAAATCAAATCATTACTATTTTCTTTTGGATCTGACCATTCAACCAATTCTAAATTTATGTAATTCTGTTTTCATCTGGTCTATGGCTCTCTCTACTTTGTCTACAAAATTAGCACAAAAGATTTTATTAGGTACTTTGATAAAATCTGGGTAAACTATTGTGCCACAATTTCTTTTTAATTGTCCTGCCTCAGTTTCCCTGAATTGTCCTGCCTCAGTTTCCCCAATTGTTCTGCCTCAGTTTTCTTGAATTGTTCTGCCTCAATCCCTCTGGCTGCAACCCCTCTTTTCTGCTCATCAGAACTGAGATAATTAGGGCTATGGAGATCTGGCATTCTAAAAGATAAGATGCAAGATGTCCTATCTCAGATACCTAATTGGTATCCTCTATAGCTCTAAGTTTCAGACTTCCTGACTCTAGTTGGACACCTCCTAAGTCCTCCCATTTGTAAAAATTTATGGTCCTACCCCCAACCTGTCAGAACCAGATTGATGGTCCCTGCCTGGAGATTCCCTTTCACCAGAGTTTGGACTTCACCCCTCCCCCCCACCTTTGTCTATCTTCCCGAGCTTAGAACCATACATATGTCATTGAGAACTCACATTTGCTGCTGGATGCTTTGAGACATCAGCCCTGGGGGCAGCATGCCCCTCTCAAATATTTCCCTCTCAAATAAAATATTAAAAACTCTCTAATTTCTATCTTGCCTCAGTTTCTCCGGCATTACACTATGTCTTGAGCACTCCTAAAATATACAAATTTAATCTGTCAAAAAATAAAATGAGAGTAGCTTGTAATGACCAGATCTTTATCATTCAATTTGTAAATAAGTTCTGCTATTTCTGCATAGCTAGCTGGCTTGATGGATAGAGTGCTAATGCTTGGAATCAGGACGACTTTTCATGAGTTCAAATATGACTCGGAACATGTTACTTAATCCTGTTTTCCTCAAATTCCTCATCTGTAAAATGAGCTAGGGAAGGAAATGATCAACCCAACCACTTTAATATCTTTGTCAATATTGAATTGGGGGTGGGAATTTAAGGGGGAAGGAAGAAAATGTGATTTTTTTTCTGTGTAATAAACACTCAATGAGAAACTTTTTTTACTTTATCAAATCAGCAACTTCTTTGCTCAATTTTTAGTTTTAGTGAGTTGCCTGGAGAGTTTACCAAGAATCAACCTGCATGCCAATATGTGAAAAAGCTGACTTTAATACAGGTCTTTCTTACTCTGAGGCAGACTCCACTTTTGACCAAGTACTCATTATGCATATGTTTTATGTCATGATTCAGAAATACAAATTTCTGATTCATTGCTCATTTTCTGAGCTAGCTATTTACCTCTTAAATCTGCCTTTCTCTACTTGCCTTCAATCAATATCAGCGATGAAAACATCAGCTATGTCTTTTAGGTTAGCTAAAGACTTAATATTTGTCAAATTTCACTGAATTAAATGTCTTAGAATTTCCTTGGTTTTGCATATTTGAACCCATACTCTTAATAATGTGGGAATGTACCTAGAGGTAAAAATGAAAGATAAATTCAGTTTAATTTAATAGCTGCTTATTAACCCTCTGATGATATTGAATAGTTTCAAGAAAGCATTCTAGGCTCCTGATTAAATGTGAATTTTTGAAAATTCATTTTTATATGCATATTTTGTGTTATGAGATTAATATGAATACAATTCTGAATGAAAATGAAATCTCCCACA
Organism: Antechinus flavipes; assembly: GCF_016432865.1. Classification (NCBI taxonomy): domain Eukaryota; kingdom Metazoa; phylum Chordata; class Mammalia; order Dasyuromorphia; family Dasyuridae; genus Antechinus; species Antechinus flavipes. Next base: position 461,028,242 of record NC_067398.1, on the reverse strand, counting down.
AAAATTAATGAAAATTCCTAAAACATTAGGAGAATGATTTAGAGATCAATTTCTTTCATTTTAGAAAAAAAATCATTACCATATTCAGGAAGAAGAAAAAGCTTCCCCAGAGTTTGGATTAGCATGGATTTGGATTTTCACCAAATATACATTTTTTTGTGTGAATTCACAAAAACTTTAGAACATGGAGCATTATTACAAATATTTACACAGTCTTTTAAAGCATTGATAAACATCCCAAGTCATGCTTACATGTATAAGTAAGGATTTTTATCCTTACCACAATTAATGTAATTATAGAATCCTTAAATGTCACAATTAAATCAGGAAGTCAACCAACAAACATTCATGATTACATTTCAATATGTAAACCAGAAATATATACATCCCCATAACTTTAAAATGTTTGAATCCATTTTTCAATGAATATAAGACTACTGTGTAAATAAGCATTTATTCAGAGACATTTATAGTTCCCCCATTTCTATTGGATAAAGATAAATAATACAAGAAGCATCTTTTGATCTTATTTGATGAAAGATTCAGAAAAGAAAACCAAACCTATGTATGAGAACAACAGTTTAGTGAGACATTACAATAGCAGGGCACTCAGTTTCAAAACTGAGGATTCTAGGAGAATCAATAATGTGGAACAATTCATGGAGAAAGGAAATTTCAGTGAAAATGACCCCTTATGTTGTAAAGAAGTACTGGTTATAGAATAGAGAAAGTAATAGATCCTCAAAATCCAGTAGAGAGATTTAGGACTGTATTAAGAGAAAAAAATGCAACTTCTATTGTGGTATCAGTATTTTGGAGATATCCTTTTGCCACAGATATCTCCTAAATGTGTGTCTCACTACTACTAGACACTGTGTACATTTGTAGAAAAGAATATTCCAGGTTTTGTGGGGGGAATGTTTTTGTTCTAATTATGTTAATCTTTGTCCTGTTTATTATATGATGAGTTGTTTTGAGGATATACTTGGTTTTATTTTTGCTTGAAAAGTTGAATATAATTTTTTTATCACCTATAGATAAACATAAGTGGAAGATTATTGATCACTTTTTCTGTTATTGTTGTTACTGATGTTGAGTTTCTTTATTGATGTTTCACAACCATTCACAATCCCATGAATGATTTCTAATTTTATAAGACTATTGTTTAACTAAGTAAGGTATATTTGTTGATTATTGCTCTGTTTTTCCATATTTAGAGTCTTTAGTAAATGTTTCCCCCTCTGAATCTGAAAACAAAACGATCTTTCTCTTTCTTGTTCCAATATAATAACTCAAATCCACCCCTTCCAAAAAAGAATACATACATCTTGTAATAATTGCATTGTTATTTTCTCATATCTATTTATTTTAATTTCATTTGCATTTTTAATTCTGTATATGCAAAAATTTCATATATTTCATTTTCATGAACATTATCTACACTATGGGTGAAAATACATTTAGATTCCCTGATTCCAAAGAGTATTGTGGATGATTAAATAATGACTAATTTTCAGATAGAACAGTGTAATAAAATAATATAGTGAGATGCTCAAAATCTTAGAGTGAAGATATAATGAAACTCAGGATGAAAGCTGGTTCTGTACACTTCTGATGAGAACTTCATCCATCAGGTTACACTGACTACCATTCATTACTTAGAAAATGAATGATCATTTTCATTTGGAGTGAATTCTCAATGATCTATGCCCAGAATGATCTGAGGTTAACAAGATTTATACATATGATTCAGGCTTCCACAGCCTAGATGATTCATACTTTCATTCAATTCAATGAGGATTTATTAAGTTCTTCCCATATGAGTGACAGTGACAAGAAGAAGAAGAAAAAGAAAGAAGAAGGAGGAGGAGGAGGAAAAGGAAGAGGAGGAGAAGGAGAAGGAATAAGAGGAGGAGGAGAGGAAGGACAAGGAGGAGGAAAGGGAGGAAGAGAAGAAGCAGAAGAAAGAGGAGGAGGAAGAGGAAGAGGAGGAGAAGGAGGAAAAAAAGGAGGAGGAGGAGGAGGAGGAGGAGGAGGAGGAGAAGAAGAAGAAGAAAAAGAATAACAAGAAGAAGAAGAAGAAGACAACATCATTGTGCTGAATGCTGAAAATAACAAAGAGTAAAAGAGAGAATCATATCATCAAGGAATTACATTTTACATCATGTATCCAGAAAAGTAAATAGGAGGTAATTCCAGGGGAAAAGAAAACTAACAAGGTGTGGGAATGGAGAATGGAAGTATCAGAAAAAAAGTATTGATACTGGAAGTAATGTAGGAAATTAGATTTGATTTTGGAAACTAAGAATTTGAAGCAGTCAAAATGAGGATAGGAATGAAGAAAAAAAGAGAGGCAGGAAATGATTTCTAAGGCTACTTCTGAAACTTTATAGTCTATTTCTCTTTTGGAGTGGAACCATTAGTATCTTCTCCTTCCAGATTTTATTTTTTTTTTACTAAGTAAAAGTGGGCTTTCTTTGTCTTAATTCTTACCTACTCTTAATAACTGATTGGATATTGCTTCAGTCTAACTGAGACCTGTCAAAGACCTTAGTTTAAAAAGGCCAAGGTCTCCCACTCTATCCAGGGCCATCTCTGTTCATTCTAATATATATTTTGCCCTTGGACCCAGATGGGCTTTGGACTGGTGACTTTGCATAGCTCTCCCTCACTTAAATACAATTGCATGTATTTACATGGCATGGCATCACCTTCCTGAGGTCATTCTCTTTGACAATGAAGAACAAATAATAACAATCTTGTGATTCTAGGATTTCCTTATTATTGGATGAAGGTGATGGGGAGCAAGAGATTTAAAAGTTTTTGTAGGGAGAAAGACTGAGGTAGAAAAATCTAGTTTGAGAAATGATAGAAAAAACAATTTAAATTTACAAGTTTAATGTTGCTTCTATAGGAATGAATATTTTAAGGTTGACTGTGAATAGCATTATACACTTCCCATATGATTATATAAAAGTTGTATTTTTTTCCTGAATCTTTCATAGAATCTCATAGACCTTACTACATCTGCTATAGAGTAAATACATTCTAAGTCATTATTTTTTTATACAGCTTATCTCCCTTACTCAAAGCTTACTTTGAGAGCAAGAGCACCATATTTTACTGATCTTTTTGTTACAGAATACGGTACAGTGTCTTGCATGTTTTGATGAACACATTTTGGAAAAAAGATTCAGCTGGACAACTCTAAATTCCTAAGAAGAGAAGGAATGTACTGTTATAGTTTCCAAAAACAACTGTGGTTTTGAGAGTGAGCCCTTTTTTGGTACACTGAGGTTGACGTAGACTATTTACATTATATATACCTAATGAGGGCATTTAGGTGACAGTGGATAAAGCTCCGAGCCTGAAAAGAAGACCTGAGTTCAAATTTGGTCTCATACAGAAGTTAACCTTGTAAAATGATAAGATGAAAATGGCAAAACCCATGACTATCTTTGCCAAGAAAACCCCAAATGGGATCATTAATAATCAGACATGACTGAAAAATGAACAGCAAAAAAGTACATTGTTTCATTAATTCTCATATAATTCTCTGAAATAAGGAAAATATTACTAACTCTTTCATATAGCAAAGGAAACTGAGGATCAGAGAGCAAAGTTATGTTTTCAAGGTGGTACATTCAGAGCTGAGAGTTGTTCAGGTATTCTGGTCCCACACTATTCTCTCTCATGTATAAACTGGAAATGATAAAACTAATATATGTACCTCAAAGGATTATAGTAAGGGTGTGAAGTGCTTTATATACCTTGAAGACCTATGTAAGTGTTAACTGTAGTTATTATTTTATTCTTATCTTTGGTTATGTGTTCAGATATAGTCGTAGGACAAGTCACTTCTCTACTGCTCTTTTAGATTTAATATTTTGTGAAAATTTTCCATTCTACTCCATTAGTAGATAAGTAACTTTTTTTGTAGCCTAACAAAATTATTTAGATTCAAATTTGTCCTCTGTAGGTTTATTAAGTACAGCTTCAGTACAACCCTAATGATAGACAATAATTTTTGTTATCATTATGCTACATTTCCCAAAATACAAAGATCTGTTCCATAAAAAGTTTTAGAACAAAAACTACCAATGTCATGGTGAAAATTAAGGGTCCACAACATGGCTACCACAAATGTCCCTATCCAATTGTAGCATATAGATCAATCAGACATATAAAATGGCAGATCATTTTGCTTAATAGGCAGGTTATTACAAGCTTTTGAATTTCCAAGAGAAATGCATAATGTTGTGAAGTGACAAAGTGACAGAAGATGTTGCAGAGAAGTAAAAAAAAAAAAAACAAAACCTAGTGTAGAAGGCTGAAACTCTGAAAAGGGTGCTCTTGAATCAGACAAGCAAGCACGTAAGTCTAATTACCTATTTGATGTGAGATAATGGCTCTATAAGCATATATTTAGCTAATGGCTCTCCTCATGATTGGGGCTTGCTGAATGCTTGATGGTGAGGTAACATAGCCAAGGATTGGAGGACTGAGGGAGCAAAGTCAGGATCATTTGGAGGCAGGATAAGGAGGAGAGAGGCTGGAGACTCCAGACTCCAGAATCTAGTAAACATCTTTGGCAAGTCACATGGCAGTTTGCCTTCCTCATTTACTTCTCCCCCTAAAGACCAAGGACTTTGATTTATCCTGATTCTGACTGAACCTGAGGCTCTCCAAGAAGCTAGCCTGTACTTTACATGTTAGGAAAATTTTTTTTAAAGGCATGTCTACTTTCCCTCCTCCAAGGGAATAAATAAAGCTTTTTTCTATAGACTCAAAAGAAAATTATGATAGAAAATGTTTCACTATAGTGTCTTATTTTGATCCTAATTATTTTGATTTCAATGTGCTGGAATAATTGTAAAAAATGCCAATTTGAGGACAGCATGTTATTTATTTAATTCACAATTGAGAAAGAAGAGCACTACTTGACTTTGCTTGGTAGCTATATTGCCTAGAGAAAGACAGTAAGATGACCTTTTTCACAGAACAAAATAACCTCATGCCACATAATGCATTCTTTTTTTTCTTTAGAAATCTATTTAGACAAGAATTTATTATAAAATAAAGGGAAGGGTGAGTTTAGTAAGCATGGCAGGAACTATATAAATGAATGGCATAATTTCTGAAAGGGACTTTGGTCATATTTTAAAGAAAGCAGATTGACTTCTCCTCCTTCAGTAGCTCCCAATTTATGTAGAGATAAACTTTGATGAAAGCAAATATAATCAAGACTGTTGTGTTACTGTTTTGTTTGTCTCTTTTGGGGGCATTATTTGTTCCCTTGCCTGTTTTTGAAAATAATATGTGATCATCTATCTTTAATTTTTCTCTACTCTCCCAAAGAGTTTCTTGATTTTATTTTGCCACACCGTATTACTATAAATAATCTGCGGTTCAAAGGTGTTTGTGTGCAAACACACACATACACACACTCAATCAAAACAAAAACAAAACAAGCAAAAGGATGTGATGGGAAAAAAAGATCTTCTATTTGCCGAAGAGAGAGAGAAACAGAGAGGACATATATTGCCTCTCAAATGGAACAAATTAAAAACACAAAACTAGACTGCAGTATATTTATGATAGTAACTTCACAAAGTTATCTTGTTTTAGACAGTAGCTTAAAATAAAATGAGAAAATGTTTGTAAAGTGATTTGTTAATCTTAAAGCTATTATTGTTATTGAAGTGGGAAGGGATTCAAACCTCATCATTATCATTATTGAAGGCAAGACTTGCTGCTTCTATTCCCTTTCCCGGCTTCTTTCTCTTCTATTACTAGATTAAAGTTTCTAAACTTTGGGTCCATCAATATCCAACATATTTCATAGACATCAGTGACACTGAATGTGAAAAATATATCTTTAGTTCAACTTAATTAGTTTCCTTTCTATTTCTTTGTATTTTATTTTATGCATGTAAAAACAATATTCTAAAAAGAGAGTCTCTAACATTCATTAATCTGCCAAAGGAGTACATAATGTAGAAAAGGTGTAATGTAGAAAAGTATCACCATTCCATAATTCAAGTCATTATGAATATCAATTTCCACATGTTTTTTACTTAGCATCCTAGACAACTGAAAAATAATTCTTTATTTTGCTAATTTCTGAAAGATTTACATATAACCCCTTTGCCCTATTACATTTCTATAAGTGAATTCGTTTTGTCCAAAAAAAAAAAAAAAACCCACAAAATAATGTACTATGTTAGAAATTTATATAAAATAGCCATGCAGAAATCACACTTGTAAGTTTTGTCATTGACAAATTATTATTATTTAATGAGATGTCTTTTGGTTATTTGTGTTCTTTTGTCTACTCTAGCATTCGTTCATGCTTAGCATTTTTCTTAGCCTTAACAGCTATAGAATCTCCTGACCTGGGTCATTTTGCTACCATATAATGCCTTCTAAATATAAATGCAAAGAGATTATTTTAAATGAAGGGATTTTTGGAATTAAGCAGAGAACAATAATAAACCTTTCTGTTTTTTAAATGTTATGGTTTTAATAAGATCTTTGTCTAATATAATTGCTTTTCACATCTGCCAAACCTAAGAGCAATAGATTGCTTACTTCAAAGTTTTTTATTTTGCTAGGTCAGTATTTCCTAAATAAAGTTTTGTAGGAGTCATAGCAACACTATAATTTCAGTGCTCTCAAATGTGCAAATCCTTAGAGAATCATATTTGCATATCTGCATTGCTAATTTTGACAATGGGAAAATATTTTGCATTGATAAGTACTTTGTGAATGCAAAACAGACTTTTGTCCTAGTTTTACATTGCTTTAATATTAATATTGAGTGCCAGAGACTATACCACATATCAATGTCAGTAAAATTGGTAGGTGGCACAAGATGTGAATAAATTATTTGTATGCAGGAAGGTACCTTAATGTTTTTTTCAAAAGCTGTACTTTGGGGAATGCTTAGGTGAGACAAGAATAAGTGAATACAATATTTTTCCCAAGGAGAAATTATAATAAGCCTGAATTTGTTAATTATCAAATGTCATTAACTTATATGAAGACATTCATTAATGTTTAAGGGTGAAATGAAGAACCAATTTTAATCATTGTATGTGAGTCACTTATAAAGCTGTTTTCTAAATCTAACAGTCTGACCATAGTTTTTTCTTTAAGAATTTGTTGCAATTTGGAAAAAAAACACTAAGTATATTTAAATGTGTGCTATTTTGTATAGTCTGTCAAAGTTAGAAAAAAAAAAGCTAGTCTTCAAGTCAGGGTTAAGTCCTGCCTCTTATATACTAAGTATATGTACATTGGGAAAGCACATAATTTCTTAGTGCTCCAGGTAATTCTCTAAGTTTATTTCATGAATAATTTCATCTATAATTGAACTCCCTTTGCTTATGAAATCATTGATTCAGATTTCTTCTCACTCTTCAATACCCTCAAACAGTTTTAGTATCCTTGGGTTGAAAGAATACAATGACAAGTTAACATTTTGGACATCTTATCAATAGATTTGCTTGCTGGTGCAGATTGCAAACACAGGCCCTTCTTTCCCCCCCATGCCTTCTTATCTTAGACATTTTTTTCTGCTTTTATTTATGTAAATTCTCCACAGTAGATCTATCCAAGGTGCTGAAAGTCATCTAATTTTATTAGTCTTTCTTGTATAGCAATAAGCATTCATGTTGTCCATTTATTATTTTCTTAGCTCACTATATGACAGCCATCTTTTATTCTATCCATTTGTGTCCTTTGTGGTTGATATCACCATTTATAGATCACAGGTTGTCATTGAATTATGTCACACCCTACTTTGAAATGTTATGTATTTTCCATTCCCCTTTTAGCCACCTACATACAGTTTTGCTTCTTTGGAGAGCATAATGTTTCTTAACTCACAAGTCTATAGCAATAGCAGCAGTTTCAGAATGTATAAAAAGATGTACTTTTGTAGTAATAAAAAGTTGAGGGGTATTGAAAATGTTGCACTATTTCCCCAGCCTTTTTTCATTTAAGTTTTAGTCCAGCTTGGTGTTCAGCTGTACCTGTTTGAGGTATATTTGTATCTCTTCTCATGGAAAGACTCAATGGGTTATCTAACTCATGTCATACTTTGGGCAACAAGCAACTTTCATTCATTTATCCTGGCTACTCCATATTTGAATGTCATAGGCAACATCACAGTTTATGAATAACCACCCCTGAATATACCAAACTATGAGGTTTCACCCCTCCAACATCTACATAGTTAAAAACAATGAAAGTTACAACAGACATAACCACTTATATTACCATTACCAGCATCTCTGTCTCCTTTGAGGAAGAACTTAGCTGAACTAGATGTTTCTATTATTCTATATCTCCATGTTGGTGCACATCTTTAGAGTCTGTCTGTAAGAATTAAGAAAGATTGAGAACTGATTAAATCCTTAGATAGCACTGAAATTAATCTAATTTTATAGATAAAAATATTGAAAACTTTAAAAATAAAAAAAATCAAATTACTGGCAGTAAGTATCTTTCACAAATAAGATTTTAACATTCTAACATGATAAACATTAATAGCTATAATCTATGGAATGGCTAGTTAGTGTAGTGGATAGATTCACCTGATCTGAAGTCAGGAGGACCTGAGTTCAAATCTGGATTCAGATACTTAACAGTTCCTGGCTGTGTGAACCCAGGAAAGACTAATAAAATTAGATGACTTTCAGCACCTTGGATAGACCCACTGTGGAGAATTTACATAAATAAAAGCAGAAAAATTGTCTAAGATAAGAAGGCATGGGGGGAAAGAAGGGCCTGTGTTTGCAACCTGCACCAGGAAGCAAATCTAATGATAACATGTCCAAAATGTTTAACTTGTCATTGTATTCTTTCAACCCAAGGATACTAAAACTATATGAAATTATTGAAGAATGAGAAGAGATCTGGATCAATGATTTCATAAGTAAAGGGAGTTCAAATATAGATGAAATTATTCATGAAATAAACTTAGAGAATTACCTGGAGCACTAAGAAATTATGTGCTTTTCTAATGTACATAAACTTAGTATATCAGAGGCAGGACTTAACCCTGACTTGAAGACTAGCTTTTTTTTTTTTTCTAACTTTGATGGATTGTACAGAATAGCACACATTTAAATATACTGTATTTTTTTTTCAAATTGCAACAAATCACTTAACCCCAATTGCCTCAGCAAAAAAAAAAAAAAAATAGTTATAATCTTAGAAATCGTTTAACCTATAAAAGCTCTTTCCAATCCTTAAAAATTTTTGAGAGTGTAAATGGTTACTGAGACCAAAAAGTTAAGAAACTTCAAGTCTAGGCCTAAAGGAGAAATAGCAACAGAAGGAGGTTGAGGTTATTGACTTCAAATTTCACCTAATTCAAAACTTTGCCTAAGGTTACTTTTGGTCTTTGAAATTGTATTCATCCACAATATTCTAGGTTATAACTTGCTAGAAATTTCAGACTTTGTCATATGTTCAGTTTTATTAGATGCTATTGTCCTTCCTTGGAAAAATTCTATTGCAGTTTATGAAAGTTAAGTATAGAATAACTTCCATGTAGAAATTTTCAAATATTCTTGGAAAGCCAGCCAAAACAATTAGAGAATAATGTATATTTCCTACACATTTTGTGGAAAATTGTGTAAAAGATTAAAAAAAAACTCAAAGTGTAATTATGGATAGAGTATTTGACTTAGGCTCCAATTCATCTTATATTAAACACTAGTTATGTAATCATGGACATCATAATCACTTAACCTCTCTTAACTGCAGTCTCCTGACCTGTAAAATGGGGGTAACGAGTTTCCTAACTACTTCACAGAATTCTTTTGAGGTAAGTGCTTTGCAGAAGTTAAAGAGCTCCATAAATATATCCATTAAAAAGGATTCATGCGAAGTATGGTAAATACAAATGAACAATATGACTGAGGTGAAAAATCTCTTTTTATATTTTTGTGTATTTTTTATATGCCACAGCTTTGCTATAAGATCTTAGAAACAATACATTAAAAAGGGAAAAAATCTATTTGATGTTTTCTTGGCAGAAATGCTAGAATGGCTTGCCATTTCCTTCTCCAAATCAATTTATGGATGAGGAACTGAGGAAAATGAGGTTAAGTGACTTGCCTAGGGTCATATAGCTAGTAAGGATCTGAGGTCACATTTGAACTAATGAAGATGAATCCTTCCTGATTCCAAGATCCATTCTTTATCTACTGTATCACCTAGCTGCAGTAAAAATAGAATTGTATTTCAAGTCAGAAAGCATGTGAGAGTTTATTGAATAGGGAGGTAGCATGATTGGACTTGCTGGTTAGTTTTGAACACTATTAAGTACTTGGAAATATGAACTGTTATTTTTGTTATCTATACAATACTTTTGCTAGTGGCAGAATAGAAACCCATTGAATATTCTTGCTCTGGAGGATTCTGACTGTTATAATAGGAAGATTAAAAAAAACAGTGTTTTAAAGAAAAGAGAGTTCCTTTAGTCTACCATGCTCTTTTCTTTGTGTTACTAGAGTGTGATGACTGCGAATTTAAAATCAGCCGGAGTGAGGAATTCAGAGTAAGGGAAAAATCTTCAATCTTTATTCTCAGTAGAGGTGAAGAAGGATTGCGATAGCAATATGGGCAGCTGCAACAGGAAGCCAGCTAACACAGGGGGATTGAAGGTGAAGGCCATCGTGATAGCAATGCTAGCAACTGTGTCAAGACTCCAGCCAGCAGTCTCTTTTTCCGCTTCCCTTCCATTCCCTTACCTCCACCCACCAAATTCGTCATTTCCTATACAACACATCAGGACTTGCACAAAGAGTGGGAAGGGGCCATTCTTTCTCCAAGCATATATATTAATAAGAGTATAGTCCAATTACTATTTAGCCTCACATGCTTGGGACCTCAGTGCATCAACTTGAGCCTCAGCCCATTACATCTCCCGCTTTTTTTTGTTTTAGAATACAGGTGGTCATACCATCCCTGACTCCTCAGGGAGGTCAGCGCCCCCAAGGGGAGGTGATCACATCCTCCCTGACTTCTCAGGAAAGGAGGTGAAAGCACCGAAAAGGAGGTGATCATGGACCCCCCCCCAACTTCTCAAGAAGGGAGGTGAAAGCACTAAAAAGGAGATAATCACGCCCTCCCTGACATCTCAGGAAGGGAGATGAAAAGCACCAAAGGGATTATTAGAAACAGGTATGCACAAACCCATCAGCATGGGAGGTATTACACAAGCACATAGCAATAACGCAGAGGCTATTAGTGATGACTCTCCCCACAGTCAGTGCAGGCTTGGTGTGGTGTAACAAACATGAATTGTACATGCAAGTAACAGTATAACAAACAATATAAATCAATATGGTGCTGTAAAAGATTGCCAGAAGTCCTAGAGGGAGAATATGTAAACAGCAGTCACACATATACCTTCTTCAGCAGATAGTCCAAAACCAATCTATTGTCCATTGCTTCACATATCAGGGAATCCAATGATTCCCCCCAAATTTTTGAAGTCCTGCAAAAGTCTTTTTATGTGCTAGGGAATTCAATGATTCCAGCAGATTTTGAAGTCCTATAACAGTCTTATCATTTCTCAGAAAATCCAATGACTCCTGAGGGCTTTCAAGTCTTATGTCTCAAAGAATCCAATGATTCCTGAGGATTTTCAAATTCTACAATAATCTTATGTCTCAGAGAATCCAATGATTCCTGAAGGTTTTCAAATCCTACAACAATCTTTTGTCTCAGAGAATCCAATGATTTCTGAGGGTTTTGAAGTCCAACAATTTTCTATGTCCATGAGTCAAATGCCATAACTGCCACACTCTTTCAATGGTGAACACAATCAGCAACAGAACCACCCGATATTTCTTGAGTCTTCTCCTTCATTTCAAGGTTCTGCTCCGTCTCTCTGCAATGGACAAGGAGAATATGGCTCGTTGGCACTCATCTAATTTCTTCTCTTCCTGAATAAATACAAGCAAACCCTCTTCCCTAAGCAGTTAACCTATCTAATTCCTTTCTATTTACCACTTTCTGGGTCTCTCCACAGCACCTGGCGATTATCTAAAGATAGTGGAGCTGTTTGCAATGGACACTGCCCTGTTGTGTTAAAAGGCCTGTAACCTCCCCAACTATAATCCTGATTGCTTTACTGTTGGTTGATGACATTAGAGTTCTGAATTTCTAAAAACTCTCTAGGTGTAACCTCAGTTGCTATCATGCCCCACCTATCTTTTGATTGATACCTTGGAGCTGGGCCCTGCCTCTCATTTCTCTGGGTCAATCTACATTCAGAGGCCCAATGAAAGCCTTGGTTACATTTTGGACATGGGGTTTGGGGTTTTATTTTCTCATCCTGTCTTCTCATTCTATCTTCATATCTACAATGAGCTCTCAAATGTCCAACTTTTCCACACTGAAAACATCTATGAGTCTCTCTGGAAGTCCCTTGCCAGAAGGAACCCTGTCTTCCCATGTTTGGATTTTGGGAAGTCTGCATCATAGCCTGGCTATAAAAGGCTTTTGTGCCCACTATGGCACAGTGTCTTATGAGCTCCTCTAAAGGAGCATCCTTGTGTAGTCCTAGTATAATTCTTCTGCAAACCCCATTAGCATTTTCCTTAGCAAGTTGCCTTATCAAAATGTCTGTTACTGCATTTTCCCCATTTGTTCTTGTGATAGCTGTCTGCAAACGTCCCACAAAGTCAGCAAAGGGTTCATTTGGCCCTTGTGTTATTTTTGTGAAGGCCCCACCCTTGTCATCTTCATTGTGGAGAGAAGCCCACGCTTTGATAGCATTAGCAGCAATTTGCTCATATGCTGCTATAGAATAATTAATCTGCACTGTGACATCTGCATAAGCACCTACACCTGTTAGTAGGTCACAGGTGATTGCAGCATGAACTCCACTTTGACTATTTTGTTGGGCTTGTATCCTACAGAGCTCACTATATTCAGAAAGCCACAAGTAGTTTTGTCCAGGTTCTAGGCATATTCTTGCTATAGATTTCCAGTCATTAGGGGTCAAGATTTCAAAAGCCAAATTCTGTAATAACATCTTAACATAAGCTGATGTAGCCCCATAAAGAGTGCAAGCCTTTTTCAGGTCTTTGAGGATTTCTATATCAAAAGGAGCGTATCTTCTACTTTCTTGACCTGAAGAATTAAACTGTTGAATTACAGGAAAAATGTGGTATTGAAATTCCAATACATTTCTCTCTTCTTCTTTGGCCTTAATTAGTCCCTTTTGCAATCTAGTCTAGGAGTAGCTGGATGCTGGGGGGAGATGCTGGTGCTGTCACTGCCTCCCCCCGTCCCCCCCCCCCCCCACTATCCCTCCTCCCTCCATCCCAGAGGGTAAAATTGATGGAGAGGTGTCAATTACTTGCTCCTTAGGTGGGGCTGAAGCTGCCTCAGATTCACCCCACCCTTGAGCCTCACTTAAGTCTTCATGCCCTGTGGGGATATGGTCATTAATCTGTTCTTTGTCTTCCTCCTTTATCTCAGGCTTCCCCATTTGGCTGTTCCTAGAGTTTTTCCCTTTTCTTCTAGAACTTATACGGTATCTTAAGGCCAACTGTATCATATTGTATAAATAGAATGCCTCAATGGAAATTGAATGAGGACCATTTTTGTTGTAATATGCGGAGAGCTGTTGCCCAATCAATGCCCAGTTATCTGGAGAGATTTGCTCTTCCTCTAAGAACCAAGGGGAGGTGCGTTTTAATGTACCCAGAAGTCTAGCTGTCTGTTCCCAAGTTATAAGTAGCCCTTGATCTTCTATCAGCTTAATCATGCTTTCTATAGTGCCACTCTTGGGTGGGGCTGGGGGTGGGGAGGTTCTGGTGGGGGATGGAGAATCGTTAGCTAGGATCTGTCCCGTTTCAGCCAAAAAAGGTTACTAGTTTAGTCTTTAAGAAAATAAGTTCCCTGTTTGTCTTATACTCACCTAAGTTCCTGGTCACTGGAGACTTCTTCAGTGAAAGTAGGGTCTTTGGTTCCCACGCTTGGGCGCCAAATGTGATGACCACATATTTAAAATCAGCCGGAGTCAGGAATTCAGGTTAAGGGAAAATCTTCAATCTTTATTCTCAGTAGAGGTGAAGAAGGATTGCGATAGCAATATGGGCAGCTGCGACAGGAAGCCAGCTAAGAGAGGGGGATTGGAGGTGAAGGGATGTCACAATAGCAATGCGAGCAGCTATGTCAAGATTCCAGCCAGCAGTCTTTCTTTCCTCTTCTTTTTCCACCCACCCCCTGCCTCCACCCACCAAAATCGTCATTTCCTATACAACACATGAGGACTTGCACAAAGACTGGGCAGGGCCATTCTTTCTCCAAGCATATATATTAATAGAATATAGTCCAATTACTATTTAGCCTCACGTGCTTGGGACCTCAGTGCATCAACTCGAGCCTCAGCCCATTACACTAGAGGGCCATTTCCATAGTCATTCTGATCTATAACTTGCCCCTAAATTCAGCTGGACTGTTGATTTTTCATGGCCCCCTCTTATTTAAATACAATTTATCTTCATATCATGGCATCATCTTTTACATCATGGTCCCCTTCACAAATAAAGTACAAAGAAAAATAATGAGTTTTCATATCACTATTTTCATGATGATAATTGTATGAACAATAGAGTTAATATTTGCAAAACTATTATGTATTAAAATTATCATGAAAGGCAGAAGTTTAAACCTCAGTTTTTTAATTGTATAAATACACATGCCTATATTGGATTTACATATATTTTGCCATATTTAACATATATTGGATTACTTACCATTTAGGAGAGGGGGTCAGGGAAGGGGGGAAATTGAAATACAAGGTTTTGCAAGGGTTGATGGTGAAAAATTATCCTTGCATATGTTTTGAAAATAAAAAAAAAAAACTTCAATAAAAAAAGAAAAGAAAAAATACTCATCTTTTAAATATTTTCCCAAAGATTTTTGTGAATTAAATTCCCTTTCCATAATTATGCAAAATAAATGTGGAAACCAAAACCATCTGAAGCCTATTATGCAAGAAAAAGAGAGTAGGAATATTTGAATTAATTGGATTGAATGAAAACCAGTAGTATTAGTCAGGAAGTAGTAAAAAATGAACGTGAGTGATTCTTAACTATTGATGATCACTTGACAGAAAAAATTGCATATATTTATACTTTAAATATTTCTGGGACTAGTTAACTTTGAAGAGCTCTGCCTGCATCCTGTTCTGTGATATGTATGATTCTGTGTTCTGAGATTATGTCAATCAATTCACAAACTTTGAAAAAACATTGATTATATACTAGTCACTATAGAACTTGCTAGGGATATCAAGAAAAATGGAGGTAATTCCTGCTTTTAAGGAGCTTATTAATGAAGGAGACAGTATGTGGAATTATATAAGATATATAACAGCTTTCATCACAGATGATGGTGAAATTTTTATTGTGAAAAAAGAAAGATAAACTCAAATGACCATCAAAGATGAACTTTGAAAAATATGGAAAGACTGACATGAAATGGAGAACAAAATGAGCAGAATTATTAGAACATTATATATAGTAACAACAATATTGTTTTAAGAATGTCTTTAAGTTTAATAAATCATTTTGATTATTTTAAACACACAAATTAACTATAGTGGGCATGTGAAAAAAGACTCTTGTGTACTCACAGTAAGAACTATTAAATAGAAGTATATATAGAAAAATTCCCCATATGTATATATGTATATACTTATAAACCTCTCTTTCTCTCTCTCTCTCTGCTTGTGTGTGTGTGTGTGTGTGTGTGTGTGTGTGTGTGTGTCTAATGGTAGTCATCTATGGGGCAAGAGGGAGGGAAGGGAGGGAAAGGAAATATAAAGAGCTTTGGTTTGTATTTAAAGGAATAGTAAATTGTAGATAGTGGATTTGCAGCTTTGTGCAGCAACCATCTTTTTTATTAAACTATATTGAAGACATGCTTGTTTTATTACATAAATTTAAAAAAAATGAAAAAAGAACCTCCATATTAGAAATTGGCACTAGAAATTAGTGCAATTTACTTGTTATGTTTATTGTTTAGACACAAGAAAATGTTAATGCAGAACAACCTTAGAAATGTGCACATACTTTTCTTCCTCTAGAGATATTGGCAGAAAACCATTTACCCACAATAGTCCTCCTTGTGTTACTCTAAACATGTTGCTTGAACTTAGCTGGTATGCAATAGAAGATTCAGAAAATAAAGTTATCAAGTTGGAGGCCTGGTGTCTGTAGGCTGTTGCTGCTAATGATCATAGTGTTTTAAAGTTCGACAAGTGCTCTAAATTCATTATCTCTTTTGAATTTCACAATACCCCTGGAATAATTAGAGGGGAAGATACTACCAGCTATAGAGGGAACCTGAAAGAGCCTTTTTCAGATGTCAGAATTTAAGCTAAGCCTTGAAGCAAACCAGATCTTCTAGCAGGCAGAGGTGAGGAGAATGAGGATTATAGAAATGGTGGACAATCATGATGATAGAATATAAATTGCTGCAGATGAAAAACTTTAAGTAGCTCAATAAGGCTGGACCATCAAGTAACCGGAGAAAACTAATCATGTAAAAAGATTGGAAAAACAATAAGAGACAAAAAAGCTTTAAATGCCAAGCATAGGTGTTCATATTCGATCCTAGATGTGATAGTGAACCACTGAAGCATAATGGGTAGGCGTGTGTGTGTGTGTGTGTGTGTGTGTGTGTGTGTGTGTGTGAGAGAGAGAGAGAGAGAGAGAGAGAGAGAGAGAGAGAGAGAGAGAGAGAAAGAGATGGGGAGGAGTGAGAGGCAGACAGACAGAGACAGAGAGATAGACAGTGACAGTGACAGAGACAGAGAAGGACAGAGATAGAGAGGCAGAAAGAGACAGAGGCAGAGACAGAGATAGAAAAAGACAGAAAAAGGCAGAGCCAGAGAGAGACAGAGAGAGAAGAGAGAGAGACAGAGGCAGAGACAGAGATAGAAAAAGACAGAAAAAGGCAGAGCCAGACAGAAACAGAGAGAGAAAGAGAGAGAAGAGAGAGAGAGACAGAGACAAAGAGAGAAAGAGAGAGAGACAGAGGAGAGAGAGACAGACAGACAGACAGACAGAGAGAGAGAGGACTTTAGGAAAATCATTTTGTGGAGGATGAATTGGAGAGGGGAGAGGGGAGACATGCCATTCAACATTTAGTGTCTACATATATTTAATCATTGGTTATTCAATTTGAATAAAACAAAAGGGGAAAATGAGAGATATTATTTTAAACCTTTATTTTTGTTGTTTATCCAAACCTGTAGTTTCATTGATGTAAGGAATTCACAGGGAGGGGACACTTTATACAAATGTAAAATGACGACTTTTCTATAACTTATACCCTTAAAGAATTGCCTGAGTGATTGTGAGGTTAATTGACTTGTTTAGCATTATGTAGACAGTAAATATTAGAGTTGGAAAGTGAACCCAGATTTACCTGATGCTCTTATGGTTATATTATGTTTATACTAAAAAGTGTAGATATAGTGTGCTAACTAAAATACAATTCTAGCTCTAAAATTTTCACTCTCTTCATGCACTTACCCTTGTCATCATCTAATTACAGTGAATATTAATAGTTTGACACCAGGGTCATGGCAAGAGATTTTTATTGCATTTTAACATCTTATAGCCTTATAGCCTATCTTAATTTAAATTCTGTGCTTATGGGTCAATATTGCTTTGCATGAAGATTTAAATAGGCTTTTCATAATACAGAAATAAGTATCCTCTCTTCAATTAAGAGCTATTAAGAGCTTGAAAAGAACTGTGACAGATGTGGCTTTTATGTGACACCTGAAGTGCTATCACAGTAGTAGCAGTCTATGCTGTCTGGTGCACTACTATCTTTGAACCTAAAGTAGGTGAAGATGTAATTTTATTAAAATCCAGCAAGTAAAGGCAGTAGATTATTCACTAGGCAGCATTCTTATGATTCCCAGTTTAGTGGTTCTATCAGAGTTGCTCTGGCAGCTGCATGGAAGAAACTTTAGTTTATAAATGCTTAAGTGGTTCTCTCTCCTATTCCTATAAGTATACATGGGTGTTGACCAGGATCTGAATTTTAGTCTAGGAGGTGATAACAAATTGCATAAAATGATAAAACTTGAAGAAAAATATCAGTGAATTGAACTCAATTTTAATACCTGATTTAGTGACATCATAAAATTAAAATTAATAAGTCTGAATTAAGAATTTACTGTGTACCAGACACAGTGCTAGGTCTTGAGAATATATATGCAAGCCAAAGAAAGCTAATCTTTGCCCTCAAGGAGCTTACATTGTGTGAAGACAGTATATAATGGAATTTGAAAGAGGATAAAAGGGAGAAGATACCCATGGAAGGATAAAGACAGTCAGGAGCATTAACAATAGAGCCCAGAGAGGAATGGATATTCTATAGGAAAGTGGACAATGAGCAGAAGAGATGACAGAGGAAGATAATATTTCCAGTGTGGGAAGATATGAAGTGAATTGAACTTCCAGGATGAGGAGGCTGCTGTGGTATAATAAAATCCAGAGAATCAGAAGTAGGACCTGGAGAGGATGGATGAGAATTTATTCAGTAGGAGTACATATATCTATCACAGGATCCACACTTCTTAATTCACACAATCCATTGAATACATAATTTTTGCAAAATACCTCAGTGAGTTCTATGGAAATTTTGTCTTCAAGAAGCTTTTGGTAAATCTGGCTCCAAAGTATTTTATAAATAAGAAATCTTTATCTCTGTTTCTATTGAAGGTGTTATAAAAAAGAAAATAAACAAATTTAAATTTAGACATTAGTTATCATTGCATAAAACTAAAAAGTTTTTGTACAATCAATACCAATAAAGCCAAGAGTAGAAAGAAAACAAAAATCTGGGGAAAATTTTTTATAACTGATAAATTTTTATATAAAAGTATATAGAGAACTGAGCCAAATTTGTAAGAAAAGGAGTCATCTCCCAATTCATAATTAGTCAGAGGAAATGAACAGGCAATTTTCAGAAGAAATCCAATCAATCGATAGTCATATAAAAATTCTGTCAAACATTACTCATTAGAGAGATGCAAATTTTTAAAAATTCTGGGGTATCACCTCACATCTATTACATTATCTAATATGACAGAATAAGAGAATGACAGATATTGGATGGAATGTGAAAAAATAAGGCCAGTAATGCATTGTTGATGAAGTTGTAAACTGATCCAACTATTCTGAGAAAACAACATGTCTGTGAAGGACTATAAAATTAGGTATATTAGGTATGTCTTTTGGCTCAGTGATATCACTACCAAGCCTATATCCCAAAGACTTTTTTGTTTAAAAAGGAAAGGGACATATATATATATATGTATATGTATATACACACACACACACACACACACACAAATATTTATAGCCACCTTTTTATGGTGGCAAAGAATTGCAAATTGAGGGAATGCCCATCAATTGGGGAAAGGTTGACTAAGTGGTCATATATGATTGTAATGATATAATATTATGCTATGAGAAATTATTAGCAGGATTCTTTCATAAAAACCTGGAAGAACTTCCATGGACTAATGAAAAATGAAGTATAGAGAACCAAGGAGTATTGTACCCAGTAGTAGCAATAATTCAATTACGAATGACTTAGTTATTTTCACTGATTCAAAACAATTCCAAAGGAGTTGTAATGAAAGTGCTATCCACTTTCAGAGAAAGAACTGAATGCAAATCAAGGCTTTATTTTTATTTTTTTTTTTTTGTTTTTCTTGTTTTGCTTTTATTCTGTTTTCTTTTGCAATATGGCTAATATGAAAATGTTTTTCATGATTGAACGTGTATAATCTATCATTTTGCTTGCCTTCTCAAAGAGGATGTTGAAAAGGGAGCAAGAGAATTTAGAACTCACCATTTTAAAATATGGATATTATGAATTATTTCTATGTGTAATTTAAAATTTTTTCAAGAGGAAATTTAGCTGTTAAGAATGCCTTTCTTTAGAATGAGTCATGAGGATGCATTATCAAAGAAGATTATAGACAAGCTATTTTGGATTGAGTTTTTTTTTTTTTTTCAGAAAAAAATTCAGAAACTAGTTGGCTTTTGAAAATGGATTTCAATATGGCCCTGCATTTTGAAATCTTTTCATCAATATACTTTTTGAACATCCATGCACAGTATACACAGTAGAATTGTGGAGATTTTAAAAATATATATATTGACCACCATGTAATTTATTAGTATGACTCATGTTCTGCAGCTATTATTCCAATCCCCACTTACAATGGCTATGTGAGGTCCCTAAGCGGACAACTGCTACTTGTGCCCTTCTAGTCTAAAAATAGCACTAAGATCTTAGACTGTTGCTTTTCTAATATTACAGCTCACAAGCCCTTACTGGTGTGTTTCCTCCGTTCCCTACAGTATCAATTGATATAAATCATTCAGCCAGACTTAATTATTTTTTGGAAATAGGTATTTCCTGTGCAAAATTGTTCTAATTTATCCAATGCTTGTGAAGTAATCTAAATTGATCAAGAATCTTTCCAACTTGGTCTAAAGCCTAGATTAATTGATTCAGTAGGGTCTGGGCCTTGTTCTCAGCTTTGATTTTGATCAATCAATCAAATCAATGATTGGATTATTCTCATCTGATAAAAGTATCTGGGGGTTGTATCTGTCACTTGCCTTGAGTAGACTTGAGACAATTTATTGCCTCAGTCCACCCCCATCCTTACAATAGAATAATCCATTGCATCTCTTAAAACACTAATTTTACTGTTGTCAGTAAAGGAAGGAAGGAAGGAAGGAAGGAAGAAAGGAAGGAAGAAAAGGGAAGGAAGGAAAGAAAGGAAGAAAGGAAAGGACAACATTCCATACAGGATAAAGTGCTACATTTGTAATCAGGAAGGCTTGGTTTTGATTGTTGTCTCTTACACTTACTAATTATGATGAAGGGGAAGTCACATAATATCTCTAGGCTTTAGACTTCCTATAAAGTGGGGAAAATGATAGCTGTAGTATCTACTACATATCATTAGGAATGTTGAGTGAAGTTTTATAGATATATATATATATATTTCCTTACAAACTATAATATTCTTTTTCTACTCTACTACTATTCAGATTGCTACTCTGAACTTTTATGTTGTTGTTCAGTCATTCAGTTGTATCTGATGCCACGAGCCCCTTAACATTATTCGTGAGGTTTTCTTGGCAAAAACACTAAAGGGTTTGCCATTTCCTTCTTTAATATGTCCCTATTATACAAATGAGGAACTGAGGGAAACATGAATTAAATTACTTGCCTAAGGCAACATATCTAGGAAATTTCTGAGGCTGGATTTGAACTTAGATTTTTCCTGACTCCAACTCCAGTGCTTTATCCACTACTTTACTAGCTGTCCCTGAACATTTATAGAAAATGTTAATTCATATGTGCTTTAACAATTCCTTGGAAAAAGCTATTATATAAAACAAAGTTTCTAATAGAGTTCACATACAGCTTACATCGTGGACTCAATGTGCTTACTCAATATGGTTACAAAGTGAATATCAGTAGAAGAAATGACATTTTTTCATTTACTGTCTACTAGAGATGCTAAATATTAGCTTTACCATAGTTGGGCATATGCTTTTATAATAATAATTTTGAAAGTTTAGAAAATTTCTCCATTAGAATTCACCTACAGTATAACAGTTACACTATAACCTTTACCAAATGAATCAAATTCATTTTATAATGCAGAATAGCATCCAAATGACAAAGTCAGATATATAATTCCTGTGACTCAAAGAGTGGTAATTAAAATTCCCTTAATATTGATTCAGTTCAAAATGAGTAATATTAAGTATAGCGATTGTACCGTTTTCAGCTTTGTGTGCTGTTGTGTTAATCTAAGCATTAGTCTTTAATACAAAGTTATGATCAGATTAGCCCCATACCTTTTTTGTCATAGGATATGGGCATTGTCACTGTCTTACCTCTCTCTTGCTACTCGTTAGCTATTATTAGAGCTGGGATTACCCTAGGTATCACCCTTTGACTCCAAAATATCTTCACTAAGTCACAATCCTTAAAGAGAACAAAGAAAGAGGGGAAAAGTCCATATCTGCAGATATATATATGTAAAATAGTTCTCTTTGTAATGGTAATTAACTGAAAACTGAAGAATTACCCATCAAACAAATAAAAATTATGGCATATGAATATAATAAAATTCTATTGCATCATAGGAAATGATGAAAGGGATGGTTTCAGAGATGGTTTCAGAAAACTTTTTTTCATAAAAACATTGCTAGCATTTTATATATTATATATTATAACTTTTTATTGACAAAGCATATGCATGGGTAATTTTTATAACAATATCCCTTGCACTCACTTCTGTTCTGATTTTTCCCTTCCCTCCCTCAACCCCCTCCCCTAGATGGCAGGTAGTCTTATACATATTAAATATGTTATAGTATATCTTAGATACAATATATATGTGCAGAACTGTACATTCAGAAGGTAAAAATAACCTGGGAAGAAAAACAAAAATGCAAGTAGTCCACATTCATTTCCCAGTGTTCCTTCTCTGGGTGTAGCTGATTCTGTCCATCATTGATCAATTGGAACTGAATTAGATCTCCTTTTTGTCAAAGATATCCACTTCCATCAGAATACATCCTCATACAATATTGTTGTTGAAGTGTATAATGATCTCCTGGTTCTGCTCATTTCACTCAGCATCAGTTCATGTAAGTCTTTCCAAGCCTCTCTGTATTCATCCTGCTGGTCATTTCTTACAAAACAATAATATTCCATAACATTCATATACCACAATTTACCCAGCCGTTCTCCAATTGATGGGCATCCATTCATTTTCCAGTTTCTAGCCACTACAAATAGGGCTGCTACAAACATTTTGGCACATACAGGTCCCTTTCCCTTCTTTAGTATTTCTTTGGGATATAAGCCCAATAGAAACACTGCTGGGTCAAAGGGTATACACAGTTTGATAACTTTTTGGGCATAATTCCAGATTGCTCTCCAGAATGGTTGGATTCGTTCACAACTCCACCAACAATGCATCAGTGTCCCAGTTTTCCCGCATCCCCTCCAACATCCATCATTATTTTTTCCTGTCATCTTAGCCAATCTGAGAGGTGTATAGTGGCATCTCAGAGTTGTCTTAATTTGCATTTTTTCTGATCAATAGTTATTTGGAACACCCTTTCATTTGAGTAGAAATAGTTTCAATTTCATCATCTGGAAATTGTCTGTTCATATCCTTTGACCACTTATCAATTGGAAAATGGCTTGATTTCTTATAAATTAGAGTCAATTCTCTATGTATTTTGGAAATGAGACCTTTATCAGAACCTTTAAATGTAAAGATGAAACCTGAGAATACTTGTATGAATTACTGAAATGAGAACCAAAACAATGTATACAGTAAAAACATTAAAAAAACAAACCATTTTAAAGAAACTTAAACACTTTGATCAGTACAATGCTCACTCATGATTCCCAAGAGCCCTTAATATACTATGCTATTAAATTCATGACAAATATTCATAATTCAGAATAAGAAAAACATATTTTGGCATAATGTAGAAATTTGGTTAACTATCCGTATGTGTTTCAATTTTTTTTAGTTGACAGTTAATTTTATTTTTCAGTAATCTAGAAAGGTAAGGAAAACAAGACAAAAAATGGAATTTTAACTATCATTTATTCTGATATTATGTAGACTAATTTCTAGTTCCACCAATAAATCCCATATACAATATTCAGTCTCATCTCAAACCTTTTATCTTATCATACCTCTTACTTTCTCTGTTGAGGGCTTCACCTCAGTTGAAAATTATTCTCAGTAAGTTATCTGTTCCTCACTACCCCTCCTCTGACAATCTCTTAACATACCAAACTGTTTCCTCCTTTATTACATATAATAATAGTTTTCAACATTCTTATTTTTAAAGAAGATTTTGAATTTCAATTTATTTCTCCCTCTCATTTCCTCTCCCCAAGATAAGAAGCAACATGATACAGCTTATACATGTGCAAGCATGTAAACATTTTTTCACATTAGTCATCTTGTGAAAGAAATTGCCATAATCGTTTATTACTGTTTTGTGTCACTAATCTATTGCACTCATCTACCACCATATTTCTTAGCCCTTACCAAGTAGTTTTAATGATTGGTGATTTGTAATATAGTTTTAGATGTGGTACAACTAGATCATCTTCCTTTGAACTTTTTTCATTAATTCCCTTGATATTCTGGTGTTTTGTTCTTCAAGATGAATCTCGTTATTTTTTTCTAGTTCCATTAAATAATTTTAGTAATTTGGTATGGCACTGAACAAGTAAATTAATTTAGGTAAAATTGTTTTTATTATATTAGCTAAGTCTACTCCTGAGCAATTTACATTTTTCCAACTGTTTACATATGATTGTATTTATGTGAAAAGTGTTTTGTAACTCTGTTCCTATAATTTCTGAGTTTGTCATGGCAAATAGACTCCCAAATACGTTATATTGTCTACAATTAATTTAAATAGACTTCATTTTTAAAAATCTCTTCTTGCTGAAATGTGTTGATAATATATTAAAATACTGACGATTTATGGGTTTATTTTGTAGTCTGCAACTTTGCTAAAATTGTCAATTATTTTAAATAGTTTTTAGTTGTTTGTTAGATTTTAGCTTATCTCATCACAGGTAATGCTTGCTGATGATTTTAGATAGATAGTACTTCAATTTTAAGAAACAAGCCATTTATTCCTATGTTTGCTAGTCTTTTTAATAGGAATTGGTGCTGTATTTTGTTAAAAAGCTTTTTCTTTATCTAGTGAGATAATGATATTATTGTTGATTTGTTATTGATATGGTCAGTTATGCTAATTTCTCCCAAAATTGAGCCAGCCCTACATTCCAGGTATAAATTCCATTGGTCATACTGTATTATTTTGGTGATAAATTGCAGCAATCTCTTTGTTAATATTTAATTTAAAATTTTTTGCATCAATATTTATTAGAAAAACTGATCTTATTTTTCTTCATCTGTTTTTGCTCTTCCTGGTTTAGGTATCAGCACCATATTTGTGTGATAAAAGAAATTTAATATATATCTTTCTTTGCCAATTTTCCCCAAAATTGTGCATAATATTGGAATTGTTCTTTAAATGTTTGGTAGAATTCACTTATAAATCCATCTGGTCCTGGAACTTTTTTTCCTTAGGGAGTTCATTGATGGCTTGTTCATTTTTAAAGTGACTATTTCAGTATTTATTTCCTCTTCTTTTAATCTGGGAAATTTACATTTTTGTAAATATTGATTCCTTTTCCAGAGCTTTCATTTCCTTTCCTTCTTTTTTCTTCTAATTTTCTTTTAAGATATTTTTTTAACTTTTCCAAGAGAGCTTTGTGAGATAGAGATCAACTTTTATCACGATTTGAGACAACATTGACCATTGGAACTGCCCTGAATCACTTCATTGTTGAAAAGATCCACATCCATCAAAATTGATCATCACATAATCTTATTGCTATGTACAATGATCTCTTGGATCACTTAACTTAGCATCAGTTCATGTAAGTCTCTTCTGGACTCTCTGAAATAATTCTGCTGATCATTTCTTATAAAACAATAATATTCCATAACATTCATATACCATAACTTATTCAATCTTTCCCCAATGGATGGGCCATCTACTCACTTTCTACTTTCTTGCCATTACAAAAAGGACTGCCCTAAACATTTTGCACATGTGGATCCTTTCCCCTTTTTTATGATCTCTTTTGGATACAGGCCCAATAGAGACACCACTGGATCAAAGAGTATGCACAATTTGTTTATCAGTAATTTTTGCTGAATTGTGTCCACTAACACTGGGCATCTTCATTGGCTATGTCTAGAGTTTTCTTTTTCTTCTCAGTTCTGTTTCACTTGTGAATTTATTAGCTCCTATGTATTCAGGTAACATTTCCCTGTAGATAACACTTAGATTTACATATCCGTGAAGCATGTTTTTTTTTTTTTTAAACCTTTATTTGTATTGTTTCATTTTGTTTTGTTTTGTTTTTTTCTTTTGCAATATGGCTAATATGAAAATATGTTTTGCATGATCTCACACAGATAATTTTTAAAAAATTGTTTGCCTTTTCAAGGAGGCAGGAAGGATTAGGAGAGATTTTTAAAAATTAAAAGCTATTGTTATTTTTTATATGTAACTGGTAACTATTACTGAAATTAGTATAATTAAAATATTTATATATCCAGCCCTAGATTCTCCTGCGCTCTGGCCCTATATAGCACCTATATATTGGACATATCAAACTGAATATCCTTTAGCCACTTCAAATTCTGCATGTCCAAAACAGAAATTTTTAACTTTCTCTCATAACTCACTTCTTCTGTTGAACTTTCTTGTTACCATTCAAAGTATTGCTATGAGTTTATTTACACAGATTTTCATTCTCGGTGTTATCTTCAACTCTTCCTTCACACTACACATCTTTAGTCGATTGCCAAACCTTGTCTTTATTTCTCCACAATAACTTTTACATACATTCCCTTCTCTTTACTCATATATCCACTCTAGTTCAGTCCTTCATCAGCTCTCAGTTATAAAATAGAAGTTTTCTACTTGGTTTCTAGCCTTACATCTCTCTCCATTTATGTTCCATCCTCCACACAGCTATAAAAATGATTTTTCAAAAGTGTGGGTCTGATGATACTATTCCCTTATTTTCCAAAGAACAGTGGTGCTCTCTTGCCTTTGATTTTTCTCTCCCCATCCCATAACTATGAAGGAATTAAAAACCTTTCCTCAACTCTGATTATTTCTTGCTAATCTTGGCCTGCTCTGAGCTTTAGTATTCCAGACTTTTCTTACATGATTGTAGCATGCTTTTTAATTTATCCATAATTATCTGTATCTCTCTGCTTCAGGTTTCTCAACTTCAAAATGTAAGAAATGTATTTAATAGTTTTAGATTTATGACCCTATAATACAAGGGCATATCTCTATCAGTTTAGACAGCATTCCCTTTTCCCTCCTCTTGAAAAATTCTTTCTCTCTGCCTTCATAATTCCCTTCTTATGAGATTCCTTCTCTATCTCCTGAGATGAAATTATCTGTAGAATTTCAGGGATTGAGACTCTCTATTGTTTTTTGGTTCTTTGAAAGGAGTTTAATATTATTACTTTCAATTAGAGTACCAGAACTAATATCATTTTACCACTCATCAATTATGTTATGCAGCAAAAATTCATTCAGATGTGTGCTGAATTATATAGCTTCTAAGTTTGTCCCTACTCTGGGATTCTATGGTGTTAGTTCTGCACTCTTGGAACAAATAGAATAAGGCAGTTATGAGGAAAGGGGATAGACATTGGATTTCAAGTCAGCAGGATGAGAGTTAAAATTCTTCTTCAAATGCTTATCACCTGTGACAATGGCTAAGTTATATAATATCTGCAAGTCTCAGTTTCTTCACCTATAAAATACTGGAGTATGCCTCAGTGATTCCTAAGGTCACTTTCAGATCTAAACCTAGGATCCTATAAGTATAATTCACATTTTTATAATGAATCTTTAAATAACTGATGTGTGTCCAGGACAAACATCCTTATAGGACATGATTTTGAGTCTGCTGACTATTCTCATTACCCTTTTCTGTAAAAACTTGCAATGTTATTGTAAAATATCATGCCCAAAAGACAGTATTTTAGATTTAGTCCAAGTTTAGGTAACATATGATTTGGGTAACAGTAGGTAAATTTTAGTATATGTATGCCTTCATTTAGGCAATGACAGTAACATTATTGAAGAGTTGTTGTTATTTTGTTTTGTTTTGTTTTGTTTATTTTTGGAATCCACATCAAACTCTCATTTAGAGTTTATTTTCCACTTAAAGCTTCAAGTCTTTTTTCTCATAAATTGGTAATATGTTTCCATACAATATCTATGCAGGGATTTTTTTTTTTGCCAATTTGTAGGACTCTACATTTCATTTTTGTTATTATTATATTTGATTTTGTTAGATTTAGCCTATTGTTTCAGCCTGCTGAGAACTTTCTGCATCCTGATTCTTTAATTTAAGATATTAGCCATTCTCTTTAGCTTCCTATCATCAGCAAATTCAATATGCATAATATTTATGTCTTTAAGTCATTGATAAAAATATTAACCTAAGAGGGAGAGCAGAGCCCTTTGGTATGCCACTAGAGACTTCCTGGTAGGTTGTTATTGATCCATTAATCAACATCCAGGGTTTCTTTGGTTCAATAAGCTACATATTCACATAACTGTGCTATAATTCTTTCTACATCTCTCCATTTTTGTCTTTAAAGTTATAACAAGAGTTTACTTGAAATCTATACAGATTGGGTCTACAGCATTCCCCTGATCTACCAGGCAACTAGGGCTGTCAATAAAGGAAATGAGGTTCATCTGACAAGACTTGTTGTTAGCAAAATCATGCTGGCTTCTATTGATTGTTAAACCAGTAGTCTCAGCTCTCTATTACAAAAATGTATCAAGTTTGGGGAATAAAAGTGCACCAGAAATCTCAAACCAAGGAAGTGAATTCAACCTCAGAGCAATCACAGAGACATGATAGGTTATGACTGCATATGGACAGATATAAAAGATACCAGAAAAGTATAATCATTGTGACTTTTCGAAACTTATTTGATATGAACAGTGAAGGAAAGGTTCTTTACAAATCCAAGAATATAACACTGAAGGACAATATGAATAATTGTGCCACAGACAAAAAAATGATAAAATCAGAAAGTACATAATATTTAAGGAGAAAGAGTCAGATCTGCCTTACTAGATATTACATTTAATTTTATCACAGAGCTTATATCTGATGTGTTGGGGATAAAAAAGATTATGTAAATCTAAGAAATATATTATACTTATCAGATATAATGGGACTTTTTAAAAACAAAAAAGGTTATTGTAACTTTGCAGGAGAGATATCAATACTTTTGTATTGGAGGTTAAGGATGTGTTTCTTTGGTCACTTTTTGTTTTAAATATTAAATATGTTACACTTATCTGATATCATGGGACTTTTAAAAAATGGGAATAATAACTAGCAAGATTATTTTGCCTGAGTGCTAGATCACCACTTTCCTAAATGCTCAGAAAAGCATCCCTTTAAAAGGTTCTGAAAAGTCAGTGTTATACAAAAAATGGTCATCAAATCCCATCATTTTACTTACTCAAGAAAGAACACTTGAATAAGTGACTTGTAAAAGTCATTCACAGCAACAGAATGGGAGGGCCAAAATTAGAACCCAGTACTTCTCCCTGACAATTCAGAATCATTTCAAATTTCAGGATGCAACATTTTTTCCTAACTAGAAGCAAGGCTTTATAAAAGGCAAAGAGGAGAGAAAAAGATCAGAAGGCAAATTCACCCATCTGCTGTGTCTCTTCCTCAGCAGTGGATGTCTATCCCATTTGGGAGACACGGGATCATAGGCAGAGGCCAGCAAGAGACAGCTGGAGGAAAGAAGTAAGCCACTAGTCTATAATACAGAACTGAGAGGCTCTTTTAAAGCCATCAAAGGACCAATTAGTGAGCACTACTCATCCAGGGTGACACAGGCAAGACATGGTGTATGGTACCTAGGATTCAAACTTTTTTTATGTCATCCCATTATAGTCAACTCACACATGTACCCTTTGTCTATGTATACGTCTTGTAATTGGCAAGGTTCTTAGGAGTTATAGATATCAAATTCTCGTGTAGGAATATAAACATTTTAACCTCATTGAATCCATTAGTATTTCTTTTTCTTATCTTTGTTATCCTTCTCTTGAGTTTTGTACTTCAAAGTCAAATTTTCTATTCATCTCTTGTCCTTTTAACAGGAATATTTGAAACTCTCTATTTTGTTAAATATCCATTTCCCCCCTGAAGGATTATGCTCACTTTCACTAGGTGAGTGATTCTTGGTTATTCTATCTCTTTTGACATCGAAAATAGCATATCCTGAGCCCTCTTTTTGAAGAAGTTATTAAATTTTTGTTTTTCTGATGATATTTGAATTGTTTCTTTCTAACTACATGTTGTATTTTTTCCTCGACCTGGGAGCTCTAAAATTTAGCTTTAATATTCTTGGAATTTTTCTTTGGGGATCTTTTCAGGAGGTGATAGATTCTTTCAATTTTTAAAAATTCTACCCTTTGGTTATAGGATACTAGGGCAGTTTTTCTTAATAATTTCTTGAAATTTAATGTCTGAGTCTTTATTTTGGATCATGGCTTTCCAAGTAGTTTAATAATTTTTAAATTGTGTCTCCTCAATCTACTTTTCAGATCATTTGTTTTTCTAATTAGATAATTCACATTTTTCCTAGTTTTTGTTTTTATTGATTCTTAATGTCTCCTAGAATCATTAACTTCCACTTGCCCAAGTCTAATTTTTAAGGAATCATTTTCTTTCATGAGCTTTCACACGTCCTTTTTCATTTGGCCAATTCTACTGTTTTCTTCTTAGAATTTTTGTATATCTTTTTTTTTTTCCTTTTAGCCAGTTCTGCTTTTTCAAAGAGTTCTTCACTCTAGCAGTTATTTTTTGTGTTTTTTTGCATCATTATCATTTCTTTCCCCAATTTTCCTTCTACCTCTCTTATTTGATCTTTAAATTGCTTAATGAACTCTTCCATAAGTTCTTTTTTTTCTTTTGGCTTAAGATGAATTAACAGCTTTTTTGACACTGTAGTTATTTTGACACTTTTAATTTTGTGTTTGGATCTTTCCTGTCACCTTAGTAACTTTCTATAATCAGGTTCCTGAGATGTCATGATCTGAGGAGAGAGGTGCTTTATGTCTATACTTTACTCTGTGAACATCCCCAAGTGGGACTCACAGACCAGGGGCTCTACTCCCCAATTACTGGGAATTCCAGTGTGCTAGTGTTTTTCCTTGCCCTGGGACTATAACCCAGAACCAAGTATGAGCAACACAACAAAATCTTATCCTCAGTGTCAGCAAAGGGTCTCTCCTTCTGACAAATTATTCAAATATTTTACCATCTGTGCACTCAGAGTTCTTGTAATTGCTACTGCTACAGATTCAGTAGCCTCCAAGAATTTTGCTGCTGACTTGCACTGAGGTTCAGAGCCTTGATGTTGACTTCCTGGCATAATGTGCGTTAGTTTTTCCTTCATCTACAATATTGCAATTGTTGTGTATTTTTCCTCTCTCCTTGCTTCTAGACATTCATATGTATTCTTCCATGTTTGAAAATTTGTTATTTCAAACTATATAATATTATTCCATTATATTTGTGTACCATACATCATTCAGTCATTTCCCCAAAGATCCACATTTATTCCCAAGTTGTACTCTTTTTGTTTTTTGTTATTGTGAATATCCCAAAATGGATATTTTTAATACATTTGGATATTTTATACAGAAAACATAAAAAATCAATAAATCCTAAGGCAGCTTTTAGAGACCCAGAACCTATATTTTAACCAATAACAAAATAAATTGGATTCCAATCACAAACTCAACTTTTAAATTCAACCTCCTAAATAGGTATGAAACATATGTAAACATATATTTCAGTAGTAGAATTAGTCAGTTAATAAACATTTAAGTCCTTATTTTTCCATTTATTTCTTTCATGTATATCTCTTCTTGACAGAAACAAGTATTTCTCATAAAGTTTGGCAGCTCATTTAGGGATCATTTCTAGTTGAGATATGATAAATACTTAAAAGTATTTTTTGAATAATTAAATAAATTAATTTAACTATGGAGATTGCCCGCCAGGTACTTATTGTCAGAGTGATATGTCATTTATTAACATAGTGGCCTAGGAAATGCTATAAGACTTTAAGTTACACAGCAGGTATTCATCTTCTTTGGCGGAGAGTTTTCTTACAAAGAGTTGCCTAAACTCTTGAAATGATATGTTCATTTTAATATATATACATATATAGTTACACATGTACACACATATATACAAAGAGAGAAAAAGAAATTCAGAAACCAAGAGATTCCTTGAGTCATTTATTTGACTTAACTGAAAAAATGCACATACCCACACACATATACATACATACATATAAAATTTCTATGTAAAATATTGCTCTATAAGCATATCTGCACATATGTGTCTATGATGTATATATGTGGATGCATGTGTGTCAACTGACTTCTGTCAAGTTAAATGATTTGAGAGACAATTATTGATAATCTAAAGCAACAAATGCATTCAAATACACTTTCAATCTTTCTTATGGTTTCTAATGACTTAAATAAAAGCTATCTTTAAATAACTGAGTATGGTTGAGTAGGTTATTCTGATAGAATATTTCTTTACCTGAAAATGAAAGATGAATTAATGAATCATGTACTGTTGCTTTATCTTTGAAAACTCCAAATTATTAGACAATAATTTCTAGTATTAGTGTTGAGTGGGTCACATAAGAACAAAAATATGCTAATTAATCTATCCAGTGCAATTGGAGCACATTCTGTTTCAATATATAGAACTTGACCATCTAGTACTTGGATATTGAACTATAGTCATTCCGATTCAATTCAATAAACATTTATTAAGTGCCAGCCATATTTCAGGAATTGTGCTAAATGCTGATTCAAATAAGTAAAAGGAAAAATAGTTCCTGTTCTCAAGAAGCTTATAATCCTGTAGGGGAAGATGATACACAAAAGAGAGCTGAAAAGCAGAGCAGAGGTATCTGGTGAACAAGGATATGATGTTTCCTTATTTTTTCCTCACAATGATCCTAGAAGGTACATACTATTATTATTCTTCCCTTTTTATAGTCAGGGAAACTGAGGCAAACCTAGGTTAAGTGACTAGCCCAGGGTCACACAGCTAATAAGTGCCAGAATGGAATACAATATTTGAGATATAGACAGGATGTAACTAAGTCAAGATTTTTTTTTGAAAAGTCAAGTGGTTTACTCATATCAACTCTGTACTCCATTGAAACTTCTGAATGGTTTTCATATAAATTCTAATCTAGCCATGACTTATACTTGTTAAAATTGATTTTTAAGCCCCAGTGTAGATTGTTAAAAATTTCTGTTAGAATTCTAAAAATTATTGCTTTTGGCCAAAAGCTCTCTATGTGAATAATATTTGGGGCATTTTTTTAGCATTTGTCCAGGATTGAATATTATATTCAATATCTTGATTCTCTACCAAATAGGAATGTTATTATAATTCTCATGCTAGCATCTCACAGATGACCTTTCTATCATGAATCAACATGCCTGAATTGGAGGGTTTTTTCCCTTTAAATACAGTAACAAACATGGATAGCTTTACTTTGTTTAATTAAGAGGTACTATTGGCATATATAGATATAACAAAAAGATTCTTTAAAAAATAAAAATATATTTACCACATACAAAAATTTCCCCTTTCCCAATGAATTTGTATTACCAGTTTCTTTGAAGTAGGTTATTGGTTTTCTTTCTACTTGGAAAGGGACTTTTCATGGGCTGTGTGTTTTCCCAATAACTTGAATGAATATGCTTACAATTTTTTGAATGTCATTGTATCCACAGTACTTATATAAAGTGAATTTTCAGATTCTATCCAAAATTCAAAGAGAGTTGGAATTATTTAATTCCAACTATGAGTAGGACTTACTCTATAATAATAGCATTCTCCAGATTAAGACAATTTGGAAACCTGAAAAATGAGATCTATTAATTTGTTTAACAAGAAAATTCAGCTACGTCTGTTGGTTCTCATCTCAATTTTTGCAATAAAATATAGATTGTCTGACTTTCAAGAAAACATTTTAATAACCTTATTTCTTCTGTGACATCCACATTCTTCTAGCTGCCTGAGGCTTCAGTTGAACTGATTTGTGTTAAATTGACTGAGATACATGACTAACAAAAAAAAAAAAAAAAAAAAGATAGCATTGTACTTGAAATTATAAATTCAGAGTAGTGAATATCAGGGAACTATCTTAATTTTAGTCACAGAGTCCTTTTGGCAGGCAGATTCAAATATCATAAAAGGAAACAAATGACATAACTATGCCTTTCCTCACCTTGGGTACCATTGTACCTAAAAAGCATTGTTACTATAATAATCGATTTCCTCCTACTATACAATAACAAAGGGCTTTAAAATGTATATTCAGATAATCTGAAAAAAAGTAATTTATTTTCTGCTGAGTGTTGATAGTAAAGGAGAGAAACAAGAACTATAAAAGTATCTTGGAGAATGCTTAATTATCTTTTTAGAGATGTCCCAAGAAGAACAGAAATCATGGTTAATAATAATAAAAAAAAAACTTAATTAACTTGTCCTAAGAATGATACCCATCCAATTAAACTACTATCAATATGTAATTAACTTATGTTGGAAACCTTGAGTTTTAGATGTGAAGATGACAATTTATAGAAAGAGAAAGAAAAAGGTATAGCCCATAGTTGAAAAGGGAAGGAGATTCTTAAATATTGATAGAATGATTATTCTCTTCATGCCTTAGATATTTATCATTCTTGTTTCTCTAATAGGAAAATGGTGTATTCTCCCCATAAGATTCATAGAGTTGCACAAGAAAAGCCTCATCTTTCACCAACTCCAAGAATCACTGTTATCTGAAGTAAAAAACTTGAATTTTTCCAAAGTAATTATAATGTTAGAAAACTAATTTCACTTTTACTTCACTTCTGAGCTCTTTTTTTCCTAATAGAAAATAATTTTAGAATAAGTGATAGAAATATACTTGAGAAAAACATAAACAAGAAATAGAGAACTCATTCCGTGCAAAAAAATAAAAATTTCCTACAGTACAAGAATAATTAGAATGGGTTTTATTGTTTGGGAAAGATTGTTGAATCTTTGTGATACAGAAAATCTTTTGAATTAGTGATGTGATCTAATATGAACTCGAGAGCAATTTGGATTAAATCATGCCTCTGATATCTACTAGATGTGTTATAGTAGTTAAGGAGGCATAAGATGGCACAGTGGATTGAGTACTTGGCTCAGAATCAGAAAGATTCAATTGCATGAGTTCAAATCTAGTTTCAGACTGTATGACTGTATGACATTAGCTGTATGACTGCAGGCAAATCACTTAACTTCCTATGTTTCTGTTCCTCACTTGTAAAATGAACTGGAGAAGGAAATTGCAGGCTACTTGTATTTTTGTCATGAAGAGTCAGTTATATAGGATCTGAAAACAACTAAACAAGAACAAGAACAGGGAAAGGTGATTATCTCTTATAGCAATATGTGTAAAACAATTCAACTCATCTTATAATTGCTTGCTCTTCACTCCCTCCCAAGTACAAAGAAAAGGTGAGTATTTCTTTGGAAATCTTTCACATAGCCTTCTCTGAATCCAGAGTGCTTTATGACTTTCGTGGGATTTGGAGGGATGATACTAAGAGAACAATGGTGTAGTTTCCTTGTTGGTAATGATTCTTTGAAGGTGAAAAGGTGATGAAATTTTTTTTCATAGTCTGTG
Source organism: Antechinus flavipes (assembly GCF_016432865.1). Classification (NCBI taxonomy): domain Eukaryota; kingdom Metazoa; phylum Chordata; class Mammalia; order Dasyuromorphia; family Dasyuridae; genus Antechinus; species Antechinus flavipes. The sequence goes on along the minus strand of NC_067398.1, from coordinate 460,992,736 downwards.
GTTTCTTTTAATATCATTTTATAATTAATTTAAAATTGGAATTGTGTTATTGAGAAAAATTGGTAATGATTTCCATTTTAAAAATTGATACCTTTGATCATTATTGTTTTTAAAACCAACCATTTTTTGAAATGCCCTATCTACTTGAAAGTGCCTTTATAACACTGAAACAATATCTAATGGTGTTAATGCCAATAGTTCACATTGGTACTAAGAAAAGAGAAATGGATTCAATCTCTGTTTTTGGAGGAGTGGGTCCAGCTTCCTTTCAAGCTTTTCATTTACATTATTTAATCATTATGCATCTGATTCTCTTTGTCCTCTTTACTCTGCCTTAGTTCATAAACATTTTCTCAGATTTCTGTGAATTTTCTCTATTTTTGATCATTCCATATGACATGTCATTAACAGTCACGTGCCATAAGTTATTGAACCATTCTCCAGGTGCAGTGTACCCAGTTTTTTTTTAAATTATTTTTCTGCCACAAATTGTGTTATGTGTTAAAATTGTATCTTGTTCTGGGTCCCCTGACTCCCTCCCCTTTCCAGTCAATATAATAAGTTTATAAATAGTCAGTATAAAGGAACAATAGCAGGAAATAAGATTGCAAAGAAGAGCATGAAAGTCATATGCAGATAAATCCAGAGATAAAAGAAATGTGTTTTATGTATTATATTATGTGCTAATTAAAATTCACATTCTGGTAATATGTGTCAAATCTGGGGAGTTCATCTAGGTGATGCTGTCAAGGATTTTGGTCCTAAGATGGGTAAAGCCCAGACAAATTCCCTACCTCCAGTTCCACCCCAGCAGAACATCAAACAGTGCTAACTTCAGGATGACATTTGTTAACTTTACAATTTTATGGATAACTATGAGATGATTTGTGTATGTTAATGAATGACCATAAGGTGGCTTGTGGTTGATCTGTTCCTCCCCCCAAAATCTTATAAAAACAAAAGCTCAAACTATTGTTTTGGAAGCACTTTTTCATCTCTATTGGATGCATGATATCTAATCCATGATTACTGGAGTAAAACTTTTTGCCTCTCCCCTTCCTCATCTTTTCCCCTATGCTTTGCCACTCCACGTAGCTCTCTTTTTTGACTAAAGCTTTTTATTTTCAAAATATATGCATAGATAATTTTTAATATTTATCTTTTGAAACTGTATTCCAATTTTTTTTTCCTTTTCTTCCTCCATCGCCTCCCCTAAATGGCAAATAATCCAATATGTTAAACATGTGCAATTCTTCTATACATATTTCAAAAATTATCATGCTGTACAAGAAAAATCAGATCAAAAAGGAAAAAAAAAATGAGAAAGACAAAAAGAGTACATACAGTTGGTAGCCCTTTGGGCATAGTTACAAATTGCTCTCCAGAATGGTTGGATCCCAGTTTACAATTCCACCAACAATGTATTAATGTTCCAGTTTTCCCACATCCCCTCCTACACTCATCATCATCTTTTCCTATAATCTTAGCCAATCTAAAAGATATGTAGTGGTACCTCAGATGTGTTTTACTTTGCATTTCTTTGAACAATATGAATATTTTGTTTATATCAGACCTTTCTATCAATGACCTTTGAGTTTTTCTTCAGTGTAATATGAATAGTATAATATTGCAGATTAAAAAAACAAAACAAAACTAAATTCCATCAAGACAAACATTTATTCATCATGTTGGCATTATGGGAAAAACACTAGGTTTGGAATTAGAGAACTTAGGTTCAAATTTACATTAAACTCCTTACTACCTCAGTGACTAAGAACCAAGTACCTTCCCTCTTTTTAGATGCATTTACATATCTGTAAAATGAGAAGGTTGGGGTAGACAATTTGTCAGATCTTTCCCAGTTCTAAATCTAAATCTTTACAATTATACTGTTTGTGATATTCTGTTCAATGGTAATCAAGGAATTTACAATCATGGAGCAAAGAAAAGTCTCTAAAGAAGTATTATACAGAAGAGGCATAAATGGAATACTAAGGGAGAAAGGGCAGAGGGTACTTTTTGTTCTCTACTTCAAAGAAAGCTTTTTCCAGGGTAGTCCTATGAGGCTTTTTAGAGAGAACATCAACAAAACATTTCTGATATTGAAGGAATGACAGACAGTGCTAAAGGGAAAGAGTTCCTCTAGTAACTGGAGGTATCTAGACAAAATATTGCTCTTTTTCATTTTGCCTAGGACTGAATCATTGGTTTGTTTTAGTGTAAGGCCAGAGAAATTGAGGCAAGATAGAGATTAGAGAGATTTAACTATTTTATTTGAGAGGGAGTGGATTGTGCTGGGGGCCTGTTGCCCCCAGGGCTGCTGTCTCAAAATATCCAGCAGAAAATGTGAGTTCTCAATGACATATATACATGGCTCTAAGTTTGGGTAGATAGAAAAAGGCAGGAGTGGGGGTGGGGGAGTCCAAACTCTTGTGAGAAGGAATCTCCAGGCAGGGACCATCAATTCGGTTTTGACAGTTTGAGGGTAGGATCATAAATGCTAACAAATAGGGAGGACTTAGAAGGTGTCCAACTAGATCTAGGAAGTCTGCAACTTAGAGATATAGACAATGCCAATAGGTACCTGAGATAGGACATCCTGGAGTCTTATCTTTTGGAATGCCAGATCTCCACAGCCCGAATCTCAATTCTAATGAGCAGAAAAGGGGGGGTTGCAACCAGGGAGATTGAGGCAGAACAATCCAATGAACTGAATCAGAACAATTGGGGAAACTGAGGCAAGATAATTCAGATGAATTGAGGCAGAACAATTTAGGGAAACTGAGGCAGAACAATAAAAGGGAACTGTGGCATAAAATTGGCAAGCAGCTTTTTCAGGTTATGTGGTGTTGAGGAAAGCCTACTCTGTGAGGTAGGTGAAATCATTAAACTCATTTTTTCATATGAGGAAATAAGACTCAGAGAGGAGAAATGATCAGCCCAGGCTCTCCCAGCTACCTTCTATCAGTGTAACTTGCTAGTTAGACATAGGAGGACTTCTTAAGCTTTTTCTACTCATAAACTCCTTATATCTTGAGAAATTTTTGTTCAGAATCTTTTTTTTTTTTTTTTTTACCAGCCTAATACTTTGTTTTTAACTCTGTGAGAGTAGGGCTCAATTTCAAGGATGGATGACACTGTCCCAAGCTGTTTTTAGAGATCATTCTGTTGAGGGGTGAGCGATAACCTTACAACAATGGGGTCCCCAGGCCAATGTCATAGGTTTTTGAGAAAGAGTTCGCAGTTCCAATCTCCAGGCAAGGTGTTTTTTTTTTTTTTTTTTTTTTGTTTTTTTAACAAAAAAAAAAAAAAAAAAAAAAAGGATTTATTACACTGAGAAGCTACCCAATGGGCCAGTTCCTGACAGGAATTAGCAAAGGTTTGGGTACAGAATCTTGCCTTTTATTAGCTTTGTATAGTTTGGTGCTAGGGAGCAATTAGGGGCTAATTTTCAAATCAATAAATGATCGTGATTATGCCCCAGGCCAAGATCTCCAAATGAATTGTAGGTAGAGATTATTGTAGGAGTTTCCCCTAGGAATCAAGTAGGAGGTGGGAGATGCTCCCAAAGGTAGGGAGGGGTTGAGATTTAGGGCTTTTCCAACCCAGGTCCATCTCCCCCCCAAAGATCAGGGGGGCACAGTTCCTATTGCATCAATTCTAGAGACCTGACCACAAGTACTCTTTTCTGCCATGAATCTTTGAGGAGTGTCCCCATGCCATTATAGCTGTAAGTTCTAGTGTGCTGAAATAACAGAGTCCTTCCTCAATACTAGTAAAGTACTGGCTGTTGCCAGTACCACTCATGCCCACTCAAGGCCCTCTTACGCTACTGACAAACCTTCCTTGCTGGCCTTCCATGAGCAGTCTGGAATGTGCCAGTACCGGAGCTGATTGAGAGCCCCAAGTCCCATTCCTCCTTTGCTGGGACTAGGGTCATCCTGTACTAGGACTGCATGCTGGGCTCCCACCCTGATGTCACAGACTTTTCCTGCTGACCTTCTAAGTTGTCTTCATCTGGAAAGTGTTTCTCTCCATCTTTTTATGTGTTCTGAAGCTCTAAAAGTTGTTTAGAATCTTTATTTAAAGAAATTTGGAGTGGTTTGGGGGAGAGCCCAGAGACTGCCTGCCTTTACTCTGTCATTTTGGCTCACCTCCCCACTCTGAGAAATTTTTACCTGACTCTGGTGTACAGGTATATAAAATAGGTATACAAATAAAATATTTATTGATTATAAATTATAACTTTGTGACCCCCATATTCATGTATGTGACACCATATGGATTTGTAACACATAGTTTTGTTGTGCCACAGTTCCCTTTTATTTCCTGAATCAGTTTCCCTAATTGTCCTGCCTCAATTTCCTAAATTGTTCTGCTTCAGTTTCCCTGAATTGTCCTGCCTCAGTTTTCCCAATTGTTCTGCTCAGTTCTCCCCTGGTTGCAACCCCCCCCTTTTCTGCTCATTAGAACTGAGATAATTAGGGCTGTGGAAATCTGACATTCCAGAAGATAAGACTCTAGATGTCCTATCTCAAATACCTAATTGGCATTGTCCATATCTCTAAATTTCAGACTTCCTAGTTCTAGTTGGACACCTCCTAAATTCTCCCAATTTGTAAGAATTTATGGTCCTAATCCCAACCTGAGAACCGAATTTATGGTCCCTGTCTGGAGATTCCCCTTCACTAGAGTTTGTTTGGACTCCCCCTTCCCTGCCTTTGTCTATCTGAGCTTAGAGCCACATAGATCATTGAGAACTCACATTTTCTGCTGTATACTTTGAGATATCAGCCCTGTAGGCAGCATGCCCCCAGCACAATCTCTCCCTCTCAAATAAAATATTTAAAACTCTCAAATCTCTATCTTGCCTCACTTTCTCAAGCATTACAATTTAAGAAGCTAAGATCTAGGGATAAGGTCATGGTTTACAAGGAACCATTGGTATTATCTTGTCAAATTGTACAGAAGAGGAAACTGATAATCTAAAAAATCTATTAAGAGTTTTTAATCACGTCTAAAGTCATTGTGTAAAAAAAGACTCCCTTAGAAAGACAATGAAGGCACTAATTATTCATGATTAGCTAGTTATTAAAAGATTTACATGATTACCCAAGACATATATACCATATTCTTCCTCCTCTTTTCTTATCAGTAGGATTACCATGGATACTTTACAGTAATATAACTGAATTTCTTTTAAAAGTGTTCTATATTTTTGGTATTTTCTTAAAACAGATTCATCCAATCCTACTTGTAGTGAATTGTGAAAATTTATCTTGATTTTAAGGAGTGTCAAAAAAAAAAAAAAGAAAAGAAAAACCTTCAGAGTAGGAATTTCATGGACTGCTACTTTTTTGGAAATTAAACTACACAAAAATCATCTTGAATAGAAGACATGTGAAACTTTCAGACTCAAATAGCTTTCTACTGGGGTGTTTTATCTTGGTATAGAAGGAACAGTTTGTTGTCAAAAACTCCATAAGTGGGAGTGTTTTTATTTGTTTTCATTTTTTGGTAATCTTTTTCAAGGGTCCAATTATATCATTCATGCAAATGAATACATTTACATCCACGTTTCATCTTTGTCTTATTAACCTCCAATTGTTTGTTATCAATTTCCTGATGAAGTTAGTAAGACTTATCTTCCTGTGTTCAAATTTCTTTCATTTGAATAACCTGCAGATATTTCAAATTCAACATGCCCAAAATAGTTAGCAACATCTTCCTTCCCAGATATATCCTTTTTCCCGGTTTCTTTATTTTTGTCAAGAGCACCAACATGTTTCCTGTCATTCAAGGTTGCAGCCTCAATCATATTCAATTGTCCCTTATTTCATTCCCTCACTCATATCCAATAAGATGCTAATGGTTGTCAGCTCTACCTCTATAATATTTTATTTTTTTAAAAAAATATATACTTTGATCACCTTAGTTTAAGACTTCTTACCAGAACAATTTCACTAGCTTTCCAAATTGGCTTCTGGATTTCTGCCCCTCTCCATTTGGTTTTCTTTCCCTCTCCAATCAATCTTCCACATGGGTGCCAAATTTACATTCTAAAAGCAAAGATGTGATCCTATCATTCCTCTGCTCAAAAAATTGTCTCTCCATTGTTTTTAAGACAATACTGCAAATTTTTTCTTTATTGAATTTAAATCCTTAAGGACACCATCTAATCCATACCTTTCTTTTCAGATTGATCACACATTATTAGCCCACACCAATGTACTCTCAATTACATTCAAACTGGCTTCCTTACTGTTGTCTGCACACAAAATTCTGGGCTCTGCTTCTGTGACCTTGCACAGGCTATTCCAAAGTTGGAATTTTTCCTTGCTTTAGAATCACTTGTTCAATTATTTCAATCATGTTCAGATATGTGACCTCCATTTGAGGTTTTAATAACAAAGATAGGGGCAGCTAGGTGGTGCAGTGGATAGAGTACCAACCTTGAATTAAAGAAGACCTGAGTTTAGATCTGAGCTCAGATATTTAACACTTCCTAGCTGTGTGACCCTGGGCAAGTCCCTTAACCCCAGTTGTCTCACAAAATAAATAAATAAATAAATGGAATAGCAAAGATATTGGAGTGGTTTGTCATTTCCTTCTCTAGCAAATTTTATAGATAGGAAATTTACCTAGGATCACATAGTGACAGTCTGAGGCTGAATTTAAACTCAGGAAGATGAGTCTGACTACAGGTATGATGTTTATCCTCTAGTTTCCTTCAAAGTAGAATTCTATCTCCTCAGGTACCAATCTCCTACATCAGGCCTTTCATGAAGTCTGCCCACCAAAATAATTTTGTGTTTATTCTGAATGTATTTTTAAATATTCTTCTTTGTGCACATGTTATTTTCTCTCCATTAGAATAAAAGGTCATTGAAGGAAGGAAATGTTTTGTTTTGTCTCTAACCTCTAATACAATTTCTTAGCATAGTACAGGACAAAGAATGCTTGGTGATCTGGTTTGAATTGAATTTCATACAGGATCATGTATGAAATTCATACATGGACTGTATCTGCTTTCTGAGAAGTAGACTGTTAATGTTCTGAGAAACTTATGAGTAGAAAGTTGACCACATGATGGTGAAATGGCTTTGACTGAAAAAATTCATGAATGCCATTTACGAAAGAAATTTGTAAAAGAGGGGTTTAAATATGAGTGGAAACAGATCCCTTTAATATTATATTTCAGAACTCTGGAAAATTTGAGGAAGTAAAATTAGAAATAACAAGTGACATTGGAAACTTGAGCCTAGTGTCATATTTGTTGCATTGAGGAATTCAAAAATAAGCAAACAAGCAACAAAACAATCAACCAAAAATACCAGCATGATGTTTATGATAATTTAACTTATGTAATCAAAGAAATTTAATCTAATTCTGGATGAAGTCGAAGAGGAAACCTTATTCAATAGAGAGATTATTTCTTTTTTGTTTTAGCTTCTCTGCTTTGCTTTTTGGCTTTTTGAGAATATACCACACAAAAATCACCTTGATTAGAAGACATATGAAACTTTTAGACTCAAATAACTTTCTACTGGGTTATCTTATTTTGGTATAGAAGGAACACTGAGGTCTCAAAGTTCTTTACAAGTGGAAGTGTTCCTGGATTGAACCCTTGTATATAAGTGATTATTAATTATTAATTAAATTTTAATTAATGTATCTGTTCCCTTCAGTAATGTTAATCTAGACAACTTAATTTTCACTGTTTACTGATCATTGTTTTGTTAAAAAGTGAGTCAGGACCCCAAGTTTTATATTTAAGGTTTTGCTTCCCACTTTTTTTCTCACCAATTGCCAGTTTTGCAATGAACCTATATAATACTTAAGAAATCCATTTATTAAAATTGGTAGCAAAATAGAAATCAGAGGAAGGGTACATAGGAGAGTAATAAACAAGACAGTATAGAGTGAAAACATTCTCCCATTGGGAGTGAAGTAAGTCAACTGAACCAAGAAGAGAGATGGTCCTGCATCTCACCCCAGAGATTCCTCAAAATTTTAGTGTAGCAAACTGAAGGTGGGGATTTGATAGAAATAGGGACCAACTCTTATCATGTACTCTTCTTCCCAGGTATTTTTCCTCCAATAGTCTAAAAGAGAATTGACATTTTCTATCTTCCTTTTTGAAGTTGGAAGTTAAAAGTGCCCAAAGTAGACTGTGGAAAAGCAGATTCAAGAAAAATTCAAAGACTGAAGAAACTTTTCTCCTCTACTCTCATCATCTCCACTGTCCCCATATGAAGTTGTAGGGCATTCATCATGACAAATGAAGGGACAATCCCACATCAATGTATTTTAGGACTTGAGTTACACTAGCATAGTATATACACAAGGGCCATTTAAATATTTGATAAATTGAATTGGTAATGTTTACTTTCCTTCCCTTCATTTCCATTATAATTCCTTTCAATTGACCTTGAATCATCCTTAAATAGACCTCTCATTATATTACCTTTTTGCTCAAATATTTTCAGTGAACTATTTCCTAACACATCAAATACAAACTGCATGACTTTCCAAGGTCTCTATCAGGTGGTCCTGAGTACTATATTCAACTTTACTTTCCATTTATGTTGAATATTTTAATGGCATCCCCCAGGCTCCCTCCCTGCTGATAAACCACCCCCAAATAAAAACCTACCTTATGCCATCGTAATCGCTGGAGATGCCGCGATATGAGGCCGAACTGCACTGTTATCATCACAAATGCTTTGACGAAAAGCATGGTTGAGCTGAAATAGGAATGAATGGGCCTGAAGTAGCAACCAGTAGCCAGTCAGAGGAACTAAGGTTCGTCCACAGATTATGGGCTTGCTCTGAAGGATAGCGTATCTCTTTGGAGCAATCTCTTTACTTTCTCAGGATCACCCCATGCCCATATTATCCTTTTATGACTTTACTCAAATTGTTCTCTTTGCCTTTCTCCTCACTCTGGCAATTACCTTACTCCTGTTAAATGTTCAAAGTCTTGCTCAAGTTTTACTGTGACATCATTCTTGTTTACTCCATGAACTAGGAAATCTTAAGATCTTGACCTCATAATTGAATACTTAATAATATTCTTTTTTGTACTATTTTATACTTGCTTCTCATGTGTTATATGTAGCTACATAAATACAATATAAGTTTCCTGAAAACTGCTGAAAACAGCCCTATCTGCCAGTGGCCCAAATGGAGAAGTCATAAACACTGTGAAAACTTCCGAGAAGAGTTCCTCAAACTTTTTAAATAGGGGGCCAGTGTACTGTCCCTCAGACTGTTGAAGGGCTGGACTATAGTTAAAAACAAAAACTTTGTTTTGTGGGCCTTTAAATAAAGAAACTTCATAACCCTGGATGAGGGGGATAGTCATCCTCAGCTGCCGCATCTGGCCTTAGGCCATAGTTTGAGGACCCCTCAATAGTGTTTATGGAGGGAGGGTTATAAGTCCATTTGAAACTCCTGGGTCACTCCTTTTGGCTCATATCACTCTTTTGTGGTTTTATATGTGTCATCAATATTCCATCCAATTTAATATATAATAATGTATTCATAATTCATAATAATGAATATATGCTAAGCTGCATAGATTCAAACCCAAAATGCACTGAACATTTTCAAGCAGATATTCTCAAAGACATTTTCTTGTCACAGTCTGCTCAAAAATTTGCATAGGAAAATGATTGCAGTGAAAGTGATATACAATCATCAGAAAACAAATCTGCTGCTTAGTTCTTCAGTTTGGACACAGATCTGTGATAAGAGGTGTGTGTGTGTGGGGGGGGAGGGTGTGTGTGTGTGTGTGTGTGTGTGTGTGTGTGTGTGTTTTGTATTTAAATGCTTCCATTCCAAAATTTTTAAACATTTCATCTTGTGGAACATTCTATACACACACACACACACACACACACACACACACACACACACACATAACGTATGAAGAAATTTGTTTTTCCTTTTTTGCCTGTTTCTTCTTTATTCCAAGTGAAAAATTTTCAGTCCACCCTCTTCAAAGAATTATACAGTTTTTTTCTCTGAGCTGGACTAAGAACTCAGAGAAATAATTCTGCCCTTTTTCTAAAGTATGTCCCTTTCTCTGTAATTTTCATGGGGTCTAAGGTCAAGTGGTTCTTGAATTCAGAAAACAGTATTATCTCTCTTATAGATTTGTCAATGCTTTTTTTTTTTTTTTTTTTTAAAAGAACATATAGAATATTGGAAGGGCCCAGAAAATAAATACCAGGACTCAATCCCATCAATAGTTAAGTTGCTATAGGTGTGTGAATGATATGATTTCTGTGGCCTTGTTCAGGTCCATTAGCCTGTCATCATCCTGATAAACATCCATTGGGGACAGCTCTTGTAATGATATTCATAGTTTTATAATAATAATACAACTAATATTATATAGCACTTTACTTTGTGTCAGATACTGTGTTAAGTGGGTTTGTTATTATTACTTCATTTGATCATTTCATTAGGTAGTTTCCTGGCAAGGATCTGTAAGAACTTACTTTAATGCATAATGAAATGATAGAAATGTATTATATGAAAAGGAAATATTCAAATTTCCTCTTTCATGTATCTTTCATCATTTAAGATTTTTATTGATGACATACTATTTACTGTAGGTGATATTGGTTTTGGTTCAATCAATTAAATATCTATTAATCACCCACAGTATTATGTATCAGGCACTATTCTACATACTAGGAAAAAAATTCTAAGAAATAATCACTACTCGTAAAGAGCGTATATATACTCATACATATACATACATACAGACACATCATAGAATGTGTACAAGATATGTCCTGTATCCTTAAGAAGTTTGTATTATGATTAAGAAGGTAAATTTGACCAATGGTCAAATTTGTAATAAGTGCTAGGATTAAATCCTGGAATGTTTCCACTTTTCTTTGTTTTTCATCAGTTGTTTCAATTGTGTCCTACTCTGTGACTCCATTTGGTGTATTCCTTGGAAAGATACTGGCATAATTTGCTATTGCCTTCTCCAACTCATTTTATAGATGAGAAAACTAAGACAAATGGAATTAAATGATCTATCTGGAGTTACATAGTAGTAAATGTCTGAGCTTAACTTTGAGGATGTGTTCCTGATTCCAAGGTGAGGGCTCTAACTACTGCACCACCTAGCTGCCTGCTCTTCCACTTATTGCCTTCTTATTCCCTTTCTAACCTTGGGTGGATCACTTCAGTATCTTATTTTCTCATGACTTATATGAGTCAGCCTGAATCTAAATCTATGGGGAAAAAAGCTCTTGATTCTTAGCTGTTATTATAGCTTAGTCCATAGTCAGAGGATCATAGGATGTTAATAGGATGTTAACTTGTCATTTAGTCTAACATCTAAGCCTCAAGCCATTTAAGTTCCTTCAGTCTTACATTCTTCATTTGTACAAGAAGGAAGTTGGGCTTACTAGCTTCTGTGATCTCTTTAAGATGTATATCTATGAATTTATATAATAAGTATACGCCCTCTGTTTTTCTGAAAGTGGATATCATCCTTCATAAGTCTGAGTGTTTCGATATTTTTCTAAATCCACCAATTGACCATTTCCTACACCACAGCAATAAACCAATCTTATATTAACTAGTTGTTTTAAATAGTGTAAAAATATTGATTAATATGGGTGACATATATCTTTTCTCTTTTAATTAAATTTATTCTAGCTTTAACATTGTTTAAGATCAGTGATTACTATTACTTTATTTTTCTTATAAATTCTACTCCTGATGATTATTATTGTTTGTGTGTATCTCTTATTTCCTATTCTTGCTGACTCTTCAACTTCTATCTGCTACATTGTCTTGCTATTACTTAAACTACCGTGTTTCCCCGATAATAAGACACTGTCTTATTATTTTTTTGGACAGAAAAACCACCAGAGGGCTTATTTTCAGGGGAAGCCTTATTTTAATGAACATTGACAGAAATTTTAATAAACAGGTAAATGTGAACCAAAAAAAGTACCTTTATTCAATAATGATCATGTCATCTTCTTCAACAACATCCTCATTAGTGTCCATACCCTGAATTCCGTCCTGGATGTCTTGCGCCTCTATTTCCTTCAGAAGAAGTGGACCCAATCTGTCATGTCCAGCAATAGAGCTCTCTTTAAATGAACATGTCTTGTCCAGGTAACCTGCTCGTAGTGCCTTGGCGACACAGCTGTCAGTAATTTTATCCTACGACTTCTTCACCCAAGTCACGACTTCTTGCAGACAGGGCTTCACAAAGTTTCCACGCTGATTTCTTTCCATTCTATTTTCAATGTAGTCATTGACTTCCATGTGCAAATGGTCCTTGAATGGCTTGTTTATTGCAATATCAAGGGTCTGAAGATAGACAGTCATTCCTGCAGGAATCATTACTTGATCTATTCTTCTCTCTGCAAGGAAGTTCTTCATTTCTTTAGCGCGGTGAGTGCTGGCTGAATCCCAGATTATCAGACCTCTTTGGTTACCTTGCATAACAAGTGGCAGCACCCACTTTCTTATAACGGCTTGTGTACACCAGGCTTTTTCGGTTTCAAGAACGTAAATGCCTGATACACGTTCAATTTTATCTTTCTTGCCCTTACTGATGATTAGAGGTGTGGCTTTCTTTCCATCCAAACGAATTGCCAAAACACAGGTGACCCGTGCAGACAGAATAATAAAATTATGACCATCAGTCCTTTTTTTCACTCCATCATGCCCCTCAATAATGTTTTAACCCCATCATGCTCCCTGAGTGCTCCTTCTATCCTCCATCATGCTCCCTGAGTTCTTCTTTTATCCTCTATCATGCCCCTTTTATCCTCCATCATGCCCCCTCACTCCCACTTACATACCGGGTTTTTATGTTGTCCTGCCTCAGCTCTCCTCTGCGGCACTGCTCTCAATGGCGCCAGCAAGCAAATCACTGGGGAAGAACAGGATGATGCGCTCACTGCTGCAGCTCTGATTGGATGCAGCTCGGAGCGCGGCGTGCGGTTCACCAGGGGCGGAAGTGGAGGGGGGACGATGCATATAGAGAGTACCGTAATGTAGAGTGTAGCGCAGGGGATCACCTTCACTACAGTAGCAATCTCATGGGGCTTATTTTCGGGGAAGGGCTTATTTTACAGGAATCTTACACAGTTGGGCTTATTTTGGGGATAGGTCTTATTATCGGGAAAACATGGTACTACCTCCAAGAATCCCTCCCTTATCTTCTCACATGCTTCCTTCCCTCTTTATCTCATTCCTAATAATCTACACACCATTTTGCAACCCATTCCTAATGTGAATAGGATTCCAGAACTACCAGTTTTTATCTCCTATCTAATTCCTCTGTGTCAGTTCTTCCTCTCACTTCTCATTTGTATAACATAATTACTATTTTTACAGTAATTTTCTGTAAAATTTTCCTGTTTGATTTGCTTTATAGAAACATATCATATTCAGCTTTACCCCAGTCTTTCTCTTGAATTACCCAATCACTAATGACAATCTTAGATATATGATTTATGTTTATAAAGGCTAAATTATTTGTTCTTATTAAATCCTTTGAAATTAATCTTTGATGTTTACCTTACATATCTTTTGGATCTCACATGCCAAATTTTCTGAGGTTTGGATTTAAACTTCTGAGGTTTGCAATTAAATATTAAAATGTGGCAATTCATTAAATATCCTTTTTTTTTTCTCATTCAGGATTATGTTTAACTTTGTGGGCATGATATTTATGGTGTAACCCTAGCTCTTTTGCTCTTTAGTATATGGTATTCCAAGACATGATATTTTTATAATGTAACTTTGTTAGGTCTTATGTGATTTTCTGTGAATTCCTATGGCTGCAGCTGAGGCTCTCTCTCACCCTAGCTACCCCCAGGGATTTGTTATTTCCCTGAACTAGTCTGGAGCTGTTTATACCACATATGCCCAAATCTCTTTCCTGTTGTCTTTCTTCTGATCTTCTATAAGTTTCCCAGGAGTAGTACTCTTCAGTCCCAACTTTTGTTTGTTTTTACTACTTTATATCCACTCTGAGGCACTATTTTGTCTCAATAGTGACAAGAAATTTAAAGACCTTGGAATTTAATAGTGCACACTGCCATCTTTCCAAAATGCTTGAGCCATTTTTTAAAAAGGGGAATGCTCTGAATCTTCATTGATAAAAAATTTAGTGAGCCTAGAAGTAAAAATTCTTGAGTTATACAATATTTTATTAATTATACAATATTTTAAAGGAAATACACTTGTATTCATTCCAACTATATGGAGCAAGCATTATCAGAAAAAAATTGAGTTATACAATATTTTAAAGAAATACATTTGTATTCATTCCAATATGGAGCAAGCATTATTAGAAAAAAAGAACAGTAGGTGGCATATCTTAAAGAGTTTTTCAAATGCTAAAGCATTTAAACCAAACTAAAACAATTTAAACCATTGGAAATAATCTATTCCTCATTTCCCATTTTATGCAACAATTTATTGCTTTTCATCTTTAAATTAGGTTATTATGCTACTATATGTACTATTAATACATTTCTTCATGAATCTTTTGTACACACACACACACACATATAAGTACAAAGATTAGCTTTAGCTCGACCTGTCAAAATTATCTTATTACAAATGACTGGAGTCTAAAGTAATTAAGTTGCATTGAATTGAACTTAGGAAAGAGTAAAATTTCTGTACCTTACCTTTATCTTTTATGAACCAACTGTATAAAGTGCAGTAAAGTTGTTTAGATGCTATATATTTTTTATTTAGAATGCAAAAGCAGCATTATATTAAATTCTAAACCTATAGTATTATTTTCAAGTTCCATAACTCAATTTTCTCATAGGTAAAAGATATATAAGTATCTTTTACAGAAATCAATTGAACTTCTTGAAATTAACTATTTTGATGGCAAAGATAATGAAGCAATTTTCTTTTTAAAAATTTTTTTATTAAAGCTTTGTAGTTTTAAGACATAAACACAGATAATTTTCAGCATTTACCATTGCAAAACCATGTTCCAAAATTTTTCCCTCCTTTCCCTCCATCTCCTTCCCTAGACAACAAGTAATACAATATATATTAAATATGTGAAATTCTTCTATATTTATTTCCATATCATTCTGCACAAGAAAAATCAAATCAAAAAGGAAAAATGAGAAAGAAAACAAAATGCAAGCAAACAAAAATTTTTAAAAAGTGAAAATACTTTGTTGTGATCCAGACTCAGTCTCCACAATCCTCTCTCATGCAGATGATTCTATTCATAACAAGACCATTGGAACAGGCCTGAATGACCTTGCAGTTGAAATGGGCGACATCTGTCAGAATTGATCATTGTATAAACTTGGTTGTTGCTGTGTACAGTGTTCATCTGGTTCTATTCATTTCACTGAAATTATCCTGCTGATCATTTCTTATAGAAAAATAATATTACATAACATCCATATACCTTATTTATTTTCCAACTCACTTTCCAGTTCCTTGTCTCTACAAAAAGGGCTGCTACAAAACATTTTTGCACACATAGGTCCTTTTCCCTTTTTTGTGATCTCTTTGGGATACAGGTCCAGTAGAGCCACTGCTGGATCAAAGGATATGCACAGTTTGGTAGCCTTTTGGGCATATTTCTAGATTGCTCTCCAGAATGGTTGGATTCGTTCACAATTCTACCAGCAATGTATGTGTCCTAGTTTTCCCACATCCCCTCCAACATTCATCATTATCTTTTCCTGTCATCTAAGCCTATCTGAGAGGTGTGTAGTAGTGTCTCAGAGTTGTCTTAATTTGCATTTCTCTGAAAATAATAATTTAGTGCACTTTTTTATATGATTAGGAATGGTTTTAATTTCTTCATCTGAAATTGTCTGTTCATATCCTTTGATCATTTATGAATTGGAGAATGGCTTGAATTCTTATAAATTTGAGTCAATTCTCTATATGTTTTAGAAATGAGGTCTTTATCAGAACCCTTAGATATAAAATTTTTTCCCAGTTTATTATTTCCTTTCTAATCTTGTCTTCATTGATTTTGTTTGTACAAAAATTTTTTAACTTAATATAATCAAAATTATCTATTTGGCATTCCGTTCTTCTTTGGCCACCAATTCTTTTCTTCTCCACGAATATGAGAGGTAATCTTTCCTTTGTTCTTCTAATTATGAAGCAATTTTCCAATTAAAAGTCTTGTAAATTACAAATGCGCACATGTGAATACTTAAATGCTTCATTGTTACACACACAGTTTAAAGCTCCTTCCTTTCCATTTTTGTTGATGTATTATATTTTTACATCAAATTTACTTTTAAATTTATCTCTCCGGCTGCCTGCCACATATTGAAGTGATCAATTCCTTGAAACAAAAATAAAATCAGAAAGGGAAAAAAAATCATTAAAACTAGTCAACAACATTTGACTTAAATGTAATAGTTCTCATTTCTAGCTGCCCCCTGACTCAACAATGAAGAGAGGCAGGATCATTTTAGTTTGTGATCATTTTTTGTGAACAATAAAATTATCTGTCCAGAATATGTTTAAAATTGTCAAATAATTCAAATCCAATTAAACCCTAAAAAAAACCTTGTTTCCAAAATATATTATTTAGAACTAAAATCTTAACCTAGTTTAATAATAAGAAGAAAATAGAGTTGTAGTCTCTGAGAACTGTGTTGTAGAACAATTCTGTGGTTCAAACATCTTTAGTGCAATGTTGAAGTATCCAATAGTTTGCACTTAGAGATTTTAGGCTATTAAATTTCTATTAAAAATGATTCTTAATGTTTTAATATCTTCATGAAGCAATATCAGTCTTTTTTTGATTTTTAACCAGTTTTAATCAATGTGCCTCTTAAATTCCAATGGGAAGACCAAAGTTATTAGGTCAGACTACCCTTTAAATAACTTGTCTAGGTAGTGATCACAGATGAGCATTATTTGAAGGAAAGGCATACAGCTATCCAGAAAAGAAAAAAATAGAGGTAGAAAATTACAAAAATTGTTACCCAGAAACCAGACTTAATATACATTCTTTGTTGAAAAGAGTAGGTATCCTTTCTGGGGGGAAAAAGCATCATTGAAATTCAGTTTACATTTCAATTATTTGTAGTTCTAGGGGGTAGGAGATTACATGAATAATTTAAATCCACATGTAATCCCTCAAGTCCATTTTAGTCATTTCTTATTCAACTTTTTCCTCTACCAAATCCTTTATAGGAAAGGGAAAGAAAAAATTTAAAAACTGACTATATTTTCCTCACTTCACCTCTGTTGGAGGCACAGATGAGCAGCAGGTACAATGAGGGGGGAAACCTGACAAACAGTAGTATAATTAACAAATAAAATTTAATCAAATAATTTGGTTGATTGACATCTTTACAATCCTTATCTAGCAAGAATGTGGGGGTTGGCTGGCCTCTAGTTGACAGGACTTCCTCATTAAGGTAATGTGACAGCTGGTAGGCAAAGAAGTATGTGTCAATGAGAGAACTAAGCAAAAAATGTCAGTCAGTAATATGCTTTGGTTAGGGTTTCTTTTTATTTTTACATTACTGATCTCTCCTTGATGATTCCTCTAGCAGCTATTCCCTTCTCTTTATTCTCTCATTTTCATTATCCAAGTTCATGGCTTCAAATGAAGTATTTTTTAAATGTAATTTGTATTACACAAAATGCTAATGGCATAATGACAATGTCAGAGGCCCCATTTAGATAAATTTCTAATATTCATTTAGTATTATGCTTTCCTCCAGTTATTTGTAAAAATAATTTTCAATATTTGTTTGTAAAACTTTAAATTCAAAATTCTCTCCCTTCTTCCCTTCTCATCTCTTTTTACTGAAAAGGCAAGCAATTTGATAAAGATTATACTCATGTAGTCATGCATAACATTTCTATATATCATGTTGTGAAAGAATATATAAGTAAAAAAAAAACTTAAGAAAAATAAAGAATAAAATATGCTTTAATCTATATTTATACATGGCCAGTTTTTTGGTCTGAGAATGGATAACATTTTTTATTATAAATCCTCAGAGTTTTCTTGGTCATTATATTGCTGAGAATAGCTAAATCGTTCACAGCTGATCATCTTATGATATTGCTTGTTACTTTGTGCCCAGTACATTTCACTTTGCATCAGCTTATGTAAAGCTTTCCAGGCTTTTCTGAGAGCATCCTATCCATTTCTTATAGCACAGTAATATTCCATCACAATCACATATTGTGATTTCTTCAGCCATTTCCTACTTGGTACACATCCAACTCCCTACCACCCAGAAAAGAGCTGCTGTAAATATTTCTGTTATGTATAGGTTCTTTTTTAAAATCTCTTTTTGAGTACAAACTTAGTAGTGATGATGAAATTTTGGGTAACTAGGTAAAGTTGCAGAGAAAGCCTGCAGTGCTGAGAAAATTACTCACTTTTGCAATCAGGGAAGGATACTAATAGTGATTAGCTCAATGTTATAGTTCCACCCCTAGGGATGTCTTGGGTAACCCCATCTTACTGTATTCAATCAGAAAGGCAAGCTATGATGTCAAACTCTGAACTTAAATTTCCCATATAAATCTGTCCATGGTCTATGACATCTTTGCTGAATCCCTTTTAGATTAGCTCACACTATGTTCTGCTGCATAGTGTCTCTCCTCAAAAGTATTTTGTTTCTGACAACTGCCATAAACTAAAACCATTCTGAATCTAATTGATTAGACAACAATATGATCCTAGCCAAGGCTCAGTCGGTCATTATTTGGGTATTGATTGATTCAGAAAGAATATAAAAAACCTCACCCTGAGGCCTGTTTATTTATTTTAACTAGGTGAAAGAGTCCATTCCTTGCCTCAATTATTACCTACCCTTAATCACTGAATGGGTATGACTTCAATCAAATTGAGACCTTCTAAAGACCTTAGTTTTAAAAGGCCAAGATCTCCCATGGAATCCAGGGCCATCTCTAGTTATCCTGATCTATATTGGATCACTGAACCCAGATGGTTCAAAAGGGGAAAATAAGGCAGGGGACCTTGCACAGTCCTCCCTCACTTAAATCCAATTCAGTTGGATGATCTGCCATGACCTCCTTGATGTCATGGTCCTCTGAGAATGAAGGATAAACAACTCCCTCCCCCAATCTGTCCTCCTTTCTATCACCACCACTGCCCATTATCTTATCCCCTTCCACTCCTAGTTTCTTGTAGGGTAATATAGATTTCTATACCAAATTGAATATGTTATTCTCTCTGAGTCAATCCTGATGAACGTAAGATTGATTCACTTCCCCACCTCATCTCTCTCATATTTCCTCTCTATTGTCCGACTTTTTCTTGATTCTTTTATGTGAGATGCTCTATTCTTTCACTCCTTTCCCCCTTCCCCTAGTGCATTCCTCTTTCTCACCCCTTAATTTACATTTTAAAAATATCATCCCTTCAGATTTATCATAAACTTTTTAAAAATTATTATTATTGTAGTAAATTTATTTATTTTCAATACATATTGCTTTCTGAATCATGTGGGAGAGAGAAATCAGAACAAAAGGGAAAAACCATGGGAGAGATAAAAAAGCAGAAAAAAAGAAATGAACGTAGAATGTGTTGAGTTACATTCAGTCTCCTTAAATCTTTTTTTCTGGATGCAGATGGCATTTTCTGTCCAAAGTCTATTGGAATTGCTTCGGATGGCTGAACTGCTAAGAAGACCCAAGTCTTTCATAGTTGATCATCTTATATTCTTGCTGTTATTGTGTACAATGAATTCCTGGTTCTGCTTGTTTCCCTCAGCATCAGCTAATGTAAATCTTTCCAGGCCTTTCTATAATCAGCATGTTAATCATTTTTTATAGAACAATAATGTCCCATTACCTTTATGTTCCACAGCTTGTTTAGCCATTCCCCAACTGGTGGGCATTCTCTCCTTTTCTAATTCTTTGCTCCCACACAAAAGAGCTACTACAAAAATTTTTGCATGTCTTCTTCATGATTTCCTTGGAATATAGAATTATTAATGGCACTGCTGAGTCAAAGGATGCACAGTTATATAGTCCTTTGGGCTTAGTCCCCAAAAGTTCTCCAGAATGGTTTTACAACTCCACCAACAATGCACTAGTGACCAAGTTTTCCCACATCCCCTCCAACATTTATTATTATCTTTTTCTGTCATCTTAGCCAATCTGAGAGGTGTGAGGTGATATCTCAGAGTTATTTTAATTTGCATTTATCTAGTTAATAGTGATTTAGAGCATTTTTTTATATAAGAATGGATGTTTATTCTCATCATCTGAAAATTGTTCATATCCTTTGACCATTTATCAATTGGGAAATGACTTTATATATTTTAGAAATGAGACCTTTATCAGAAATATTGTCTATAAAGATTTTCCCCAGCTTTGTACTTCCCTTTTAATCTTGTTTCTTTTTATTTTATTTGTGCAAAACCTTTTTTAATTTAATGAAATAAAAGTTGTCCATTTTGCCTTTCATAATGTTCTCTAGTTTTTCTTTGGTTATAAATTCCTCCTTTCTCCAAAAATCTGATGTTAAGTTTTCTCTAAAATGTAATGTTCTCTGTTTCAATTTGGTTTTCTTGGGGTCTCTGGGAGTAGCCTTCCTGTTAGTTCAGAGTAATTACCATAAGAATGCAGCCAAGTGTTAAAGTCCAAATCTTTTATTATCTCCTTCAAAGTATTATCTCCTTCACTTGGGGCTCCACTAGTTTTCTGGAGGGCTTCCAGAGTCTTGGCTTCAGTGGAGAAGTGAAGGAGGAGAGCCTGCCACCAAGATGGTGTGAGATAGGATCTTTCTGAGTTCAAGGGTTTGTGCTCCAGCCTTGAGCATCCAGCTTCTGTCTGCTTATCTCTCAATCTTCCTGACTGAGGCTTCTAGCTTATAAACTCTACATTGAGTACAAACCAATCATTATATCACTAGGAAACCATTATTTGTTGTAGGATTAAATCAATGCTAAACTATTTTTAACCATTGTCTCCTTGATTCCACTTAATATCTTGTTTCAAGTTCTGGCCCATAACATCTCCTTGTATGATAAATCAATCATACTGAACCATGCTAAATTAGATAACTATTGTCTCTATCAATTCCACTGACTTAGTACTTTGTAAGACTCCTTTGCTTCAAGTTCACAGTTCTGGCCCATAACATCTAATAGATAAATTATCCCTTGTTCTCCTAATTTGTTTATGGTATTATCCTTTATGCCCAAATCATGCCTCTATTTTGACCTTATTTTTTGGTATAAGGTCTATGCTAATTTTCTGATATATTATTTTCCAGCTTTCTCAGCAATTTTTGTCACATAGCGAGTTTTTATTCCAGAAGGTGGAGTTTGGGGATTTATCAAATACCAGATTGCTATAGGCCTTGATTTTTGGGTCATCCATATCTAATCTATTCCACTAATCTACAACTCTATTTCTAGCCAGTAGCAAATGGTTCTGATGACTGCTGCTTTATAATATAGCTTCATATTTGGTACTATTACACCACTATCCTTTGTAATTTTTTCACTAATTCCCTTGATTTTCTTGACCTTTTGTTCTTTTAGATGAATTTTGTTATTATTTTTTCTAGTTCTATAAAATAATGTTTTGGAAGTTTGATTGTTATAGCACTGAACAAATAGACCAATTTAGACAGAATTGTCATTTTTATTATATTAGCTCAGCCTAACGATGAACAATTGATATTTTTCTAGCTGTTTAGATCTGATTTTATTTATGTGAGAGGTGTTTTGTAATTCTGTTCATATAGTTCTCGGTTTTGTCTTGGCTGGTAGACCCACAAATATTTTATTCTGTCTACAGTAATTTTAAATGGAATTTCTCTTTCTCTCTTGTTGATGGGCTTTGTCAGTAATATATAGAAATGTTGAATATTTGTATGGGTTTATTCTGTATCTTACAACTTTGTTAGAGCTGTAAATTGTTTCCAGTAGAGTTTTGAATGATTTTCTAAGACTCTTCAAGTGCATAATCTACAAAGAGTGATAGTTTTATTTCCTCTTTTTTAAATTCTAATTCCTTTAATTTCTTTTTCTTTTCTTATTGCTAAAGGCAACATCTCTAGTACAATATAGAATAATTAATGTGATAATGAACATCCTTTTTCACCCCTGATCTATTTAGGAATGCATCCAGCTTTTCTCCATTACAAATAATGCTTGCTAGAGATTTTACATAGATAATGCTTATTATTTTAAGGAAAGCTCTCTTTATTCCTGTGTTCCAGTGTTTTTAATAGAAATGTGTGCTGTATTTTGTCAAAAGCTTTTTCTGCCCCAATTGAGAATATCATATGATTTCTGTTGTTTTTGTTATTGATATGGCCAATTATGGTGATAGTTCTCCTGATATTGAATCAGCCCTGAATTCCTTGTATAAGTCCTACTTGGTCATAGTGTATTATCCTATTGATAAATTGCTATATTCTCTTTGCTACTGTTTTATTTAAAATTTTTTCATCAATATTCATTAGGGAGATTACTCTATAATTTTCTTTCTTGGTTTTGGCCCTTCCTGGTTTAAGTATCATTACTATATTTGTGTCATAGAAAGAATTTGACAGTACTACTTTTTTACCTATTTTCCCAAATAGTTTACGAAGTATTGAAATTAATTGTTCTTTTAAATGTGTGATAGAATTCACTTGAGAATCTATCTGTCTCTAGAGATTTTTTCTTAGGGAGCTCATGAATGACTTGTTCAATTACTTTTTCTAAAAGTAGAAAAATTACATTTTTCTAAAATGGGACTGTTTAATTTATTTCCTTTTCTGTTAACCTGATCAAATTATATTTTTGTAAATATTCATCCATTTTAGTTAGATTGTCAGACTTGCTGTCATAGAGTTGAATAAAATAATTCCTAATTATTGCTTTAATTTTTATTCTGGTGATTTATTTCTTTTTCCTTTTTCTGAACCAAATTAAACAAAGATTTATTTATTTTTTCCTTTTTTTTCCCTGTAAAACAACTCTTAGTTTTGTTTAATAGTTCAATAATTTTCTTAGTCTCTATTTTATTAATCCCTCCTTTGAGTTTCAAAATTTCTAATTTGGTATTTAATTGGAAGTTTTTAATTTGTTCTTTTCCTAGCTTTTTTAGTTGCATTCTCAATTTATTGATCTCCTCTTTCTCTATTTTATTTACGTAGCTATTTAGAGATATGAAATTTCCCCTAAGAATTGCTTTGGCTGCATCCCACAGGTTTTGGTATGTTGTCTCATTATTGTCATTTTCTCTGAGCCAGAACTGAGGGTCTTAGTTGCTGATTTGCTGTGATTACACCTTCTTACCAGCTTTCCCAGAGTCTATCTGAGGTAGACTGAACACCCTTTTCTCCTCACTGAGACTGACCTCTTTTGAAGTTTGAACTGGAGAGTGATATCATTCCATCAGTCTCTGTTCAGAGGCTTGGTTTCATGTGGTTTTCTAGAGAAACTGGGAAAATTCATGTAACTTCCTAACTTTACTCTGCCATCTTGGCTCCACACTCAGGACTCCTCTTATCTCAAACTTGTACTCTCTCTTTATCTCTCTCTCTCTCCAAATATATATCCATAAATCTATATATCTATGTATGTATATACATATATATGTATGTATATATCTATCTATCTATCTATGTTCCTAACTTAATAGTGAAAAACTTTTTATCAGTTACAAGTATCATCTTCCCATAGGGGAATGTAAATTGTTTCCTTTTTTTAAGTCCCTTTCCTGTTGATTTCCCTTTCCTGTTGACCCTTTTCTTTTTCTCTTGAGTCATGTACTTGAAAGTCAAGTTTTCTATTTGACTAGTCTTTTCAGCAAGAATGCTTGAAAGTCTTCTATTTCACTGAAATTTTTTCTCTAAAGGATTATACTCATGGAGTAGATGATTCTAGTTATGATCCTAATTCCTTTGACCTCTGGAATATCATATTCTAAGACCTCTGTTCTTTTAACATAAAAGATGCTAAATTTTGTGTTATCCTGACTGTGGCTTCACAGCAATTGAATTGTTTCTTTCTTGTTAATTGCAATATTTTCTTCTTGATCTAGGAACTGTAATTTGCTGTAATATTACTAAGAGTTTGCATTTTGGGATCTCTTTCATGAAGTGATTGGTAGATTCTTTTAATTTACTTTTTATCCTCTGGTTCTAGAATAGAAAGGCAGTTATGCTTAATAATTTCTTAAAAGATGATGGTTCAGGTTCATTTTTTTTATCATGGCTTTCAGATAGTCCAATAATTTTAAAATTATCTTGCCTGGATCTATTTTCCAATTTAATTATTTTTCCAATTAGATATTTCACATTATCTTCTTTTTTCCATTCATTTGTCTGTTTTTTATTGTTTCTTGATTTCTCATAAAGTTATTAGCTCTTCCACAATCAGGGACCAATTCATATTTTTCTTGGAGGGTTGGGGTTTTGGAGTTTTGACTTAATTATCTTCTTCTGAGTCTGTGTTTTCATCTTCCTTGTCACCATAGTAACTTTCTATGGTCAGATTTTCTTTGTGTTTGCTCATTTTTTCAGTCTATTTCTTGACTTTAAACTCCTTATTAAAATGAGGTTCTGCTTTCAGATTGTAAGGCACACTGTCCCAAACTTCAGGGGTTTTGCTTTTCAGAGATTTAGGGACCTGTAAGTTTTCAATTCTTTCAAGATGGTATGAGCCAACAAGTGTGTTTACTACTTTCCTGACCTATGCTCTGGTATATGAATAACCACAAGCACTGTTTTCTGCTCTGAAATGTTGACAAGGGTATGTGCTCCACTGCAGCTACAAGTTCTGGTGTGCTAGAACTCCTCATTGTCCTGGGAATATCATCTTGGACTGCAACTCAAATCTGAGGGTGGGCAAAGTGACAGAATTCTGCCCCCAGAATCAGAAGAGAGATCCTTTTTATCTCTTTCTGATTGTTGTTCGACCCTTTACCATTTGAGAGCTCTGAAATCTGCCTTATGAAAATGACTTTTTAACCCTTGTATTTCCCCATTGCCTACTCAAAAGAAGTCATTAGGACATTAGGACTGCCTGTATTTGAGAAGGATGACATATTTAAATTAAAATCATACTCTATTGAAAGTCTCCATTAAAAAAAAAAAAGATAACTGATTCTCAAATATACAAAATTCTGAAGGGAATTATACTGACTATGATGCATAAGACTAAGTCCAAAAATCTTAATAGAGTTTTAAAGGAAATCTTTTAGCCAGAAGTCCTTAAGATTCTGGTCTTTTCTTTCATTTTATTGCCAAGTTTAAAATTGCCACCTTCAGATATGTAGCTTTTCCCACAGTTAAACAACCATACTTTAAAGAGAAAATAGGGCTTTGTTACTGGCTCTAGGATAAATAAATGCTTCACAGGGCCAAGGTTTGAATCTGTAATAATACTAGTTTGGTACTGTTACTTTTAATTATTTTTATCCTTCTTGCTTAGCTCTCCCTGAAAACTCAAAACACTCTGTAGTCAATAGAATTCTGCTTTTCAAGCCTCCAGGAATTTATTTTCACTTATAGTTCACATATTATTGCCTTCCCCTCTAACTTTTGGTTGGTTGGTCAGCCAAAATGAAATATCACACACACACACACACACACACACACACACACACACACACACATTTGTATTATGAAAATATTTAGTATTTGATGTTTGGTGAAGACATTGAATATTTAAGGTGTAGAAGGAATGTCAAATAATATATGATTTCTTGTGTCAGTTGGATCTATGTCTGTGGAAAAAAAAACAAGATTTTTTTTCTAGTAAAAGTTATTTGATCTACTATTGTAGATGCATTGACTTAGATTAGACATTTGTTGTTTTCTAATACTTCTTGAGAATCTGGATGAATGAAAGTAAGCATAAGGTTAGAAGCCAAGTTTATTTTATCCATTATAGACAAGTCAGACTTCATGAACCACAATTCTATCCAACTCACTATATCCCAATTTCTATTGGTGTTTGACTGGAAACATTAACAAATGGCAAGAGTATAAAATATTTAAAGCCTACAAAACACTTAAGGCTGTCAAAATGATCTATTTCACACATATGGCACTCAGCTATGGCTTTTAGGGCAGGTTTTGCAGTTTTATATTCACTATAACTGAAATTGCTGCTTTCTTATATTTTATTGAATTCTATCATAAAAATAACAATAAACTTCTGAATATACTTTAATGTTCTTGCTTTTCTTACTCTCTAGCCTTTAGGTAGTACATACCTGATTTAGAGAGAAAAATGTTTCCTCTTAATGAGCAATTTTAAAATATTAGGGGGAAATAGAAACTTGAATTTGTTCAGGGAAGAAAAACAAAATCTGTCTCATTAATGCCTGAGTAATTTAGTATCTTGCTGGGCTGTCAGAAAGAACTCCATCTCTGCTTATTCAATTCTAACAAGCCATATTGTGATAACTAAACTCCTTATTTATCTTGAAGGAAAGTCAGTGCAGCCTGCCACACGTGGTCTTTTCATACTAGGATTGCCACTTATCATTAATAGATCCTAGTATTTTTGAGAGACTAAGAATGTCATTTGCTAAATGATAGTGAATAAGTATTACAGAAGATCATCTTAGGGAAAAAAACAAAAATAAAAGAAAAGACCCCAAATAAACAAATAATAAAGCCCCAACTAAATATAACCCTTTAACTATTGAAATTAAAATTGTATTACTTGGTACTTAAGGTTAATGATGTTCCTTTTAGTTTAGGATAGTTACTTTATTTTAATGTATTGTTACTACTATTTTCATCTACATCTGAATTCTAATTCCCACAATATTTACACAATATTTTAACTCCTATCCACTCAAGTTGGTAGAAATTTGGTCAAGTTCAAAGACTATTGATCTGTGAGTTAGGAAAAAAAAAATCTAAGCTTTTGTACCACTTAGTACTAATTGTGTGAACTTGGACCAATCACTGGGCTTCATCTTATCATGAAGAAGTTATGAACAAATTCATAAAATACTTATGGAGTGAATACAATCATTTAAATATGGTGAATTTCAACAGTCATTCCAAAAACATCTGAAAATTCCAACTTTAACAATGCAGAAAAATTTGAAAAGGTTAACTTCTGAATCAGCCTTCCAGTGAAGTATTTAATTTGAAAGAAGTTATTTTGTTTTTACTCTGATTCATTTAAACTAATACTAATAATTTGAATCATCTAATGACTCTGAGGACTTCACTTTCACTTTTAAAAGTACCTAACATGTATGTGTTATGTTTCAATTAATGTGAATTTTTTTTGTATGAAATATAATAACTTTTACATTCATTGCAATACAGTAATAATAGCCTAGTAAAGGAAGTAGAAAAGTAGAAATTTAATTTTTATCAGTTTTACACATGAGGAAACTGACACAAATAATGTTTGCTCACAATTATGGATAGTTAGAGATAGAACTACGACCTGGTTCTAGGTCTCCTGGTCCTTAATCTATTGTTCTTTTTTCCTTCAAAAGATATAATAGACTTATAATTCGTTGTAAATCTAATTTTTTTAAACATCAAAAATATTTATCTTGTTTTATCTAATGATGAACTTTTTCTATGAGATTTATTTTGTTCCTTCATAAAAGAATATTATTAATATGGTTATGAAATACAATCATTTTTGAATATCCCATACATGTCACTCTAAACCAAGATTAATTGAAAATAAATAATTTCAACCACTATATCACTTTCATTTTCCCCTCATTTACAAGTTTTAGGCCCCTCTCAAATATTTCACAGTCTAGCTTTACATGGTTTATAAAAGTGATGACAATCTCCAAACACAATGGAAATAATAGGAGAAAGCATGAGAATGGACTTCCAGGGACTCAAGAATTCAATTCTAAAAATTTAGATAATCATCCAAAGCTTGTATATATATATATTCATACAAACATAAGTTATATTAAAATTGGGCTGAAAATTTGAGAAGCACGTGTTTTCTTTGAGAATCTGAGCACAAATAAGCAAACCAAAAACTGATTACAGTTTCCAAAGTTCCAAAATAGCATGTGTATTCTGCTAGCTGAAAGAAATATATGCAACACACACACACACACACATATGCTCATATAGATACAAACACAAATACACATACAGACACAGAAGTGGGTAGGGGGAGAACAACTTAAAGAAACTTAGGCTCAGAAAGTTGAAATTATTCCTCCAGAGTCGGTAAGGGTCAGACTTGAGATCTTCCTCTTTCTGGTTTTCTCCTAGAACATTTTCTGGACCTCCTTCTTGGTATTTATGATGTTCACACTTGTATCATAGTTATATGTATCATATCTCTGCTACTAAATTATAAATTTCTTTAGGGCTGGGATCCTGTGGTTTTTCATCATTATATCTTTATATTACAACTCTGTATTGGTCAGTCTTCTTAGAATGTCTCAGATGTAACAGCCAACATAGGAACATGGAACTGAAACAAACCAGAAAAGAATCAGAATGCAAGCATCCTAAGAACAAGTTCTTCCTAAACTGGTAATGCTTGAGGCACCTATTGCTTGAAAGTACTGGTGAAATCTGTCACAAATATATGACATACTCAAGAAATTAAGTATGTCAAGCAATGCAGGTAGACCATTTCAAGTCTTTCACAAGACTTCAAGTCAATTCACAAGAATAAAGTCTTGTTAGGAGTTTAGTGTTTAGTAAAATAACCTTATTAATTGTAAAAAGATTGTCTTTTTAATACTAATACCACAGAGAGAGAAGAATTCAAGCTTATTAATACTGCAATTTACTTACTTGCTATTTTGGCTTCAAGGGATTATCTGTCAGTCAAATTGTGGTGGGCACTAGGAGAAATCAACAAGAATGAAACATTCTTAAGATCAATAATGACCAGGGCTAGTTTGCACAGTGGATAGAGCTCCAGCCCTGAAATCAGGAAGACCTGAGTTCAAAACAGACCTCAGACACTTAGCACTTCCTAGCTGTGCGACTCTGGGAAAATCACTTAACCCCAATTGCCTCAGCAAAAAAAAAAAAAAAAAAAAAAAAAAAAAAAAATCACTAATGACCTATGAATGAAAATCCCTTTAAGTCATGGAAAGATTGGCTAAATTAGTGATTAGTCATTACAATTTTTCCTCATCACATAGTAATTATGAGGAAGAGTTCAGAAAGTAAAATAGGAAAATTTTTCCATGAAAAAAGAAAATAGTAATTATAATTCTGTAATAATTTTTGAAGTAAAAATTCATGTAGTGTTTTGACATATAAAGAGATTCCATATTTACAAATGCAGTAAGAAGTCACAATTTGTTCATTTACAATGTTATGTGCCCATGAATTTATTTATTGTCTTTGATATTTTAGCATCTGTAAATTTTATTTTGACAGCTAATATATAATTAATCCCAGTGTTTAGAGAAATTATTCATGTTCTTTTGTAGTCACAATACCCTCAGTTTGTGTCTAAAGTGATGTGTGGTTTTTAAAAATACATTAAAATAAATTAAAAATAAATTTGTTTTCATAATTGCTTGATAACTTAGAAAAACCCCTGAAATAATTGGAGATCCCCTGTTGGTTACAAAATCAGGAAAGTGAATTATGATACTGAAAATAGCGCTGACAAATTTGAGTTGCTTTAATGGAACACAGTATCAAGAATTTTTTTGAGATAGTGCAGATGCATTTTTTTATGAAATAGATAAATTTTTTAAGAATTTGAAAGTAAATCAAATGTATGTAAATCTTATCAACAGATAATATTTTAAATGCACTGAAGACTCGTTGTTAAAGAAAATGATGAATTATTGTTTTAAAAATTCTTTTTTGATCTAAGTAATAGTTAATTCCTTTTTATATTTGATTTTTGAAAAGTGAATTTTCTTTTTTTATAATAGCTTTTTATTTTCAAAATAGATGCAAAGATAGTTTTTAAACATTCTTGTAAAACTTTGTGTTCTAAAATTTTCTCCCTCCCTTCTTCTACCTTCCTCCCTTAGACAGCAAATAATCCAATGTATGTTAAACATGTGGAATTCTTCTATACATATGTCCACATTTATTATGCTGCACAAGAAATATCAGATCAAAAAGGGAAAAAAGTGAGAAATAAAAAAAAGGCATATAAACAACAACAAAAAAGGGGGAAAATATTATCCTGTGACCCACATTCAGTCACCACAGTCCTCTTTCTGGATGCAATTGGCTCTCTTCATCGCATTGGAATTAGCCTGAATCACCTTATTGTTGAAAAGAGTCACATCCATCAAAGTTGATCATCACATAATCTTGCTGTTGTTGTGTACATTTGACTCACTTCACTTAGCATCAGTTTATATAAGTCTCTCCAGGCCTTTCTGAAATCATCCTGCTTATTGTTTCTTATTGAACAGTAATATTCAATAACATTCATATACCATAATTTATTCAGCCATTTTCTAACTGATAGGCATCTACTCAGTTTCCAGAGACTGGATTTTCTTAAAACAAAGCTCATATGAATTACAGAATAATATTATTATCCAAGTATACTTCTCTGTTTTTCATTATAAATGAGAAACAATTCAATTAACTTAAAGTCCTTGTTTTTCTTTTGTTGAGTTGCATCCAACACTTCATTATCCCATGAACCAGAGCATTAAAAAATTGTCAATGGGATTTTCTTGACAAAGATAGTAGAATGGTGTGCCTTTTTTTTTTTTAACAGAGGATTAAGGCAATCAGAATGGTTTGCCAAGGGTCCACAACTGGATTTGAATTTAGGTCTTCCTGACTCCCAGTTAAGCATTCTATCCACTAAGCAATCCAGTTGCCTCTATTCTATCCTAATTGCGTTTATTCTTTAGCATACAAATAGATTATTGAAATTATTAAAATATAAATGGACTCTTCTCCCTCAGAGGTTGATGCTTATGGTAAAAAGTCTCAGAGTACAATGGAATGAGAGTTGGCATTATAGAATTTGTGTCCAAAACTACTACTAGGTTACCTGTGTAATATTATCATTTCTGGGCTTTTGCCTCCTCAAATGAAAAATGATAAGCCTAACTAAATGGTATCTGTAGCACCTTTCACCTGTTAGTTTGTGATCTTATGATCTTTCTGTCACATCTTTGATTTTATAAAATGATTTCTTTTTGGTTCTCTTTAATTGCCAATTATTCAGAGTAACTTCAGCTATATAATTAATAAGATTGGGTAATGGAATACAATGATATTAATATCCTCTCAATAATTTTTTATTTGCATTTTTCATGTTTGTACAAAAACACAAAAGGCAGCATGGGCACTGGACTTGGAGTCTGGAGAGCTTGTGTCCAAATGGTGAGATCATTCTTAAACACTTATTAACTGATCCTGAGCAAGTTATTCAGATTCCGATTACCTCACTTTCCTCATCTTCAAAATGGTGGAAAGATGGACTCATTGCTCTTTAAGATCCCTTTCTAGCATAAGTCTATAATTCTGTGGAAATCCAGCATCTCTTAAATTTTAGATTGGGAGTGGGGAATGATATTGATCACAGTTTTATATATATATATTTTTTA
The DNA here is from genome assembly GCF_016432865.1 of Antechinus flavipes. Lineage (NCBI taxonomy): Eukaryota > Metazoa > Chordata > Mammalia > Dasyuromorphia > Dasyuridae > Antechinus > Antechinus flavipes. Next base: position 460,961,215 of record NC_067398.1, on the reverse strand, counting down.
CATATAACAGGTATAAAGTATGGTTTCTTCGTTTGATGTTTATGTCCAAAAATAGAGGTTTGTGAAAGGTAAACTAGGCATCCTAGACCACAAAAGCAGTCATTTCCAAGATGAAAAACTGAATCAAAGAATTGAGTGATATTAAAAATATATTTCAAAATAAGTGATATTTAAATTGGAAAGATTTTAGAACAGGTCATTTTTTTAATGGTAAGTCAAATATGTATGAAGTGATGATTTTGACCTTCTTGAGTGTCAGTACTGTCACATATGATATGAAACTCATCCTTGTCTCAGCCTCTGAAGAATTCTCTTATTATATAATTATGTTAATTCACAGTCTAGCTCCCTGTTTGAGATGATGAGGAAATTTTACCCTATTCTTCCTAAACTACTATTTCAATTGTTCTCCAAAATGATATAATTTCATCATAGAGAGAGAGAGTCAGATACCCAGTGGGTGCTTGACTAACATTGAATGAATTGAAAAGAAGTGTTTTGAAAAAGTTATATGTGCATTTAATTCACTTTGGATAGAGCCTCATTCAGCTCTGGAGTACATCTTGGTAATTAACAGGATACTATTTCATTTTGTAATAAAAGGCGTAGTGATTTCCAGTTGTGGCATGCAACTTTGTAATTTTGTGTAAGGTAATTTTGTCAGGTTTCTAGAAGTGTGCCTTCTTCCTACCCCCAATTCTTCTGTCTGTATATTATAACTGATTTTTAAAAACTGAATAAAGAATAATGGTACAGCTTACCATTGATTAAAATTTATGCCAAGGCTTCTGATATATTAAATTAGGTGGATACAGATACAATCAGAAATGATATTGGTCTGCCATATATTGTAAATTGTTTTTCCTTACCATAATCATTAGCCTCTTGCCCAATTAATCCCTATTTAGGTAGAGTTTGCTCATCTGTTTCAGTCTGATAAAATAGGAGTATAGCCAAAAATATATAAACCAACTTACTGTAATAGTTTTACTATGGATTAACTACAGATTTTCTGTCTCTTTTGTTTGGTCTATGCCAATAGGTAGATCCCAGAGGTGAGAAATGAGTGTATTAATTCACTTCTAAGCTGATATTCAAGTTTTCTAGTCTTAGGTAAAACAAAAATTTTTGATGCAACAGTTGTTCACAAAAATCATACTATCATTTGCCTGTATGATATCTTTTTGTCTGTCCATGTTTGTGATTAATTATGCTTCTCTTCCTTTCTATGTGCTATTGCTGAGGAAGCATGTTTTTTTCAATCTCAGCCCTTTTACTTGAAGCCTTATTTTCAATTTAGTCCAGGCCATATTCAGAAAATGTGGTCTTAATGGGCTCCAGAAATATTTATGGGTACAGTCAGGACTAGATTTTGGTATACCTCAGATAAAACTTGAAAATTTCTACCCTTGTGTGTTTTTAATTGCCCACAAAGACTTTGAGCTTTCGCTGTATATCATGTGAATAGACATAACAAACTAAAGACTTCCAAGTAATGGGAAATCAGATTTTTCTGGTACTAACAATATGTGCATTTATAAAACATAAAAGGAGGCAGCATGACAGAGTGAATATAATGTTATCTTTGGAGACAAGGAGATTCTTTCACACATTCTGACTATGTGACCATGGTCAGGTGTCTTAATTTTTCAATGACTCAGACAACTCTCTAATCCCAGAAGAATTATTGATCTAGATTGATGGAGAGTTGCTATTCAAGGGGTTTTCACAAATTATTAAAATTATATGTCAAATTCAAAATAAAGAAAGATTAAAAAAAAATAAAGGTATCTCTCCCTGAATCTTACTGTATATTGTACCCTAGGAGATGGTGTATCTTACATAACCACAATCCTAGTTATGGTAATGGGTATGGTAGGTAAATTAAAATGTAAGCAATTAATAGTAGAGAAGGGTAGAACAGATATCTACTTGGACTTCAGATAGGGCAAGTTATCTAAATATTTTAATCTGTTTTTTCCGCCAATTTTTCTCCAAACCTAATTTTTAGCAGTATCTATAATAAGGGACAGATTGGAAATGTGGAAAAGAAATGAAAAAGGATAAACATTTATGGATATAAAAAAGAGAAATGAGATATTTTAGGGTCTCAGCATTTTGATCAATATTTATAAAACATAGCTGTTGGCAGTAGCTCATGAGTGATAGATGGTTAGAGCCATATATCTTCAATCTAACCTGGGGACAGTGTGAATAATGACTATAAGTAACTCAGCACTAGATTGGCAGGAACCATAGCTTTGCAGGGCTAGAGGAAAGCATGTTCCGCTAGTCATCTTGATTTGGGAAAACAGCTGATGCAGACAGTTGCCAGTTACTATTGGGAAACAAAACTCATTTGTCATGCAGAAGCACTTTCTGACTCCACAGAGGCAGTTGACCCCTATAACAAGCACACCACTACCAAACAGTCAAGAGGAGAAAAAGAAATCAACAACTGTTTATTGCCTATTTACTGTCTGCAAAGTGAACCTCTCAGCTGCAGAGGATACAAAAAGAAATCAGTAAGAAAACATTCAATATGCAGTTAATGGGGAGAAATAATATATCCTCATATTTTGGGTTGACTTTTCTTCCAGGATGCAGGCATAAACTTTATTGAGCACGAGTTATAAATGAAAGAAAATAGAAACACTTAGAAAATTCTATTTCTTCAATGAGATGTTCCATTTTTTCTGTAGTGTCAAATACTTGGCTGACACAAATGATTATGTGAAAGTACAACTTGTTGCAAATCTTTGTAAAACAGGAAAATTGGGAGAGCCTTGACAAGAGAAAAGCATGCAGAAAAAGCAGGAGGCACACTGTCCCCAGATCTTTTCCTTCCCTTGATGCCTCTTGTTGCTTTCTGGATTATTTTTCCTCCATCAGACCTAACCATATTCTCTTACCTTATCTTGAGGTCTGTTTTTCTAATGGGGAATTGGGGCACAGGTGAGTTTGGTAAATTAAATGCAGCCTTAGATTGTTATAAATTTCTGATCACAACAGTAGGTCACAATAGTAGAGTAAAGCTTGTTAAAACTGCCACTGTTTGGATGAAGGGCCTTTTATTAAGTGTTATTGAGTTATATGATTGGACTTATCTATGGTATTTTTTTCTTGATTCAAAAAGATAGAAACAAATTGCAAATGCTCCACAAAAATTGTCCCCCATTAAAAAAGAATTCACTCTCAATACTTAGGTAATTTAACAGCCCACCTTAGAAATGTGACCAAATATAAACAAAAGAGCAAAATTAAAGATTGCTCAAAAATTACTTTAATACTCCAGTACCTCCCTCTTCAAATATTTTTCTCTCTCTCTTTCCTCTCTTTTTCTTTCTTTCTCTCTCTCTCTCTCTCTCTTCTCTCTCTCTCTCTCTCTGTCTCTCTCTCTCTCTCTCTCTCTTCTCTCTCTCTCTCTCTCTCTCTTCTCTTTCTCTTTCTCTCTCTCTGTCTCTCTCTCTGTCTCTGCATCTGTGTGTGATATTGTTCAGTCATTTGAGTCATAACTCTTTGCCATTTCCTTCTCTAACTTATTTTACAGATAAAAAACTGAGACAAACAAGAGTTAAATGACTTGCCCATGGTCACAAGGTTAGTATATGAATGAAGCTGGATTTGAACTCATAGAAATGAGTCATCCTAATTCCAAGCCCACTGTTCTATCCACTTTGCCACCTAACTGTCTATAAATACAAATAGCATATATACATATGTTATACACATATACACATTTACATAAACATACATAGATAGGTAAGTATAAATGGATGTATGTTTGTATGTATATGGGACAGATTCACTAATTATAATGCAAACTCCTGAAGCAGGATGCTCATTCACTTTGGTATACTTAATGCCTTGCAAGGAGCCTGTGATGCAATAGATATTTAATTAGTGTTTGTTGCATTCATTTAATTTTAATAAGTAATTGCATAAGCTATATTGAGAGATTATATCATATCTGTCCTAAAAGATCTTTGAATATAAAAGAGTCAATGTGTTTTAGATATTTTAGTATAATGTGCATGATTGTCCAAGTATTGGATATGCCATTATCATTAGTATTTTTCTTTTTAAATTAATTTATTTATATAATATTTTTGTTTTTCCCAAGTTACATTTAAAATAAATTTATATTTGTTTTTAAAACTTTGAGTTCTAGATTCTCTTCCTTATCTCTTCTTTCAGCTTTCATTAAGAAAGCAAATGTGAAGTGATGCAAAACATTTCCATAAAAGTAATGTTGTGAGGGGCAGCTAGATGGTGCAATGGATAGCGCACCATCCCAGAAGTCAGGAGGACCTGAGTTCAAATCTTACGTCAAACATTTGCTATTTCCTAGATGTATGATCCAGGGCAAGCCACTTACTCCCAATTGTTTCAGCAAAAAACAAATAAACAAACAAAAAAGTTGTGTTGTGAAAGAAAATGTCTTCCACCCTAATAAAAATAAAAATAAAAATCCCTTAAGAAAAAATGAAGTTTAAAAAAAAAGAAAGAGGCAGACAGTATGTTTCAATCTGTATTTACACACAATCAGTTCTTTCTCTGGGTATGAACAGGAATTTTCATCATAAATCTTTCAGAAAAGTCTGGGTGTTGAATTTTGTCAAATGCTTTTTCTTCATCCATTGAGATAATCATATGATTCTGTTAGCTTGGTTATTGATATAGTGAATTATGCTGTTATGAGGATGGGCATCAGAATTTAGACTAATAATTTTCCTAATATTAAACCATTCCTGCATTCTTGATATAAATCTTACTTGGTCATTGTGTATTTTTCTGATGATAACTTTCTGTAGTCTCCTTGCTAATATTTCATTTAAGATTTTTACATTAATATTCATTAGGGAAATTAGTTTCTAATTTTCTTTCTCTGATTTGATCCTACCCGGTTTAGGTATCAGCACCATATCTGTGTCATAAAAGGAATTTAGTAGTACTCCTTCTTTTTCCTATTTTCCCAAATAGTTTGCATAGTATTGGAATTAATTGTTGTTTAAATGTTTGGTAGAATTCACATGTAAATCCATCTGGCCCTGGAGATTTTTTCTTAGGGAGCTGATTAATAGCTTGCTCAATTTCTTTTTGTAAAATGGGACTATTTGAGTAATTTATTTCCTTCCCTAATAATCTGGGCAATTTGTATTTTATAAATTCATCCATTTCACTTTCAGATTTATTGGCATACAATTGGGCAAAATAGCTCCTAATTATTGCTCTAATTTCCTCTTCATTGGTGGCAAGTTCACACTTTTCATTTTTGATACTGGCAATTTGATTTTCTTCTTTTCTTTTTCTAACCAAATTAATTCAAGGTTTATCTATTTTATTGTTGTTGTTTTTTTTTTTTCATAAAATCAGTTCTCAGTTTTGTTTATTCGATGGCTTTCTTACTTTCAATTTTATTAATCTGTTTTTATTTTCAAAATTTCAAATTTAGTCTTCAATTTAATTAACTTTAAAAGCTCTTTCCATCTTTTTTTTAGTTGCATGCCCAATTCATTGGTCATTTCTTTCTGTATTTTATTCAAGTAGGTGTCTAGAGATATAAAATTTCCTCTAAGAATTGCTTTATCTGCATCCCATGAATTTTGAGATGTTTCTTCAGTATTGTCATTCTCTTGGATGAAATTATTAATTTTTTCTATGATTTGTTGTTTTCCTCTTTATTCTTTAGAATTAGATTATTTAATTTCCAACTAATTTTTTAATCTATTTTTCCCTGATCCCTTATTACAAGTAATTTTTATTGCAGCATGATATTGAAAAGATAACTTTACGGTTTCTGCCTTTCTGCATTTGATTTTGAGGGTTTATGTCCTAATATATGGTCAATTTTTGTGTAGGTTCCATGTATCATTACTAGTTTTGCTGTGTATTTCTTCTTGCAATTCTCCGAATGTCTCCTCTAAGAATTTAGACATTATATCATTTGGTGCATATTTGTTTAGTATTAATATTATTCATTGTCTATTCTATCTTTTAGCAAGATGTAGTTTTCTTCCTTATCTCTTTTAATTAGATCTGTTTTTTTACTTTTGCTTGATCTGAAATCAAAATTCCTGCCCCTGCTTTTTTTTTTTTAACTTCAGCTGCAGCATAATAGATTCTACCCCAGTTTCACATATGTGTTTTGTAATCAACATATTATAAGGTTCTGGCTTTAATCCAGTCTGTTATCTGTTTATGTTTTATGGGGGTGTTTATCCCAATAAAATCACAGTTAAAATTACTAACTTTGTATTTCCTGCTATTTCCTGCCATTTTATTTTTCCCAAGGTATACTTTTCTCTCTCCTTTCCCCCTTTCCCTCTTCACCAATGTTTTGCTTCTTTCACCTCCCTCAATCTTCCCTTCCTTTTTCAACCCCTCACCCTTTCTTGTCCCTTTTACCTCCTACTTCTGCTCTCCCTTCTATTAGTCTTCCCCTTTCTTTATTCCTTTCTTCCTTATAGGATGAGACAAGTTTCTATATCAAACTAAATATGTGTGATATTCTTTGAGCCAAATCCAATGAGATTATTCTTCAAACAATATTCACCTCTTTCCCTTATTTTCCTCAACTGTAATGGGTCTTTTTTTGCCTCTTCATGTGATGTGTTTTACCCCATTTTACTTCCCCTTTCCTCTTCCAATACAATCTCTTTTCCACCCCTAGTTTCTTTTTTCTACATTATCACATTAAAGTCACTTTATACCTACAACCTTTAAGTACATCTCTAACAAAGATACAGTTCTGAAGAGTTATACAAATTATCTTCCCATGTAGGGATATAAATATTTTAACCTTTAAAAAAACACTATTTTTCTTTCTCTTTTACCTTCTTATGCTTCTCTTGGATTTTGCATCTAAAGATCAAATTTTCTGTTCAGATCTAGTCTTTTCTTTTTTTTCGCCCCTGAGGCAATTGAGGTTAAATAACTTGCCCAAGGTCACACAGCTAAGAAGCATTAAGTGTCTGAGGCCAGATTTGAATTCAGGTCTTCCTGACTTCGGGACTGGTGCTCTAACCACTGTACCTGCCACCAAGCTGCCTCTGGATCTAGTCTTTTCATTAAAAAGAAATGAAAATGCCCTATTTCATTGAATGTCCATCTTTTTCTCTGAAAGATTCTTGGCTGTACTCCAAGCTCATTTGCCCTCTAGAATATCTTATTCCAGGCACTTGCTAGGTCTTGGGTAAACTTGATTGTGGCTCCTCAATATTTGAATGGTTTATTTCTAGCTGCTTCCAGTTTTTCCTCCTTGATCAGATTCTGGAATTTAGCTACACTATTTCTTGGAGTTTCATTTTTGGGGTCTCTTTCAGAGGATGATTGGTGGATTCTTTCAATGGCTATTTTAATTTCTGGTGCTAGGATTTCAGGTTATTTTTTGCTTGATAATTTCTTAAAAGATGTTGTTCATGCTTTTTGTCATTACAGTTTTCAGGTAGTACAATAATTTTTAGATTGTCTCTCCTAAATCTCTTTTCCAGGTCAGTTGTTTTTTCCAGTGAGATATTTTACATTCTGTTATAATTTTTTCTTTTTTCTTTCTTTCTTTTTTTTGGTTTTGTTTGACTGAATCTTGATGTCTCATTGAGTCATTTACTTCTATTTCTCCAATTCTAATTTTTAGTAAATTATTTTCTTTAATTAGTTTACTCTTGGCCATTTTGGCCCCCTAGAGTTATTATTTAAAGGAATTTGGAGTGTTTTGGGGGAAAAGTCTGCAAGTTCCTGCTTTTACTCCACCATCTTGTCTCTGCCTCCCCTATCATTAGTATTTTGAAACAAAGCACTTGTTCTTCTTCAGTCAAATTTACTCATATTTACTTGGGAGACCTTTTATATATTATTTTGTGTGTGTGTGTGTGTTGTCTTTCCAGGAAAATGTAAGTTCCTTGAAATTTAGGATTGCTTCTTGGATACTCCATTGCCTTGTATAATATGCACAAATACTAATAGATTGCTTGGAGTTATATTAAGAAAGTTAGATATCTTGCTTCCTGGAAGGCTCAGTCTATTTAGAAATTCTTATAAAGATGTATACAAATTAGACAACTGGGCAGCCAATGGAAAACTGAAACTTATGCCAAATTTATGGAGGAATGGAACACATGTTAAAAACCTTATTTTAGAATATTGTGCCCAGCAATGTGGTATAGTGGATAAAAAAATCATCCTTGAAACCAGAAGGACTTAATATCTATAGCAATCTAGTATTTGATAAACTCAAAGACCCCAACTTTTGGAATAAGAACTCACTATTTGACAAAAACTGCTGAGAAAATTGGAAATTATTATGAAAGAAATTAGGGCTCGACCCACCCTTAACACCACATACCAAGATAAGATCTAAATGGGTTCATGATTTAGACATAAAAAGTGATATTATAAGGAAATTAGAAGAACATAGGATAGTTTATCTCTCAATTCTATGGAGAAGGAAGGATTTGTATCCAAAGAAGAACTGGAACTCATAATTGAACACCAGATAGAAAATTTTGATTATATTAAATTAAAATGGGTTTGTACATACAAAACCAATGCAGAAAAGATCAGGAGAGAAGCAATAAATTGGGAAATCATTTTTACATTTAAGCATTCTGATAAAGGTCTCATTTCTAAAATACATAGAGAATTGACTCAAATTTATAAGAATTCAAGCTATTCTCCAATTGATAAGTGGTCAAAGGATATGAATAGACAATTTATCATATGAGAAGGTACTCTAAATCACTATTGATCAGAGAAATGCAAATTAAGACAACTCTGAGATAAACGACACACCTCTTATATTGGCTAAGATGATAGGAAAAGACAAGGACAAATGTTGGAGGGATGTGAAAAAACTGGGACACTACTACATTATTGGTAGAACTGTGAACGGATCCAACTATTCTGAAGAGCAATTCAAAACTATGTTCAAAAAGTTATCAAACTGTGCATACTCTTTGATCCACCAGTGTTTCTATTGGGCCTATACCCAAAGAGATCTTAAAAGAAAGGAAAGGGAATCACATGTGCAAAAATGCTTATGGCAGCCCTTTTTATAGTGGCAAGAAACTAGAAATTGAGTGGCTGCTCAGTTGGAGAATGGCTGAATAAGTTATGGTATATGAATATTATGGAATATTATTGTTCTATAAGAAATGATCAAGAGGATGATTTTAGAGAGCTTTGGAAAGAATTACAGGAAATGATGCTAAGTGCAATGAACATATCACTGTACACAACATCATCAATATTATACAACAATCAATTCTGATGAACATGACTCTTTCCAACAATGAGACGATTGATGCCAGTTCCAATGATCTTGTGATGAAGAGAGACATCTATACTCAGAGAGAGGATTGTGGGAACTGAATGTCGACCACAACATAACATTCTCACTCTTTTTGTTGTTGTTCACTTGCATTTTTTTAACACATTTACTTTCTTTTTTTTTTAATCTGATTTTTCTTCTGCAGCAAGAGAATTGTATAAATATATTTATACATATTGGATTTAACATATATTTTAACATGTGTAACATATACTGGATTGCCTGCCATCTAGGGGAGGGGGTGGGAGGAAGGAGGAGAAAAATCTGAAAAACAAAGCTATGCAAGAGTCAATGTTGTCAAATTATACATGCATACATTTTGAAAATTTAAAAACAAAACAAAACAAAAAACAAAAAATAAAAAACAAACAACAACAACAACAACAACAACAACATATAACAGAAGGACTTGAGTTCAAGTCTGTCCTCAGAAGCATATGCCCTGGGCAAATAACTTATCCCTTCAGTACCTCTAGACACCTACTTAAGATTATAAATTGCAGAATATGGCTGTCCTGCAATGTTTGAAGGAATTGGCTCAGTTGACAGTTTCTATCTTAATGAAATTGTCAGATTGAAACTTTATTCTAGTTGCCATGCTTCAGAAAGAACATTGAACAGCTGAACCATCTCTAGAGGAGAGTGACAAACATGGTATATTATCTTGAGGTCATTCCATACCAGCTTTGTTTAAAAGGGACTGAAATCATTTAGCTTGAAGAATTCAATTCAACAAACTTTTATTAAGTTACTACTATGTTATAGATACTATACTCTTCCTTCAAGTAGCTTACATTCTATTGGGAAATTAAGATTTAGAATTGAAGGCTTGACATAATGAGGAGGAAGGTGGGCATTATATCTGTTTACAAATATATGAAGAATTGTCATGCGAAGGAGAAAGCTGTTTTCTTCCTTAGAAAGCAGAATTAATTAGACTAATGGATAGAAGAGAGATAGATTTTCTGATTAATCTATGGAAGGACATCTGAACAATTAGAGCTGTATACCAGTAAAAGAGGCACGTTTTAGAGGTCATCACTCAAGTTCTTCAAAGAAGATGGCTACATTATGTAGTGGGGGAAGCAATAAATTTAGAGTTAAAAAGACCTGAGTTTTAGCTCAGCCTTTTACCCTCTATACTCTTGATAAGTACACTTAAATCTCTCTGTACCTCAGTTTATTCATTTGTTAAATGGGACAATTGTAATAGGTGATCTCTACAACCCTTCTGTCTGATCTTCTAGACATTTCTAAATAGGCATCCTTCTTTAATTCATTATAATCTTTGACACTTTTGATCTCCTTCTTTCTCATTCTAGGTGTTAATGCCATTGTTCTGTTCTGTTTCTCTTGCTATGTCTGATAATTCCTTCTGAATGTCCTCATCTGGATATTCTTTCAAGCTATGCTCTTCACCAAGAGGCCTCCAATATCCTATCATCAACTCTTAGACATTCAATAATAGTCTCTATGCCTATGATTTTTCAGATTTATCTATCTATCCCTAATATCTTTCTGGACATCAGGCTCATATTTTAACTTCCTTTTGGGAATCTTCAATTGGATGACCTGTAGATATCTAAAACTTAACATATTCAAAGCTAACCTCATTATGTCTCCCAAAATTATCTCTCCTTTCTAGTTTTCTTATAACTGTTGTCTTTTATCATCCTCCCAGTCTTCTAGGCACAAAACTTTGGCTTCATTCTTGACTTCTCACTATCCATTCTATTGTCAGTTCTTATCAGATTACCTTTGCAATATCTCTTGTACACATTCCTTGTCTTCTCTGAAGTTGCCATCATCCTGGTGCTCATCATATCATTCCTAGATTATTGTAATAGCGTGATTGGTCTTTCTGATGAAAGATTCCCCCCCCCCCCATACAATTTGTCCTTTATTCAACTGTCAAAACAATCTTCCTAAAGCTCAAATATTAACAGGTTACCTTTCCCTTGTTTCCCATTCAAGAAAATCCAGTGACTCCCTATCACTTATAAGATCAAATATAAAATCCTTTGATTTTTTAAAAAAATCCTTAATAACCCATTTCCTTTCTACCTTTTCAGACTTCTTACATTACTATCCCAACATAATTTGTGATCCAGTAACATTGATCTTATTCCCCTCGTAAGAAACTTCATCCTCAATTGGATATTTCTGTTAGTTGTTGCCTACGCCTGGAATTCTTGCTTTGTATCACCATTTTTAGATTCTCTGGATTCATTCAAATCCCACTTTTTTCAAGTGCTTTTCTTGTTTGTTTTTAAATGCTAGTGCTTTCCCATTGAGATTATTTCCAGTTTAGTCTTTTTACATCTTTGTACAAGAAGTTGTACATAGTTGTTTTGCAGTTGTTCCTTTATGCCCTCATTAAATTGTGAACTTCTTAGAATCAGGTACTCTTTTTGCTCTTCATTGTATTCCCAGCACTTCTAGTGTCTGCAGATGGCATGTAGTAAATGTTTGTTGACTGAGTTCAGTCTGGTTGGTATAATAAAAATACAAACCTAGCAAATAAGATTGGCAGTCTTATGCTTACTATTTTTGTTACTAGTCAAACAGCCAGACCACTGGCTTATCCCACTGAATCTTCAGCAGAATAGTGGTCCATTTGTGGTCCTGTGGGATCTGCTCTATTATGCTGAATAAGTGGGGAAGTTTAGATGAGTGTACATGAATTGATGATGGTCATATTTGTTTTTTAAGTTTTACAGACTTAGCACTTTTACTTGTATGTTTCTGTTGAAAGAAGAGCTTGCTTCAGGTTGATGAACTTTCCTGTCAAATTAACAAGATAAAAAAAGTAGCAAAGGTTGCATTTTTGTAGAAACTCCACTGCATTTTCTGACCCTAATTAATGCTGAAGCTGCTTGTATCTATTTGGCCTTAATGTTTATGTAGCAGTTGGATAGAAATGTATGTAGTGAAATACTACTTCTAGACTCAACTGGTTACTCTTTTTCTTGACTTTGGAAGAGGAGGAAGTTTTGAAGGCAAAATAATGTGGGACAAAATGAGGGGAAACAAGGAATAGTTGTAATTGCATAGGAACTACGTTACAGTAGCCAATGTGTTTTTGATCTAGCTCCTAATTCAAGTCTACATTGAAATGGAGCTAGGGACTCTGCTGTAGTTGGGAGTGGTGTCATAAGGTTCAACTTGTTTCTGGAAATGTACAGAAAAGTCATACTTGAAAAATCCTAGGAAACTAATTCTAACTAAGAATTTAAGGAGACATCTCATGTAAAACCTAAATCAATCCTTATTTCTCATTGGAGAATTAAAGTGAATTTTGGGAACATCCATAGAGTGTATGGCCTTGGGATACATGTTTCATATATAATCATCTCATTCTTTTAAGATTATTATATCAGTTTCCTATTAATTGGTCTTATTGCTTATAGTATCTTTCTCATCCAATATATTTTTATTCACTGTCAAAAGATTATAATCGCTTATAGCCAATTCACTTCATGATTAAATCTCTTCATTTATTTCTCATTGTCTATATAGTTAAATTCAAGCTTAAAAGCTTGGATTTCAAAACTTCTCACCATTTGATTCCAATAAGTACCATATCTCTTACTGATCATATTATCTTCTATTATTCTCTAAAATATATCCTTTGTGTATAAGAAGCGTATATTTGCTTTTCTCCAAAGATATTTGGAGCATTACTATCTTACCTGTAGTTGTTTACTCCTTATCTCTACCTTTACCTCTTTTGCTCTGCTGCCACATCTGATCTGTCCTTTAAGAACCAAATCAAAATCTACTTTATGAAGTTTTCCTAGATCACAATTATCTATCCCCCTTCTAAACTCATATATAAGTGCTAGTCATAAATTCTCCCCTCCCCCCTATTTTTTGATCTCAGTTTCCTCTGGTATAAAATAAGGGGGTTAGATTAGATGATCTTTCAGGTCACTTCCAGTTTTGATATTCTGTTTGATTTTATTTCAATATGATGATAATACTCCTTGCAATAGTGTCATCCAAAAGGGGAGAGCACTTCCTCAGGGAATTAAAAGGATCACTACAATTTGGGAAGCAAATACTGGATGACCATTTGTCAAGAATATCAAATTTGGGGTAAAGATTAGAAAATGATTTCTGATATTCCTTCAAAATCTGTGGTCCTATGATGCTGGACTAGTTCTCTCTCCTTTAATACCAAGTATTGCTAGAGAAAATGCTATAATTTCATTGATTGGCTTTACTACTCCAACTGCTATCTAATCTCAGTGGGATTCTCACTGTTGGGTGGCAATCATTTTATTTTTCTTATAGAGTCTCCTATTATACTTATCAGAGCAGTGATTTCAAACTGTTTCAACTTTCCTCAACCCTTAATCCAATACCAATACCCTTCACTTAGCAGGTGAGATAATTGTCTCCTACTTTACTAAGACTGAAGTTATCCAACATGAATTCTTTCAACATCCTCTTTAACTTAAAATTTCTCAGTAGTTTCTTCTTTCCTTGTGCCCCTAAAGTAGAAATGTCACTACTCTTTTGCCAAAGCTAACTCCTTTATCAATGCCTTTAATCCCATCACCTCTTGCATTGTTAGTTACAGTACTCTACATAAATCTCTTATCTTGTCTTTTGATTCCCCTCCTTTGATTATAAGCATGCTCACTTCTTAGTTTTTCTAAAGACTTTCCCATGATACAACTTTAAGCTACCAATTCAGTTGTGGCAGTCAGGCAATAAGCATTTATTACGATCTTCCAAATATTATGCTATATGAAGATAAGAATATAAACAAAAAGAAATCAGTCCTTGCCTTTAAATTAAAGAGATTACATTCTAATGGGGAAAGAAAGGGTGCTAAAAAGTAGGGGAAGAGACAGAGTGGCAAAGTCTGAGGAGTCAGAAGCAAAGCAGAAAAGGGAATAAAAAGGATACCTAATATGTGCTCCTCTACAAAATAAAGGTCCTGAAAGCAACCTATCAGTGGAAGAAAGGAACTGGAGCTGATGAATTTCTAGGTAAAAAGGTGAGTTATGCCCCTCCTTTTATTGACTATGCAAAAATATTATGTTAAGAGCCGACTCCACTTTATTTAACACCCTCATTTTTACTAGCTCTATGACCCTGAGTAAGTCATTTTATCTCTGTTTGCCTCAATTTCCTCAATTATAAAAAGATGATAATAAGATTATCTACATTATATGTTTGTTGTAAGGATCAAATGGTGAGCACAGCATCTAGAACATACTAGATGTTTTATAAATGCTTCTTCCCTTCCCATTCCTTCTCTTTCTCAATTTTAAAAAATTCTGGTTTATCCCCAGACTATTCAGTTGAAAATGATCTTTTAATATCACTAATCACTTCATAATTTAATGACTTTTTTTTTTAGTTTTTATTCTTCTTGGCATATCTATGTTATTTAATCATGTCAATTAGTGTCACTTTTTCAATACATTCTCCTCCCTTAGACCTCATGATTTTGCCCTATTCTGGGCTTATTTGACTTTTTTCTGTTTTCTTCCTTTCTACTCTCTGCCTTATTCTTTTAGACACTCTTTCCCTCACTAATTTTATCCTCATCTTGAAGTTTACCTTTCAACTGAAAAGGAATCTTAACCCTACTCTTAAGTTCAAGATTGTTTTTTGCATTTTTTCCCCAGGATATTCTGCTTCTGATACTTATCTTCTGCATGATCTTGAGCAAGTTACTAAAATTTCCTAAAAAAAAGTTTTATTTATGAAGAATTGAATAAGGGGCTTTTAGATACTTCCAAATTTTCAACTCATACCCAGCATATCCAAAACCAAAGTAATCATCATTCACCAATTAAGTTCATCAAATATTTCTTCTGTGGTATCTATATAGAGAGAAGATATTATACCAATCACCTTGGATATAAAAAAATAAGAAAAAATTCTTTACACTAAAGAAATTTATATTCTACTAGCTTCTTCTTTTGAATATCTTGTTCCTTTTGATAATAGCAACTTATTCCCACTGACACTACTTAGTCATCATTTATTCCTTTATCACCTTTATTTGCCGACTGATTGTTTCTTCTCCACCTTCCCCATTTTCTCTTTGTAGGTTAGGCCTTTTTTGCCATCCAGTTAGATTACTGAAGTAGCTTCTTAAGTAGAAAAACTAATACTTACTGTTTTTCATATTCCATCCAATATCCTATAGCCAGAAAAAATGTTCCCAAAGCACATTTCTGATCTTGTCATTCTCTCCTTTTCTGGGAAGGCTTCAAAATATTTCTATTGTCTACTAAAGAGAGTATAACATGCTCATTTTATGATGTAAGGCCTTTCATCTGTTGACTCTAATCTGCTGTTCCAATTTTCATTTTCACCACGTCCCTACACATAATGAAATTAAACTCTTCCCAAATGCACCTGATGCTTTTTTTTTTTTTTTTTTTTTTTTTTTTGCTAATTGCTTATAGTACTTTCTTTTCCTGGAAAACCTACCCCTTTCAACTCTGGCATTTAAATTTAAGTCAATAAACATTTTTATGTGTCCAATATGAACAAGGCACTTCTAATATTAGCGATACAAAAACAAAACGAAGGAACAACCAACCAACTTAACTAATCAACCAACCAAACCCTAAAACCAAAACAAAATACCCAAACAACAAACACAGGGCCTGCCCTGAAAGAAGTTATGTCCCTACTGCAGAATTTTGTTTCCAATTAGCAACTTATTTTCATTCCCTCTTTAGTTCAATAGGAATGTAATCTGTCCAAGGATAAGGACTTTATATTTTCATGTGGTCTCTATACATGATATTGTATTTGCTTGGAGTAATTCATTCTTATCTTGGGGTTCTTGTAATTTGGGGAAGAATAGCATGGCTATAAAGCAGTGTACTTGAAGTCAGAAAGACATGGATTCAAATGCTGGCTCACATAATTTCTAGTTGTAACATCCTAGGCAAATCCCTTAGTTACTCTGTGCTTCAAGTTCTTTATCTGAAAAAATGAGAAATTGAAATTAATAACCACTTCTAGATCTAAAATGATGACTTTAAGATTCTATAATTGGATTAACAAGTGCTTGATCCTTACATTAGTTCAGAAATCTTTCATTATGTGGAATTGCGTTCTACTTGTTTTTTAACTTCATAACTTATCTTATTCCCATTTCCCCAGGATCTTTACTCCTTACTTCTTTCCCCATACTGTTATCTGGTGATCAACTTCACTGTTCTTGCACACATGAAACTCATCTACCCTCTCTTCAAGATTATTTCTAATTTATTCGCATATATGTTGTTTTTATATGGTTGTTTGCATGTGGTCTGATCCATTAGACTGTGAGCTTCTTGAAAAGAGGAACTGTTTCTTGCCTTTTTTTTTTTTTTTTTTGGTATCCCCAGTGTTTAATACAGTGCCTGATACATATGAGGTGCTTCACAAATATAGATTGATTTGGGAATTAAAACTATGAAAGGCCAGAAAAGATTTTGATGGTTTCTCTGCTATTCTTTACTACTGAAGTTACCATTTTACTAAAAAGTGCTCTCATTCCCAATGTAAGCTTTCCCTTGCTTTATTTGAATTTTTCATATACACACACAATATATATACATATACATATATACTATACATACATATATTGATAGGTAGACAGAGAAAGAGAGAGAGAGAGAGAGAGAGAGAGAGAGAGAGAGAGAGAGAGAGAGAGAGAGAGAGAGAAAGAGAGAGAGAAAAAGAGAGAGAGATTTCTGGGTTAGCTTTCCTAGAAGGAAAGTATAGAGGGGATTATTTAACATTGACATTCATTATTTGCAAAGTAATCACATTTAACATTGGCCAGTGTTTATTCTTTTTTGCTATGACCCAAATTTGAATGTTATTTTTGTTCTTCTGCTTCTTGTTTATGAGAAATGTTATTCAGAAAGAAGTACCCTATATATCAATAAGATTTTTCCCTTTTATGATGATAATGAGCACATACCAATGAAACCCCAAGTCCTGTAGAAAAGGGAAAAAGCTTTATGACACTTCAGAGAAATGTTCATTTATCAAAATATTGACTTATAGCAAGCCAGATTTGAATGTCTGGGAAGGCTTAGATATAATTTATGCTAAAAACAATAATTATTTGAAAAAAATTCTGAAAGTCTCTTCACTCCCAAGTCTGTTAAATAAAGTATGGGAATAACTCTCTTCAGTATCTGTGCAGGGAAATGTCTTCATCATCCCTATAGTCTTGCTTTGTTCTGAAGATGCAGAATTAGGGGAGACTGTTGACAGATTTGAGAAAAGTAGAGATAGAAGGAAGAAAGTTTTGTAAGCCAGTTAGGAAAAGTAAAAAGGAGAGACATTGTTTTCCTCAGGAAAAAGAAAGCTTAGGGCAAAGGAACTATTATGACATCAAGACCCTGGTATAAAATCAATTTATTCAAAATTTCTTTGCTGCTAATAATTTTACATAATTTGGAATATGTATATATGTGAGTTTGTGTCTTTATGTTCTGATTTAACAATACTCAAAATGTATTTGACATGCTATAAAGTCCTATAACCATAATAGATATAACATTTCTTTAGGTATTTATGGTTTACAAAATGTGAAATATACACATCTTTTAATCCTAGCAACAATCTGATTCACCAGCTCAAAGGACATAAGGAAAATATTTAGCAAGCATTAAGCATATAAAAAATAGCTATTATAGTTCATACTTATTTTTCTTATAATGAAATAGACAAAAAAAGACATAGTCAAAAATAGCATTAGATTTGGAATAGGAAGAGTCAAGTTTGAATTCTGTTCTTGCCACTTACAACCTGTATGAACTTAGGTGGGTTGGTTATGCTCTTTAGTGTCAGGCCACTGTTTTGTAAAATGAGGGGGAAATTTTGGTTAGTCAATTTTTGAGGTATATTCTTGCTTTGAGGCCCATCATCTATGAGACTTGGTTACTTTTATCTTTTAATGGTAATCAATGTATGCCATATCTACTCTATTGTAGTGCAAACTAATTCAAAGTTTTGATTTTTTGCAAAAAAAAAAAAATTGGGAACCACAAATATGTAATATTATTCATTTGGTATATATTTGGTATATATCAGGAGCTTAATAGCATCTTATATTTCGTGCCACTTGGTTTTTAAAATGCTTTCACATACATAGTAATAATAAATAATAGCCAACATCCATATAGCACTTTACCATTCACAAAAAGCTTTGCGGACAGTTTTAATTCTCACAACAGCCTTGTGGATCTTGCCAGGCAAGTATTAATGTTAATTTCCAAGGAGGGGAAGTTGGGTCGCAGAGGAGTTATACTATTTGTGCAAAGATCACGTAACAATATAGACATTATACTTGCAACTCCATGTCATGAGAATTAAGTTCACATCCCTGTTCTTTTAATCTCCTTTGATTTGAAATTATGGAAGTAGTTACTGTTTTCTCATGTAATACCTTAAATTAAATTTTATCTCCTTTGACAGTACATTTTAAAGGAAGATAATATAGAGGATTTTCAGATTTAAAAAAAATTAAAAGATCACTCTATAGCAGTTTCAGAATGCCCAAATGATAACAATTATATGGATCAAGTGGTTTATTTAGCTACCCAGCATCTCATCCTACATCTAATATTATGCAATAGCTATTATCATACACAGGGTAAATAGTATAACATTATCAGATTTATGCTACAATTATAAGTTGCAAATGTATAATTAGTAGATTTTAAACTCTCAATATATAGTAATTCAACATAATTACTTTAGTTCCATAAATGCATACTAATCAGTGAGAAAAAACTTAAGTAAAACAAGCAAAACCATACAACTGCAGAATAAGTAAAGAGGAAATATTCCAGGCCTTAATTATATCTCCCATATTTTCTCACAAAGATATAACTGTAAGCCTCTATTCTACTTACACTAGACTCTTTGGCTATGGTAAAACTGTTTCCATTGTATATGAATGAAATCTATCCTTTTAGTTCTTTTTGTTAAGAATTTCTTCCAAAACATTTTGATAAAATTTCAAAAAGTTTATTAAATATTTCAGAACTTCTTTATTACTATGATTCAGTCATTGAATAACAATAACCAATAATATAGATCCATTCATGTTTTATCACTGCATATGACTTGTCTGGGATCCTAGCAATTCTCTATCGAGAAATCCAAATTCTTTATTATTAGTACATGTATTAGATAAGATTCTATGAAATGATTATTGAAGTTACATTTGTATCTATCTACTCCAACACCAATTCTGCCTCATCCTTTTTTTTTTATTTGTTTCTTTAAGGAAAACATGTAAATCATCTTTAAATTTAGCTACAATTTTCTTTTGTCTTCTAATTTAATTTGTGGTGAACACAATTTTTGGAGTACCATATTCATTTATTGATCATTGGACAAACATTTCATATTTAGGTAACCAAAACAAATATATTTAGAGGTGGTTCAAAAAGAGAAGAGTATGATATTGTGACGTGGAAGTAGAAGAACTCAGAGTTGGGAAGCCTGTGTTCAAAATCTGTTTCTGACATATATTGGCTATGTGATCCTGGATATGTCACTAAACTTTGTCAGTATTTTGTGCAATCCTTGAGGATTAAAAATTGGAGAATGTTTAGACCCTTATAAGTATAAGAAGTTACTTCTAGGAGTTCCCAAGGGAAGTATTCATCCAGTCTCTATCTCTTTAAAAGCTTATGAAATATCTAGTGACTCTTTTCATGTATGTTTGGAATACATTTCTCAGAGCTCAGTCCAAGTTTCTACCATTCTAATATTTGCTCCATATTGACTATACATACAAAAGTCCTAGCTTTCCACTCCTTTTTTCCCCACTCCTTTGCTTTCTTTTTAGTTGGATTGTGATTCTGATAAAGATAAGAGATACTACAATTGGAAACAATTTCTTTTGTAGTATAGAGCTGAGAAAGTGGGAGCCCTAATTTGTACCTTTCAACCCAGAGGTATTTTTTTTTCTCATTGCATAAATGATATCTGATTAAATAACTTTAAAATAATCATTATCAGACATTATGGAAAATTAAGGACATGTGATGCTTCACATTATGCTTTAAAACAGTAGGTTCAGTTTTCCTTTTTCCTGTAATATTTCCCTGAAATCATGTCATTAATTGGAACAGACAGTGTTATAATTGAGATTATATTTCTGAAGTTCAAGGGCTTAGCAGCAGGTCAAATATAGATGATATGACATAAAATAATGATATAAAAACAAAATTGCAAGTATAAACCTTTGTAGTCATTTAAGCCAGAAGAATTACATTCCAAACTCCATAAAATAGGTATAAATATGTGTTTATGTTATTATGGAAGGGGCCCCAAATGTACTGTAAAACATATATACAGCATATAAAAAGATAACTCTACTCTATCATACATTTAGACTAGAATTAATACGCTAGTGATAACCATTAATTAAACATTTAATTAGCAACAATTGTACCTTACTTAAAAAGCTTTTATTATATTTAGATGACCCAGGCCACTCCAAAAAATCCACCTGCCAAAGAAAGTTTGTGCTGCTGCCTTTTTTATATCTGTGCATTTCTATAGAGCAAGCAAAATTATTGTCCTCAACAAATTATAGTAAAATTATTTTAAAATGCAAAAAAGTATGTTAATCGACATAATTTACATGCTTGCTTCTTCTGCTCTTCAGGTGCTATGTAGATATTAGTGGTAATTATAGTCTTCCCTTATTATAATGTAAGCTCCTTTTCTGCAGAAACTATCTTGGTTTTTAATATTTGTATCTACAGAATTTAACAAAGTGTCTGCCACATAGTAAGCAAGCATTAAATATCTTTTCATTCATTCCTTCTTTAGCAAACAAACTACCACTCCTAGGATCCTAAAAACAAATTCAATAGACTATAGAAGAAGCAGATTCTTGGCTCTCTGAAACAAAAATTTTGAGCTAATCTATAGAGAGGATAATAAAAGTTTGAAATACAAAATAATAGAAAGCATTAAATACAAAATATGCTTCAGTGTTACAATGAATTTGTGATAGGATTAATATGGTTATTTTGTTCAGTGATACAGTATATATCCCATTCCTACTTACCCATAATATATGATATCCATCTCATTCACATTGTCCTATAGTTTTCCATGTCCATTCAATGTACCAGTGGTTTTCTTCACATTCTCTTTGAGTAATAGGTAAATGTATGTACTGTTCCTCCGATTCTTATCATGTGACTGGCCCATCTTTCCCTCCATATGGAATATTAAAATAAAAAGTATGAGATTAATATGACATAATTCAGAGATGAGTCATGTGATAGATATGAAGAAATGAAGATGAATGATCCTGAAGGACTTAAAGTTTAGTCAGTAGAAAAGGATTAGAGTCTTTTGACAATTAAAGAATTCTTGATTATACTTGGTTTTCATTGGGTGGGGGAAAGTTAGGTTTACATAGCTTCTCTTCATTGGTCTATATAAGGTATGACATCCAAATACCAGAGAAGTTGATCTTGAATTTATAGAAGTATTTCTTCAGAGAGTTAGCAAAAGAGAGCTGATGGATATCTGAATATTTCTAAATAAGAATTGGAATTCCTTTCTCCCTAATCAATTTTAATGCTTTTGGATTTTGTTATTTTTCCTAAAGGGGAATAGCATATGATAAGGTAAGGGATATTACATGATCTCTTGGTCTTATTTTGACCGTTAGAGAAACAGTTTTATCTAGAATATGTTGGATTCTTCCCCTTTGATTCCTTCATACTCAGAACTTTCTGACTTCCTAATGAAATTCCAGATCTCTTGTAAATACATTTTAAATACTATCATTTCCATTAACATCTTCTCTCATCTTTGTGAAGTTCTTGAAACAGAGACACTTAATCTTTACTTCTAACATCCAACAAGAACAACAATAATATTAATAAAATAGCAATCTCAATAGATGACATTTATATAACAGTTTATAATTTGTGAAATTCTTCACATATGTCATCTCATTTGGTTCACTCAGCAACCCTGGGAGGGAGATGCTACTACTATCTTCAGTTTACAAGTGAGAAAACTGAAGCAAAGATTAAACAACTTGCCCAAAGTCATCTAGCTAGTAAGTGTTTGAAGCAAGGATTTGCATTTGGTCTTCCCAACTCTGTTGGGTCCCTATGCCTTACCATTAGCTTCCTCTACTAAATCCTAAGATGTCCCTGTCTGACAGCTGTTTTTTCATGTATGCCCATTGATTTTGATTCATTGATATCCCCACTTCTAATGATGGGGTTATTCTTACATGCCCTCAGAAGAAGAAAAAAGGAACATTTTAAAAACAATCTCCATACTTATTTTTGTTCTTCATAATTTGGTCAAAAAGTTTATAACTATTTTTCTATGACCCTTCCATTCTTACCAATTGAGCCAAATATGAGTTGGGAAATTCAGATTTTAATGAAGAATTACCATGGATTTTATTTTGCCAATTTAGTGTGTCACATGCATAGAGAAAGAAGATTATTTGTAACTTTCTTATTCAAATACAAAAAACATTAATCATGGTTTCTACTTTGTAGTGGTCCTCTGCCGGCTTCTTATATGATATAATGCAATTCTACTTCACTAATACTGAGGGTTATATTACTTGGGGAAGAAAAGACAACTACCAGTTACAAAGGAAAAGTAATAGAAACATCCCAAAATGCTTTTACAATCATGCTGTGCTTGAAATGATCTAACATAAAAAGAGAAATAACAATTCTTGTGGTGTGTGTTTGCCACTAATGCCTTATAAATTTTGACTAGCAGAGGAAACAGTGCCTCTAAAGCTCTAATGTATGACTCTGTGTTGGCAAAGTAAAATATTCCAGAAAGATAATCAACAAGGATGGACTTTTCTTTAAACTCATTGGCCAATGTCGTCAGAGTCATAGCCAGTGTGATGATTCAGTCTTTTCTTCTGAAGTCTGTAGAAAGAAAACATCCAAGTGGGGTCACTTCTCTCCCTAACACTCTACCATTCAGAACTGATGACACAGTTTAATGAATGACAAAAGAGGTCTACTCATAACTGTTAAATTATTCTTGTTGTGATATTTAATTTAATAAACACTGTCTACTATATGCCAGATACTATACATTGTATTAGGTAAAAGGATACAAAAATAAAAATTACAGTAATACCTGTCTTCAAGAAGCTTTCTTTGGTACAATCATTATAGTAGCTTTTTACTGATCATAATATTTTCCTGGAATACTCTAATTTTTGCCTAAGAAATTAAATAAAATTTATTTCTTTACAAGTTCAACTACTTTTACACTTCTAAATTGGGAATCCAATCAGGTTGATGAATCTCACCAACAAATATTGTTTATTAGATAGGATCTGCATTAACTATGACTGAACAGCTACGTGGAATAGAGAACTCTTCCTTAAGGATCAAGTAAGCTCATTCCTATTCATTCAGATTCATTCAAGTATATGACTAGAGTGTAATAAGCCAGTAGACTCAAGCAAAAACTATCAAGATAATTGGATATACATAATCTATATCAGATTGCTTACCATCTCAAAAAAAAAAGGGAGGAAACTAGAAACTTAAAAAAAAGTTTAAAAATGTTTTAACTTGTAATTAGAGAAAAATTAAATATTATTTAAAAAGAAAGCTATTGAAAACAAAGTATTTCACTCTCTGGAAACTAAGCGTTAGTGAAAAAATCATTTTTTTTTAAACAATAGCATTTTATTTTTTTCCAGTTATATGTAAACACATTTTTTTTCAGGGAGTCTTTAACTTTATTTATTTATTAATTTATTTGACATTTCTCCCAGTTACATTCAAAACAATTTTTAAAAGATTTTTGTTTTTAAAATTTTTGAGGTCTAGGTTTTCTCCTTTATCCCTACTCACAATTAAGAAATCACATGTAAATACAATTTAAAAAACTAATTTCTAATTTTTCTTTCTCTCTCCCTCTTCTTTCTCCTCTCTAAAATAGTAAGAAATTTGATAAGGATATATACATTCAATGATGTAAAATATTTCTATATTAGTCTCGTTATGAAAGTAGAAGCACAACAAAATAAAAAAGCACAAAAAATTAAGTGAAAATAGTATGTTTCAATCAGCATTCAGATTGCAACCAATCTTTTTCTGCATGTGGATAGCATTTTCTATCCTTAGATCTTTAAATTGTTTTAGATCATTGTATTACTGAGAAGATCTAGGTCATTCACAGGTGATCACTTAACAGTGTTATTGTTGCTGTATATAATGTTCTTCTGGTTCTGCTCATTTCACTTTTAGGCATTTCCAATTTTTTTCTCTAAAACTCTATCTGCTTATCATTTTTATAGCACAATGGTATTCTGTTACATTCATGTACCACAGTTAAACCATTTCTCAGTAGATGGGCATCCTCTCATTTTCCATATCTTTGCTAACATACATGCATGGAGAGAGGGGGGGGGGAAGGAACAAAAGAGAGAGAGAGAGAGAGAGAGAGAGAGAGAGGGAAAGCGAAAGAGAGAGAGAGAGAGAGAGATGCTAGAGGTATTCTTATATAATGTAGTTCTTTACTGCTCTTTTTATGATCTCTTTATAATATAAACTTAGTAGTGGTATTGCCAGATTAAAGTTTGATAGTCCTCTGGGCATAGAAAAACCCATTCTTGAACCAGATTCCTTTCCATTTAAGGTTATCTTCTAGATCAATTCAACATAAATTTTAAGTACCTATGTGTACAAGGTACTCTGCTTGGTACTTCACATGCAAAAGCAAAAATAATATCATCCAGCTCTTCAAAAACCTTACATTCTTGCAGCCATGTGCACAATTGAGGAGAATTACATACTTAGTAAAGATTATAATATGTGGGAATTTATGTTTCTGGTAATTGTTTTTCTTCTTCTTCTTCTTCTTCTTCTTCTTCTTCTTCTTCTTCTTCTTCTTCTTCCTTTCTTCTTCTTCTTCTTCTTCTTCTTCTTCTTCTTCTTCTTCTTCTTCTTCTTCTTCTTCTTCTTCTTCTTCTTCTTCTTCTTCTTCTTCTTCTTCTTCTTCTTTTTTCTTCTTCTTCTTCTTCTTCTTCTTCTTCTTCTTCTTCTTCTTCTTCTTCTTCTTCTTCTTCTTCTTCTTCTTCTTCTTCAGCAATTGGGGCTAAATGATTTGCCCAGGGTCACACAGCCAGGAAATGTTAAGTGTCTGAGGCCAGTTTCAACTCAGGTCCTCCTAACTTCAGGAGTGGTGCTCTACCCACTACACCAACAAGCTGCCCCTATTCTGGGTAATTTTTCATGACTCATTCTCCAGGTATAAACTTTTAACTTTAATTTGCATTACTGACATTTTCTCTATTATTTTCTTTTCTAGACAATCAATAAAAAATAAATCAAATTTTGCTTTTTAGCATTTTTTCTATCTATGGCATGAATGTTCACAAGGAACATTTGAAAAATCTTTCTCACATAAATTAAACTTTTCTTCAGTATATCACTTGGTCTATACAAAGTGCATCAGATTTGTTTGAGAAGGGAAAGGACAGTTTCAGGGAAAACTCCATGAAGAAGTTGACAACTATTCTTAGCCTTATTTCAAAGGAAGACCAGAGTCTGAAAAACAGAGATAAATATGGGGACAGTGTCTATGACTAAAAGTTAAAGATGGAATATGAAGGCTGAAAAATAAATAATAGTTCATATTGACTGTAAATGAGTATGTGTAAATTCAGAAAAACAGAGATCATTTCATGATTTATAAATATCCCAGAACTTCTTGGGACTTCTTAAGGAAATCCGGACAATATAATTTTTTCACTTTTTAAACCATAATTTCTTAGTTTTAACATTCTTTAAAAAATTTTTAATTCAAATTTTTCTCCCTCCTTTCACTCATCCCATATTCATTGAGAAGGCAAGCATATATCCATTAAACATGTGAAATTATTCGTCATATTTTCATGTTAGCCATATTTCCAAAAAAAAAAATGAAGAAAAATTTAAAAATGAGAAAATTATACTTCAATTTGCATTTAGAATTCATCAGTTCTCTCAAGAGGTGGATAGCTTTTTTCTTCATTAGTTCTTTGGAATTTTCTTTTACCAGTATATTGATCAGAGTAACCAAGTCTTTCGCAGTTTATTATTACAACATTGCTGTTGCTATATGCACAATTCTCACTTTATTTTTCAACATTTCATATATATTTTTTCTTCTTCTGAAATTAACCCTCTTGTCATTTCCCATTGTTAAAGTTGTACTCTCTTTACCCGGAGCTGGGAAGATACTCACTTTTTTTTTTTTTTTTTTTTTTTTTTTTTGATGCTACTGTTTCCAGGGCTAGTTCTAGTGGTCTGAAAGTTTTGGATGCTTTCAAAATGATGTGATCCTAGAAGAGGTATATCACTGCTCTCTTGGTTTATTCTTTGATTTTTACCCAAGATGGGCCCTGATCCCTAGAAGCCACAATTGTTAGCACTCACTCTTCTTTGCTTTGGAATTGTGACCAGTGTCCCTGCTCTCTTGTGACTAAATACCAGTGTTTCTCTCAGCCTTGGAACTGTGACCCAGAATTGTACATGAGCAATAAAGTTGCCAATCAGCACCAGTTGTGCCTAGTACTTTTAGCAAAGTCCCCTGCAATCTCTTTCTGATCAGTTATCTGAACCCCTTATCCCACTGCTGAAGTTATTGCTGTTGACTCTACTGCATGTGTGGACCACCAGACAGCTTTCTATCTCAGTGCTACAGTTTTGTTCTGCCAAACTTGGAAGTTTTCTTGAATAAGAAAACTATCTCATTCTAATCTTGTGTTTGTTCTGTTGCTCCAAAATTTTATTTGAGGTATTATTTTAAAGTTGTTTATAAAGGAATATCATGAGAGGTCAGTTGGGTGGCTTCCACTAATCTGCCATCTTGACTCCCTATGCCCTGGACAAGAGCTTTCCAACCACACAATTTTTGCTAATGGATAACTTAATGGAGTCTGTTGTGGACTAATTTGTTATCAGTTTTATTTAGCATTAAAGTGGTAGCCAGCTAAAGGACAGAGACAAAAAATTTATTAGATACAAAAATAGTACAGTGTAGGGTCATAATCCCTAGTAATCAAATAAAATCTGAGCCAAGAAAGTGTCTACAGAGAAAATGTTTATGCTACAAAGATCAGTGGCAATGTTACCATTAAGATGAAAATTATGTGCATTCAATTTCTAATGGTTCCTACATAGATAGAGTTGGGGCTGTCCCTAAGCTATCATGTAAATAAAATGAATCTAATCTCTTCCAGCCTTCCGTTTCTTTCCTTTTCATTACTTTTGATTCTAACGATCACCTGGGAAATAAAATACCAGACATTGAAGTCCTTTCTTGAGTTAAACTTGAGTAAACTTGAGTTAAACTTGAGTAAAGCAAGTATTCAAATTTTTCTGCAGGAAGCACACTCAATTCCATTGGGCTAGTCACATTGTTCAAATGCCAAATGTACAATTGCCAAAAAGACTATTTTATGAAGAACTCACATAGGGTAAACACTCAGAAGGTGGTCAGAAAAAGTGATACAAAGACACTCTCAAGGTCTCAAGAATTTTTAAATTGATTATATAACATGGGAGACACTGGCACAGGACTGCTCGGGGTAGTATGCCCTCATCAGAGAACATGATGTGCTTTATGAGGAAAGCAGAATTGAATTAGCTCAGAAGAAACATGAGATATACAGATGGAGAACCCACCCGAAATATTTATAGAGACTATTTGTGTCTGATCTGTGGCAGAACATTCCCAGCTTGCATTGGTCTGATCAGTCATAGTGGAACTTGAATCAAGTTTTAACTTTAACTAACATAGTAATGTAATTTTGATCCTCTTTGAGAAAAAACAACAACAACAACAACAACCAGCCTTTGGTGACCAAAATAGTGCTCAATAAGTCAAATCAGTAACCTCTTGCTCATTTACCATTCCTTCCTATTTGATGATGTCATATTTTTGTTATTTAATTGTTGATTAATTCCTGCACTGGAATATTGATCAGAGTATTATATAATCAGCTTTTTGTATCTGAAATCTTAACTCACTAATTTTGAATAAAAGTCTTGGTTCTTCATATTAAAGAATATTAAAAATCAACAGGCATTTAAAGAGAAATTTGTGAGAATGTAGTGAATTGAAAATTATACTATGTCTAAGCTTTCCCCTGAAAATATATAGTTTATTGCTTTGAGGAAGAGTAGATTGAGGTGGAGATTAAAGTCTCTTCTCCAGGTAAGGTGTATGCTCCCCTGTGGACCAAAGAATTGAAAAAGAATAGAAGCCTATCCCCAAGTGATGTTCAGATCAAAGGAATAGATGCCCTTTGTTTATTGGTTTCTTCAAGTAGCTGTAGCTCTCTCTGATCTAACAGAGGTCTGCCTGGCTGGTTCGACTCTCTCTCAGGTCTCCTGGATTCTAGAGTTTCTGTTGGGAAGAGGAATATCAGGTCATCAACAGATATGTATCAATTGCTTGTTATGTGCCAGACACTAAAGTGCTAGGAGTACAAATATAAGCAGAAACAGAAACAGTTCTTGACTTCAATAAGCTTACATTTTATTTTTATTATTATTAAAAGGTTGCTCAAAGTTTATTATTTTCTGCTGAGTACAAAATAAACAGTTATTGAGATGGCTGGAAACCACATAGATGATTCAAAACAAATAAATGACACATGGTTTTTCTGACTTGTTTTTTGGTGTTTTCCTTTTTAAAAAAATTCACATATGCAATATAAGTACCTCTACACTTAAGCAGTCTGTTTATCTAAGGGAATAGGTAGGAGAGGATGGGAGGGGAAATGGGCTTTGATGCCTAAGACACTTCAAGAGATAGGGTGATGGAGCAAGCCAGAGGGTGTTGCCACTTATGAAGGTGGTCCAGTGCTGATTTTTCTGGTTTTCACTGATTCCTTGAGGCCACCTGAGACAGGACACAGATGATCATGCCATGAGCAACCTGAAAAGTTCTTGAGTGCTCTGAGGATTCCAATACAGTAGTCATAGAAGGATGAACATTTCCTGAAGAAGAAACCTGACCACTAGTGGCCGGGGTCTGATTTAGGAAGACCAGGATGGTGGGAGATCACTTTTCTTCCCTAGAGTACTCAGCACTTCCAGCTGTTGCTCAAAGTAGACCCCAGGTGACTTCAGTAGTAGACCCCAGATGACTTCAGTAGTAGACTAGTATGAGTTGCTACAAGTGACCACAGGACAGGATTGCTGCCATGTTGCTTCTTCTTCTTGTGATGATGTAAGCCTTAGTGGCAGTGAGCTCTGGTGGTCAATTATAGCTGACCTGTCTCTAGGGAAAGGGGTGCTAGGCCACAGAGACCACTTATATAAAAGATCATGGGAGGATCCTCCAGGGCAACAGAAAATGTGACAGTTCTTTGGGTTTTCCAAAGAGCTTACATTTTAATGGGAGAAAAGAACCCATAAAAGGAAAAGGGGGAAGAAAAGGTGAAGGTACTCTTTATGGAGGAATTATAAAGAAAGTTTGGAGAGTCAAAAATGCAGTCAGGAGAGGAGTGAAGACATAGCCATGCAAGTTCTGGGAGAAACAGTCAATCTGAAGAAGAGGCTGTAGTTATATAGAGACAATAGAGAGTCAAGAGTACAACCTAGAAAGGAGCAGGTTTAAACCTGAGATTTCATTTGCATAGAGAAATTCCTCTGTGGCAAATCCCTCTACCAAAATGACAGATTAGGGTAAATTAATTTGCTTATGGTGACATAGAATAGTGACATTTGAACATAGGTCTCAGTTTTTCTACATCTGGCCCTCTATCTGCTATATTGCATAGCCTTTATTAGTATTTTATATTTAATGGATTTTTGTACTGGAACTCTTCTTTATTTTTGTTATGAAATGCATCCCTATGTGTTCTATCTTATTTTTGCCTCTAGTTATTCAGCTTCTGACAATAACAGCGCACTTAAGTACAACTTTTTTCTTTTTTGGATGTGTTTCTTATTGATTTCTTAATTATTTCAAGCCAACTTTAACCCACTAAACTTTTTTCCAGGCTAAAGCACTCAACTCCTGCTTTATTTTTTGAGTATCTAGTGATCATAAGAATGTATACTAGTATATCTATTGTGTTCCTATATCATTGCATTTTCATGATTCAGATGTAGCAGTAGTTAATGCTGTTTATTGGGAAACTGAGTGAAAATGCATAATGCTAAATCTTTGCAGAACTAAACTGATCAGACAATAGTCCACAAAAAAGCCTTAGCTTCTGAAAAATATAACTGATCTGATTACTGTCTATAACTATGTTAAAGAGGGGGTGGTTCTTATGAAGAAAGGAAAGACAACTTTCCCTTTAAAAGCTCTTCATTCCAGCAGTTAGTGACAGAACTGAAGTAGGCTTGATCTTGAACATATTGACTTTTATACAAGGTCCAAATCCTTCCTCTTCCTGCCAGTTAGATTTCAGGATCCAACATTTTGGCTGATGGAATCTAATGAGAGATGATAACATTGCATATATTTAGAGATTTAGCACATTCTATTTTTTTCTAATCTTTTGGTTTCAATCATTTCTCTGTATTTGTATGTTATTCAGTATTTGATGATAACTTAATGGATTAAGGTCTTACTAGCACGAATGCTATATCTTCCCATGTGGTTTGCAACTTTCCTTCCCTGCTATACCCTATCATCTTGTGTCAATCAATCAAAACTCATTTCTTAAATACCTACTATATTCTAGGCACTGTGTAAGTGATACAAAAAGGGTAACAATTCCCTGCCCTCAAGGTGTTTACAATATAATGTGGGAGACAACATGCAAACAACTGTGTACATACTATAGACAAAACAAATAGAAAATAATAACAAGGCACTGGAATTAATAGTGTTTGGGAAAGGCTTCTTGCAAAAGTTAGGATTTTGCATGGGATGTTAAGCAAATTAAATATGTCAGGAGGCAGAGATAAGGAGGGAAAATATTCAGGCATGTGAGACAATGAGTGAAATTCCCAGATCCTAGAGTTAGAGTGTCTCCTTTGAGGAATAGCAGGAAGACATGGTCATGGGATCAAAGAGTACATAGGGGTAGGAATGTAATTGAGTAAGATAACTGTAAAGTTAGGGAAAGTTTGATATGAAGGACTTTGAATGCCAAACAGAGGATTTTATACATAATCCCAGAGATGATTAGGAAGCCATTAAAGTTTATTGAATGGGGAATGCTATAGTCAGATTTGAGTTTTAAGCGGATTGTTTTGGCAGCTGAATAAACAATGGATTGGAATAACTTCCATCCATGTCTTTCTACACAAATGGTCTACTTAATACTCTAAAGATCTTCTTGTCTTTTTAATATTTCATGGATATTAAGACAATGCCTAGACTGTCTATGTCTTATTAATCACTCTTGATAATTCATTGGCCCTTGACCTCTGTTTTGAGATTCATATGTCCCTGATAATACATTTTACATGACTTTTCATTGACAAGTCATCATGATCAGTAGGCTGCAGCCTACTTTAACCTGCCATACATCTTTCTATTTTCTTTTTGGATCAAATAAGCATTTTTGAATCTTCTGATTATAGTATTTCACATGATTGATTCATAGGCATATCTATTTTTTGATGAACTAACTTTAGGAAAAATTAAATTTACATGACATATCTTTTCAGTGGACCACCAGAAAGAAACTGTCTTGAGATATAACATTCATATATTTTGTTTCAATATTTTTAAAAGTTAAAATATGTAAAATGGAACTTGTTCTCTTTAAGACATATGATTCTATATGTGGAGCACTCTACCAAGGCATTTTATTCTTTTTTATTTTTTCATTTCATTTCATTTCATTTCAAATTTTATTTTATTTTAGATTCATTTTATTTCCATTTCACTTTTCTTTCCCCCATAACATGCACAATGAAGTAAAACAAATCCTTGTTGTAGCCATGTTCCAAAATGTCTTCTAACAGGAAATGGGTAGCAAATTTCTCCTTGAGAAATTATGTATTGTGGTTGGTCATTTGTTTTTGTTGTTGTTGTTGTTGTTTTTTGCTGAGGCAAAGTGATTTGCCCAGGGTCATTAGGGCAAGCTAGGAAGTGGTTGGTCATTTTTTGAGCAGAATTTCTAAGTGTTTCAAAGTTATTTGTCTTCACAACATTACTATCATTGTATAAATTGTATTTTTTTTGTCTTCATTCTGCTTCAATTCATATGTTTTCCCAATTTTTTGTGCAATGCAGTAGTTTTTCATTCTTCAGTTTCAGGGCATTTTCCCAATCCCCAGTCTCCAATTCTTTGATCCCAGAAAAAGATGTGCTACAAATATTTTTGTACATATGGGTCATTTTTTTCCTTCTTTGAGATTGCCTTTTCCAATATTATTTCATTAGATTTTTTAATTTTATTTGTCTTCTTAATGCTTAAGCTTGCAAAAACAGCTGCACTTTTTTTTTCCCTCTTAAAGATAATTTCTGTTTGAGAATAATTTTGAGTGATATAGAAGACTGGAGAAAATCTCTATTTTCCCCTCTTTTTACTTACATAATCTAGAAGAATCAGGGAATGCTTAATGTTGATCTGGTCTAAATTTTCTATCACTGAAATGTTTTGAAATTTCTTTTAATATTTGTTAATAAACTTTTATTCTCTTTTATAATTTTGATGCTTAAGTTTTTTGTGCATTCTCCTGTCATTCAGTTTTTGTCCTCTCCCCTTTTGTTGATGATTAGACATTTAAAAATGACCCACAGAACTGCCATGTTCTTTCTTTCAGAGATATAGAATTCCTAGTCTGGTTCTCTGCCCTAAGTTCCATTGGGGAGAGAAAAGTTAGCACTTCCATTTCTTGAGGGATAGAGAACATTGGGGTTGTTCATGCAAAGTGACAGCAGCATCAAAGTGAATACTCTTATGTGGAGTCCTGCATAAACCTATATATTTAGATGTGTTGCTTACACTGATACATGGAAGCTTGCCAAAGGAAGAGGATGCTAAATGAGCTCTCTAAGTGTTAGAGTTCCCAGGAATTGAGTAATAATGGATTTTACCTTGTTAGAGATTCTATCATTTGTAAATTTAGCTGTAAGTACTCTACATTTTGTGTAAATCTACTTTCTTTTAGAGGAGGATAATTTTGGGAGTAAGGTTAAAAAATATTTCAAGAAAGTTACTAATCCACTAAGTCAGGTGATCTGGAAGTCCCTAGAACAATCCTAGAAAAATTTTAACTAAAAAATACAAGGATTTCAAAAGTCTTAGCTACCAAAGCTTTAGAAGGATTTAATCATCTTGTTTAGGTTAAGTCACGGGAAAGAAAAATACCTAATTACACTGAGCATTGTTTATATTTCTTTGAATTTTATTGTAATAGTGTCATTATCAATATAGTGACTACTAATTCTTTTTGTCTTGCTGTTTTAATACATATTTCTGTGTTTGTAGTTTAAAACCAAACATAAAAATGTGCTATCCCTTTTGTCTCTGTTAACTGTGCCTAGATATAGCCTAACTGTTCCAGCCATGAGGTAATAGTATAGTACTTATCACAGTGACTGGTATATATGTGCTTTTTACTCATTAATTGATTAATAAATGTTCATTTCTAGTTTGGGTAATACTCTTTAACCTAATAGCAATTTAGTAAAAATTTAGAAATAACTCTTAAGAGGAACACAATCTCTGAAATGCTAATATTACAAATCTTGATTTATGAGGTTCTAGTAAATATACCAATATATGGTATTTACAACTACTTGTTAAATATATTTTTAAATGAAGCTTAATAATATATCATGTACAGATTGAAGATTTGGAAATAAGTTAAGAAATATCCAGGTGGGCACACTTTATTTGCTATAGTCTTGATAACTGCTGCTCTTTAATTCTTTTATTCAAATTAAATGCCTTCCAGACATTCAAAAACCATGAATTATGTTGCCACATCTTGCCATTGTCATAGCAGTTAATTAGATCTTGGCAGGTCTGTGAATATGATGAGATTGGGAGGATGATTTGTAATTGTGCACTGAAGTACAGCAAGTTGCTTCAAATAAACATGGTTTAACATCTATTGTTCTATGTTTGTCAATTTCAGCATCATTTAGATTTTTGTTTCTGTGGCAGAAAATAGGAGACCTTATTTACTTCATATTCCTCAAGGTAAATCTGCCATTGCTATTTTTACCTGAACAAAGGAAGATTTAAAACCAGAGGAAAATCATAAAAAGGAAAATAAGATCTTATGGAAGTAAACAGCCCAATAAAATCTGAAGAGTGCTTCTCTTGGGAAGACCTATGGCATAAAAATGATTCTTATTGCTAGTGTTACTTTTAAAGAGGTCAAATTGAAGAGATTTATAGAGCAAGAAACTTGTTCCCCATTCCCTACAGAATAATGGTCAAGTTCAGCCTGACATTCAAGGCCTTCTAAAGTCTTATCCAAGAATCTACCTTCCTCAAATTAATCTCCCATGTTTTCTCAGCTTGAAGGCTATGCAGCAGTAACAGTTACAGTTTTGTCCTATGTGGTGTTGTTGTTTAGTCATTTTTAGTCGTGTCTGATTCTTTATTACATTACTTGGGATTTTCTTGATAAAGATACTGGAATGTTTTTTTTTCCCTATTTACCCCAATCTTTGTGCAGTTGGGAGAGAGGGTTTTATTTTATACTTTCATCTGTGAAGATCTGTTTGATAAACCTTGGAGCCAGACATCAAAAATGTTTTCTTGAGAGAAACTAAAGATGTTTCTTGTCATTGCTAGAGAGACACTGAAGAAGACATAATAGAAAGAAATGAAGAAATCTTATTTTCTCGGAAAACTATTTTCAATTGTATTATATGAAGATAATTTAAGAGAAAAGACTTAATATCTTGAGAGATGGTGAATGGAGTAATATTGAGCTTCAAGATGAGTGAAGAAAAGTCAACTACTCATTACTAAGGGTTTGACATAGTTTTGGTTGAGAGATTTATCACAGTCAAAATATTGTAAATAAATATTTGATATATCTCTAATGCTTCTTATTGATTCTTCTTGTTAATAACTTGTCTAGATCTAATAATTTTAACATTTACTTAAATATAGATAAATGAATAATTGTTTAGGGAAGAACATGGTAGAAACTATAGCTAAAAATAGCTATCCACATAAGTGACCCCTATGATCCTATAGTATATTCCTCTGAATAAATTCCAAGTTGCCAGTGACTACAGGTTGAGGAAAGGAAGCCCATAGAAAGAGTCAGCTTATATATTGCATGGAAGAGAAACTAAGTCTGAGTGAGACTAGATGATTTTTGCTGTGATCAGACAACAATTAAAGGTCAGAGGCAGGATTTCAATATGTCTTTGAAATTCTAAGGCTAATAATCCATATGTGTATAATACTACCATAATAATTCCATTTCATATTCAAGAATAATTTACAATTTTTCATTTGTAACAGAAAAGAGAAAATTCACATGTAGGATTTCTGCTGCAAAGAGACATTTTCATACTCCAACATCTTTCTCTTGAAGGCAAGGCCTTTCTAGTAATACTTATGTTTAAGTAAATACTTGTACATTTACTGGAATAAGGATTTTACTTCAGAAAATTCATCCCAACCTAATTTTTATTGGTGAATTATTTCTCTGCTATTCCCATTTAAATTTTTACTAACATAAATGAAAAATCTGGTATCTGTCTTTATTTTTATTTCCATGCACTACCTAGAGCAGCAAGATAATAATTATAAAAATTCACAATTATATAGCTCTTTAAAGTTCTCAAAATTGCATACAGATATTTCATTTGGTCCTCATAATAATCCTGGGATGTAGGTATGATTATTATACTCATTTTATAGATGAAAAAACTGAGGCAGACAAAGATTAAGTGAGAACAAACCAAGGTAAATCTTCTTCTCTAGCCTTTAGTTAATTTAGCAGATGAAAGCAAGAGGAAAAAAAAAAAAAGTGAAGCCTAATACCAAGGAGAGGTATTCACAAGATGAGGAACTCAAATGTGGGTCTTGGGAGATGAGAAGCAATCAAGAAATGTGCCATTGATTAAAACAAGTCCCCTGGAAAGCAAATTTCTGGGGAAGATTATGAACCTTATTTATTCAAGTCACATAGCATGCTGTATTTGATTATAGGACTTAGTAAACATATTCCCATTATTGCAAAGAAAACTGGTCTTCTTACTTATTGCTATATATTTTATTGGCCTCCTACAAGTATGAAAACATTTAGATATGTTTATCTTTCTGAAATCTGTGAATCTAGATGTGATTGGTATCAATCTTATATTTACAAATTGAGTCAGCTCTACCTTAATAAACTGTAATCTAACTTTAAATCTGAATTCATGATTATCTAAATCTTAAAGTCTCAAGTGAGTCCTGGATAATCTTATTTCAAATTTCTGAATTTGTAACAATACTGATTTTTGTTTTTCAAATGTATCTTCCCTATATGGTACCATAATTTTGCTTGTGGACTGGGAATGAAATAAATTGGAGACAGAGGGAAGAGGAGAGAGGTCAGACAACGAAACTGCCTCAGTTGGGAGGTCAGAGAACAGCAAATGCTTTTCAGTCTCCTTGTATCATCATCATTATCTCACATGAAGAGATCCATTCTACAGGTTTGAGTTATCACAACATATGGTGCCCAATGCGGGGTACCAAAATGTAATATCTGGACTAGCTCTCTGGAGGACCTCAGGACCAGCCTGAGTCCTTGGTCTTAGTGGAGGAATGATGAAGGCAGGAGAGCTACCACAAGACTGAAGTCTTCTCTGTGTCTGTGGCTGAGACTCCTCTGTATCTGTGGTTGAGAGAGTTCTCTGTATCTGAGACTCCCTTAAATACCTCAATAAGATTACATCACTAGAGCACACTGAGCATGTGCCAACCATTAGAAGAGCCATTACATTACCATATCACATTAAGTATATGTTTAGAGAACCATTATCTCACACTGGATAGGTGCTCAACTATAAGTAGCCTGCTGACTTTGATTCAAGTATATCTTTTCAGAGTTCTGGCCCTCTACACTTTAGAGAGCTCTCAATTTTCTTAACTGAAAAATAATGAAATTTGAACTAGATTCTTCTTTTAAGTCTCTTCCTGTTTTAACTAGAATGGTTCTATTAGAAACCCATGAAAAATTCCATGATGGGATTAAATTGATTAGAAACAGTTTCTAAACTTTAAAATCTCATGGCAAATGATGTTACCTAACTTGTCACCTTATAGTCATCTCTGAATAGTCTATTAGACAGCTTTAAGTCCAGTTTGGAGGGAATTTTAATATATTATGGAAATATTAAGATGACTAGATAGCTTTCAAGATCCCTTCTGGTTAAGAATTATAATCCTGCAAATTTTGTATTACAGCGAGCCTTTTGTAACAGTTATTACTTTGATGTAAAAACAAACAAACAAACAAAAAAACAAGATTCATCCAGACAATTTATTTAGCAATTCATATTGGGTGCAGAAAAAAAATCAAGTCTAAGGCTCTTGCTCCACCAAAGACATTGACCATTGGTTTCTATATAGTAGCAGTAGTGATGGTGGTAGTGATAGTAGTGTTAATGTTATTTATGGTATTAGAAAGAGTTGTTGCTGCTACTGCTACTGCTACTGCTGTTGCTGTTGTTGGACCTTTATTTTCAAAGAACAATCACACCATGAGGTGATATGTTGATGTAAGTATTAACTGGATTTAAATGAGGAAAAGAGGTATAGGAATTGTGATACTTGGTTTCTTACTGATGAAGAACATCCAGAAACACTGAGGTAAAAGGTAGAGGGACTTGTCACAGTCTTTAACTCTGGTATCCTTTGAAAGGAATCTTGTGACTTCTCCAAAATCAGAAGACTTCTAAATAGCTGAAATTTAGCTCCACAAAAATGATGTATTAAAGCAAAATGGAGTCACTAATGCTATTTTAATGTAACATAAGATCTTAAATGACTACACAAATAAACACGACTATTAAAAATATGAATTACTTATTTGATTCAGATGAAGTTTTAAAACAGTAATGCAACTTTTTGAAGATTTTCTAAATTGTTAAAACAGAGAAGTCACCACCTGTGTTTTTCCTTTGCAAAGAATATGGCAAATTCACACAGTGAATATTTTGGTAGCTCCCAAACTGTGATCCCTTTTCTCTGGTTAATTTATTTTTATCTTTCTTTGTTTGTTCCTTCCTCCCCTTTCATCAATAATATCCTCCTTCTACCTGGCATTCTAAAGGGGTTGCAGGCATTTTAAAGTGGATTGGTATACCAAGACAAGGTGGAATTTGAGTCAAGGGAGTATACTGACTGAAGGTTAGAATGATATGTGGTCTGACTATCAATGTAGAGAAAGGTTTGATTGAATTGAAATATAGGAAAGGTACAAAAGCAATCAGAGGAAACTATTACTGATCTCCTGGGCAGAATAGAAAGGTGGCAAAGGAAATATTCACATAGAGAGATGAGGGGAGAAACAGCTGGTTAAAAAGCTAGAGTGCTAATCATGTCAGGAAAAAATATACACAAAACTACAGTAAGGCAAGATTATGGTCCCCATTACAGGGCTAGAGTAAGGAAGGAGAAGGCTGGAATAGGATTTTCACACAGAGAAAAAAAAATCTTTTGTAATCTTTTGCCAAGAAAAGTATCAATAGCACATCCTTATTCCACTGGCAGTATGAAACACTGACCTTATGAATAGGAAGAATAGGAGACTGAAGACTTGCTCTGTGTGGGCCAATAAAGAGCAATTCAAGGGAACAGCATGGGTCATTATCTTTAGAGTTTCCATAAACAAGTTCCTGGCAGGTTTGCCTTGAATATCCCACCCCCACCCCCAACTTGGTGTTCTATGACTTCCTTGTTTATGGGCCTCTGGGAATATTTGGAAAGGAAGGGTAGGGTACCTCTGGCTGAATCTGGCCTTCAGATTGATTTCACAAGCACCATGGATTAGGCATTGCTGTGATCTACTACCATTGTGGCTCAAGAGAACATTTCTCCAACTGAGTTATTAGGTCTTTCCCTCCAGCCCCTTCAGCTTCAAGATTTCTTTGGATTAAATGACTGGGATGTGTTTGTTCTTACCAGAACAGCAAGCAGTACAACTGTCTGTGGAATCTTTTGTCTCGGGATTTGTGCCAGTGATTGGAGGAAATGCATAGAGGAAGAGAAATGGAGGAAAAGTCATAGAACTTGGGAAGCAGGACTGAAAAGGAGAAGTCAGATGAAAAATAACATGGGAAAAGACCTAAGAACAGTGACTTAAAGAGAAGCAAAGGATGGTATATATAGTGATAAGAAGAACATGAAATACTATTGAATAGGAGATTCATGCTAGCTTGAGAATAGAAGCAAAAATGTGTGGATAAAGGTTTAGGGGGGGAAACTCTATAAGGATGTGCTTGTATATGGGGAAAGGATATGACTATATTAAGCCTGATTTGATGTTCATATTGTCAATATTGTCTTATTACAACTAAGATATTTCTGTGACCTAAATCTCAAATTGTTCTACCACAGAAAAGATTGACAAAGAAATGGGTCATCTAATAAAAACCCCAGGCAGTGTACTCAAGGAAAATCTTTCTATAGAAAAGCCATATACTTTAAGAAATGAAGGAAAGAGAAACTCATTTATTCTGACACCATGGCAATAGATGGTCATAATTGAAACAGAATGCTCCATAAATATGTGAGAAGCTTTTCAATGTCTTGGAAAAAGTCATTCAACTAGCATTTATTAAGCACCTACTATTTTGTGAAGATCAACTGAGATTTTTGTGAAGAAGCCTTGTCACAGTGCCCAGATTCTATGCTTAATAAATGCTTATTCCCTTCCTCTTCTTCCACTTGTTATATTCTGGGCACTAGATAGTCTTTGGGTTACAGGGGAAACAAAGGTAGTCCCCTTTCTCAAAAAGTTTATGATAAGAGTGCCTTGTTTTTTTTTTAAAGGCCTAATGCAAGAACATAGTTAAAGAACAAAACAAGAATGATGAGTCTAAACATACATTTGACTTGACTATCAGTCACATCTACAAAGAAGTCCAAAATATACATATAGAGAATTGACACAGAAGAAAAGATAATTGAAAAAAAATGACCACTGAAGAAAATAAAGTGAATTAAATCATGAGGCCCAGAAATGAGAAGGTGATTGAATGATGGCTTTTTTTTTTTGATATCATTATCCTTTGTAATAAATAAATAAATATATATATATATACATATATAAATACACACACACACATATATATACATACATATATGTATATATATATATATATATATATATATATATATATGCCAAATTGACAGTAAAATCTTTTCATTTGATTTGAAAGGAGACTTATTTTCTTGGGTTGAAGACCCCATTTCAAGAGCCATAAAG
This sequence comes from Antechinus flavipes, assembly GCF_016432865.1. Lineage (NCBI taxonomy): Eukaryota > Metazoa > Chordata > Mammalia > Dasyuromorphia > Dasyuridae > Antechinus > Antechinus flavipes. The sequence continues at coordinate 460,920,499 of NC_067398.1, read as the reverse complement.
AATTCAGAAATTACAATAAGATAGAATCAGAAAAATGATTAACTTGCTCATCATTCCCAGGCAGTGATAGCACCCATCATGTTTCAAAGAAAGTATTTGCTAAGAAAATTAAAATAGGATGGCCTAGCTATACCTGATTTAAAATTATATTATAAAGCAGCAGTCACCAAAACCATTTGGTATTGGCTAAGAAATAGATTAGTGGATCAGTGGAAAAGGTTAGGTTCACAAGACAGAATAGTCAACTATAGCAATCTAGTGTTTGACAAACCCAAAGCCCCTAACTTCTGGGAAAAGAATTCATTATTTGATAAAAACTGCTGGGATAATTGGAAATTAGTATGGCAGAAATTAGGCATGGACCCACACTTAACACCACATACCAAGATAAGATCAAAATGGGTCCATGACCTAGGCATAAAGAACGAGATTATAAATAAATTAGAGGAACATAGAATAGTTTATCTCTCAGACTTGTGGAGGAGAAAGAAATTTGTGACCAAAGATGAACTAGAGACCATTACTGATCACAAAATAGAAAATTTTGATTACATCAAATTAAAAAGCCTTTGTACAAACAAAACTAATGCAAACAAGATTAGAAGGGAAGCAACAAACTGGGAAAACATCTTCACAGTTAAAGGTTCTGATAAAGGCCTCATTTCCAAAATATATAGAGAACTGACTCAAATTTATAAGAAATCAAGCCATTCTCCAATTGATAAATGGTCAAAGGATATGAACAGACAATTTTCAGAGGATGAAATTGAAACTAGTACCACTCATATGAAAGAGTGTTCCAAATCATTATTGATCAGAGAAATGCAAATTAAGACAACTCTGAGATACCACTATATACCTGTCAGATTGGCTAAGATGACAAGAAAAAATAATGATGAATGTTGGAGGGGATGCGGGAAAACTGGGACACTGATGCATTGTTGGTGGAGTTGTGAACGAATCCAACCATTCTGGAGAGCGATCTGGAATTATGCCCAAAAAATTATCAAATTGTGCATATCCTTTGATCCAGCAGTGCTACTTCTGGGCTTATATCCCAAAGAAATACTAAAGAAGGGAAAGGGACCTGTATGTGCCAAAATGTTTGTAGCAGCCCTGTTTGTAGTGGCTAGAAACTGGAAAATGAATGGATGCCCATCAATTGGAGAATGGCTGGGTAAATTGTGGTATATGAATGTTATGGAATATTATTGTTCTGTAAGAAATGACCAGCAGGATGAATACAGAGAGGACTGGCGAGACTTACATGAACTGATGCTAAGTGAAATGAGCAGAACCAGGAGATCATTATACACTTCGACAACGATATTGTATGAGGACATATTTTGATGGAAGTAGATTTCTTTGACAAAGAGACCTAACTGAGTTTCAATTGATAAATGACGGACAAAAGCAGCTACACCCAAAGAAAGAACACTGGGAAACGAATGTGAACTATCTGCATTTTTGCTTTTCTTCCCGGGTTATTTATACCTTCTGAATCCAATTCTCCCTATGCAACAAGAGAACTGTTCGGTTCTGCAAACATATATTGTATCTAGGATATACTGCAACATATCGAACATATAAAGGACTGCTTGCCATCTAGGGGAGGGGGTGGAGGGAGGGAGGGGAAAAAAATTGGAACAGAAACGAGTGCAAAGGATAATGTTATAAAAAAAAAAAATTATCCTGGCATGGATTCTGTCAATATAAAGTAATTATTAAATAAAAATTAAAAAAAAAAGAAAATTAAAATAGGAAACCAAGTATATACAACGAGAATGTCTATAGCTATTTCTCCTAATCCTGAATGAACTATTACCTCTGGCAAAGAACCAGGGAAACAAGAGGACATAATCTAATAACTAGTAAATTAGCAACCATAAAACTCTTTAAATAGCCAAAAGGGAGTAAGCATATGGAAGAAATTACTTTGAAGGACTGTTCAAACAAGGAGGAGCACCGTGGGTATAAGAGCTTCCACAGGCATGATGTGAAATAAACAAAGAAACAGCCTCAGTTGCTCCCATGATCCCTTTTCTCAGCCTGTCTCTTTGCCATAAATCTGTTTTCTGTTTGCTATTCTATTTGCTACTTTATTCTTTGCTTTGTAGTGTTCAGAAGATGTAAACTGAACTTAATGAGAGCATTGTAGCAAAGAACAACCCTGTTATCCAGAATAATTCATTCAGAGACCAGATGCAATTCCTCTATACTTCTGTGTTTTTGAATTTTTTTATTTTTATTTTTCATTATGAACTTACACATCATCTATTAAAAGAAGCTTTCTAATGTACAAAAACAAAAGTTATATACAAAATAATGAATTATACATATATGCATATGTGTATATGCATATATGTGCATATGTATATGTGTGTATGCATGTGTGTATGTATTTATGTATATATATTTTAACAAAATTGCCCAATATGTAACACTCTTTGAATATATTTTTGTTTTCTTCTATGCATTTGTTAGTTTTTGTGGTGTTCTCTTCTTTAAAATAATAATGGTTCTCTCTGGGAGCAGGTTTCTTGGGGAGGTTTTCTGGAGGCAGCCTTGGTTTCAGTTAAAAGTAATAATCACCCAAATGCAGCCAGGTGCTAAAAATACTGATCTTTTATTGTCTCCAATATAGCCCAGTTAGTTTTTTTAGAGGTCTATCTCTCAACTTGGTTCTAAGAGCTCTTGCAGCTTTGTCCTTTGCTTCTGCCTCTGTTTTCTTCAGCCTCCAGCCAGCAAACCTGATGAAAGTTGGAAATGAATCTCTCTTGCCTCCAGAGAGAGCTTCTGGCTCTCAATCTCCCAGAGTGCTCCTCTCCGATCCCTGGCAATGTTCCGAAGTAACTCATTCCCAAAGCTAAGAGCCTCTTTATATATGATCTCCCAAAGGTTGACTCCTCCTTTTGGAGGCAGGTATTAAGGGAGGTGTGACTTCAGATATCTTATACTAAACCCTGAAATCTTCCAAACTATAATGAGTACTCAAATACATTAGTGAGTTAGAGGATTTGCTAAGTACTATGCTAAATTAGCACTTTGTAAGGATTCCACAAAGTTTTACCAATAGTTTTCTTTAGTTCTCTTTCTTTTTTCTTTTGTTCTTTGTTCCATTACTCCTCCCTCCTCCCTCTCCCTCTCTTGCTTTTTTTCTTTTTCTTCCTTCCTTCTTCCTTCCTACATTCTTTCCTCCTTCCCTCTTACAACACTCCCTCTTTCCTTCCATGCCTTCCCACTTCCTTCCCTCTTTCCTTTACCTCCATCTCTTCTTTCCTTCCTTCCTTCCTTCCTTCTTCCTTCCTTCCTTCCTTCCTTCATTCCTTATCTATCATACCCTATTAAATTAAATATAATTTATTTGAGCTTTATCCCTAGATTTTTCATTACTTGCACCCCTGCTTCCTTCCTTCGCTTTCAGTTTTAGAGCAGCAGTCTTAATAAAAATAAGTAAGAAAAAAAATTTTCCCTAAGCCACCCTCCTCATTGGAGTTTAGTAATGAGATTTATAAATAAAAGAACTGAAAGGGATTTTAGGTGATATAATGTATTCTCACTCCAGGCAAAATAATCAAATACAATAAAATTAAATTTTACAAACTTTACTGAGGGCTACTATGTGCAGAGTATTTTTCTAGGTACTGGTAAAATAAAATTTATATAAATGGCAGTAATAGCATGGACTGTGGTCTTGCCAATGATGACACAAGTATCAAGAAATATGATACACATCATTCTATAAGAAGTGCATTAGAGAAATGGAAAGCAGAGTTCACTATGAGGTCTAGGGGGAAGCTATTACTTTGTAGGGGACCTGAGGCTTTTTGATGGAAGTGTCATCCTGGAGGCAAGTCTATTGAATGAAAATTGCCTTATTTGATTCAACAACAATTATTAAATGTTTACTCTGCAAGGTCTTGTGCCTTAGATATATAGTATATGAGAATTTTTCACTATTAAAATAAATAAAAACAAACAACCCAACTAGTGAAGATGGTTTTGCTACCAGGCTTAGTAATCTGTTCCTCTAATAACAATAACTCATTTTTCAATAGTACTTTATAGTCACAAATTCCTTTCCTAAATGTTATATCATTTTATCATGACAACAATGCCTTGAGCCAGCAGGCCAGCAGGGTACAACTGGGATTATGTTGAAAACTGAGGTCTAGAGAAATTACATGTGCTTTCTAATCAAAAGTATTTGTGTGTGTCAGGAGAAGCTGCTATCATAAGGCTTCATTTGATTGTGAAGGTAATCCTGAATTCTTAAAGCAGAAAAATTCTTAATTCTTAAAACAGAAAAAGCAACTATATGGGTTGAAAGCAAGGTCTGGGTATGATTTTTCAAGCTGAGAAGGCATCTGGTAGGTAAGGGACTGATTGTCTGCTTGAAGGGTACGGGATACATAAATTTGCATGTTGGTTGCAAAGTATGTATTCCTCAATCACATATGCTAAGATAAAGAGTCAATGTATTCTGTCAGTGAGAAAAAAACCTGGTGAAATTATACATCCTTGAAAAAACTGCAACATTTATAAAATGCATCTTTAAAGCACATCATCTACGAATCTTAATAATCCTATGTGGTCAGTTGAGAAAATATAACTACTGTCATTTTTCAGATGAGGAAACTGAGGAACAGATACAGTGACCAGCTTGAAATCACATGGATGTTAAATAGCAAGGGTAGTCTTTAAAGGAAAGTCCTCTGGTGCTAAACACGCTGATGATCAGTACATATTGCTTTAATAGGACAGTTTTTGGAGTATTATTAAGTCCTACACTTTTCTACATATAGGATATTATGAATTTTTCAAATTAATATATCATTAAATTGAAAGAAATTATTTCAAATGAAGAAACATTGATTTTTACATTGCCATATGAAATATTGATTGAATATTGTGTGAAAAAATACCTCCAATAGGACTCCATTGAGAATCACTTGCTTGAATTGTCTGAGAACTTTATTAAAGATAATAATCATCATCATAATCAACCTAGCATTTGTATAGCCCCTTGATATTTGCAAAGTGTTTTACATATATTATCTTATTTAATTCCAAGATAGGTGCTTTTGTTGTCACTACTTTACAGCTGAGGAAACCAAATAAAAGTTAAGTGATTTGTTTAAAGTCACACAGTTAGAAAATGTTAGAGTCTGGATTGGAGCCCTGTGATTTTACTGAGTACAGCTCCAGAACTATATCCATTGTTATCATCTAACTGTTGAACTGTGGAAATGCTAGAATCCATCAAAATAAGTTGTCCTTTTGAACTAATTTTGATAAAATGTGTCAAAATTCTTGGAAGTCTCAACATAAGAAGCAAATAGTTGTTATTTCATTCCTCTTATCTTTATTTTTGATGGAGGTCATAGAAAAAAATGGTCCTAGGATGTCAAAATTCTTTTCTTTTATAACTGGCTGTTGGTTAATGAGAATAAAATAATTGATTTGGTAATAGAAAAAAAGTATTGGGAGGAAGACTCATTTTCTGGAGATTTATTGAAATTATCTTCTGGACAACTATAGGAGCAGATTAGGTGACTGATGATAGTTACAATTTCCTGTTCCACATAATTTTGATTTCTTCCATTAGATTTCTATAATTAAAAAAAAAAAGTTTTTCATTGCATTTTGTTTGACTGTCATGAGTGTTTGTTAAGGTAACATTTAATAAAAGTAATATTCTTAAATTTTTACTAATTGATGCTATATAAGTGATCATGACCTATGGTTTTATCTTCTATACTGCTTTGGTTCAAGTAGCTTAGTAGCAGACTTCTCAAAGATATCTTCAATTTTGTGAGTATAATATGGAGATTCAGTGTTTTTTATCTTATGAAAACTAGATAGCTTCTGGAATATAATTCTAGAATTTGATTATGCCTTTCTAGGTTTTCAATATGTGCTAAATTGTATACTATAGATCATCTACCATTTCTTAGGAAAACTTTGCCTCACATATAGTTTTCTGATAGTAAGGACTTGATCATGTATTGCTTTAATGGGCATGTGGGGAGGAAATAAGCTTTTTTATTAGTTACTTACAGATCTCAGGCACTATACTAAGAACTTTATAAATATCCATCATTTGATCCTTACAATAAACCTGGGAAATAAGTATTGCTAATCCTATTTTGCAGTTTAGGGAAGTGAGACAGACAGAATTAAATGACAGGTCTGGAATCACACAACTATTGTTTGAGGACAGATTTGAATTCAGCTTCCTGATTCCAAATGTTCTTGGTTCAGTCACCTTTCCAATATTTTCTTGTCAACATATTGTTGCTTAGTTCATGTGATTGTTATTCATAGGATATTCTTAGCTTTTATTCATACTAATTTAGTAAATTTTATTTGGTGATCATTTTGCATCACACAGTTAGCCCTCCTGTGAAACATTATAGGCTCTCCTGGCTTCTGTTTTCCATTATAAAACTTCTGTTGTTCTACAAAGTATCTACAAAGTGTAAAAAAAAAAAAAAGTATTTCTGTAAATTTTAACCTGTTTGTCATGTAGTCAGAGAATATTTAACTCTGATCTTTCTCCTTTTTTGACAAGAAAGAATTCTAATCTCTATTGCTAAAAAAGATTACTGATTTTGTTATTAATAATCCTTATGCTTTAGTGAAAAAAGTTAAAGTGATTTTGGCCATTTTGAAGCAGGTTATTTAATGAACTAGGATTTTTGAGGTAAATAGCAACTATACCAAAATGTTAAATTAGTTTTATCATTTATTTTTCATTCATTATTTTTTAAAAAAAATGAATTGCTATAACTTTCCATGGAAAAATGAAATTATATACATTCATTTATTTGTTAATTTCATATTTATTAATTAGCTCATGTGGTCAATAAAAAGATGAATTAAATACAGTCCGTTCTCTCAAAGAATGGATATAATTTAACAATGGAGATTAATAAATTTGTTCCTAATGACAACACAAGATAGAATGAGTGAGTGAGAGAAATAGAGAGACAGAGACAGAGAGACAGAAACAGAAGGGGAGGAGGCTGGGGGCGTGGAGGAGAAAGAGGATAGATAACAATAGTTGATATACATAGTAATAGAAAAAGAAAATGCACAGTAATGATTTCATTACTATAGGGAACTCATAAATGAGGAAACTTCACCTACCGATTCAGGTCAGTCCGTTTTCTGTAACTTATATCCTGAGAAAGCTACCTAGAATACATGATACATGAAATGACTTGCCCAGAGTCCCATAGCCACATGGCAGAAGTGAGAATGGAATGAAAGATTTCTTGGATCTAAAGCCAGTTCTGCTTTTCATTTCATACTCACAATTTTAGTAATTTAACCCTTCTCCAAACAGAAAAACCTTTTAGTACTGAATGAAATAGATACTATAGACATCATTATATTTAGGTGTCTTAGTGGGATCACAGAGATAAAAACCACGAAAGAAGTCCTAACCAGGTACTATGAGATTTCAAAAGAGGAAGAGATCTCATGGTTAGAGGAATTAGGGAAGATTTAATTTATTTTACTTAAAAATATTCATTAGTTTTCAACATTTGCTTTTATAATAATTTTATTTGGATTTTTTTCTCTCTCCCCCTTTCCCTTCTTTCTCTAAAATAACAATATTGCTGAGAAGAGACAAGATGATGAAAATTGATGATCCAAACAAAGTTGCTGTTTCTATGTATAATGTTTTCTTGGTTCTGTTCCCTTTACTCAGCATCAGTTTATGTAAATCTTTCCAATGTTTTTTTTTTTTTTCCTGAAATTGGACTGCTTATTTCTTAGAACACAATTGTATTCCATTATATCTATAAACCACAACTTATTCATTCATTCCCCAATTGATAGGCATTACCTTGATATTCAATTATTCAGAGGAGACAATTTATACGGTCCCTTGATGGATAGTTAATATTTCAGTGAATAAATTAAGGGGTAGAAACCATTCTAGGTAAATAAAATAACATTAATAAAGATGCACAGGGATGTCTTCATGGCACTAAGTTAAGTTTGGTTGGACAGTAGAATACATTAAATGAGAAAGCATAAGATAAAACTAGAAAAGTAAGTAAGATTCGATTGGTGAAGTGCCTTAAATGGCAAATTATAGAATTTTTACTTTATTAAATAGGCAAATGGGATTGTAAGATTTGTAATGAAATATTTTCTGAAAGGCATTGATGTGGAAAGATTTTTACCTAAGAGAAATAAAGCAGTCAGGAGGAGAAGAAAATTGTTAACATTTTAGAATATTAAATTATTTATGTTTAGAAGGTTTATAATGTAAGGAGCACACAAAGGACCAAACAATTTGATAAAATTTCTCATGTTATCTTGTGGATAAGCTGGAAGACCATAGAGTAAATGATAGTATGCTCAAGTTTATTCACAATTGATTGACTTTGCTGGAACCAAAAAAATTATAATTAATGGGTTAATATCCACATAGAAGGAAGTCTCTACTGTATTGCTTCAGAAGTCAGGCTCTGTAATGTTCTCTGGTTCAGGTTTCTTGGGAGCTTCTAGAAGCAGCCTTCTTTTCAGTTCATTAACTACCACAAGAACAGCCAGGTGTTAAAATCCAAATTCTTTATTATCTCCTTCTTGGGGCTGAGCAGCTTTCTGGAGAGCCTTTCAGACCAGCCTTGGTCTCAGTGGGGGAAGTGCAGGAGGCCAGGCCAGTCACCGGGCCCCTGACTGAAAGTGAAATGAATTTCTATCTCCTTGGCTCTGAGAGCTTCTAGTGCTCTTGTCCTCTGTAGCTCTCAGTCCCTGCTTATATGCTCCACACTGAGTATAAACCAATCATTACATCACTAGGAAACCATTATTTGTGGTAAAATTAAATCAATCATACTGAACCATGCTAAACTAGATAATCATTGTATCATCAATTCCACTTAGTACCTTGTAAGCATCCTTGTTGCAAATTCAGAGTTCTGGCTCATATCAAGGCTCTCCTTGTAGATCAAGGTTCTTAACATTTTTGTGTGTTAGAGACCGCTTTGGCAATCAGTGAAGTCTATGAGCCCTCTCTCAAAGTAACATTTTTAAATGTGTACAATAAAATTCATAAGATTAGGATAATCATTTATTAAGCACTTATTATGTGCTATGCTAAGCAATTGACAAATTTTATCTTATTTGAGCCTTACAACAATGTAAGTACTGTTATCACTTTCATTTTAGACTAGAGGAACCAGAGGCAGATAGAGCTTACAGTGAATTTCCTGCAATTGCAAAGTAAGTTTCTAATGTGGAATTCTTGACTCAAGGTCCAGTGTTTTATTCAGTATACCATTAGCTACCTTGAGGCCAAATGTCACTGAAAATAAAGAGGTTAATTTTTTTCCTATACATGGACCTGGAATACATCCTCAAATCTTTTTGAGGATGATAGATTCAAGAATAGATGCAATAGATAGTTAATTTAAATAAAAGTAGACAGAGTAGGACATAACTTTTCAAATATTTAATGAGCTTTCATATGAAATAATGATTTAGACATCCTTTTTGGTTGCAGAAGACTCCATCAGGTAGAACGAATTTAAATTTAATCTACATTTAATCTTTACAATTAGAAGTATTAAAAATACATTATGTTGTCTCAAGAGGTCTGTATTCCTCTTCATTGGAGGTCTTCAAGCAAAGATTAGATGGCCACTTATCAGGTATTTTGCAGAGGGAATTCTGGTAAAGTGATGAGATAGACTTGATGACTTCTGTGTTTCTTTCCACTCTGATATTCAATGGATCTATGATTCTGTAACATTCAAGTTAGTATTACCACTAAGCAACACTAAGAATATTGATCTGAATGTATAGATTTAGGATAGATATACATAGAAGCAATAGTTAAAATTGTGAGAGTAGGTGAGTCAACAACCATGGTAGTCTTAGAGAAAATACATAAGGGGACCTTGAGAAATTAAATTTAAATTAATAAAGATTAAGTAAATGTCTACTATATATAAAGCATTGTGTCAGGCACTGAACACACACACACACACACACACACACACACACACATATAAATATATATATACAAAAAAAAACATAATGAAAGTAGTCACTGTCTTTAAACTGTTTATATTCTTCTGGTAAATCCAAAATAAATGCAGAAAAGTAAATAAGATACACTGAGGAGGGAGAAAGAATTAAAACACAGAGGTGATGGGGTGGAGAGCAAAAAAGGTTTTATATAGAAGGATTGTGACATTTGATAATAGTTTTGATAGAAGCTAGGATTTCCAATAGTCAGAGGTTAAAAGTATTTTTCAGGCATGGGGACAATCTGAATGGAGTTATGAGTACTCAAGATGGAATATTGACTTCAGGAAGCAATAAGCAAGCTGATTTCACTAGAATATAGTTTATAAAGGGTAGTATTGTGAAATGTCTGGTTAAGAAGACTAGAGCTACACTTAAATGCCATGATTGAGAAGTTTATATTTTTTCCTAAATGTTATTGATAATCATTAAATCTCTGTATTTCTGTCTCTGTCTTTCTCTATCTCTGTCTCTGTCTTTCTCTATCTCTGTCTCTGTCTTTCTCTATCTGTCTCTGTCTCTCTCTCTCTGTCTCTGTCTCTGTCTCTGTCTCTCTGTGTCTCTCTGTGTCTCTCTGTTTCTCTCTGTCTCTCTGTCTCTCTCTGTCTCTCTCTCTCTCTCTCTCACTCTCACTCTCCCTATCTGTGTGTGTGTGTGTGTGTGTGTGTGTGTGTGTGTGTGTGTGTATGTGCATGTCTATAGGGTGGTGGATTAGCATGATCATTCCTCTGCTTTAGATAATTAATTTCTTGGTTCTGTGGATGATGTATTAGCTTAGAGAAAGATTGTAAGGTAGAAGGTCAAACATTAAGCTATTACTAGATTTGTTCAGGATAATGTAGTGAGTGTCTTAAGAGGGGAAAGGTGATCATGTAAGTATAGAGTGATGAGATTATAAAATATTGTAGGGGTAGAAATAATGATTTAGACATCCTTTTTGGTTGCAGAAGACTCCATCAGGTAGAACGAATTTAAATTTAATCTACATTTAATCTTTACAATTAGAAGTATTAAAAATACATTATGTTGTCTCAAGAGGTCTGTATTCCTCTTCATTGGAGGTCTTCAAGCAAAGATTAGATGGCCACTTATCAGGTATTTTGCAGAGGGAATTCTGGTAAAGTGATGAGATAGACTTGATGACTTCTGTGTTTCTTTCCACTCTGATATTCAATGGATCTATGATTCTGTAACATTCAAGTTAGTATTACCACTAAGCAACACTAAGAATATTGATCTGAATGTATAGATTTAGGATAGATATACATAGAAGCAATAGTTAAAATTGTGAGAGTAGGTGAGTCAACAACCATGGTAGTCTTAGAGAAAATACATAAGGGGACCTTGAGAAATTAAATTTAAATTAATAAAGATTAAGTAAATGTCTACTATATATAAAGCATTGTGTCAGGCACTGAACACACACACACACACACACACACACACACACACATATAAATATATATATACAAAAAAAAACATAATGAAAGTAGTCACTGTCTTTAAACTGTTTATATTCTTCTGGTAAATCCAAAATAAATGCAGAAAAGTAAATAAGATACACTGAGGAGGGAGAAAGAATTAAAACACAGAGGTGATGGGGTGGAGAGCAAAAAAGGTTTTATATAGAAGGATTGTGACATTTGATAATAGTTTTGATAGAAGCTAGGATTTCCAATAGTCAGAGGTTAAAAGTATTTTTCAGGCATGGGGACAATCTGAATGGAGTTATGAGTACTCAAGATGGAATATTGACTTCAGGAAGCAATAAGCAAGCTGATTTCACTAGAATATAGTTTATAAAGGGTAGTATTGTGAAATGTCTGGTTAAGAAGACTAGAGCTACACTTAAATGCCATGATTGAGAAGTTTATATTTTTTCCTAAATGTTATTGATAATCATTAAATCTCTGTATTTCTGTCTCTGTCTTTCTCTATCTCTGTCTCTGTCTTTCTCTATCTCTGTCTCTGTCTTTCTCTATCTGTCTCTGTCTCTCTCTCTGTCTCTGTCTCTGTGTCTCTGTGTCTCTCTGTGTCTCTCTGTCTCTCTCTCTCTCTCTCTCTTTCTCTCTCTCTCTCTCTCTCTCTCTCTCACTCTCACTCTCCCTATCTGTGTGTGTGTGTGTGTGTGTGTGTGTGTGTGTGTGTATGTGCATGTCTATAGGGTGGTGGATTAGCATGATCATTCCTCTGCTTTAGATAATTAATTTCTCGGTTCTGTGGATGATGTATTAGCTTAGAGAAAGATTGTAAGGTAGAAGGTCAAACATTAAGCTATTACTAGATTTGTTCAGGATAATGTAGTGAGTGTCTTAAGAGGGGAAAGGTGACCATGTAAGTATAGAGTGATGAGATTATAAAATATTGTAGGGGTAGAAATGATGAAACTTGAATTTTTTAATATAAGGGATTAAGGAGAGGGAAAAACCAAAAATAACTAGAAAATTTTAAAACTTGATTACTAAAATTATTTTGGTATTATTAATTAGTTAACTTCTCCCAGGACCAAGGCATAGATTACAGAATACTGGAGTATTATGGTCCAAGACTCAGATATATTGTGAAGGGTGTTGGGTTCAGCTGTGAAGCAGAAAGTCATCATTAGGAGAGAAATAGAGCCTGGTAGATGGCTGTGTGATATGTGAAGCTGAATTATGATTGATCCTATTCTAAAAAGTCATACTTGGGTCATTTGATTAATTATGATCAATATCGAAGAGTTTTCTGAATTTACTGAATGTCTACATTGTATGTATAATGCAGATTGAAAAGTAGATAGATTTGTTATATTTGTCCATAGTTGGATGTTCCAGGAAACCCAAGAATTCTCATTGATAAATTTTGTTAAATTAATTTTACTAAGGGACTCACAAGCACTGAGATGTATACATCTTGTTTGCCATTGAAATGTTCAGTTTGGAATAAAAGATAATTTGTGACTTGCATTGCTCAAAATTGAAATATTTTAATTATTTATTCCTATTTACCTAGATTTGTTTGTTCCAGTTTATTTTTTATTCAAATAGAGTTAATCAGAATGGATTTTCAGAACAATGTAACAGAAAAAATGCCATCATTGTTCTCCTTAGGATCAAGGGCAAGTTTTTTTGTAACTGGTAAGTAGACTAGTCCAGAGTTGACATTTAACATGGAAGCCTTGACTTCAGGCAAAGAAAAATGAAGCTATTCTTCTTAAGCATAACTTTTGTTTACTGATTCTTAAACATCCATTTTAGTGGAAAGAAAAAAAAGCAGACAGAAACTTTCTCAGGACAGTTCTGCTACACTATCTTTTATTCTTATGATTCTCATTACTATCAACTATCATCCTTGCCTAGAAAAAGTTGTTTTTATTTTACCCAACTCTTTCTTTCTGTGGGAAATGCTGTATTATAGAAGAAGGAAGGAAATGAAGAAAATGATTGTTAAAAGCAATAACATATGATTCTATTTAAAATTGTTCAACTTTTTGTCTATACCTTTTGATCTAGAGATCCTATGATATAAATATACAATAAAGAAGTCAAAAGATAGAAAGAAAAGTCCCATATACAAATAATTTATAGCACTATTTTTAATATTAAAGAACTGAAAATTATGTAGTTGTCTACTGATATGGAAAATGGCTAAACAAATTGTGGTGCATGAATATAAAGGAATATTCTTGTGCTGGGAAAAATTACTTAAGAATTTGTAGAACTACGTGAACACATGTAAACTGATGCAGAATACATTTATTAAGGCCTCCTGTATTCCTCTTACTATGCTTTGGCTATTAAGAAAAGCGAAAATTAGTTTCTGCTCTCAAGGAATTCACAAATGACTGAAACAAGAAAAATAAAAAGAATAATACAAACAAAACTGAGTGTTTGGGCAAGTTTGATCATACTTTCCTCCCTTCTTTGCAGAGATGAGGTTTTATAAATGTGAGTGGAGAGGACAGAGGAAAAATATATCCAGAAATAAAGGTGACACAAAAAGATATTAATACAATTGTTTTTAGTTAAAAGAATTCCTATTCTTACCATTCAAAAGATCTACTTTTGCTTGAAAGCAAATTTGATTTTACACATAATTTTAAAGCATTCCCAACACTGACTGAATTTGACTATCCTTACTGACCACTTTATCATCTATGGTGAGCATAAAATTATCTTTTACTGTCTCTTTTTAATCATATCAAAAACCTATCAGAATACCTCATTCTTTGATGTTGATAACAAATACAAAATAATTTAAAATATTTTAAAAGCTAATAATTTGCTCTGAGCTCACTAAGAACATCTTTGTTTAATCAAAACTCCAGGCAATATTCTGTTCTATCATATGTTCAGAGAATATAGAAATTAAAGATAGTGTGCTTAATTCCAATCTCTCCCTAATTCCAAGACACTGGAAATTCCCTTAACCTTCATCATCACATTTGTAAAATGGGGCACATTAAAACTGCTTTATTCAATCTCACAGGACTCCCCTAAAACTTAAATGAAATGATGTATTCAAAGTAACTTTTAATCTATGAAGTGTTGTACCTACATGAATCATTATTATTACCACAGATAATGATGATGATTAAGAAGATGGTAATGATAGTGGTAGAGGTAGTGATGGTGGAGGTAGTAATAGTATATTTGAAGTTAATGGTCTGTTGACTGGAAACTACTAGTGTTAGTTACAGTCTCCAGGATAACTCAGGAAGTAATAAAACAACAACAATAACAACAACAACAACAATACTAATCTCTCATGTAATCAGTGCAAATTAACGTATGAGAGTTTATGGAGTGATAGTTTATACCAACTATGATACGGTAGGGGATTAGAGCCTTAGTGGGCTTTGAACCTGAGAAAATATTGTCATTGTAGGTAGGGGCAATGAATTGAGAAGGAAATAAATCATTTGATTCAAAACAGCTTATGGCATGAAAAAAAAATTAACAGTGTCATGAATTAATAGAATGTTTAGAGAGTTGGAAGTTAAGATGGAAGAGGTTGGAAGTTAAGCAGAGAGTGGAGGTAGGATGTTTTTGTGCATGAACAGTTTCCTAATGAGTTTTCAGGAATTTTTCACTGAAAAATAAATTCATCTGTTACATTATTCCTTTCATTATTTCACAACTCTTCTTACATTTGATTTTTTTTCCTCATGAGCTCCAAATAGCTATAGCTACATATGACAATGACATTCATCTTGGTATGAATATGTCTTATTCTTAAGTATGTCTACTAAGTAAGAGTGAATTTATTCTGAAGCAATTGATGTTTTTACCACTGCTAGAGCCAGACTCTTTCTATCTTTCTGTCTATCTCTGTCTCTGTCTCTGTCTCTCACTTTCTTCTAGGTTTGTAAGTCAGTCACTCTTTTGGCTTTTTATTGCTCCATTTCATTCTTGGCAGTATTTTTATCTGAAAAGTTTATTTTTATGATCTAAAGAATTGCTTTTTAAATAGATATTTTTGAAAGTTAATGTAATTTTAACTAAAACAGAAAACGGGACAAATAAAAATGTCTCTCCAAGAAATGTCCTCATGTACACATAGAAATGAAAAATGAATCTGAGGGCCAATTAGAATCTTTCAAATTTCTGTGGTTTAAAAAACAAAAAGTCTGATTTACAGGACTATAATTCTCAATACTTTTTATTATGTTCCTGTGGAGGTGAGTGACCCTGAGCTATCAAAATCAACACCATCACAGTTTAGTCTCTTAAAGTTCCTAACAAATAGAAAGTTTCAAGTATGGACTTGGCAAAAGGCTGTTATCTGAAGAGCAAAGACCAGCCAATGTGTGATAAGCCTTTTTCTCATAAAGATTATTTACCAATGTATATAGAAGGTGCAATCTATGAAAGACTCCTCCAAGGCTTAGTTTAAGTAATGTCTTCTACATAATACCTTTCCCAAGTCTTCATTTATTACTGCCTCCCCTTACCCCACATTCTGCAAATCACCTTGCTTTTACCTTGTGTATTTTTGGTATGTGTATGAGAGATGGTATATGGCCCTCCAAAAAATTTGAGATCAGATGCCACCTTTCACTGCTACTAGTTTTGTGACCAAGGGCAAATCACTAAACTCTCTAACTCATTTGTCAAAGTAGAGGAGTTGAAGTGTTCCTTTTTCTCCTTGCCACTTTAGGTTTTCCTAATATTATCATCACTCAATTACCTCTATTTCTTTGAGTTCATAGGTTCCATATTTATCATCCAACCAAAAGCCTCATAACTGCTTTCTAAATAGACTTCTAATATATTCCCATTCCTATCTAAATGAGTTCAGTACCTGGCAATAGATTATGATTGGATAAACTAGTAAAGACACACATTTTTTGTGTGTGTGTGAACTAAGGAGGAATAACAACTAAGACAAATGATGACAAAGTACTTATTATTTTTTCAAGTTCTATAAAGTCACATTATTTTTATCATTGTATTTACCTAATGTAATGGAAACAAGGAAATCAATTAAAAGTTACTTAGTGTACTGAATTTAAAATACACTTAGAAGGAAACATTATCCTCTGCCTTGACATTGTTAGGTGATAGTTTATACCAACTATGATACGGTAGGGGATTAGAGCCTTAGTGGGCTTTGAACCTGAGAAAATATTGTCATTGTAGGTAGGGGCAATGAATTGAGAAGGAAATAAATCATTTGATTCAAAACAGCTTATGGCATGAAAAAAAAATTAACAGTGTCATGAATTAATAGAATGTTTAGAGAGTTGGAAGTTAAGATGGAAGAGGTTGGAAGTTAAGCAGAGAGTGGAGGTAGGATGTTTTTGTGCATGAACAGTTTCCTAATGAGTTTTCAGGAATTTTTCACTGAAAAATAAATTCATCTGTTACATTATTCCTTTCATTATTTCACAACTCTTCTTACATTTGATTTTTTTTCCTCATGAGCTCCAAATAGCTATAGCTACATATGACAATGACATTCATCTTGGTATGAATATGTCTTATTCTTAAGTATGTCTACTAAGTAAGAGTGAATTTATTCTGAAGCAATTGATGTTTTTACCACTGCTAGAGCCAGACTCTTTCTATCTTTCTGTCTATCTCTGTCTCTATCTCTGTCTCTATCTCTGTCTCTCACTTTCTTCTAGATTTGTAAGTCAGTCACTCTTTTGGCTCTTTATTGCTCTATTTCATTCTTGGCAGTATTTTTATCTGAAAAGTTTATTTTTATGATCTAAAGAATTGCTTTTTAAATAGATATTTTTGAAAGTTAATGTAATTTTAACTAAAACAGAAAACAGGGGACAAATAAAAATGTCTCTCCAAGAAATGTCCTCATGTACACATAGAAATGAAAAATGAATCTGAGGGCCAATTAGAATCTTTCAAATTTCTGTGGTTTAAAAAACAAAAAGTCTGATTTACAGGACTATGATACTCAATACTTTTTATTATGTTCGTGTGGAGGTGAGTGACCCTGAGCTATCAAAATCAACACCATCACAGTTTAGTCTCTTAAAGTTCCTAACAAATAGAAAGTTTCAAGTATGGACTTGGCAAAAGGCTGTTATCTGAAGAGCAAAGACCAGCCAATGTGTGATAAGCCTTTTTCTCATAAAGATTGTTTACCAATGTATATAGAAGGTGCAATCTATTAAAGACTCCTCCAAGGCTTAGTTTAAGTAATGTCTTCTACATAATACCTTTCCCAAGTCTTCATTTATTACTGCCTCCCCTTACCCCACATTCTGCAAATCACCTTGCTTTTACCTTGTGTATTTTTGGTATGTGTATGAGAGATGGTATATGGCCCTCCAAAATATTTGAGATCAGATGCCACCTTTCACTGCTACTAGTTTTGTGACCAAGGGCAAATCACTAAACTCTCTAATTCATTTGTCAAAGTAGAGGAGTTGAAGTGTTCCTTTTCCTCCTTGCCACTTTAGGTTTTCCCAATATTATCATCACTCAATTACCTCTATTTCTTTGAGTTCATAGGTTCCATATTTATCATCCAACCAAAAGCCTCATAACTGCTTTCTAAATAGACTTCTAATATATTCCCATTCCTATCTAAATGAGTTCAGTACCTGGCAATAGATTATGATTGGATAAACTAGTAAAGACACACATTTTTTGTGTGTGTGTGAACTAGGGAGGAATAACAACTAAGACAAATGATGACAAAGTACTTATTATTTTTTCAAGTTCTATAAAGTCACATTATTTTTATCATTGTATTTACCTAATGTAATGGAAACAAGGAAATCAATTAAAAGTTACTTAGTGTACTGAATTTAAAATACACTTAGAAGGAAACATTATCCTCTGCCTTGACATTGTTAGGTGATAATTTATTCCAACTGTGATATCGTAGAGGATTAAGGTCCAAGTGAGCTATGAACTTGAGCAAATATTGCACATTGTGGGTAGGATCCATAAATGGGGAAGTAAGGAAATTATTTGCTTCTGCTCTAAAATTATTTTTTTGCACTTGTTCTTTTAAGGATACAATCCAAACCTTTGGTGAATCCACCCAAAATGGAACATTTCTTACACATTTGTGTTGTTGTTTTTATAAAGTTAGAAATAGTTTAATCCTTAGAAAATTCACAACTGCATTATTGTGGATGATCTCTTTACCAGTGCCAAGCTTGCATAACTCTTCCAGGTCCTAATAGTTTCATGTGTTGCTATGGCCAAATTCCTGAACATAACCTCTTTGTACTTAGCTTACTTCCTTAGACAAAAAACTGGAATCTTTAGCTTTTAGTTATAATAATAACTAACATTTACATTGCACTTTAAGGTTTCTCCAACTTTTTCCATGTCAAAGTTTATACTCAGCAAAACCTTGGGTAACACAGATTTATCTTTATGTCTGAATGAATCATTAAGACATGATATTAAAGGAGATCTAAATGAAGATATTAGGGGAAATTTTATGTTTTTACCAATGTTAATAGAAAGCAAAATAATAAAATGTTGACACAATAGTCATGGGGTCATACAGTCTTTGATCTAGAGATAGAAGGCATCTCAGTGATCATTTATTAGGCAAACTCATTTTTACAAAGAAGTCAAGGTCCCAGGGAGGTAAAGCAAATAGTCCTAAATTATGTGTATAATGAATAACAAGTTTGGAATGAATTCATATCTTATATCAAGCTAGTTCTTTCTTTACTACCAAACTGCTTCTTGTTTGTGCACTTAAAAATGGAAATGAGTACAGTTTGGAAGGAAGAAGGTTCTTGTATGTGGGGTATAGAAGGCAATACATTTCATCATCAACAGGAATTCCAAGTGGGGTTTTTGTTAAACATTAGTAGAGGAATGTAATTTTGATTGTTAGTGGGGAGTAAAATAAAGATCACCTTCTTCTCTCATTCTTTTTTGATATTGCCCTGAAATTAAATGAGGGGTTTAAAAACAACCTCCTCATCTTGATTTTATCCATATATTTTTGCTAAATATTTTTGTCAAATAGAATTCTCACAATTATTTACTAGAAGGGAGGACTTCAAAAGTATTTGGAGCCATAAATTACTCAGATAAGAGTTTAGAATGTGAAATCTCTATCGGAAGATAAACACTAAACCTGAAGGTTCCTGTTCTCTGTTGTTTTATATCTAGTTGGCTGTGGCTGCAGTAGCACCTGGGGCTAAATGAGAGGCAGAGGGGAAAATTTATATCACTGATATAATTCATGTCACTCAAAACTTCTTTCTGATAATGGGGGCAAAATTTTGAAAAAAGTGATATGGTAGTATGTCTTATATTTTCTATGTAGTTTGGTGTTTCTGGTTGGATCTGTTTAGCTGTGGCACCAAAGAAGGCAGGAAAAGAATATTTCTAAATTGTCTTATCCTAGTCCTCTCCAAGAGAGGAGGAGAAGCCAAAAGTTGGGACCAGAGGCTAGTTGTTCTGTTTTGCTCAGGAAAAAAAAATAACAGTAGGCAAGAAATATATCTACCAATATTTCTCAGTATTTTTAAAATATTTGTTAACTATTCTGCCTCATTATTCATTTTTTAATATATAAAGTTTTTTATTTTCAAAACACATGCACAGATAGCTTTCAATATTGGACCTTATGTATTCCAAATCTTTTTTTCCTCCTTCCTTTTCCCCACTCTCTCCCCTAGATAGGAAGCAATCCAACATATGTTAAACATGTAAAATTCTTCTATACATATTTTCACAACCATTATGCTGCACACAAAAAAATCAGATCACAAAGGAAAACAAAAAAGAAGATAAAATACAAGCAAGCAACAAAAAAGTGAAAATACAATGCTGTGATCCACATTCAGTTTCATAATCCTTTCTCTAGGTACAGATAGTTCTCTTCATCACAAGATTTGAATCACCTCACTGTTGAAAAGAGCTATATCCATTAGAAATGATCATCATATAATCTTGTTGTTGCTGTGTACAATATTCTCTTGGTTCTATTCACTTCACTTAACATCAGTTCATGCAAACCTCTCCAGGACTTTCTGAAGTCATCTTGCTGATTATTTCTTATAGAACAATAAAATAATACTTATATACCATTCTCCAACTGGCATCTATTCCGTTTCCAGTCCTTTGCCACTACAAAGAAAGCATTTGTCATTTTTGCACATGTGGGTCTTTTTCCTTTTTTTATGATCTCTTTGGGATACAGATCCAGTAGAGGCACTACTAGATCAAATGGTATGCACAGTTTGATAGTCTTTTGGGCATAGTTCCAAATTGCTCTCCAGAATGGTTGGATCAGTTCATAACTATACCAACAATGTAATAGCATTTCAGTTTTCCCACATCCCCTCTAACATTTATCATTATCTTTTCCTATCATCTTAGCCAATCTGAGGTGTGAACCTAAGAGTTGTCTTAATTTACATTTCTCTGATCAATAGTGATTTAGAACCTTTTTTCTATAACTAGAAAGGTTTTAATTTCTTCATCCAAAAATTGTCTATTCATATCCTTTGACCATTTATCAATTGAAGAATGGCTTTTGTTCTTATAAATTTGAGTCAATTCTCTATATGTTTTAGAAATGAGATCTTTGTCAGAATCATTGGATATAATTTTCCTCCCAGTTTATTGCTTCCCTTCTAATCTTCTCTGCAATGGTTTTGTGTGTGTGTGTGTGTGTGTGTGTGCGCACTCACGCGTGCAAAACCTTTTTAACTTAATATACTCAAGATAATCCATTTTGTAGGACATAATGTAGTTCTTCTAGTTCTTCTTTGGCCACAAATTCCTTCCTTCTCTATAGATCTGAAAGGTAGACTATCCTTTATTCTTCTAATTTGCTTATAATATCACTATTTATATCTAAATCATGAACCCATTTTGATCTTTTCTCCATATTGGGTGTTAGGTATGGATCAATACCTAGTTTCTGCCATACTAATTTCCAATTTTCCCAGCAATTTTTGTCAAATAATGAGTTTGTATCTCAGTAGCTGGGAGTCTTTGGATTTATCAAACATTAAATTACTATTGTCATTGCTTACGACACTTCTCAGTATTGTTAGTCTATGGAAGATAATTTTTAGATAATCAATTTTAGATTTTTTAGATAATTTTAGATTGCACCTGATCACTATTACTATATTTTGTATATTGAGTATCATCTACCAAATTCCAGTTCCATAATGAACATATAAATATCAAAGAAACTCATTTGTACAAGTTGATATCAAAGAGAAACCAAAGAAATTATATAGATGAGAATATATCAGACAATTCATGAGGGAAACTAGCTTTCTATTTGGAAGATGTCTCAGCTCAACCAAGAGTTGATAAATTTCCCAAGGTCTATAGTATAATAATGTGAGAATAGGAACACAATCACAATGCCAGCTTTCCACATGTTAGTTTCTTACTGAAGTCTTTTTTTATTCCTCTGAGGACCAAAAGAGAATACAGAACTATGTCTTTTTTTCTTGACACCAGAAGCCAAAAGACCAGGATTTTTCTTCTCCCAAGTTCTTGCTAAGTCAGTCCCTCATGCTGGCATGGAATAGAGCACTGATTAATCAACAGCCAACAATGAAGAGGATCTTATGCAGAATAGTTTTGAGCCATAGGTTATAGAAGAATGTTTTTTTCCCCACAGAGCTCATCCCTGGCTCTCATCCCCAAAGAATACGTCTCTAATGACAGTATATTCTTATCATGTTTGTCTCCATGTAATTAAAACACAATTAATTGAAAACACATTGCAAATGGATTCTCCCTGGTGGTGATGGTCATCTCTTGGTAAAACTTATCTTCATGTTCTTAATAGATAGTGTGATTCTTGGATAGCTTTTAAATTCAGAAGCAAAACATGTTTTTATGCTTTATATTAACACCATCAAGCTCTATAGATTTAACAGTTTTCAATATTATGCTGTTTACTATGTGTAAACACAGAAGGAAGGCAAAACAATTATTAATTCCCCTGAGGAAACAAGTTATTTTAAGCCAACTCAGTAATGAGTGTCCTTTCCTATAGTTTACAGATCATCATGAAAAAATGATTTAGTCAACTATCCCATTAGCACAGGCACAGGGGAGGAATTACATGTTTCAGTGACTCTGATGGCTTTCTTTTTATGGTTTTTGAATGCCATGAAAGTGGAGTGGAATGCATTATCACAATGCACTCATACAACTAAGGCAGAGCATCACAGATTCTATCATATGCTCAAATCCTGGGTGAGACCATCTTTCCTAGATGGACAGACTAGAGTCTAAGTTGAGAAAACTTATTTGTCACAAGGGAACACACCAATACTACAACATCTATATTGTCACCTGGCATAGAGCTAGTGCTTAAAAATGTCTATTTATTATTGCTGATAACTGACATAAGAAATAACTACACTAATTTTGTTCAAATATATTCTTCACATTCTTTGTGGACTCTAGTTGAAAAGATATTAAGTCAGGAGTCAAAAGAACTGAATTATTGCCTCACTATGGTTACTAATTCACTCTGTCTTTCAGTGAAGCCATTTAACTTCTCTAGTCAACTAATATTTAGTATCTAATAAATATAAGATACATGGAAACATAAAGAAAACCAAAACCAAAACCAGATTCTGCTTTCAGGGGCCTCATAGTCTAATGAGAAAGACAACATATAAACAGCTATGTTCAAAGTGCTAACATATATATGTTTATATATATTACATATGTATATTACATAATAATATATTGTATAATATACATATGTATATTACAAACTATATGTAGAGGAATAATATATAAGAATACAGGAAAAGTAGGAAGGTACCAAAAAGCCAGAGGATTTCATATTTGATTCCAGAGGTGATAAAGAACCTCTGGATTGATAGAATGGGGTGAGGATGTTATAGTTAGATCTGTACTTGAAGAAGATCCATCTGACAATGGAGTAGAGGAAATACTGGAGTGTAAATAGATCTGAGACAAAGAGACCAACCAGGATTCTATTGCTATACTCTAGATATGAAATGGTGATGCCCTTCATGAAGAAGGTAGAAATGTCAGAGAAGAAAGTATATATAAGGAATATTACAAGGTTCAAACTGACAGCACATAGCAACATATTGGATATGGGAGATAAAAGAGGCTGAGAATTCCAGGATGTTATTGTTTTGAACTCATACGACTTGAAAAAGGAACTCTCAGTAATAATAATAAGGAAGTTTGAAAAAAGAAAGGGTATGAAAGAAAAGAAAATGAGTTCTTATTCAGACATTTTGAGTTTAAGATATCTGCAGGATATTTAAGATGTCTACAGGGATAGACAATTTGAAATATTTAATAAACAGCTGGAAATGGAGACTGTCAAGTGGGAGAAGAGTTAAGGCTGGACGAGATGTTAGAATCAATTGCAGAGATGGAAAATAAATCCACTGAGTTGAATGGTATAGATAGTGAAAAAAAAGAGGACTCAGGGAATAGCCTTTGGATACTCCTATTGTTAGTAGGGGTGACATGATTAAAAATCCAGCAAAAGATATCAAAAAGGAGTGGTCAGATAGGAAGAAGAAATAGAACATTTTCATGAAAAAACTAGAAAGAGAAGAATATCGGAGAAAAGAGATAGATCATTAGTGTCAAGACAACAGAGATAAAGAAGGAAAAAGATTAAGGAAAAGCCATTATCTTTAATAATTAAAAATCCATTAGGGATTTTGAAAAAAGCAGTTTCAGATGAAAGAAAATGAAAAGAAAGGAAATAGACATACCTGTTGTAGATGACCTTCTTATGGAATTTAGAAAAGGGGAAGGAAATATGGAACATTAACTAGCAGGAATGAATGAAATGAGAGTTGTTCTATTATGATGGAAATATAAACATCTTTATGCATTGTAGGAAATTAGCCAGAATAGAAAAAGAGATTGGAGATTAAGAAGAGAGTGGGAATGACAGAGGAAGCAGTTTATTAGGCAAGATAGGAATTAGTTTGAACATCTAGAAGGATTTTTATTGATGAGAAGTGCCACTTTTTTTACATGAAATAGGGGTAAAAGAGGAGACAGTGGCAGAAGATATTTGAGTGATGTGAAATGAGAAAAAGAGGAAAAAAGAAAGCTACTGACAAGTGGACTCAATTATTTTTCAGTGAAATATGAGGCAAATTTATCAGCTGAATTGGGGAAAAGAAGGTGTCAAAAGTTTGAACGTGTTTGAAAAAGTGAAAAACGTGATATAATGAGTAAAATAGTGAATCATTTAGGAAGACATCACGTGACATAAATTTGTAGTGAACTTAGTATAGTTTCATGATTGTCTCCATTTTCATTCAGCATCTAGGGAGTAGTTGAGAAAGACCAAGATTTGACAAAACAAAATTTTTAATAAGATAAAGGGGAAAGAAAAGAAGACATCATGAAGTTGAATTAGTCAACCAAGGATTGCCATCAAGATGAGGAAGTTGAGGAAGAGAGAAAGACTGAATCAGGCACTGAATTCAACAAGAAAGGAAGGAGAGTATATTGGAGGACTATAGACAACAACTACTTGAATCTTGATTGGATGATAATTGTGGATAAATTAATTCTCCTACAATAATAGTTTAGTAAAGTTGTCACAAAAAGGGCCATGAGTTTGGTTTTGTGTAACTTGTTTTTAGTGGTTCTATGCTGGCTCTTAGTGATCGCTACTTCTTTTTGCAAACTGCTCATAAACCATCTGCTTAATAGCCCCTTCCAGAGTTTTGCCCGGGAGAGTCTCCTTTCCAAAGAAAGAGTTAAAAGCATGTTGTGAAACATGATTAAAGTAGGTTATAGTAACTAAAGCTTCCTTTTCTGGCAGTAGTAGCTTCATTTATTCTTATTGTTTTATACAATTAGTTTCCTAGCAGGGAATGTTTTTAATTTTGTTCTGTATTCTTTTCTTTGCCTGTCTCCTCACCAATGTAACGATTCTTGATATCTTAATAAGTACAATGAATATTGTACTCAGTTTAATGGCTATGAGCATTACAGAATAATGTCATTTGTGAAAACACTTAATGCATTTCACAATTAAAAATTCATTGAAGTTCAAGGTCTTAAAAAAAATCCCTAATTATATTGCTTGCGATCTAAGGCATTCATAATCTGAAAAAAAATGTTTTTGTCTCTTTCCTTTTTCTCTATGGCACAAATAAACTAATTCATATTTTACCTTCACAAAATTTGTGGAATATCATTTCCAAATGCCATCACAATGAAGCCCACATAATTCAAATTTATCTTTTTATTATTTTTTTGGAATTTTTTTTAATTTTATGGGAGAAAATGGAGTTTGATGGAAGATTGAATAATTCATTGACCAATAAACATAGTGTCGCTCTTTCCATAGTTGGCCAAGTATAAGAACAATAGTTCTTTCTTAATTTTTTTTTCTTTTTTTCTGTTTAAGAGAAGGGAAAAATTGAAGCAGTTCAATCATTTTAGAGAATTCTGCTCCCTGAGATAAGACCTGTGTAATGATCAGGTAGTAATACCATATTTTTATGGCAGACACTAAACATATTACAGAGGTGCCTCTGGTCTTGGTAGGAGGCCTCTGGCCTCTTAATTTAAATAGTATTCAAAAATGGAAATGAATATTAGTCATATTCTGTGATTTACTTCCATTGCTGAAGGCCTACTTTAATCACCAAGATGTTCCTGGAGATAGTGTAGAGAATGTGTTCCAGATTCAAGGCCTACTCTAAGTTTTGGAAAACTCTGAAAGCCATGTCCAATCCCACATTATCTTTAGTTCAAAGGATCCCAGGGGACTAAATTGAACCGAGAATTGAATTTTGTTTTACTGTAGAATAGTATCAGGGCTCAGTTCCTACTATCTATTTTTTAAATAAGTCCTTTTCTTTCTATTCACACAGCCATCACAACAGTTCAAACATTGTTCATTCTGTGCTTAAATTATTTCAATAATCTTTTAATCTGTCTTCTGCCCTCAAATTTCTCTCCATTTCAGTCCATCCTTCACTTAACTTGCCCATTTGCCCAATAAACTAGTGGTTACCCTCAGGATCAAATATAAAGTTTTATGGCATTTAAAATTCTTCACGACCTGTTCCTTCTTACCCATTATTTTACACTTTACTTTTATAATGCATGCTGCCTTCTAGCTAGATTGACCTACTTGCTGTTGCTCACATATGACACTCTATGATACTCTATATGATACTCTATATGATACTTCTGGAATTTCCTAGTTTAAGGTTACCTTCAAAGTACTCTGTACATATGTTGTATGACCTAGTTGTTTCTAAATGGTCATCCTCATTATACTATAAACTGCTTGAGAGCATGAAATCCAATTTTCTTTGTAAATCCTATACTGATTATAGTTCTTGGCACATAGGAATCATTTAATAAGTGCTTGTGAAATGACTAACTTTGATGTAATCCATTGATTCAACTCCAGTGGATTAAGTTTAGTGCATTTTATTTCCATCTTCTGCTGTGTGTGATGTTTCCATCTTGCCCAAGAGCTATAAGGAGCTCAATCATAACAACTGAAGACCTATTAATATATGTCACTTGAAATAATAAAGTTTTTCAAATGATGTAGGAGGGATAGGACACTCTATTCTGCATTATAGATTCAAATCTAGACTGTTGGTTACTACATTTTATGGCTCTTACCATGATGCTAGGCACTCATGTTGCATTTAACTCGCTTTTAAAACATAACATAACTTTAAAGGTGAAAAGGACTTTGGCAGCTATAAAGTTTAATGGGAAGAGGTTAAAGAGGCAAGCTAGTATTACTATTACTTTTAGAAAAATTAATAAAATACTGAATTTAAACCAGGAGTCATTAATTTTCTTTCCACCTATCCACAAAAGTGTGCAAAGCAAATATATTGCATCCCTTCTTATCACACATGTTATTGTATGATCATTCAACCAACAAGCATTTATTAATCACCTATTATATGCTAAGTATTCTGATAGGCAAACATAATAAATGGAACAAATAAAATAAATGAAACAATTCCTATTCAATAGGAGCTTAGATTTTTGGATCACTGTTAACAGTCTCCTGACTTTCATTTTCTCCTAATTCCAATCCATTTTACATAATAAGGATAATTTTCATCAAACTTTATGTTTTCAAGGGATTCCAGCACGTAGGAAGCTTTCTATGGCCTATAAAATTAAATGTAAACTTTTGAAACCAATATTTCTAATCCTCTCTTATTTGATGCCTCATCCATTCTTCTTTGCTCTTTAATTCTCTAACCTTACACAATCTACTTTTTGACAGTGGCATGAAATGTATTGATTCCTGTTCCTACTCATGCCTTCCTATTTTGAGAATATTTTCTCCCTGACACTCCATTACTTCATGTTTTCATATCTTCCAGGAGCTATGTCAAAGATCACCTTCTTTAGGAAGTCTTTTTTGCTTAATATTCTACACAAGAGGTATCAAACTCCCGGGTTATGCTTGCAAATTCTATCCAGTAAGAAAACTCTATAAGCAAGTCAACGGGCTAAACAAAGCTCCAAATGCTTGTGATTATATTCAATTCAGTTGCAATCATCTAACTTTTGGCATGTTAATAGGCCTAGATTCCTCTCCTCTATGTGTGTTTCTCCCCCTTTGGAGATCCTTCAGTCTCTCTTTCTTTCTGATGAAAACTGATAGGGGCGGCAACAGTAATATATTATTTTGATTGTGACTATCAAGATCTGGAGTGTAAACTAGAGGACAAAGTTTGTGACATCTATTTTATATATTTTAGGATAAAGCCATACTTAAAGTAGGCTTGTGAGTTCCAAATCCCATTTTATAAAATTTTGATTTTTCTAATGGCATCCGTGGTTCCATGAAATTCTCAAAATACTGTTAATTATAATTACAATTCATAACATAAATATATTCTATGTGACACTTTAAGAAGATCAAATTATAACATGGAGCCTTAGGAGTAAATTCAGCAGAATCTGAATAAAAACTTAATTGGCAGTATCACAACTATACTCACCATAATCCCTTCTAATTCTTTCTCTGAGGATTAAGGCAGGATAAATGATTTACAAGTCAGTCAGTACACTGATCTAATAAAACTTTTGGTAAACAAGACCTGGGAGAATATATTGTGGACAATCTTTTCTCTTTGTGTGTCCTTGTCTGCACCAGGATTTTTCAGGTTAGCTATTATTTTCTTTCTTCATTATGTGTTATCATAGTTGAAACCTCTTCTAAGAACTTTTTCAGGAGGTTAAAACTTGGTTTATTTAAGGAACAAGACCAGCTTTTAACATAACATTTTATATTTGATATTAGCTAAAGTGAAAATTTCATACAAGCATAGTTTGGTTGGGAATAAGTCACATCAAATATGCTTATTGGCTAAACTGTCATTCACAAATAAAATTATAGATGCTGTATTTTAAGTTAGAAATGACCTTAGAGATGATTTATCTGCAGAAATGAATCACAGTGAAGCTTCAACTTGCTTAAGGTCATCCACCTAGTTAGTGGCTCAATTAGGAATAGAATCAAAATCTTGCAATTGAAAATTCTTTATTATTACACTACATTGCTTCTGAGTCCTATTCATTTTAGCTCTGTCACTTCATATATTTATTTTGAAATGTTCTGAGAGCTTATATTTCTATTATGTCTTATTCACTAGTAATAATTATACTTAGAATTTACACTGGAAATTTGCAAACATTTGACATGGTCTTATTTGGGCTTTGCAGCTCCTCTCTGGCAAAGGCATGATTATTGTGTCCATTTTTTGTTTGAGGAAAATAAAGTGAGACATGTTAAATGATTTCCCTAGCATTACAGAGTGATTTAACAGTTGAGGTAGAATTTTCTTGACTCCAAATTTGACTTCTTAGCCACAGTTGAATAAATGGAGTACAGTTTTAAAACCCAAAGAAAAATTTTGCTTTGCCCACTTGAAACATCAATAAAATATGTAATGAGTACCAACTTTATGCTAATTATCTATTTTAATATACAGGGGAAGTATAAGACAGAGTACCTAAATTTGAGCAGCTACTAGTGTAGTTGGGAAGATATACACTTGCAATAATTAGAGACAAAGAGACTATGTAGTACTGTTATTGGAGGAAAATGCAAAGGAGACAGGTTCAGTGTGAAAACAAGATAAATGAAGAAAAATGTCATAAAGGAAGTGAGAATCAATGCAAATCTTAAAAAATGCTGATGTTTTAGCTTGGGATAGAGGGGGAGATAAGACATTTTAACAAAGTTAACAGTATGAGTAAAGACAATGAACTACAAATTAGTATGAGTCTAAAATGAGTAAGGGATAAACTAAGGGAAGGTAGTAGTTTGATGCACAATGTAGGGACAAATGGTTTGTGTTTATTTAGGCAACAGAAAATGGGGGTTATGGTAGAAATAAACTAGAATAATGATTTCTTTTAAGCCTCAAAATCTATAAAAAATTTGAACTCATTAAGTGCTGCCCTGTCAAATGAAACTATTAATACTTCTTCAAACAAATGAGTCTTCTTTTATGTTGCTAATTAATAGCAACCATCCTTTTGTCTTAATCCCTATGTTGCTCTGTACCTACTCTCTAGTTAATTCACACATGTGCATGTTTATTGTCCTCGCTTAAGTTGTGAACTTTTTGAGAACAAGATCCATTCATTGTGCTTCTTAAAAATTAGATTTCAAAATAAATTATCAAGCATTTTTTTTCTGTCTTCCATCTCCCTTATCCACTGAAAAATAAGAAAGAAGAAAAGAAATAGCATATCTGTGTATTATATAAACATAGTCAAGCAAAACAAATTCCCACATTGGTCATATCCAGAACTCCATTTCTCTTTCTGCATATTTGACATTCATCTCTGTCTGATGAGTAAGCAGCATTTTTAGTCATCATTTCACTGGTCAGAATTGTCAAGTATTTCAGAACAGTTCTTTTTATGATATTGATGTGATGGTTTAAACTTTTAGCCTTGTTTTCCTTATCTTTCTTCATATCATTTCAAACAAATCTTTATAAATCCCTTTGAAAATATCTTCATTTCTTACAGTAAAACATCATTCTATTACATAGCTATACCATAATTTGTTCAATTGCTTCTCAATTTGTGGACACCCTAATTCTCAGTCTATTATCACAAAGAAAAACTGATATAAATATTTTTAGACATAAAGATTTTTTTTTCCTTTTCCTCTGTATTATGGGTATTGGCTAAGTAGTGATATTATTGACTTAAAGGATATGCACAGTTTAGTCACTTTTAGTACCAAATTGCTTTTCATAATAGTTGGATTAATTCATAGCACATTAATATATGCATTTACTCAATGCCCTTCCAGCAAAGCTGATATAAAAAGAAAATTACAAACGTGCTTCTTTTTTTCATACACCAGACACTGAGTATAGTTCTGGGACAAAAGTGGTAAACTTAAATACTTGCTGAATGAATGGACCATGAACTATTATATTATTTCATCAGTGATAATTAAATAGCTGCTTCGGGATTCTAACATTGTAGTACTTGAGATGCTGCTTAATACTGTATCTGATATATAGTAGTTACTTAATAAATGTCTGTTGCCTCTTTGACTGCATTAGGAAACAGAAATAGAACACCTGCAATAGACCATGTATACTAAAAGACTATCTTTATGTTGTGGCATAATTTTGAGAACTCATTCCTTCCTCTATTTCACTTTGTGTATTATCTTCCCTCATTAGATGTAAACTCTTTAATGATAGGGATTGTCTTTCTTGGTTTTATCCCCATAATTTAACACCAGTGTCTGGAACACAGTAGATGCTAAAGAAATGTTTATTGAATTGAATTGACTTGAAAAATTTGAGTAACTAGTTCCCAAGATATTTGAGAGGAAATAAGAATTGTTTGGGTAAAAGCAAAATTATGGGTATCATTATTAACAAAGCAATGTAACTGAAAATTTCAATAACTATTCATCCTTATGGCTCCTTTCCCAAATTGATAAAATTTTATGGGAATTGTCTATATACATATCAAAGGGATTCTTTTTTTTTTTAATTTTATTATAGCTTTTTATTTACAAGATATATGCATGGGTAATTTTTCAGCATTGACAGTTGCAAAACCTTTTGTTCCAATTTTTCCCTTCCTTCCCCCTACCCTCTCCCCCAGATGGCAGGTATACCAATACATGTTAAATATGTTAAAGTATATGTTAAATACAATATATGTATACATGTCCGTACAATTAGTTTACTGCACAAAAAGAATTGGACTTTGCAATAGTGTACAATTAACCTGTGAAGGAAATCAAAAATGCAAGTGGACAAAAATGGAAGGATTGGGAATTCTATGTGGTGGTTCACACTCATTTCCCAGAGTTCTTTTGCTGGGTGTAGCTGGTTCAGTTCATTACTGCTCTATTGGAACTGATTTGGTTCATCTCATTGCTGAAGATGGCCAGGTCCATCAGAATTGATCATCACATAGTATTGTTGTTGAAGTAGATAATGATCTCCTGGCCCTGCTCATTTCACTCAGCATCAGTTCATATAAGTCTCTCCAGGCCTTTCTGAAATCATCTTGCTGATCATTTCTTACAGAGCAATAATAATCATTCATAATATTCATATACCACAATTTACTCAGCCATTCTCCAATTGATGGATATCCACTCAGTTTCCAGTTTCTGGCCACAACAAAAAGGGCTGCTACAAACATTCTTGCACATACAGATATCTTTCCCTTCTTTAAGATTTCTTTGGGATATAAGCCCAGTAGAAACACTGCTGGATCAAAGGGTATGCACAGTTTGATAACTTTTTGAGCATAGTTTCAAATTGCTCTCCAGAATGGCTGGATGTATTCACAATTCCACCAACAATGTATGAGTGTCCCAGTTTTCCCACATCCCCTCCAACACTCCACATTATCTTTCTCTGTCATTCTAGCCAATCTGACAGGTATGTAGTGGTATCTCAGAGTTGTCTTAATTTGCATTTCTCTGATTAATAATGACTTGGAGCATCTTTTCATATGGCTAGAAATAGTTTCAATTTCTTTGAGAATTGTCTATTCATATCCTTTGACCATTTATCAATTGGAGAATGGCTTGATTTCTTATAAATTAGAGTCAATTCTCTATACATTTTGGAAATGAGACCTTTCTCAGAACCTCAAAGGGATTCTTCATGTAAGTGTGAGGAAGGCACAGAAGAACTTTTGCAAATGATCTTCTATCACACCTTTGTATTTAATGATAGTGCTAGAATTTATATGTCACTTCAATGTGTGCAAAATGCTTTACAAATATTATCTCATTTGATCTTTACCATGAACCTGAAGATGTAGTTGCTTTTATAATTCCCCATTTTACACATGAATGGATAGTAAATGCTTAATTGGAGATATAATCTCTGCTGAGGGCATAGAAATATAAAAATAAAATGTCAATATTTTTTAAGAAAAATAAGATTTCTCTTTTCAATTTCATGGACCTAATTATTCAGATAATTATTACAATTTGAAAATATGATAGAACTTTTTTGGTGTGCAAATTCTAGCATTAAAGTTAATAAAAGTATACTAAGTCCTTTCTCAGGTACAGAACTTTTTTCACTAGGTTTATTATAAATTAGAACACAAAAATAAATGGATTTGATGTTTAAGTTGAAAGACTTCCTTTTCTTTTTTAAGTTGCTATATTCTGCGGACGGCAGCCAAGTTCCTCTGTCTGCAGCACACCATGTGGCTGTTCATACTGTTAAGGCAGATGTTCCATCAAAGAGGTTTAGCACAACAGTCCAACATCATCGATATCTTCATTACTAAGCTTTCTAGTGGGACTATGTGCAGGAGGACTTTATTAGCTGTTGCCAATTAATATCAAGTGTACACACATTTCTTCCTACACTTATTCATATGCTGCATTCTAAATGCTCTTTGTTTCAGATATTTCAGATGTGTATTGTGTGTGCATGCACATGTGCATGTGTGTACATAGGTATTTAATGACTACAACTAGAGAGAAATATAGAATATTATTTCTAGTATGTCCTTGGAACATTATCTAATTCTTTCATTTTGCAAATTAGGTAACAGAAAGCCAGAGATCATTGAATTACTCAAGATCACAGAATTTGTTACTGGCATAATGAAGATTAGAAGTTCTTCCACCTTCTGGTTCTGTGATTTTTACATTTCCTCCCATTGATTAAAAAGTCTGTGAGGGCTTTTGTCACTCTCACATCTGTAGGAGCCTTTATTAAAAGTAGGTGGAACCAAACCTAGACAGATAAAGTCAAAATGACTTTATCCATATTCAGTAGTAGGAGAATTGGAATTGAGTGGTCATTGCCTGACAATCCATATTATTGGATCAATCATTTACTTTAAGAAGTATATCTCTATCAAATCACTTCCAAAGAAGTGGGAGAAATGAGCGAAGTGGCACAATCATCAAAACACCTCCATAATCTCAGAAGACTGGCAACTGTTACTGGTTTGTTTCTCTATTCCAAACAGAAATGGTTGAGTGTAGACAGGTTGCATTTCCTTAAAGTATCCCTACGTGGAAAAACTGGGAAATTTGTGGATTGTTTTTTGTCTTGGTAATAATAATACAGCAGAGTGATATTACATGACCCAGCAAACTGTTACTTCTATAGAAGCAAGTCTTTTCTGGCTTGTCTTTACAGTATGTGTGTGTGTGTCAAGGAGTGCACTTTCAGTGTTAAGATTCAATTAACTTTCCCCAGACTAGTTTTTCATTTCTTCACATTTCTCCACACCTGATGGGGAATTGATAATAGGTTGAAAGGATTTATTTCATGTCTTTGACTGGAAGAAAATGAAGTAATAAAAATATCTAGCAGCACAGGGAAGCTTTCAGATAAATGACTGATGTTTATTGTTAATATAAAATGTTTTTGATTGTGAACATGCTGCTTATGTGATCTGCTGAATGAAGATAATTTTGTACTGTGTGAATAATTTCCCATTGTTTGCAAAAGTGTTCAAGTGGTTAGAAGAAGTATTTACATTCTGTGTCTGTTGGCTTTACTTTATACAATTGGAGCAATTTTGGATATTTCAGATAAAAACCAGATGGATGTAGATTTCTGGTTTGAGCATTGAATAAGAACCAAATCTCAGATGCCTAGTTTGGAAAACACATTGCTACTAAGCTCTAAGATCAATGAAATCATCACCATCAGCATTCCACAATTTCATGAACACTTCAGGAACTCAGTAAATTATTTTTGGCTTAATTAAGGAATGAGAACCTTTTTTTTTTAATTGTCCAGTTTGCACATCCCACTGTCATGCAAAACCAGATTTAATTGTTATCAAAAAGAATTGGTAAAGTGTCCTAATAAGATGATGCCTAATGCTACAGTTTTTATGCTCTTTAAAATTAATATTTCATTTAGAACTCTCTTTAATTTCATGTGGTGTCCATTGAATCTAGCTCTTTGTCTAAATGCTATAGGAGTCTCACCTCTATTTATGATAATGTTACAATCCTCACCAGCAGGGAACAACAAACCAGTAATTATTTTTCTTTCTTTGTCCTGAGCATTGTTAAGAAAGGCTAGAGAATGCCTGTAGGAAACAGTAATATGATGGCTTTGCCCTTTGTGGTACTAGCTGGCTTCCACTTTCCCACAAATGGTACAAATTAGCAGACAGACTAAAAGCTTTCCTTGGTAAGTTCTGTGAAAGATATGACACCTTGTGTTAGACAACTCATTGCAAATTTCAGCAAAGAAGTAAGGGAAGCATAAAAAATACAGATGATGAGATAACATCTGATGATCTTTGGAAAGACTTGGGCTAGTCAAGAATTAATGGCTCAAATTTCCCATTTTAAAGAGACTAAAATAAATACTGCTAAAATTATGGCATGATGTATAAAGCAATATTCAGTACTTCCAGGCTCTTTAGTTATAA
This sequence comes from Antechinus flavipes, assembly GCF_016432865.1. NCBI lineage: Eukaryota > Metazoa > Chordata > Mammalia > Dasyuromorphia > Dasyuridae > Antechinus > Antechinus flavipes. Next base: position 460,885,091 of record NC_067398.1, on the reverse strand, counting down.
CTTTGGTGAAATGAGCTTCCCAAAAGGACTGTGAACAACTTACATCTGTAAGGAAACAATTCTTAATATATTATGTACTAAAATGAGGACTAAGGACACATTATAGGTCATAAATGTTCCAGGAAGCTTCCATAAGCACAAAAAAGAAGGTCTTAAGATTTATTTATAATATTGACTTCCCAGTTATTAATGAATATGATGCCTTCTCCATCCTTGTCTTCATTAGGTCTGTGCTTTTGTAGTATATGTGTCTGTATGTGTGTGTGTGCTTACATGCATGTGTGTGCATAATCAAATATGTACCTTGCTTGGTTAATTCACTTTCTCGTAGGTCAACAGAATACTCTAAAGTCGGATAGGATCTCAGAAATCTCTTCTCCACTATCTAGCTTTTTTAAACAGTAGTGAGGAAGCCCACAAAGATTCCTTAATCTGCTTTCAGGACAAGAATTCTGTTCTAATTTCCATTTTTCTGGATTTTCCTTATACTCTGCCAATTGAATTGGAATAGCTGGCTGCTGAAGTTCCTTCCAACCCTATAATTCTATCATTATTTGAAAGCAATATTTATATATTTTCTCCAACTGAGTGCTGAATAAATGTTTTCTTTTTATGCAAAAATCATAATATTAAAATATGTTTTGGAGAAGAAGATCTGGTTAGAAAGGAAGAGATCGTATACATGTTTTATGTATATGTTGTTTATTCTTCATTTTTAAGAGGTCCAATAACATCACATCTTGATTCACAAGTAAATTGGATTTAAGTTGCACAGAAGTTGTCAGACTCACTCTTTCAGAATCATCAAAGTTCAGCAGCAAGACAAAAACGAAGATGACTAGTGATGGCTGGGATACGGTGGGATAACCTTAGCATCTTTGATTTTGACCAAGCTTTAAGTGCTCCACAGCACCTGTTTCAGCTGTTTTCATGAATGTTAGAATGGATTGTTCTTATCTTCCCACAGCCTATATATATATATATGTGTGTGTATGTACATATAGAAATAGTGCATATAAACATATGTGTATAGTGTATTCATGTACACACACACGTATGTGTGTGTGTATAATTCTCTTGAGTTCAAATTAGACCTCAGATACTAGATATGTGAAGCTGGGCAAGTCATTTAACATAATTAAGAAAAAAATTTGCCTCATTTTCCTCCTCTGAAAAATAAGCTGAAGAAAGACATAGCAAACCTTTTCAGTATCTTTTACAAAAAAAATTCCAATGGATCATGGAAAGTTGTACATGATTAAAACAACTGAACAAACAACAAAAATATACACACAAATATACATACACACAAAGTTTTCTGCCCATAGTGAGTTTTCAGTCTTGCTAGAGAGGTAGATATTTGCTCTTGAAGCAAGTGGGAAATAATTATTAATGAACATATAAGTTTATCTAAGACAATAATGTAAGTTATAAAATGTATATATTAAGACTGAAGGAGAATCTTAGGTAAAAGAATAAAAACAAGGAGGAGGAGGAGTGAAAACAGGTTACTTTTTCTCTCTCAACATGAAATCAGTGGCTTGAAGGGCATTTCTAAAAACATTATAAAAATATTTTGCCTTGCTTTACAATTAATTCGTGGATACCTCTGCTTTATTTTCTAAGAATAACTGCCTATTACTGTACCATCTGTCCAAGTGAAGGGTCCCATACAACTTGCTTTTGCTACCCTTACTTTTATCAGCTTTTGCCTTTCTTTTGAGTTTATTGGTCCACTTCTTATGCTAGCAAATCTAATTTCCAATGTTGCATATCCTTGGCTGGAAAAATAACCAAGTGTCTCAATAAACACCTGTGATCTGAGTACCATTAATGAGCTACCAATAGTAGCTGCAGTTTTATCTCTCAGTACTGTAATGTACTCCACAGGCATCCAAGCACCAAGGATGTCATACCAGATTACTCTGAAATATAAACTATCATTACCAATAAGATGCTGCAAAGCCTTGCTCTGCTACTGAGGTCTTTCTTTCAATGTTTTTTTTTTTTAATTATTTTTATGCTGCTAGATTCCTAGCTTATTATCGTGCTGTGAAGAGGCAGCAAGATGACTGGAAGGCAGGTATGGTGGCTCAGTAGATAGAGCACTGAACCTGTAATCAGAAAGATTTGAGTTCAAATCCAGCTCCAGACACTTATTGGCTGGGTTATGCTGGGCAAGTCATTTAACCTGTTTGCTTTAATCTTCTGCAGGAGAAAATAACAACCCACTCCAGTCTCTTTACCAAGAAAACCCCATGAACAGCATAAGTGTGCAATGGTAGATGGAATCATGAAGAATTGGACATGCCCAAATAATGGCAAGAGGCTATTATAGGATCTCTATTATAGGACATATAGATTCTATCTAAAAGGGTCAGCTAGATTCATTGATACAACATTGTGCCTAGAGTCAGGAACATCTTTCTGAGTTTAAATCTGAACTTGGCACTAACTAGCTGTGTGACCCTGAACAAGTCACTTAATCCTGTTTGCCTCAGTTCTTCATCTGTACAATGGGCTAGAGAAGAAAATGATAAACCATTCAAGTATTTTTACCATGAAACCCCAAATAGGGTCACAAAAAGTTAGGCAAAACTGAAATGACTTAATATCATAAATAAAAGAGCATTACATCTTATCATAATAAAATATTCTCTCTAACCTTCTTGAAGTTGGACAATTCTCAGGTATTCTGGTTAGTCAGTATATGGCGATGAAGGCTTAAAACATCAAATTTGCAAGGACTTTAGTCACTAGAACTACATTTTTTTTCCTTTCAATAATTTGTTTGTTTATTTACAAAGCACACGCATGAGTAATTTTCCAACACTGACCATTGCAAAACTTTTTGTTCCAAATTTTCCCCCCTCCCCCCTCCTCTCCTAGCTGACAGATAGTTCAATACATGCTAAATATGTTGAAATACATGTTAAATCCAACATATGTACACATGTTTATACAGTTATCTTGCTGCACAAGAAAAATCAGATCAAGAAGGAAGGAAAATAAAAACTGAGAAAGAAAACAAAATGCAAGCAAATAACAGAGAGAGTGAGAATGCTATGTTGTGTTCCACACTCTGTTCCCAGTTATTTCTCTGGGTGTAGCTGATTCTCTTCATTACTGAGCAAGTGCAACTGGTTTGAATCCTCTCATTGTTGAAGAGAGCCAAGTCCATCAGAATTGATTATTTGTTGTTACTTGTATAATGATTTCTTCTTCTGCTCATTTCACTTAGCATCAGTTCATGTAAGTCTCTCCAAGCCTCTCTCTATTCATTCTGCTGATCATTTCTTACAGAGCAACAATATTCCATACCATTCATCTACCAGAATTTATTCAGTCATTCTCTAATTGATGGGCATCCACTTAGTTTCCAGTTTCTAGCCCTACAAACAGGGCTGCCACAAACATTTTTGCACATGTGGGGCCCTTTCCCTCCTTTAAGATCTCTATGAGATATTTTGATGACTCTATCCTATACTTCTTCCTAAATCTCTTCATTTATTTGACCCTTTGAAACCTTGATGAGTGTCCAAAGCCCTTTTACTCTTTCACTATTTGTAACTAGTTCAGTAGGGACCTTCATAACATTTTCTCTTATCCCATTTTTTCCCTTTATGTTAAGGGATTTAGCTTTCCAGATGGTTTCCCCTGTTTTTCTTATTTGATCTTGGAATTATACTGTGCTGCAGGCTACCAATTATTCATGCCATTTCCCTTTTTGTTCCTAACTTCCTCAGTCCTAGCACACTGGCCCCTCTCCAATTCCTAAAAACAAAACAAAACAAAACAAAACAAAACCAAAAAAACCCTTACCTGTTTTGTTCTTTCTGTATTTAGGCAGATTTGAGAAAGTAGATGCTTTAAGAAGCTCTCCTTGGCTCAGCACCCCCACTTTTTATGCACAATAGCTCTTGTTTATGGGCAAACCCCTTCACTTAAAATAGCAGCAGTCTGTGTTTTCAGTCAGATTGTCTTTATGCTTTTTGCAAATGTTCTTCTGCCTATCACCTCCATTTAGTTATGTAACCACAGTTTTAAACTTATGAAATTCACTACCAACCCCACCCTGGCTGTCTATTTTTGACAAAAGAAACTTACTTATCACAGTTTTCCTTTTTTTTTTTTTTCTGAACAGATGGCATATTACTAGCAAGTGACAAGTAACTAATCTTCCCTATGAGTATTTCGAATTTTTTAAAAATCCATGGCAGCCAGGTGTTTTGGAAACTCAATAAGAAAATGATTTTATCACACCGTTTGCTTTCCTACTGATATCATAAAAGACATTTTTGAAAAATATTAAATGCCAACTGAAATTGATTTTGACAGCTCAGTTAACATCATACACATTTCCTTTTGAAGACAATTAATGGGAAAATAAATAATGGTTTCTTGTCAAAGCATCTGTGTTTCTTGAAGATTGCAGGAACTATTTAGCATTACATAAGTAAATAATAGGTTTCTCTATAATAAACAAGAGACTTTATACATCTTAGAGGTAAAAAAAAAAAAAAAAAAAAAAAAAAAACCTGTACCAATTAAGTAGCATTGTAATTGTTTTAGTTTATTGCTTCTAATTGTATTTAGCATCTTTACTCTGCTTCAGTCTTGAAGATATAGATTCTAGATTCTTCTGGAAAATCTTATTATCTTTGGGTCTGATAGCTAGCAATACCAAGTCATTTTTTGTTTTCATTTCTATATTTTCAAGACATTGTCCTTTTCAGCAGGTGCCAGGTGGCACAGGGGAGTCAGGAGTTCCTGAGTTCAAATACATTTTTAGATTATTGCTAATTGTGTGACTCTATGCAAACCATTTAACCTCTGCCAGCCTTGGTTTATAAAATGAGGATCATAATAGTACCTATCCTCTGGGGGTGATATAAGGATCAAAAAAATGAATATCTTTAAAGTATCTAGCACAGTGCTTATCATATCCTAGGTTAATAAATTATTGTTCCTTTCCCCTCCTCCAAACAAAATTTCTCCATGTATTTTACATGTCTCTTTGTTGGTCTTTTATTATATTGAAATGTTGCTGTTTGCTAAGCTCTTAATTTTTGAAAGACCAACATTGAAAATATATTGGCAAGGGGGATTCTGGGAAGAAGGCAGAGTAGGTCAGAAAATTCCCAGCTCTCCAGATTCCCCCCCACCAAAATGAAATAAAATTGTGACTCTGAGTGAATATAGAACATGAAAAACAAATAAGACATGGGGCAGAACAGGGGTTTTCCTGGGACAACCTGAGAAGATTGAGGAAACTTCTTCTGGAACACCAGGCCCAGTTATGCTGCAGAGACAAGGCCCTGAGTGAGAAGGAAATAGCACACCAGGTGAGTGCAGAAACAGGGGAACAAGAAAGCTGCTGGCTGTGGGCATTTTCATGAGAGTGTAGTTTTTGGTGTGGAATTCCAGGTCAAAGGGGAAAGCTGAAATGAAACCAGGGATTATCCCTCTAATCCAAGGATTAGAGGTGATAACATGAATAAATTCTCATTAAAAAAAAAAAAAAAAAGCAGGCAAAGCAGAAAGAACCCAACTGTAGAAATTTAGTATGTGAATAGAGAAGACCAGGGTTCATCCTCAGAGGAAGAAGCTGAAGTAAAAAAGAAAAAAGCATCTTCTGCTGCAACAATTACATTAAATGAACTCAAAAAAGACTTTAAAAATCAAATGAGAGAGATTGAAGAGAAACTAAGAAAAAGTACTACCCAAGAAAAAAAAAAAAGAACATTATGAAAACAAAGTCAACAGATCAGAAAAGTTGATCCAGAGTCTTAAAGGAGAAAATAATTCTTTGAAAATTAGAATGAGCAAGGGTAAGCCAATGAAGCTCTAAGAGACCAAGAAATAACAAAACAAAATATGAAGGATGAAAAAATAGAAGAGAATGTGAAACACAAGAAAAACAACGGAACTGGAGAATAGATCAAGAAGAGAAAAAAAATAAGAAGAATTGAACCACCTGAAATCTGTGACCAAAAAAAGAATTTTAACAAACAAAATATTACAAGAAATAATCAAAGAAAATTGTCCTGAAGTGATAGAACAAGAAGGAAAAGTAGAAATAGAAAAAAAATCCACCAATCACCACTTCAAATAAATATTATAAGGAAAACATATAGAAATATTATTGCTAAATTTCAAAAAACCCAGATCAAAAAGAAAATTTTCAAGAAACAAATAAACAAAAACCAATTTAAATATGGTGGAGCTACAATTAGAATTGTATAGGATTTATCAGCAGCTACAATAAAAGATTTTAGGTTCATAAATATTATATATCAACAATCAAAAGAATTAGTCCTATGGTCAAAAATAAGATATCCATCAAATCTAAGCACAATGTTGAATTTTAAAAAATTGATAGTGAACTCAGAATTTTCAGAATTTTACCCCAACTAAACATGAACTCAATAGAAAATTTAACATATAAGAGCCAACATCAAAGACTAATTTCAAGGAACTCAACAAGGACAAACTGTTTATGTTTTATACATGGAAATAGAAGTCACATGTCTAAGACTGATAATAACAATGGGGCAGTTAAAAAAAGATTGGGGCAGAACTGAGTATGATTTAAATATTTAAGTATGATATAACTCTAAAATAGTTAAGCTATCTAGGAAAAGATAAAAATATTATTTATGCTACAGAAAAGATGTACAGAGGAAGAACTGACATAGAGACTTTAGATGAGGGAAGAAGTTTGGTAGTTCTACAAACCTTCTCACATTGGAAATAGCTAAAATAGGGAACCGTACAAATAGATATAGCATGAAATATATAGATATAGCCTAAATTCGCGCACCCTCCGGAATCTACAAAGACATAATACAGCAGGGAATAGGATAATGTGGAATATAGAAGGATTTGTAGATTTTTGGCAGTGGGGCAAGGTATGTAGATTAGTGTGTGTGTGTGTGTGTGGGGGGCAAATAAAGAGGGAAGAAAAGGGATAAAGACAAAGGGAAAGTGGAAAGCAGAGAAGATAAGGGAGAGATCCATGGAGGAGTTAAGAAATAGCATGGCAAATTAAGGAGTAAAACTAAAGTAGAAAAATTAGCAGAGATAAGAAATAAGAAAAATACACAAACATATCAAGGATCGGGAGTGGAATTTATTAGAAAAAAAAGTAGGCCTAATATTCAAACCTAAAGAATCAATAAAGAGAGAAATCTGCATTATATATCAGCTATATTAATATTTTTTTAGATAAATGTTTACATGGTGTAAATACATATGTATGTGATATATACATATAAGTAATCTCTATGTATATATATATATATGTTTACACATGCATCTAAGTGCATGCATGTGTGTACATAGATATATGTACACATGTGGGTGTGAATATATAATATATATTATATGTATGCAGCAGAGAACAAAAGAATAACCTACAAAGAAATAAAGAAAAGATGGTCAGTCATAAATGTCTTCTATTACTTTATATGCTTTCTCAAAAAGGAAATTCATTGTTTACATATTTTGAATCCTCCCTGATTCTACTGGATACATGACAATTTTTTTAAATTTTCATTTTTCTCTCTTCATTTTTCTATTTTGTGTTTTTCTCATTTTGTATTTAGTTTTAAATAAATAAATATTTTTTAACAGAGAATAAAGATACTGGCTTTTCTATACTGAATGAACAAATCAGAACATAGCTAATGGAAGTCCACATTAGTCATATTGACTAATTATAATGAGTACTTTCCACCACCATCCTTTCTTGTGGCCAAAAACATACATACATTTATATATATAAATATCTGTTTATTTGCATATATGTTATATATCTTAGATCTTGTTGCTGCTCCATTCAAAAACTGTTCAATGTCTCCTTAAGTAAAGGCCCTGCACTCATATGCCTAATTTTTCAGACTCATTTGATATTCTTTTTTTTTTCCATTTACTCTATGCCTGTAGAGTTCTCTGGCTTCCAAACGTACACTGCCCTTTTATTATTATGGGCCTTACTTAGTCTGTTTTCTCTATCTATAATGTCTTTCCTGCCTCTTTTTACCTATAGAATTCCTATACATTCTTAACAGCCCAATTCAAATTCTAGTTCCTCCAGGAAGCTTTTCCCTTCAGGCTTCATATCACAATGTTTTGCAAATGTCATTATTATTACTTATCGTGGAATAATATTACATATTACAATGATTTATGATGGTGTCTATATTGCTACTGGATTATAAGCTCTGTGAGGACAGGTCATATGTCTTATCTAAAATTTTTTTTATTTCCTCTAACACTCTTCCAACCAGTATCTAACACAGAGTTGAGCTTGCAAAGCATAGGCACTTATTGAGTATTTGCTGTACTATATTAACTAAGATAAACAGCACTGTTTCAACTTCTACCCTAAAATATTTATTTGCTTAATGAGGAGAATAACAATTGAATTTGTTACTAGAGTTTGTTATTAGAATAAGGATGGTTTTAATTTTGATTTATCATAATGGCATATATTTATGTGAAATTAGCTTAATCAGAAAGTCACTTTTGGTAATCTACAGGGAAGATATGTGTGCAAGTGATTTCTCAGTTTTGACTAATAACTATCCTTCCATTCCAGTAGCTCAATTTCATCTTCTAGTTTTTTCATACTTGATTTTGGATATCTCTGTTCATCTAGACATGGAACTCATACTTACCTTAGTGACTAATAATCCTAAAAACCATCAGTAACTATAATAAGAAACCATGAAATGCTCAAGTGAGTTTGATTCTATGCTAAGTATTATATACAAAGCACTTCCCATTCCCTGATTCCTTGCTTTGTTTGGAATTTTTCAATTTAGGATAGATGTCATTGGAACCAATATTAATTTTAGGTCCTATTGTGAGAAGAATTGAAAAAAATTATTATACGAAGGCATGAATAATATGATATATGCATCAAAAGCATAAAAAATTTGTTAGGACCTGAAACAACAATAGGTTTTACATTTATTGATTAATTGATGTAGTGATGGAAGGAATTTAAGTTGATAAATAATCAAACACACTCATTTTACCAATTAGAAAACTAAAGACCAGAAAGAGAAAGTGACTTTGTTAAGGAGACAAAGGTAAATAATTAGTAATTTTCCAACCTATGTTTGTTCAAATGCCTTGTTCTTAACTCTGCCATGTTAAACCATGGAGAAATGATAGTTAAGTACTATTTAATTTACGATTCCTCAAATTAACTTTTTTGGACTCCTTCCCAAAGAAGAGAGAGCAGCAAATTACATTTCTTTAGATAGTACCAATGGCCATACCCAAGATCTGTGGTAGAATAATGCTAAACAGGCTTAAGTTTTCATTCTACACTGTGCTGTGCTTTCAGAAGTTTAAATATACTCCTCATGATGATGGGGATTAATTTCTGTTTTTCAAATTCAGGATATAAAAATGGCATGAACATCAATGTTTGTACTATAAAGATGCTCTTAAAATGTTTGTTGAATGAATTGACTCAGAACATTTGTTTTCTCCAATAATTTTAGTCCTCCAAATAGGCATTTCATGCCTAAAAAAAATAGAAAGCATGTGAAACACACTTTTTTTAAAGCTATAGACTTGGGTTTTCTCTTTTTTTTTTTGTTATTACTATTGCTATCATGCTTAATAATTTGTTGCAAAAAACATTTTTATTCTTTTTTTAAAGGCTGAGTAGAAAGGATAAGTAGTTTAACTTATTAATAAGGAGAATTTTTTTTTTGCAAAAGGATTTTATTTTATACAAAGAATTTCAAAATTATTGACTAGATAGCTCTGCTAAAAATCTATCAATCTTGAACATAAATTATTGTAAATAATGAAGTTTGTCACTCAAAAATAAGTAGTTGGGCAGTTAGGTGGCACAATGTATAGAGTCATTGGAATCAGGAGAATTTGGGTTCAAATCTGGCCTTAAACACTTAAACAGTTACTAGCAGTGTGATCTTGGACAAATCACTTGACCCTGATTGCCTCACCAAAAAAACCCAAAAAAACAACAAAAAAGTAAATAGTTAATAAATGAATGGACAGTTAGGTTCATCCCTGGAACATTTGGTGAGACATAACTATCCTTTGGGATTAAAGTATAAAACCTAGATCCAATAATCTTGAATGTGTCTTTCCCTGCTAACACTTTTAGGCAAGTAAAGAATTTATCAAGAATCTACTACATGCCAGGCACTGGATCAAGCACCTAACAAATAAATATCTCATTTAATCCTCATGTAGTCCTTTGAGGTACATGTTATTACTTTATTATAGATAAAAAACCGAAAATTGAAGGGATTGTTGGATGTAGGAGATGATAGAACAAGATGCTGAGTGAAATAAGGTTATTAAATATTAAAGGTAACTTGGAAAGAATAGAATGTTGCAATCTGCAACATGGGGAGAATATTTGTGGATTGTTTTTTGTTGTTATTTGTAGTGAATTTGTGATTCAGTCTCATTTGCCATAACTTTGGTGAATGGAAAGACTTTAGAAATTAATTATAAAAGAAGTGATTCATTAGTTTTTTTTTCCAAAATTTTTTTTCTTTCTTCTTTCAGCCCCTTTAAACCACCCCAAAATGGAAAGCCCAATGCATTTGTTCCAGTTCACAATATCTTGAGTTTGATCCTCATAAGAATTCTAATTCTAATTCTATCAACTTAAATGTTGGCTAAAATTGAGTTTAAATAGATGAGTTCTTTTATATAAAAATTAATGAAAAGAATCATCAGTATATTTTTATTGTGAAATAACATCTTTATGTTTTCATATTTTATTTTTTCTGTTTATACATAAAAACAATTTTAACATTAATTTTTAAAAATTGAGTTCTTTTATCTCCCTTCTCTGGGATGGCAATCAATTTGATATAGGTTATACATGTGCAGTCATGCAAAAGAATGACAGCTCTAAAACAAATTCAAATTAACTTGTTTGGCAAGAGTATTAAGAACTCAGCAAGAATAATCTTGATTTATGAAAGTTCAAAATAATTAAATAAATGGATAATTATTTGCTTTCTTGATGGGATTTATACAACACTGAATTTATATTTAAAAGTGGTTTTGGGTATCATTTAGATTAAGAAATTGAGACAGTTAAGCAGCTTGCCCAAGATCACATAGGTAGTAAAGTGGCCCAGTTAGGGCTCAAACTCAGGCTTTCTAATTACAGTTCCAGCATTCTTTCCCACTTTCTATCATACAAGACTATCTCCTTATGTATATTTAGTATGGCCTAAGTGAATTAAAAAAAAAATTGAGGTTTCTTTGTCAAGACTCTGATAAGTACATTATACAAATCTAAGATGCAAGACATTACCTGACCTCAAGACACTTATGGTTTAATAAGGAAAGGTGATATATATTGGTTTGTGGTAAAGGCAAACAGTGGAACAAAGCAACATGGCATGAAAATAACTGGAAAGCAACATGTTACATAGGATTGCTGCTAGATATTCAGACTCTTACCATTTATTTTAGTGTTTGTTGCCAGATTATTAATTTATGGATAAGGAAGATAGAAAAAATAATTTTAAGAATTGTGGTCAATTGACCAATTTGGAAAGAAGATGTAATATTTGTAAAATGATACAATTCGCATTTTATTAATACACTTCTTTGCTTTTCTGTAATCCATTAAGAATTCCCTTTTGCTGATAAAGATTATAAAGAATGGAAAACTATGTGTCAGGCATTATGCTAAATACTTTACAACTATTACTGGAACCTAGGGGCTTCTATTACACTTTCCATTTCTATTATTTCTTTTTATTATACTTTAAAGTTGAAGAAATTGAGGCAGATGCAAGGTCAAACAGCTAATGTCTAAGTTCACATTTGAACTCATGTCTTTCTTATTCCAGATCCAGCTCTCAATCCACTGCATCATTTAACTATCCTTTGTGCTAATGATAAAGAGTTTCTTTAACTTACAAAGTCCCATCAACTACATCTAACATAAAAGATTTAAGTTCTTTCACTGTTAAGATTATCCGTGAAAACTTTCCAGTTAGAATGGGTTCCCTTTCCATATTTAAGAGTTATTTGACTCTGATAGTTATAATTTTGTTCATTTCAATAAGTGATCTGATAATTGAGTTGACATTGAATATTGAAGTGAAAACTGGAATTGGAAACGATGAGTTTTTTCAATTCAAACACATAAACATAGAATGGGAATTTCCAGAGATCTTTGTAAAATTAATTATAATGTAATTATTATTATCACTTATATACCTTTTTATGATTTCCTAAATACTTTACAATATTATCTCATTTGATCCTCACAACAACCCAGTGAAGTGAAATCTATCATTACCCCTGTTTTAGAGAATGGAGAAAGTAAGTGACTTTCCCAGGATTACATATCTAGTAAGAAACTGAGACTGCATTTGCTTGAACTCAGAACTTCCTGCCAGACTTAGGTTTGGCACTCTCTCTACTTCGACATCTAGCAAAACTAAGATCTGTTGAAAGAATAAAGGAAGTGCATGTTTTATATTTGATTATCATGACCCAAATATCCAGAATTGAATTACAAGTCAGATAGGATCATCTAGAATTGTATTTAGCATTTGAATAGGATCATGAGGCAGCAATGTAAGGAAATTGAAAGAAAGGTGAATTTACTTTAAATCTTAACATCACTGATATGACTGGTCTAATAGCATTGCCATGATGTAGAGATGCATTGTCAAAATTTATTTCTTGAATTGCCCTGGTAATTTTTTAATCATAATGCTAATAACAGAATATAGAGAATGAACTGAAACATGCTTTTTAAAATTAGTCAAAAGATTTTTCTTCCCATCATGCAAAGAAAACCACATTAGGTAAGTATTTGATTAGATGATAATTTAACATTAGCAAGGGCAATCAACTTCATGAAAATAAAGAGGTCACTTTTTTTTTTCTTTTTTTTCTCATTTTTGTTTCTTTTATTCTAATTATAATTCTTGAATGATAGCTTCCTTTATGGAAGATTTTTCTTCAAATCCTTTTGTTCCATAGTGTTTCTTCATGTTATTAGCAGCCTCTTTTTACCTACTCATTTCTGTAGTCTATTTACATGTGAAATTTTCTTTCTTAAATTCCTTTTTTTTTCTGGCAGTTTTTTTTTTTTTCAGCATCTGTAGCTTTTATTTTTATTTTTATTTTTTTTAATTTTTTATTTAATAATTACATTATAGTGACACTCGTTTCTGTTCCGATTTTTTCCCCCTCCCTCCCTCCACCCCCTCCCCTAGATGGCAAGCAGTCCTTTATATGTTGGATATGTTGCAGTATATCCTAGATACAATATATGTTTGCAGAACCGAACAGTTCTCTTGTTGCGTAGGGAGAATTGGATTCAGAAGGTATAAATAATCGGGAAGAAAAACAAAAATGCAGATAGTTTACATTCGTTTCCCAGTGTTCTTTCTTTGGGTGTAGCTGCTTTTGTCCATCATTTATCAATTGAAACTTAGTTAGGTCTCTTTGTCAAAGAAATCCACTTCCATCAAAATATGTCCTCATACAATATCGTTGTCGAAGTGTATAATGATCTCCTGGTTCTGCTCATTTCACTTAGCATCAGTTCATGTAAGTCTCGCCAGTCCTCTCTGTATTCATCCTGCTGGTCATTTCTTACAGAACAATAATATTCCATAACATTCATATACCACAATTTACCCAGCCATTCTCCAATTGATGGGCATCCATTCATTTTCCAGTTTCTAGCCACTACAAACAGGGCTGCTACAAACATTTTGGCACATACAGGTCCCTTTCCCTTCTTTAGTATTTCTTTGGGATATAAGCCCAATAGAAACACTGCTGGATCAAAGGGTATACACAATTTGATAATTTTTTGGGCATAATTCCAGATTGCTCTCCAGAATGGTTGGATTCGTTCACAACTCCACCAACAATGCATTAGTGTCCCAGTTTTCCTGCATCCCCTCCAACATTCATCATTATTTTTTCCTGTCATCTTAGCCAATCTGACAGGTGTGTAGTGGTATCTCAGAGTTGTCTTAATTTGCATTTCTCTGATCAATAATGATTTGGAACACTCTTTCATATGAGTGGTAATAGTTTCAATCTCATCCTCTGAAAATTGTCTGTTCATATCCTTTGACCATTTATCAATTGGAGAATGGCTTGATTCCTTATAAATTTGAGTCAATTCTCTATATATTTTGGAAATGAGGCCTTTATCAGAACCTTTAACTGTGAAAATGTTTTCCCAGTTTGTTGCTTCCCTTCTAATCTTGTTTGCATTAGTTTTATTTGTACAAAAGCTTTTTAATTTGATGTAATCGAAATTTTCTATTCTGTGATCAGTAATGGTCTCTAGTTCATCTTTGGTCACAAATTTCTTTCTCCTCCACAAATCTGAGAGATAAACTATTCTATGTTCCTCTAATTTATTTATAGTCTCGTTCTTTATGCCTAGGTCATAGACCCATTTTGATCTTATCTTGGTATATGGTGTTAAGTGTGGGTCCATGCCTAATTTCTGCCATACTAATTTCCAATTATCCCAGCAGTTTTTATCAAATAATGAATTCTTTTCCCAGAAGTTAGGGGCTTTGGGTTTGTCAAACACTAGATTGCTATAATTGACTATTCTGTCTTGTGAGCCTAGCCTTTTCCACTGATCCACTAATCTATTTCTTAGCCAATACCAAATGGTTTTGGTGACTGCTGCTTTATAATATAATTTTAGATCAGGTACAGCTAGGCCACCTTCATTTGATTTTTTTTTCATTAATTCCCTTGAGATTCTCGACTTTTTATTGTTCCATATGAATTTTGTTGTTATTTTTTCTAGATCAATAAAATATTTTCTTGGAAGTCTGATTGGTATAGCACTAAATAAATAGATTAGTTTAGGGAGTATGGTCATCTTTATTATGTTCGCTCGGCCGATCCAAGAGCACTTAATATTTTTCCAATTATTTAAGTCTGACTTTATTTGTGTGGAGACTTTTTTATAATTTTGCTCATATAATTCCTGACTTTCCTTTGGTAGATAGATTCCCAAATATTTTATGTTATCAACAGTTATTCTGAATGGAATTTCTCTTTGTATCTCTTGCTGTTGGGTTTTGTTGGTGATGTATAAAAATGCTGAGGATTTATGGGGATTTATTTTGTAGCCAGCTACTTTGCTAAAATTATGAATTATTTCCAATAGCTTTTTGGTAGAATCTCTGGGGTTCTCTAGGTATACCATCATATCATCTGCAAAGAGTGATAGTTTGGTTTCCTCATTGCCTACTCTAATTCCTTTTATATCTTTCTCGACTCTTATTGCCGAGGCTAGTGTTTCTAATACAATATTAAATAATAATGGTGATAGTGGACAACCTTGCTTCACTCCAGATCTTACTGGGAAAGGTTCCAGTTTTTCCCCATTGCATATGATGCTTACTGATGGTTTTAAATATATGCTCCTGACTATTTTAAGGAAAAGTCCATTTATTCCTATGCTCTCAAGTGTTTTTATTAGGAATGGATGTTGGATTTTATCAAATGCTTTTTCTGCATCTATTGAGATGATCATGTGGTTTTTGTTTGTTTGGTTATTGATATAGTCAATTATGCTAATAGTTTTCCTAATATTGAACCAGCCCTGCATTCCTGGTATAAATCCTACTTGGTCATAGTGTATTATCCTGGTGACAATTTTCTGTAATCTTTTTGCTAATATTTTATTTAAGATTTTAGCATCAATATTCATTAGGGAGATTGGTCTATAATTTTCTTTCTCTGTTTTCAGCCTACCTGGTTTAGGTATCAGTACCATATCTGTGTCATAAAAGGAGTTTGGTAGGACTCCTTCAATCCCTATTTTTTCAAATAGTTTATATAACATTGGAGTTAATTGTTCTTTAAATGTTTGGTAGAATTCACATGTAAATCCATCTGGTCCTGGGGATTTTTTCTTAGGGAGTTGATTGATAGTTTGTTCTATTTCTTTTTCTGAGATGGGACTGTTTAGGGTATTTACTTCTTCCTCTGTTAGTTTGGGCAAGCTGTATTTTTGGAGGTATTTTTCTATTTCATTTGAGTTGTCGAATTTATTGGCATAAAGTTGGGCAAAGTAACTCCTAATTATTGCTCTAATTTCCTCTTCGTTAGTGGTGAGTTCTCCCTTTTCATTTTTAAGACTAACAATTTGATTTTCCTCTTTCCTTTTTTTAATCAGATTTACTAAGGGTTTGTCTATTTTGTTGGTTTTTTCATAGAACCAACTCTTAGTTTTATTAATCAATTCAATAGTTTTTTTACTTTCAATTTTATTGATCTCACCTTTTACTTTTAGAATTTCAAGTTTAGTGTTTGACTGGGGGTTTTTAATTTGTTCCTTTTCTAGCATTTTTAATTGCAAACCCAATTCATTGACCTTCTCTTTCTCTATTTTATACAAATAGGCCTCTAGAGATATGAAATTTCCCCTTATTACCGCTTTGGCTGCATCCCATACATTTTGGTATGATGTCTCATTATTATCGTTTTCTTGGGTGAAGTTATTAATTATGTCTATGATTTGCTGTTTCACCCAATCATTCTTTAGTATGAGATTATTTAGTTTCCAATTATTTTTTGGTCTACTTCCCCCTGCTTTTTTGTTGAATGTAATTTTCATTGCATCGTGGTCTGAAAAGGATGCATTTACTATTTCTGCCTTACTACATTTGAGTTTGAGGTTTTTATGTCCTAATATATGGTCAATTTTTGTATAGGTTCCATGAACTGCTGAAAAGAAAGTGTATTCCTTTCTGTCTCCATTACATTTTCTCCAGAGATCTATCATATCTAACTTTTCTAGTATTCTATTTACCTCTTTGACTTCTTTCTTATTTATTTTGTGGTTTGATTTATCTAATTCTGAGAGTGCAAGGTTAAGATCTCCCACTATTATAGTTTTACTGTCTATTTCTTCTTGCAGCTCTCTTAGTTTCTCTTTTAAGAATTTAGATGCTACCCCACTTGGTGCATATATGTTTAATATAGATAGTGCTTCATTATCCATGCTACCCTTTAGCAAGATATAGTGTCCTTCCTTATCTCTTTTAATTAGGTCAATTTTTGCTTTAGCTTGATCTGAGATCAGGATGGCTACCCCTGCTTTTTTGACTTCACCTGAAGCATAGTAGATTTTGCTCCAACCTTTTACCTTTAACCTGCATGTATCTCCCCGCTTCAGGTGTGTTTCCTGTAAACAACATATTGTAGGATTCTGGCTTTTAATCCATTCTGCTAACCGCTTCCTCTTTATGGGGGAGTTTACCCCGTTCACGTTTATGGTTAGAATGACCAATTCTGTATTACTTGCCATCTTGTTAACCCCGGTTTATGCTTTCCTCCCTTCTTTCCCCTTTACCCCCCTTCCAAGTATTAAGCTTGTGAGCACCCCTTGCTTCTCACAGCCCTCCCTTTTTAGTGTCCCTCCCCCCGCCTTAGAGTTCCTCCCCTTATCTTACCCCTTTCCCTCCCAGTTCCCGTATTCCCTTCCGCTTAGCTTATTCCTTCCCTTTCCACTTTTCCCTTCTCACTTTTCAATGAGATGGGAGAAGTTTCACCATAGATTGAATATGTCTTAAGATTTTTCACTTAAAGCCAATTCTGAAGGCAGTAAGATACCCACTATATTCATCCCCCTCCATTCTTTCTCTCAGATATAATAGGTTTCCTATGCCTCTTCATGAGATGTACTACCCCCACTTTACCCTTTTTCTGGTACAATGTCCTTTCCACATCAATTTCTAGAACAAGGTATACATGTATTCTTTATACATCTATATAGTCAAAATATAGTTCCCAAGATTAATCTTTACCTTTTTAGATTTCTCTTGAGTTCTATATTTGTAGATCAAACTTTTTGTTAAGTTCTGGTTTTTTCATCAGAAATAGATGAAATTCGCTTACTTTGTTGAATGTCCATCTTCTTCCCTGGAAAAAGATGCTCATTCTCGCTGGGTAAGTTATTTTTGGTTGCATACCAAGTTCCTTATCCTTTCGGAATATCATATTCCAGGCCCTTCGATCTTTTAATGTGGATGCTGCCAGATCCTGGGTGATCCTTATTGTGGCTCCTTGATACTTGAATTGGGTTTTTCTAGCCGCTTGCAATATTTTTTCTTTCATCTGAGGGTTCTGGCATTTGGCCACTATATTCCTTGGTGTTTTGATTTTAGGATCCCTTTCAGTGGGTGATCGATGAATCCTTTCAATGTTTATTTTTTCCTCTGTTCCTATGACTTCTGGGCAGTTCTCTTTGATAATTTCCTGGAAGACAGTGTCCAGGCTCTTTTTTTCATCATGTTTTTCTGGGAGTCCAATGATTCTCAGATTGTCTCTCCTGGATCTGTTTTCCAGGTCTGTTGTCTTCCCCAGAAGGTATTTCACATTTTTCTCCATTGTTTGATTTTTTTGGATTTGCTTGACTGATTCTTCTTGTCTCCTCGAGTCATTCAATTCCACTTGTTCAATTCTGATTTTCAGTGAAGTATTCTCTTCACTCACTTTTTTAAAATCTTTCTCTAATTGTCCAATTGAGTTCTTTTGTTCTGTGGAATTTTTTTCCATTTCGCCAATTTTGTTTTTTAGAGAGCTGTTTTCTGTTTCCAGTTCACTAATCCTATTTTTCAAGGATTTTACTTCTTTATCCACTCTCTCTTTAACTGACTTCTCCAGGCTCTTTTGCCAAGCCTCCCTCTCCTTTTCCCAAGCCTCCCTCTCCTTTTGCCAAGCCTCACTCTGCTTTCCCCATTTTTCTTCTAGCTCCCTTGTGAGAGCCTTTTTAATCACTTCTATGAGGTTCATCTGTGCTGAGGAACAGACGATCTCCTCCTTTGGGGATTCACCTGGGGACTGCCTGTTTTTAGTCTCCTCAGGATTTAGAGTCTGCTCTCTATCTGTGTAGAAGCTGTCAAGGGTTAAAGTCCTCTTCAGCTTCTTGCTCATTCTGTCTATTAATCAGAGACAAACTACCAAAGAAAAACAGAAAAAACTGGAGTCTTTCTTTGGGGGGGGCTGGGTGTGTTATCAAGCTTCCTCTACAGACTGCAGAGGGCAGCAGTGAGGCACTAGCAGGACTGTGTGCGCGTGGGCTCTGAGATCCCAAAGCGTGTTGAGTCACTGAGGGGGGGGGAAGGGGGTGCGGCCAGGTCCCGAGAGACTCCAGCTGTTTGGGGTTGTATTCTTCAGCCCCGGTGTTTTTAGCTTCTCTGCTGGGCTGCTGACTTGCTGCAGGTTCCAAACCTGTAGCGAAGCTCTCCCCGCAGAGACGGCTGCGATCACTCCCCACCCCCTCTCCAGTCTGTTCCTGTGCCCTCACTGCCGCTGCCCGCCGCCTGCGCCCGATCTAAAACCGCCCCAGCCCTCCAGTAAAGACAGACCTTTCTTGGCGGATCTCAAGGATGGCTTCTCTTGGTAACTATTTGTGGGTTTTTTTCAGTCAAGCATTGATTCAGAGGCTTGTAATGAAGTGGATAGTGAGAGAAAGCGCGGAGCTTATGCAACTGTGAGCCTCCTCTCCGCCATCTTAACTGGAAGAAGAGGTCACTTTTTAGAAAGTCAGAAAATATCTTTTAAAATGCATATAGTCTCTTCAAAGCAAATGCTGATGATGCAATAGATAGAGCATTAGACCTCCCCCAAAAAAAGTTTTTAAATGTATTTTTATTCAATGATTAAGATCAAGCTTTTGTTTTTTAACACCTGAATATTGAAAATGGTAAGACCATAAATTGAACTGAACAAACTTGTTTTAAGTGTCTACTACTATATTCAAGCCATTGAACATATAGACTTGGAGATCTAAATAAACATTTTCTACTCTCAAGGATCTTCTGTTCTACTAAAAAATTCAAGTCTAAAATTTGAACCAAGAGAAAAAGACAAAAAAGAAAGCAAGAAGCATGAAAGCTGGAAATTGAATTTCTATATAAGATCCCAGAGATAACTGATGGTAACTTCTATTGACATCAGGACTTTAGAAGTTTTTTTTTAATGGTAGATCAAATACAGTATAACAAGAGGGCAAATAACATTATAGTAAGGGGGGGGGAAGTAAGGAAAGCAGGTTATAGATCTAAAACCAAGTTCAACCAAATTGAACTATGTACCAGTAACTATGTAGAAAACAGGGTTCTTTGCCATGGAATTGAATCATTAGAATGAGAGCTAGCAGCTTGAGTGACAGTACTGAGAATATCAGTTTTAGCAAACATTGGTGAAAGGAAATTTTTTGAGCATGTGCTATGTTAATTTCCCGGCTAATGTCTAATTTCAGCTTCATTTGCACAAACTGCTGCTAAGTTTCTCTGATGTAAGAATACCTCTTTATTCTCTATGATATTGGGGAGAGGGAACTTATGCCTTCTCTGATTGAAGAGACATGAAAGTAGGAGGCAAATGGACTAGACACTTTGTTGCAGTGACTATACTTCTCATGGATGTCTGGGCAAGAGAAAGAAAGGGAGGTTGGAGGTGAAGAGTAGGAGCTCAGAACACTGTAGGACTTATTGTAGAATTACTTTTCCCAAATGGACAATGTACATGGAAATTTGTGGCTTAGTTTGTGGTGTGCTTCTATGGCATTTCTTTCTTCTAATTCTTTCCCCCTCTTTTTTTCTTTTAAACACTATTTCCATTCTTGATCTATCTTCTAGTTTATAGAGGAAGATAAATTTTGAATGAAAAGGAACAAATAGGAAGACTAGTATTTGTGAGTATGCAATATGTGAGTGTATATAACATTAACCAGTGAAAAAGAATAGAAAGATGGACTATCATAGTTTTTCTAATACAAATAATTTTGCTTTTGGGCCACTGGACACATTTCTGGATTGGATAATACAGGAAAAGAGTACGTAATAGTTAAACTACTATATTGCTTACTTCTTGATGGGCCTAAATCTGGCTTCCTCTACCCTCTTCCTACATCAATGGAAACAACATGGTGCAGTGTAGAAAGAGTAAGACGTGAAGGACTTAGGCTCAAATCACTACTTTGCTAGTTATTATTTGTAACATAGAGAACCCCATTCATTCTCACTTCATTCTCTGCTTAGCTATATGACTCTCCAAATATTGCTTTGCTCCACCCCCTACTTTCTAAATTTTCTATGTGAGTTTTCTTCCAGCACTAGAACATAAGCTTCTTGAGGAAAGGGATTGTTTTTATGTTCTTGTATCTGTAACTTTGGCACATTGCAATATGTTTTTTTTAATTAATACATAAGAAAGACTCTTGGTTGTGTTTTGTTATAGGAAAAAAATTCCTATGAAATCCAAATGTAGAATAGACTGCTTTAATAGGTCTAATTATTAGAGCAATGGTTCCTTTTATTGAATTGAACTCTGTCTCCCTCTATCTTCTACTTTTTGGTTCTAAATTTTCTCTTCAGCAAAGAGAATAAATTTAAATTCTGTTCCCCATGAGAATATTTTGAATATTTGAAATCAGTGAGTGTCTACACTCTTTACCAATGTGGTTTTCATTTTTGTCAAACTGTTCATACCCAGTTACTTCAACTGAATGTGGTATAACAGAAAGATAGGTCATCTTTGATTCCCAAAGACCTAGAATCAAGATCCTTATTTTGATTTTTATTAGTTTTGTGATAACTTAAAGCCACTTTATTTCCATAAGTTTCAGCTTACTTCTCATCAATAAAAATGTAGATAATGATCTTTTTACTACCTATAAGGAAATCACTTTCCTTAACACAATAGTATCAAATTTAAACACAAATGCAGGCCATTAAACAATACATAAAGATCCCTGCAGGCTACATATATATAATTAATATATTATATAACAATATATTATTATATATTTTAATATATTATATATCATGTTGTATATTATTATAATATTATATTAATAACAATTAATATCACATGTGTTTCATTGACTACATATATATGCATATGTTTATTTTTGATATTTCTTAGTTACATCTTTATCTGCTTCTGGCTACACTTGGGAATGTTATAGAACACATGCAACCCATGGCATGAATTTTTGACTCCTTCTGTTATAACAGACTACCTAAACATGAGCAACTTCTGTAGGTCATATGTTTGCATACTTATTTATATGTATTTAAGAGTATCTTTAGTTTTCTACATTTTTTCCTGTCTTTGGTATTTGTTTCAAAGCTCTGATCTTCCCATCAGGAATATTTGAAAATTGTCTATTTTATTAAAGGTACTTTTTTTTTCATCTATAGGATTAAAATCCAACTTTCAGAAAGATAAATCATTTTGTGGCAAATTTTTATTTTGCTTTCTGTTATACAATATTCCAAGATTTCCTTTCTTTGATTTTGGTTTCAGTAAAATCTTGACTGAGTCTGATAAGTATTTGAAGAATCTTTCTAGCTGCCATTAATTTATGAAAGTGAATCATGAAAGATCTTTTTTTGGAATCTTTATAGTTCTGTATATGTTCTACTGTACAAGAGTGATTTCGTTGCAGTATTGTCTGAAAGATGGAGAGGATTGAATAAATGTTCTTTCAAGGTCCTTTTCCAGATTTTATATTCTACAATTCTAAAATATCTTTATAGGTACTTCACTAGCTATGTTTAAATATTGCTTTTATGATTCCAGTGCATCATTCTGTCATCTCACTGAATATTTCTGTGTTTTGAGCATTATTTGGCTTATACTGTGATAGTTGGTGAACATGAGTTGAGATATGAAAGTAAAAAGGTCTCAAGGAAGTATAGATTTGTTTCTCTTTGGGTGATAAAACACACAAAACTCTGAGAGTCACAAACACACACTGTATTTCAATGACACCTTGCCAATGCCAGTAACATATCTATGGAAGGAATTATTGCAAAGCCTATGGATTCTGTTCTCAAATGATTACTTTCATCTTGTTTACCATTTTTAATCATCTTCACTGTAGTTGAATCATGGATCAAAAAGAGCATCTTAAATCTGCACCTGTGTAATAGCATCTGCTCACCACACCATCATTTCTCATTTATCTCAGAAGACTCGTTAGGGTAAAGCATTCAGGGGAAGTAATTTTTTTTAAAGGTTACTGAAATTAGGCATCATCCTGTGAATAAGATGTAAATCTGTATTATCAAATAAGTTTATAACAGAGGTTTTCCCTAGATCATTTTATTTTTCTGCCAGAGAAAAATGAGTTTTGAAGCATTTTTCTTACCTTTGGAATACAGGGAAATTTTTACTTTATTTCAAGCAAGCACATTAGTTACTCACTAAATAAGTGCAAATATCCTAGCATACTGTGACAGATAGTACACTGGATTTTATAGTTAGTAAGACCTGAGTTCAAATCTTCCCTCTGATCTTAAATAGCTTTGTCATCATGGTGAATAGTTTAACCTAAGCCTCAGATATCTCTTAAAAATTATCAATTATAGAAGGATTGTGATATGCATTGGTAGAGGGAATTTGCATACCAGCAAAATCACATGCCCTATTCTATATTCTAAAGAATTTTGAAGGTGAGTAGCAATCTATAATTAAGTAAAGATGTTAATACAGGTATACCTGTAGGTAGAATAAAGAAAAGAATAAAGGTCAACATTCAAATAAAGTGTCAATGGAATTCGAGAGAGAGAGGTCACTTATGGTTGATATGAATGGAAGGAAATGTTCAAAGAGAAACTGACATTTCAAGGACAAACCTACTTATTTGTTTTATGACAATTCCTCTATGCATTTATCTTGCTACAATCAATTTCTCAAGGAAAAAAGAGCCAATAGGTTTTTTTTTTCCAACCTTGTTTTTGATCCTCTGCTTACCACTTCACAGTGTTCTTAATAAAACTTCCACAAGATCTCTGTGTCTTCATTGAGTATTTCTGTGATCAAAGAATCATGATTTTTCTTCACAGATTCTTAATTTCAACATTAGGGATTCTATTTTTACTCAATAATAATTATGACCATTTGTATTTATCTCAGAAAGTTTTAGAACAGTCTTTGATGATGATTTTAAAGTTGTTTTTTTTTTTTTTTTTTGTTAATCCAGAGTTTGGAAAGTAATGGTAGAAATGATAGGCCAAGTGATAACTAATTATAATTTTCTACTTAAAATCCCTCTTTGTGAATCCAAATGGATATGAATGTGGACAAAGATTGGCCTCTGAGAAAGTTATGATAGTATCAGGAGAGTTGCTGGTTCTAGTAATGATGGGGTTAACCCTGATAGCAGGATTAACATTGTTGTTGTTGTTGTTCATCCTTCTTTTTCAAAGAGGACCAAAGACATCATAAGAATAATATCCTGACATGCATGTGAATTGGATTAAGTGAAGCACAGCTGCATAAAATCATCAGTCTTGCTTTCTCCTCTAGTGCCATTGAAATCCAATGGTAAGATAAAAGTCAAGGTGATTGGTAATGGCCTGGGATTGCAGTGGATGATCTTTACCTCTCTAAATTAAGGTGATTTCCCAGGTTCCAGTTTATTTGAGGGAAATCCCATTTGATGACCAAGGTCGAGATAAAAATTGATACAGAAGATGGACTAATTTTTTTCTTATTGTTCAGTTGTTTGAGTCATGTTTGACTCCTCATGACCCCATTTGGTGGTTTTTGGCAAAAATATTGGAGTGACTTGCCATTTCTTTCACATTTTACAGATGAGAAAACTGAGGCAAATGGGGTTAAGTGACTTGTCAAGGATCACACAGCAAATAAGCCTCTCAGATTGGATTAAAACTTAAGTCTTCCTGATTCCAAGACTGGTGTTCTATCCACTGTGTCACCTAATTACCTTGGCCTAATTTATCATCACAAAATTATCACTCTAGAATGGGAATATCCTCAAAGTTTCCTGTCAGAACAAAAAAAGTTGCTAATTAGACTCATTTTAAGTCATGAAAACTTAGACAATGAGCTAAGGAGGCTGGTGAAAGATATCTAGCCCCTCAAATTCCAAAATATCTTACAAAGAGAAACCAAAAATTATATTTCTATGGATAGAGTACCTACATATGATTGTATTACCCCAAATGAAGAAAGAGATCACATGTTGCAAGGAGCTGTAGTTTTGTATAGCTCCTAGGGAAGCAGATATCTCTAGGCCCATCTTTCCCTAACTTTCTCCAAGAAAGACTTGATTCTTGCTCATGTGCCTTTTTTTTTCTGAAGTTCTAAAAATTCTTAGTTCTTCCAAATACCCTGTGCTTGTATGCTTCCCTGCTTTTATACATGCTATTTCTGATGCCTGGAAGGGTTTTTACTCATTAATTGCTTGAAAGATTACGAAGCTCTTAACATTTAATACCTTATTTGCGTTAAGACTATGAGGCACTTCTTCTACACTTTCAGTTTGACTGATGTGCACATTCTCATGCCTTCTCATCATTTCAGATCTCTATATATGTCCTCCTGTAAATCCCTCAGAAATGGGAGGACTTTCCTCTAAATCTCCTGATACTGTAGAGATACTGATATTTCACAGAGTCTGGCCATTGACTAATTTTTGCTTTTGTTAAAGAATATGGTGTAGTGAAGAAGGCACTTGGATACACAGATAAACAATGTAATTTTGTCCAAATAAGGTGGTTTTAGCAATTCAATATATTTTTTAAGGTTACCTGACCAATATTTTCTCAAATGATGTTCTATTACACCACTAATAATTCCAAGCTTGCTCCTTAAAATGCTTCTTATTTAGGTTGTTTGTACATTTTAACTGTTCTGGTGTTTGTATGAGGTAGCTAGGTAGTATAATAATAGGATTTGGCTTAATAAGAAATTACCATCTACATAGGCAGGAGGCATGGCAAATAGATGGTAATATTTGAAATCAGAAAGATGAGTTTGAATCTTGTTTCAGACATTTCATAGTTGTGTGATGATAATTGAGTCTCTTAACCCCCTCAACGTATTTCCTCATCTGCAAAATGGTGGGGTTGTATTAATGACTTGTAAGGTCTCTTCCAGCTCTAAATGCATGATCCTCTGATCTTTGTAAATAAATGAGAAATTGATCCTTAAGGAAATGGACAAGATTTTTTTTATTGTGGTGATTAGAAAAAACAGTTGTTTTGGAAACAGGAGACTTGGTTTCAAATTTGAATTCTTGAAATTATTAGTTTTATGACCTTGAACAAGTACCTTTACATCTCTGAACCTCATTTATTTCATCTATAGGTAAAGAAGGGCAGACTATATAATCTCTAAGCCAAAAAAAAATAGTAATAAATCATTTATTAAGTATCTACTATGTCCCAAATTCTATGCCAAGGGCCTAAAAATACAAATGCAATGCACGAAACAATCTTAATTTGTAAGTAGCTTACATTCTAATGAGGAGACAATAAGAACATATGTAAATACATACAATAAATATAAAACAAATACAAATTAGTCAAATACAAGTCAATTTGGAAGGCAAGAAGCTAATAGATGAGGGCTTCAGGAAAGGCATCATTCAGAAGACATGATGAGCTATTTCTTGAATTAAGCTAAAAGTTTTATAAGATAGAGATAATAACACATTCATTTCTAATATAAAGTATCATCAGTGAAAAGACAGAGAGATTAGTGATGGAATGCTATATGAAGAACAAAGAGAAATCCATTTTGACTTTTATCATGTAGTATTAGAGGGAAAGTAATATCTAGCTATGCCAGAAAAATATACTATAGTAGAAAAGGAAAGGATCTGTAGAGATAGAAGAATACTTATGGAATGAATACCTGGGAATTGTCAAGCAATGGGGGAATAAAAAAGACAAACACACACACACACACACAATTAGGCCTAATTCTCAAATGTGCTGAGAATTTGTCCTATCCAGGATGGTAGTATAATCAAAGTAATAGCCAATATTTATGTAGTGCTCCAAATTTTGCAAAGCATGTTACATATATTCTCTCATTTGAAACTCAGGATAACCCTATAAAATAGATACTAGAAGTATTACTATCCTTGTTTTATGATGCAGAAAGCAGAGGTTCAGGGTTGTTAAGTGGTTTGTCACAGACACATAATTAATGAGAATCAAAAGAAGCACTGGAATTTGTACCATTAAAATTTTTTGAATATGGTAATGGGTGACAAATTCTTATTTCTGTTTCAGGTATTAAAATTTGGCTACTGTTTAGAGATTCGGTCACAGGGAGGAGAGAAGACCCCAATTAGGATAAGTAGTTCAGGTAAAAAAAAGTCTAAGGAAATGAACTCAATTAGAATTTGGAAAGAAAAGGATAGATGCAAGAGATAAAATCCCACTTAATTTACTAGGAACAGAGAAATATTTCAGGCTTATTGTAATTCAACTGACTTAAATGAAAACAAACATACTATATTAGCAATTTTTCTAAAGATCCCCAGTGTCATTTCAGAGGCATATCTGCTGCAGAGATTTATGCTGCCATTTGGCCCAATTATGAATTATGATTGGATCATTTAAGGAATAACTCAACCAAATGGCAGTGAATTGAAAAATGAACATACCCTGAAGGGACATGTTGACAGTGATAACTAATTCTGTCTGTTGATGGGACTCAGCTTAGGTCATTCAGAAAATGGTATTGAAAGGAATAAATTTTTCACCTTCATTTCACCATAAGCAGTCTCATTGGCTTTATCCACTGACATTCTTCAACCCTCATATCCTTCTCAAAGCCCACAAAACTTCAAAGTACATTGTGAAAATAGTTCTAGACTTTTTTAAGGTTTATTTTCCTTCCTATTCAAATATTTAAAAAAACTGTGATATTTAAGCTCTTCAGTATAAAGAGCACTCTGTCCATTCCATTTGAAGCTTAGCCTACTCTGTATTCACTCCTGAGTACATCTTGACATTTTGAAAATGAATACCAGCCTCCAGAGGATCCTTGATATACTCAGATTAACAGCTCTTCAAGTTTAGTGATGTATACAGTCATATTAAAAATGTATTAATTGTACATCAGAATTAACTCTGACTGAAACAACTATGAGAAATAGAGCCACATGATAACAATCCATTATTGTGTCACCTCAGCTTTCCCAGAGGTCCTTATGGTGGGGGGTGGAAAGAGAAGAAACAAAGGGTAGATGAGTCCGAATATGTATCTTTAATCAGCAACAACTTCATAATCCCTGCTGTGAGCCATCAACTATACTCAGATTAGCTTTAATGGAGAGCTATGTAGTGAGAATTCTGCCACCTAACCTCCTAATGAGACTTGATTACATTTTTAATGCTTACTAGATTAGGCAATGCATATTTAAGAACAAATTATAACCTTGTCAACAGTTGGAATTTTAAAGAAAACAAATCACAAAAAAAGTAGTAACATGTTTTAAAATATATCAATGGAATCATCAGAATAGGCATACATTAATAGTAAATACAGCAAATAATTCTTTGTGGTGAGTTTAGTTTTCCTAACTATTTGGGGGATAGTTATTCACTCTTCTTGTAAATAAGATAGAATCTTTACCTGGTCAAAAGTTTAAATCTGTTGGTTTTGTCCAAATTTTGTCCAAATTTGATAGTACTTCTGTGGTCACCCAGCAATGAAAATAATTCAAAATATTTAAAATTTCAATTATTTTTTTACCAAGCCACATTAAAAGTTAATTTTTTTCAATTTTATTTTTAGATCTGCCCTTAAGAGTAACCAATTTTAAGTTTATCTAAGTATATCCCTCTTTTTTATATGCTGTAAGTTTAGAGGGTAGGCTAAGGATGAGCATGCTCTTATTTTGATTTTTGTCCTAAATCTAGAATAAGAATTCATACTTCAAATGTCTTCCTTCCCTTAATATCAAATATAAATTTTGGTGTGATCTATTGGTAAATAAGTTATGGTAAAAGGCATCCTCCACTCAGCAAAATGCCATTTGTCATTTACTAAATTACTGTCTCCATACCTCCATTCTCCTATTTTCTGTGAAGAGATAATTAATTGCTAAGAGAGTTCTATGAATGTTAAAGAATGTGGGGATTAGGAGTACTTGTCATTTCCTTAGAAAGTCACAGAAAAGATATATTTAATAACCAGTATTGCATAAACAGATTTTGTTGTGATACACATTCCATGTCAGAATAATATTGACCTAATTAAATTGGGTCTACCATTTTAAATGTCAGTATAGTAAAATTGACATTACATAACAGACATATGTGTGCATTCTCTTTGTGGCAAACTACTACAGTTGGAAGACAGAGAACAATTCCAAATAAAACATGACAAAACTATACTATTAAGCTAATAGCAAATTTTATACTATGAAAGGGGTCCTTAGATGAAATTCAGTCTAATTCTTTCATTTTTTTCAAATAAAGAAACTGAAGCTCAAAGATATTTAAAAATACCATAGGTATATGTTTTCATTCATGTTTTCATGCCTTTTTCTTTGATGCTTAGCAGCATACACCTTTGAGACACTACAAGCCTTACAAATAAATGTCAACTAGATAGCTATTGCAACAGTACAAGCAAGAGGTGAAGGGGGGCCTAAACAATCTTTCCTCTAAGCAAAACATGCTTAATTTTATACGTAAATTGATTTGTGATCAATCCTTTTGGACATCAAGACCTTGAAGCCATCTGTCATTTTGGTTCCTCTGTTTTCTCCAAAGTCTCAAATTATAAAAAGAAAAATTATCAAGTGATTCTATGAATCATTGTACTTTTCTTTTTTGCTTCAATACAAGATGAGTTACTAGATTATTTAAAAAAATTCCTTCTGAAAGTGTTACATACATTCTCCACATTAATAAGAACAGACTCTAATAAGCAGTAAAAATGTATCAAGTACCTTATTGGTACAAAGGACCATACTATCAACTAATGCACAATGAAATGAGTAGAATTGGGAGAAAAAATCATGTTAACAATAATCTTGTAAGAACTATAAACTTTGAAAGATTTAAGATCTCTGATCAAAACAATGACTAACTACAAATTCCAAAGGAATGATGATGAAGCATGTCATTAACTTCCTAATAGGTGATGAATTCAAGAGGCAAAAAATATATATATTTAGTGGACATGGTCAATATAGAAATTTGTTTTGTTTGACTATCAATTATATATCTGTTATGATGGTTTTGTTTTGTTTTATTTTGCCTTAAATTGGGGAAATGGGTAGGAAAGAGGGAAAGAACTTTTCTGTTAATTGAAAATAAAGTTAAATGAAAAAAGGCAAAGTATCATAATATATGTCACAACCATAAAGAACTTGGCTATGTAATTTTACTGCCATTATGGAGATATAACAGAGGTTGGGTGATTTTTTTTTTAGATAGTAGTTTAAGTTAGGCCATAAATTTTTCTGGGCACTTCAGAGACACCTTTAAAGATTGTTAGCAGTTGTGTCAGGGAAGTAGGTAAAGTTAAGAAGTAAAAGTTCAAAAGTAAACACAAAGAATAGGCCAGTTTCAGAGTCTAGTTTCTAGTTCACTTTGTCACTGAAAGTGTGGGTAAAGAAAGTTCAGCACTCTGGATAGTTCTCCAGGAAAGCCTTTCTGACCCTTTTCACTTATATAATTCAGGGTTCAGTTCTTTTCAAATCAGTCATTCTTCTTTCCTTGCCTTACTATGGTTTACTTTGTATGTTTATACCAAATATAGTCTTTATATAGTTGAGGAATTGTCTTTTACTTTGAGTTTCTACAGCCGTAAGGAGTATATCTTCATGTCTCATCTATAACTACATAGAATTGTTCATGTAGTGACTTGACTGTTGATTTTAAACTGAAAATAGGGATATTATATATATATATATTTTATCACTGAATATTTTATATATATATATATATGTATGTGTGTGTGTGTGTGTGTGTGTGTGTGTGTGTATTATCACAACCCATCAGAGTTTCACATTGTAAACTTTTGAACATGGAGCAATATAATTATCTAAATAGTGTTCTAGGAATATTAATATGTAACTACTACATAAGACCAAATGACATGAAATTTGAGAAAAGATTCTGGAAGCAAAAGGACAAGAATCTAAGAATTAAGAAACTCCTGCAGTAATCTAGGTTTGAGATGATACCTGAAGTAGAATAGTCATGCTTAAGAACAGACAAGGAATGACAGATATGACATTTCAAAAATAAGACAGGACTTATGATTATGAGTTTTGAAGAAAAGGAAGAAGTAAAAAAAAAAAGTACTACATTTTATACTTCCCAACCTCTCAGTTTCATCTGTGAGGCTAATGATACATTGACAAAGATGAAAAAGTGAAGAAAGTTTACTTGGAAGAAAAGATAATAAGCTTGAATTGAGACCTATTGAGTCCAAAGATTGTTTTATGGAAACATATGAAGTAATTAGAAAGAAGGATTTGAGAAGTAGTTAGATAGTAGACCTGCATATCGACATTAGACAGAGGTGGTGGTTGAAGTTTGAGAAGAAAATAAGTTTAAAAGAGAAAATTATAGTTGTAGACTGTACCTTGGATAATCTAAATTCAGAAGGGAAGATAGAGAAAGAATGAATTGTCAGAGGGTTAAGTAAAAAATATGAGGGGTAGTTCTTTGATTATTCATATTGGATAATATTTCATTTCAAAAAATTTCTAGAGACTTTAATTGATTGTGAGCTTAATATAGATGGATGGGATAACATTGCTAAACAACTGAAAAACTTTCAGTTATACTACAGGAAACATTGTACCCAGAACACAGAGGATCAGTATTTAAAACCATAGTTGGATTATATCAGTAGTATTGTATTCAGTTTTGGATTGGCATTTCAAGAAAGATATTGACAACCTGCCAAGTTTCCAGAACAGAACAACAAGTCATTTTAAAGGAACTGGAAACAATGCCATATAATTCTCAGTTCAAAGAAGATATTTTTATTCAGGAGAAGAGAAGATTTGGGGAATGTTAGGTATGATTGCTGTCTTGAAGTATTTAAAGAGTTGTCATATGGAAATGGTTAGGAATAGTCTATCTAAAGTTAGAAGAAAGACCCAAGCAGTAATAGATATTTTAATGAGATGGGTATAAGGCACAATTTCTTTATGACTAGAGCTATCTCAATAAGTGGTGTCATAGGAGGCAGTTTTTTTTTTTCCCTTCAGTGGAGATTGTTATACGAAGATGGATGATCACTTCTTAAGGATATTTTAGAGGGAACTGTTAGCATACTGCTGATTGAACTAGTGTGCTTCTTAAATCCCTTATGACTGCAAGAATTTGATTCTATATGTTATGAAAGTCAAGAGAATAGAGAGTTTTAAAAAGGAAGATATCATCAAAAACTACAAAGAAATTGCCACAAAGAAAACAAAGAACTCTAAGGCTCTCTTCATCACTAGACCATTGGAACTGACCTGAATCATTTCATTGTTAAAAAGAGCTATGTCCATTAGAATTTATCATCATATAGTCTTGCTGTTGTCATAGACAATGATCTCCTGATTTTACTCACTTCACTTAGTATCAGTTCATGTAGGTTTCTCCAGGTCTCTCTGAAATCATCCTGCTGATCGTTTCTTATAGAAAAATAATATTATATCACATTCCTATACCATAGCTTATTCAGCCATTTTCCAACTAATGGGCTTTCCAATTCACTTTCCAGTTTCTTGCCACTACAAAAAGGGTAACCACAAAAATTTTTGCACACGTGGGTCCCTTTCTTTCCTTTATGATCTCTTCGGAATAATAAAAAGTAGAGACACCACTGAATCAAAGAGTATACATATTTTTATAGCCTTTTGGGCATAGTTCCAAATTGCTTTTCATAATGATTGAATCAGTTCACAATTCCACCAGCAATATATTAGTGTCCCAGTTTTCCCATATCCCCTCTAACATTCATCATTATCTTTTCCTGTCATTTTAGCAAACCTGAAAGGTGTGTAGTGGTACTTGAGAGTTGTCTTAATATGGATTTCTCTAAAGATTTATTTAAATGAAAAACTTAGTATAATTTTATAAATGTAAGCATCATGCATGGAATACACTATGCTCTGATCATTTTTTTAAATGTCAGAAGTACTCTCCTTCTATCACATTTTTTATGATATACTTCTCTTTTAATTAAAAATTAGAAACCAGGGGAAATTTTGAATCTGTACATAAATCAATTAATAGATAAATATTCATTGAATGAATGCTAATTGAAGAGAATTATGTGTAACCTAGTGAGGCATTAAATGAAGAAATCTTTTCCTTCAAAAATTCAAGTCATTGACATGAAACAAGAGAAACAAGACTAGGATATTTGATAAATTCCCTAATTCTCACAGTGTCATCTGTTTAGAATTGTGTAATTAACCATAGTTTATGTATTTCTGATGCTTCATTCTAATCAATAATCATTTATTAAGAAGCTTCTTTGTATAAAATATTGTACCAAGTTCTAGAGATACAAAAACAAAAATGAAGCATTATCTTTAAGGAATTTACAAACTATTGGGGCTCTATAATTTTATTGCTATGGTTAATTTTTCACTTCTGTAGAGAACATTCCATGCCTTTTTTGTCCTTTACTATACTTCTGCTTATACTTCTAAGAAATCATCTGTAGAGAACATATCCTGTACTTTGTAGGGCTCCTTACGATCATCAATTAATTTAAAGATATTAGAGCAAGATATATTTTTTGCATGTAACCTATCTAGCCTTTCTTGCTTTACATGTCATTGATGATATTTTCCCCCATTTTAGCATTTTATTTTGCATGCATGTCCTCATTAGTGGGGCAACTAGGTATTGTATTGGATAGAGTGCTCCACTTGAAATAAGGAAGATTCCTCTTCCTAAGTTCAAATATAGTCTCAGACACATACAAGTTGTGTGGGCAAGCCACGTAACCTTGTTTGCCTCAGTTCTTTATATGTAAATGAAACTAGAGAAGAAAATGCCAAACTAATCTAATATCTTTACCAAGCAAACCTCACAATAGGGTCATGAAGATTCAGACATGACTGAAACAAATGATCAACACCAATACCATAAGTAATTATCTTTAATACATTACTATATCTATGTATTTTTATTGCCATCTTTATCACCTAAATTTTCATTTTTGGAGGTCATAATATTCCATGATTCATAACTATATAGCATTAATTGAGAAATATTAGTAGGAAGTAGGAAAATAGATTTTTCGACAGGAAAAACATTGCGATTATAGAAAGTGCTGATAAATTTTCCGAATTCAATATAAAAGATTACTTTTTTTTCACTTTGTTCTATGCTGTGTCCATCCTCATTATCCAAATTCAGTTATCTGTCAGATATCTATGTACAGATGGATTAATTCAATTGACTTCCCATCCAACTCATGCCATAGTTTGGATAATACATATTCTTTACAAATTCTAATTGAATTTGAATATTGTGAACTGTCAATTCTGCATTAGTATCATAGGCTTACACATTCAATGATATAATGGATATTGAGCTAATAATTAATTATGTATGCTAATTATAGTCTAAAACATATGTTGTCTAAAATTTTTGAAATTTGCTCTATTTATTTATTATTATAATACTTTTATGTACAATATAAGAGTAGATGCTGAGCTTATCTGTTATCCAGTAACAGTAAAATCTTCACAATCAAGGATAATGAAATGAAGATACATTTTGGAAATTTTCAGCTTGGCTGCTAAAAATTATAATGTTTTGTTTTTGTTTGAAAATGTTTCATACCATTCTACTCCATTTCTGTGGAAATAATAAAAAAATGCATAATTCAACAATGCTTTTTTTAAAATTTCAGAAACCAGTACATATCCTACTGTTATGTATGTTTATTTTAATAGCAGTTATTTATAATTCAAGACAAACACCCATTTATGACATTCTTTTATTATAAACAATAAGATTTCCCCCTCCAGAAATATCAGTGGTTGGTAAGCATGACCAAAAGTATAAGAAATAAAATGTACTATTGATGAAAAATTAACCCAGAATTTATTTTATTTCGTAAAAGAAATACTGAGATATTGATAAAAGACAGTGAGAAGAAAGGTGAAGATAGAAATTATTCTTTTTAAAATGTTTTCTCCCTTAGTGGCTTATATTGGTTCCAATCAATATCAGAGAGAATTAAGATGGAATGAGTTTAAACCTTCCAAAATACTTTTTAAATAACTATTATTCACAACCATGAAGAAATGATTGAAAAAAGAAGAGCTTACTATGTTTCTGAAACCATACAAAGTGTGAAGATCACAAATATCAATAACAACTAACAAAATAGCCCCTTCCCTTTAAAGAAATTATATTGTAATAGAAATAAATATCAAATACAAGGGAGTTATTGCTGGATTTGTCACACCTAATCTGATAGGTATAAGGTGATTCCTTGAAATGGTTTTAAATTTTATTTGTGTATTCAATAGTTATTTAGAATATCTTTATATGACCACAATATAGCTTTGATTTCTTTGTCTGAAAACTGCTTGTTCACATCCTTTACTGATGTACCTTTTGCAGAATTAATAGTGGTGATTTGATTACTCTTACCACAATTGAGATTAAAAGTAGGAAAGAAGGGGAACTAGAGACTCAGATCAGAGGTGGAATTTGAAATACTAGAGTCTGATATGAAGAAGGTCAGGCACATAAGTGTGTTTTGGGAAGATATGGTGAATGATCACAAGTCAGAAGTACAGGACCCTAGAGGTGAGGTATCTGGAAAACTAAAGTGAAATGGAGGCTGGAGTATAAGAAAGAGTACAGTCTGAAAATAAGTGTGTATAAAATAATGCTTGATTTTTTTTATTAGTATTCAATTGGCTTCAATAAAGTCTTCCTCCTCAAATGCTTCATCGAGATATGCAAGTGATCTTTGCCCTTGAAGACTGTGTGTGTTAAGTGGATTCAAGCTCCATTAGGTTCTTTCAAGTTGGAAAAGTTTTAAAGAAAGTCATTGATAGACTGTACAATTTCTGCAAGGGCCTCAGCCTAGTTAAATAAATACAGCCTTCAAACCACAAGAATGGTCACCAAGGCATGTATTACATTTGGCTACAGAAATTTATAAAGATCCACCTTTGAGGTATGGCTCTATTATGACTCTTCATTGGGAGAGTCAATATTCACAATGAAGAAATACTGAGCCTATGACAGGTTAAAATATTCCTTCATATTCATATGTCATATATTGAGCCATTCTCCACTTTTTGTATACCCCTTTAGATTTCAGTTCTTTGCCAACACAAAAAGGCAATTATAAATACAATTCTTTTTAACACGTGATCCTTTTTCTTTTTCTTGGATCTCTTTGGATTTTTGGACTAATAGTGGTATTACTAGATCAAAATGTATCTTTTGTCAAAAAAGTTAAAAAAGGTCAAAATTTAATTACTTTGAGAGCATAGTTATAAATTGCTTTTCAGAATCATCCTCACAAATTTTAAATATTGTAGGTCAGAACAGTATATCATAGGTGAATTGGTGGGTGCTCCAATGAATTTGGTGGTTCTCTTAATGGAAGATGACAATCTACAGCTAGAAAATCAATGATGTTTATTTTGAAAGGAATTCAGCTATATCTCATGGAATTATGTAAAGGAAAAGAAAGGGAATGAGGGTTCCTAGTAGGTAGTGTAACTCATTTTCTGTGAATCTTATGGCATGATCATCTAACACTAATAATAAAAAGAAAAAGAGAATAGCTGTTGTGTGTTTGGAACCTAGGACTACCTCATAAGATAGAATTTGGGGAGTTAGATTTTAGATGGGAAAATATCATGATGGATGTCAATGGGTGTCTAGTAGAGATTTCCCAACCCTAAGCCTCAATAATTTGTGAACTATTCATGTGTCATTGTTTTTACAGGAGGCAAGGAATTTACTGAAATGGTACAGGCAGCAGCGTTCCTTTCCTTCACCTTCTCCTTGTGGAAGATATGAGCAATACTAGATATTCAGAATGGATTCAAAGGAATGAAACTGAGATAATTGTGAAATTCCTATATAATATTTAGCTTTGAGTTCAGGGTCATCAAAAGGAGATATATTCATTGAGTTAGATTAATTGAGGGGTGAAGAAGAAAAATTAATAGCTAACCATCAGTGGAGGTGGAGAAGGCAGAAATAGAAGCTATACTGTAAGATTTGAGATGATTTTCATAGAAATAAAAGATACCAGTAATGTATGTTTGGAATTGCTTGTCAGCAAAATTCAAACCTTTGGAAAAGAAGCAGGTAAAGATCAATAGAAGAATCAAAAAATCTTTAAAGATTAAAATGGGA
The DNA here is from genome assembly GCF_016432865.1 of Antechinus flavipes. NCBI lineage: Eukaryota > Metazoa > Chordata > Mammalia > Dasyuromorphia > Dasyuridae > Antechinus > Antechinus flavipes. The sequence goes on along the minus strand of NC_067398.1, from coordinate 460,847,907 downwards.
AATAAATGGGGGAAAGATCATTTCCATTCTGAAAACTTGGTGCAAGTAGAAGAAGCAGTCAAAGAAAGAAATATAGCTACAGATATGATTAAACAGAATGGTAAAATGAGATTAGAAAATGCAAAAATGCATTTATGACAAGACAAAAAACCCAAAAGGGGCCCTGTGTCTGTATTGAGTATATGAAAACTATTAGTGAACTATTAGTGAAGTAGTGAAAACTATTAGTCATGATGCAATGTTATTTAGACATTGTGAAATAAATACTAAGAATAATAGTGATGGTTTTTTTTGAGAGAGGGAAGAAGGCAGAGAAAAGAGGGAGATACATAGTTCAATTTGTTCATAATTCATAGTTCAATTGAAAAGTGAGAAGAAAGACATGATAAATATGGAGAAATTCTGTGGTCTTAGAAGAACCAATTGAATTTATAGAAGCATGCAAAGGCAGCCTGCCTCAGTCTATTAGGATATGCAGCTTTGTGTTATGATGCCCTCACTTGTGACAATATTGACATTTGAAGAACAATGAAGAGACTACTTTAGCAAATGTGGACATCTAATTGTCATAGTTTTTTCCCCAATAGATTCTGACAGGACAAAAAAGACATTTGAGTAAAAACAACAGACTCAATAGAGTAAGGAGTGTGTGTGTGTGTGTGTGTGTGTGTGTGTGTGTGTGATCACCCTCCTCTGAACTGACTAGTTTGTGTGTCAGTACTCTAATGGATTTCTGATGGGAGTTCATTCTAATGATTCAGAGGCATCTTTGCCTGTCCATTTTGAATTTTTTTTAATATGTTCTCAAAAGTTTTCATTGAAGGGGGTCTACCTAACATGGTAAAGGTTTTCCCTTGACTTTCTCTCCATATTGCAAGGATAGAAAAGAATATCTTGATTATACAACTATTATCCCTCAATCTTGCTGTCATGTATTCATTTTTTTCTTTGTCTACAATTCCTTAATGATATCCCTTATTTCTGTTCTTCAGAGTTCTTTATTGGGTATGGGAATCAGTTATACTTACCATATAGCTATCCATTTTTCCTCTGTGTAATAATTCATCTTTAAATCTTTGCAGAGGTACTATTCCATGTTTGTCTGCCATTTAGCTATATTGGTAAAATTTAAAGTTTTTTCATAGCCATTCCTAAAGGCACCTATTCTTTGCAAAGCCAAGAATCTATGCATATAAAATATTGTATATAATGTCAAACACATTTGATATATTAGAATTTTTTCTGAACTGCATTCTTTTTTCTTTTTTTTAAGCTTCTGTTTCAAATCTGATCTTGCTGAGTAGGGGAAGGGGAGAGTATTGAGAAATAAATTGATACAAGCACAAAAATGATCAATAAATTAGAATATCATTTAAAATATAATCTAAACATAATTGTTACCCATAAATATGGTATTGTTATAAAAATTGTAAAACATTTTAAAGAAATTAAAATCATGGTAAGTGATAGGATGACTTACTCTATTATATCCTTCCTTGTAGTAAAGAAAGCATGGCAATGAAACCAGTACTCTTGATTAAAGAACTTTTTTCAACTTTATAGTCCCTTAGTAAATTGTTGGTGCCTGGTTGATTGTTCCATTCGCATTGCAGTTTAGCATCTCTTCTTCCTGCTCAGATTCATATTGGAATCATTGTGGTATGTGAGATAAGAGTATGAGATGTACTGGCAAATATCTGATTCATCCTCTTAATGTAATTAGATCAAGTGTTGCTTACTGTTTATGTTAATAATTTTATTTATGACTTTTTCTATTTTCTTATACAAATAATACTCTTTTCCTGCATTTCCTATTAATATTATATAGCCTTAGGCATTTCACCCCTTTCAGTGCATGATAAGAATTGATATATTATATATTGCTGATATTATGGGGAACTTCCAGGTTAAAAAAAAAAAAAAAAACTTCCTCTACCAATACAAGTTGGTACCTGTTCTACAACTTATTGCCTTAGAGAGTTTTCTAGAGCAGTGATTCTCTAAGTGTGGTTTGGGGACCCCAGTAATCTCCAAAATACTTTAAGGGGGTCTAAAAGTTTTATTTTCATAATAACATTAATGTTTCAGCTTCTATTACAATAAGTATCACTAGATATAAACCACATAAACAAAAGATCCAGGGGAGGAGTGAGTTGTCAATAATTTTTTAAAGTGCAAAAGCATCCTGAGGCCAAATGTTTGAGAACTTTCTTGTCCTAGAGAACTCAGAGGACCAATATGGTTCAGATGCAGGACTAGAATCCTCATTTTACTGACATCAAGACCTGTTCTCTAACTGTTCCATCATGCTTCATGAATTAAATTATTAATGATATAAATAATTTGCTAGAAATATAACATGGCATAGTGAGTACAGAGTTAGGAAAACCTATATTCAAGTCCCGTCTTTGACAAGGTGATTTGATGCACACCTCTGCATAAGTAATTCAACTTCTTGACCCAAGTAACTTTTTTAGGATTATAAATTGCCAATTGACATTGGTGGAGGTAATTTCTTTACCAGGATTTCCCAACATCAATGAAATCACAGTTGCAGATAAAAAAAAATCTTGCTTGCTATATGAAAGAGAAATCATAATATGTGATAGGCTATAATTTAAATTAATATACTAATTAAATTTAATTCACCATTTTTATATTTCCCTAACAAAGTTGTATGTTTTTGTTTGTTTGTTTGTTTTTTGCTGAAGTAATTGGGGTTAAGTGACTTGCCCAGGATCATACAGCCACGAAGTGTTAAGTGTCTGAGACCAGATTTGAACTCAGATCCTCCTGACTTGAGGCTTGTGCTCTATCCACTGTGCCACCTAGCTGCCCCAATTTGCATGTTTTTTTTTTAATGTAAAGCCTATTTAATTAAATGTTTAATTAAACTGTTCATAGAAATATAACTAATATATAAAAATATAATTAATGTAATATAAAAATATAAAAAATAAATAAAATATAAACACATAAATTTATAAAAATATAAAAGACAATTCACAGTGTGAGAGGTTAAAATTTAGATTAACCAAGATAACATTTTAATTTCAATTTTATTTGTGATTTGCATATTTCTTGAATAAATCTGTATTTTAAATAAATCCTATTTAATTTGATGCACTAATTTTCAAAACTTGAGCTAATTTTAAGGTATCTAAATCTAGAGTGATACACATTTAATATTTTGCTCCTAAAAATCCAGTTATTCATCTGCCTTCTTTGGAGACAGGAGTGGTACTTGTAGCTTTTTTTTCCCCTTTCCACTTGAAAAATGCATGGTAATCATCTGCTTGTTATTTCTCACAGGAGTCTGTACAGAAAGGGCATTGTTATTTGGCTTTTGGGGGGAAAGGGAAGGGCAGGTGAACAAATGAATGTAAGTGAACTAAACTGGATTTGTACTTTCTGAAGCAAGAACTGTACAGATTGCTTACCATTCTCTCACAGGTTCTGGAGCTCAGCTGCCTAAATTTGTTTTCTCTCCTTGGGCTATACTCCATCATACTCAAGGTGGCAAGGAAAACTTGGACAAAACCCAAGTATGCTGTTTCCTGCCAAGTTCCATCATCTCTGTCTACCATGCGTCACCTCAAATGACAGGACAGACTTTTCTAGTAATGAAGTCCAGGAGCCGAGTCTGTCCACCCCTTTTGGATTAATATGCCAAACCTGGGCACGTCTGGGGAATCACACTAACAGTGGTGATGGGAATAGGCTTTGTCAGTTACAACAAATGAGCTCTTCAGTGCTGACCTTGTCATCTGTCCTCCTCTATTTATCCTCCTGGGCTATCTCTTGAATAGGCTTAAGATTGGTTGGAGGTTCTATTCAGCCAATATTTACCTATGGAATCTGTATAACCATCCACATTGTACCACTATATAAACATAATCAAGGATGCATTTGTCCTTTGTCCCAATTCAGCAACCTAATGGGCCTGGGTAAAGCAAATAAAGAAATGCATGCTTGGTTTACTGTAGAGAATCATTCATTTGATCGATGACTAGAATCTAGCTTTCCTGTGATAATTCCCATTGATGCTGACACTTCTGGGTTGAAACTTTATATATTCATGATCCAGCCCAAAATAGGACAGACATATTTATGTTACAAACCCAAGGGGGGAAATAGCATTATAATGAATACCTACCTTATTGTAAGTGAAGCATAATAAATGTATTGCTATAATTATTCATGTTTTCATAAAGTGAAAAAACTAATCTCTTTCAGAATTAGTGTCCCTGGCAGATGGCTCAGCATTTTGCATTTGTTTTTGTGATGATGCCTGGCCTCATACTGTGTTTGTCAGCAACTTGATATTATTGGAACTAATAATGGCCTGTAATAATATTTTCTTTGAGAGACCTGGACTCTGAATTTTTACCTCTATAAAGAAAAAGCATAAAATTCCTATGTGAAGCTTGTTTATAGAGCAGCACTCTGCAATCTTTTGTTCTTTTCTCTTTTAATATTCTGAATAGTGGGAGGAATATTCAAGGTCGCACAATTTAGCTCAAAACTGTAGGGAGCCTCTTTTACACATCTAGTACTGTCCCCACCTTCTCCCAATCTGAGAAATCTTTATAAGTGAAAAGGTAGAGGAAGCAGCAATGAGGGATGTATAATTTCAAGAGTCACAGGCAAAATTCCCTACATTACAATATATTCCCACTATCAGCTATAATACTTAAAATTCCAGGAAAAGGTCTCCTTTTGGGTCTTAAAACTGTGAACCTTCTAAATTATCCTGTTTATATGAAAATGTCCTTGTGTAGAAGAAGGATGTCATTTGATTTGAGATTGTATTTGAGAAATTGTGCAACACTGTTAAAGATGCCAAATGATCACTGGTACAAATCAGTGTTTTCCTAATGATGCTACATAGTTGCAAATCATGAAACACTATGATATTAGAAGTCTTGCAACTATAAATGTAGCACCCCTCTGGGCTATCCCACCATAACTCAAATCCCAGAGAGTCCTGGGGAGATGTTTATTCAGGTTTCAAGATACTCTATGAATCTAAAATCCCAATACTATAGCTTATTTGATCCCTCATAATGCATTAAATTTGGTTCTAGTAACTTAGGAGACTCAAAGCAATGGCATTCATTGAGTTATTATGGTACAAACAGCAAAATCAAAACTTCTTCCTCATACACCCGAAGCTCTTGTTGTTGATGTTAAGTCCTTCATTCTCAAAAAGGACCATGACATCAGGGAGGTGAAGCCATGACATGCAAGTGAATTGGATTTAAGTGAGAGAAGGCTGGGCAAGTTCACCTGCCTCACTTTGCCCTCCATAGCCATCTGCGTCCAGTTCCCAGACAGAGATCAGGATAACTGGAGATGGCCCTGGATGAGATGGGAGACCTTAGTCTTTTTAAATTAAGGTCTGCAACAGGTCTCAGTTTGTATGAGGTTACACCCTTTCAGTAATTAAGGGCAGGTGGCAATAGAGGCACAGAATCTCATCTTTCATCTGGTTCAAATTACCATAGTCTTTGTGAAACGAGTGAACACATAAGGTTCATAAGAGAGGAAGTAGACAGATAAGGAATACACGGGGCTGAGGTATATGTGGGAAGAAGCAGCTCATGTCTCTGATGCTGCAGGACTTCAGGGATGTTGATGCTGCATTGCTCTGCTGACCTGGGTCTTTACCTTTTAAGATTTAAGTATTATGTTGCTAGAGAAAGTTAGTCTCCAAAAATTCTCACTTAATTTGAGCGATACATTTCTCCCAATTCAGTGACCATAATGAAGTGAATGTCCATATTTTGGGTGCTTCTTTCATTTGCAGATCATTGAACTTCAGATATTAGCCTCATTTTACCCTAGTCCATGGTGATCATGGCATGCATATGTGAATTAATTTCAGTGGGGTACTTTAGTTGTGCTTAGAATATTCATTAGAATGAGATTTGTATCTAGAATTAAAGTATTTTCACATAGAGTTCTGAGTAAATAAAAATGCTTCTCTAAGGAATTATGGACGAGTATATGCTGTTACAGTCACTCCATATATGATCCAGGTATGCAAGATGATAGACTTAAAAGAAGACAGACCATATGCAATTAGCAGCATTCACAAAAATGGGAAATCATCCGTGGATGGAGTACCTAGGATATTGATCTCTCCATCTCTCTCTTTTTTTTGAAAGGAAAGAAATAAGAATTTATTTTTATAATAGCTTTTTATTTTTCAAAATATATACAAAGATAATTTTCAACATTCACCCTTGCAAAACCCTATGTTCCAAATTTTTCTCCTTTCCTCCTTCCCTTCCCTAGATAGTAATCCAATATAGGTTAAATATGTGCAATTCTTCTAAACATTTTTCCACATTTATCATTCTACATAAGAAAAGTCAGATTAAAAGGGAAAAATGAGAAACAAACAAAGAAAGAAATAACAACAACAAAGGTGAAAATACTATCCACATTCTGTCCCCTCTTTCTGGATGCAGATGGCTCTCTCTCATCACAAGTCTATTGGATCTGACCTGAATCACCTCACTGTTGACAAAAGCCAGATCTTGATATCTTTTGACATTGGTTGGGTCAAAGAAAAGCAGTACGAGATTACAGACAAATAAATAGCATTATAAATAAAAGGCCTAGGTTTAGTTTTTTTTTTTTTTTCTCTTTTACTTTTTATCTGTGTGACCTTGAGCAAAACAAGGAATTGCTCTGAGCCTTAGTTTTCTCATCTGCAAAATGGAGACAATCTTTTCCCACTTGTCCCAAGAGTAGTCATGAGAACCAAATAAGCACTTTTAAAAATCTGAAACACAACACAAATCTATATTAAGTAATTCAATCAAAGAGACATGAGGCATGGGGAGAAGGTACTTTTGCAAGCTGTTGGTCTCAGTGAAACTATAAATCCAGTCTCTTAACAGCCCTCTGTTACTTCAGCCTGCTATCCTATAGAGTATCATTGTTACAAGATGCGAGATACTAGAAATAATCGATTATTTTCAATCTGGTACAGATGAAAACATGCACAGAAAGCTTTTTTTTTTTTTTTAATTTAAGAATCACCATAATGAAGAAATAGCTGAGTTGATGCATTGGAAATGTAGGTGAGTCTTATGGGAATGGAGCTTTGGCCCTTCAGTGATACTAGTGTTGCATAGTTCTTTTTTATTTAATCCTTTCCCCTTTGCCAATGTGCTGATTTATGGCTAAATTATAAGATCAAGCCCCCATTTCCATTTATTATTTTGTGATGGTGTGACTTTGGTCATAATTAAATATGGTTTTTATACACTAATAACCAAGAGAGGAACAATCCCATGGGTGGAATATAAAACTTAACAGCCTTTCTTTATAATTGATAGCTTGACAGCTAACTCCAGTTCTCCACATGACCTTTCAAGTCCAGTTGTCTGCCATTCCCTGTCAGGGAAACACTTTTCCTTTTTTATGGCACAAGTTTAATAAAATTCCAATTATTTTTTTCCTCCTCATAGATTTTCAGATTTTCCTAAAAATCAAAAGAACTTTCAAAAGCACTACCCAAAGAAAGAATTCATAAACAGTCCTTTGTGAATCCCAGCTGGCCAAATATAACTATACCCATCAGATATTTTTATTGAAATTCAATTAGGGGCAGCTAGATAGTACAGTGGATAGAGCACCAGCCTTGAAGTCAGGAGGACCTGAGTTCAAATCTAGTCTCAGACACTTAACACGTCCTAGCTGTGTGACCCTGGGCAGGTCACTTAACCCCAATTGCCTCAGCAAATTAAAAAAAAAAAAAAAAAAAAAAAGAGAGAGAGAGAGAGAAGAAATTCAGTTAAATTTCTATGCATTCTTTGTTTATGAGGACCATTATTTATAAAACTGGGAATTAAACTATCTTTATGGTGTCATTACCACCATTCAGTTCAACACAGAGCAATTCCTCTGGTCACATTAGAAAGTGGTGTAGCTAACACATAATACACTGGTGAATTTTCAAACTGAATCTTCCTCAAGCATTAACAATATATTAAGGAGGATTCCATTATTTTATTTTTAACTTTAAAAGTTTCTTTCTGCATGTGTAAACCTTTGTGCTTAACTAATAATGCCTTAGAATGCATTGGCAATGACACCAGGAGAGCACCAAGTATAAATGCATAATAGTGAGTAGGAATTATTTGGGAAATAACTGTAAGACTCTAATAAGTTTCTCTTCTCCCTGTCCCAGAGTGAGATTCACTTAGAAAGAAGACAGGTGTCTATACTTTCTCTGTGAACTAGAACAGGTTGCCAATCCACTAAAATAAAATTTTAAGAGTAAGAATTGTCAGTTGTTTCTTTGTTGTATGAAAACATATCTAGAAGGAGACGTGACTGCCACATATTATCCAACCAATACTTGTTTGTTGTGTAGCTGATATCTGGGAATATACTCGGTTTTCATATTAACTGGTTTCAACCTCAATAAAAACAATGAAACTTATCATTCTTTTTACCTTAATAGTCATTTTTAACTGAAGTAAATGCAAAATTTCAGAATGTAAAAAGCATTATAATCCATTTTTATGTATGTCCAACAAAGATGAAATGTGATCTCTGGAAAGGACACATTTAAAAATATTTTTAATGTTTTGCTCTGAAAGTATGATTTGCATTATGATACATTTTTTGTATACTGGATATAGCAATAGAGTAAGAATCAAAGGACTTGGATTGAAGTTAGTCTCTCTGAATCAGTTTTCTCATCTGTAAAATGGGATTAAAAGCATAGACCTTCCTTTCCTTACAATGTTTGTAGCATAGAGAATACTTTGTAAATGGCAAATGTCTTCACAAAAGTGAATTATTACATAAATATTCATGTCTCATATTAATTTATTATACCTAATCAAATATTCTCAAAAGAGCCATTGAAATTGGTGCCAGCCAATAGATCAGAACTAAAAAGAATCAATAAAGGCATTAATAAAATGTGGATCAATAAAGGCATTAATAAAAACTTTAATATGAGTTATCACTTAGGCTACATTTACATGTAATACTATATTATTTAAGAACATGGGTTGTAATTTCATTTTAAAAATCAAGTAAGAGAGGTAGAAGAATAATTGGGAAGAGAAATGAAAGTGATGCAAGAAAATCATGAAAAAGTTAGCAAAATTCTTCATTCCTTGCCTGATAATCATTCTATTCTACCTTTATGTTTCCTGTTCTCATATCCCACTAAAATTTTCTCAAACCTTTTACTCCATCTTTCCAAACACAAACTCCCCTCCTTCATCATTGAAACAGTTTATCTAGTGTTCTATTTTACTCACAATGATGAGGGTTTTGACATAGAATCTTTTAGCTCCCTTTTTCAGTCCCATATTCTAGTTCTATATGATCACTCCCCTTCTCCTCTTTTTTTTTAATAACAAAAAGCTACCCTACTCATCCCTAAAGCCCTTTCACTGTGCCCTTAGTAACATTTACTTTGCTGCAGCAATCATTTCATTTCTTTCTTCTATCTTCAAGTGCTCCCTTGCCACTAAATCTTTATCATTGATCTTCAAAGAGGTTAAAATTTCCTCAGTACACAAGAAATCCTTCTTTTTGACCCTTCTTGCCCAGTGATATAGAACTTAAACAAAAATGGGGACTACTAATCAATTTATAAAGATTCCTATAGGGTACATAATTAACACTTTTCCAATGTAATATTTATTATATTTTTAATATATAATAATATATGTTTTGTTATATTATATATATATTATATATCATTTTATGTTACATTATATTATATATTTGTTAAATGTTTACCAATTAAACTTTAACTTAATTCAGGAATGTTGTGGGCCATGTGCTATATTATTGACACTTCTGCTATAGCCTATGTAACTACATCCAAAGGAATATATCCTTATGGGAACCAAAAGGTTCTCCACTCAAGTAGATGCCTCAGGGTCTCAAAATAATTATAATCCTCAGCTGGAATGGGAGAAGTCTCTTTTGAACCAAGATAAGAGATAGCCATTTTGTCTCAAAAAAGATTATATTGCAGATTAATATCAGAAGATAACAACATAATATTTATTCTCCTTAATTATAAATAACTTGTTCAAGAAAGAGTATAAAAGTTACGAGAAGTAATAAAGAAGAGCTGAGAACTTTTAGCCCACTTCCTCATTTAAATGTCCAGCAATCAGGATTGCCTTGCCTTTGCCAAAGGAGATCCCAATGATGTCCTGTAAGGAAGATAGACCTGGATTTAAAGAGGCCTGAAATGATGATGACTTGGCATCTTTGATCATTAAAAGAGATCAATGACCTCAACATATTGGTTATTGCTAGCTTAGCTAATAGGTTGATTAATCATCCATAGAATTGCCTCTCAGAAGCTAACACTTTAAGATCATCAGTTACTTCCTAGTAGCTAACTCCAATGACCTTTATTTTTTTCAATTGTAATATTTCAGAGTCTCAATCTTTTCTGTGATATAGATCCTAGAATCAGGGAAGCCTGAGTTTAAATCTGGCCTCAGATACTTACTGGCTATGTGATCTTGGTCAAATCATTTAGCATGGCTATGTTTCAATTTCCTCAACAATAAAATAATAATATTAATAATAGCACATGGTTGTGGTGAGGATAAAAAGAAATTATTTATATATATATACATATGCATATATATATATATACATATATATATATAATTATATTAAAATATTATTGACTGAAAAAATAAAAGCAGATTCACAGACTCCTGGTTAAGAATTCTTGCTTTGGACTTTTTTATAGCTTACAATGACATTGTCCACCTAGTAGGACACTCTCTCTTTAAAGACAGAAAACCTTTTTAATTGTTCCGATATCACTCTTCTCTTTCTTTAGGCCTGCACATAATAGGCACTTAATAAATTGCTTTTATTGTCATTGCTCTTTTTTACACCTTCAGATATATTGCCAATATAATGCTGTATAAATACAAAAAAGATCAGAATTAAATTATCATAGAGTATTTCTTGTAGAATGATAGCCCATAAGATAACACCATTTTGAACTTTCGGAATTTAAAATAGTTTATTGGAGCCCAGGAAAGGGTACCATTTTTAAGAGGGTATTTTGTTAGTCTGTGGAAATAATCTGTAAAATTCAGGTGAAAATTTGGAGGCCAGTAAAAAAGTTTTCATTGATTTAAGAGACTCAGAAACAACTAGTGTTAGTATCTCTCAGCATTTTAGAAATGCCCTGGGGTAGCCAGTATTTATCTCCATTTTAAAATTTAAATGTTGGAGGTAAACATAGGTAGATGAGTTGCTCAAGGTCAACTGATTCATGATTAGAAATGTCAGACTATAATCAGAGCATGCAATTTGATCTCCTAGACCAGGAAGCCAATTATGCAAAGTCCAAATGAAGCCTGAATGTTCTAATGTCAGAGAAGCTAAAAATAGATTTCCTGGCAACACCTAATTACTGTATACCTAAAATATGCTCATGATTGTTTTAACTTCTGAGTCTAAAGACCAGTGCTAGTCAATACAATGGGATTTTTAAATTGAATGAATTTTTAAAATTTTATTAAAAGTTTTACTGTGTCCCAAACAATGGAGTAAGCACCAAGGATAGAAAAATAGAAAACAAAACAAAACAAAACAAAACAAAACAAAACAAAACAAACAAACAAACAACAACAACAACAACAACAACAAAAAAAAAAAACAGCCTTTAACCTCAAGAAATTTGCAGTCAAGTTAAGACCAGAAAAATGTCAACAACTAAAAGACAATAGGGACCAGTATATGATCAAGTACTGTAAGTTTATCTTCTAAGTATATTGGACTTTGGGTAAAAGGAAGATTCAGATTGTGTCCAGAATTTTGAATTCTAAAAAAATGGAAAAGGATTTCGAAAAAATGAGAATGAGGGTCATTTCATATCAAGTAACCAGCAACGATCATGAACATATCATTCAAATCATGTCAGTACTCCCAAATTCTTGGAAGTGATCAAGTATTCAAATTGAAGTGATCAAAAAAATTTACAGGTAACTAGATATTCAATAAAAAAAAGTTTCCTTCACAATAATTCTACACTGGCTTAGTGACTAGATTACTTAAGTATTTCTTGAACCCAATAACATATGCAACAATTCTTCCATCAGAGAATCTGGTTTCTTCCTTTGTTATTTATGATTCATATGGAACTGTCTTAAACAAGTGAATTAAAATTAAGACAGTGCTTCTTATAAACCCCTAGGAAGCCAAGGTAGTCTAAAGAATATAATTCTTCTTGCCTTGAACTAGATGATATGATGGACATGATAGCTTTACATAAAAATAAAATGCTGACCGATCGCATTCATTAATCTTGGAGAACTTACTTTGTCCCTTCTTTGGTGCTTTCTGGTAAGGAATTAATCAATAGAAAACTTAATATAATGTTACGTACAATGCATGTTTAAATGGCAAAAGTGATCCATTTTTAATTTTAAAACTTAGGAAGATTTTCAGTGTAGTTAGCCTAACTTTTACTTTCCTTAATTGGATCTCATTATTCTTTGTTATGTCTACCTAATTGCATCTCATGATCCTTAGTAATACTCTAAATAATTTTTCTTCTATTTGGTATTCATATCCTTAACCTTACAGTCCCTCAATCAGTCCTCAATTCCTTGGAGCATTTAAGAAATAGCACCTTAGAGCTGATTAGGAATTCTTTAGAAATCTGAGGAAATAAATTATGTTTGAAAAGGTACATCTAGGGCCCTGTCACCTGGGAAGTAGAGTTGATGCCTTTTAAAGTCAACTCTCTTTTTTCTGAATGACCTAGATCAAGTAGTTTTATTAAAGGCATTCTTTCTTGACACTGGACTTGTGAGGCCATTCTGCTCTATAGTGAATGTTTATCTCTACTTGACACAGTCTTAGACAAGTGCTTCTCAGCCTCAATGACAGTGTCTCGTTTTTTGAGTCTATTCTAGTAGTGATGGCAACTGTGATTACAATGCACCATCTCCAGAGTCTAGAACCTATCTTTTAAAAAGACTGATTGCTTAGCTTAGCCAGAAGCAGGTGTCTCACTGCAAGAAAAAGCAATAGGGAAGGGAATCCTGAGGGAGCTTCCATAAACACTGGTTGTGTCTGATCTGTGAATATGTACTTTCAATAAGCACATTTTATTCCAGGTTGACCTATAATTTTTTTCTCTAAACAAAGTAACAACAAAAAGCCAAAAATATCTTAAGGATGGAAGGGACTTTAAAGGACATTGGGTTTGATTTTTTACAATTGAGAAAACTGAGACTAAATTAAGTGACTTAGTGACACACCGCTGCCATTCTCTAGCATTTATATAATACTTTAAGAATTGCAAAACACTTTGCAAATAATATCTCATTTTAGCCTCACAACTTACCTACTATATAGATACTTATTATTCCTATTTTACATATGAGGAAAGCAAAATTCAGAGAGATACACAGCTAGTAAGTGTCTGCAACTGGATTAGAATTCAAGACTTCCTGACTCCATGTGTTGCTTTCTTTCATTGTGCCATTTGGATTCCTTGTAAGTGTCTGAGATAGGATTTGAATTCAAATTTTCCTGACTCCTGACTTTAACAATTATGCTATGCTGCCACCTATTTTGATTTGATGAGTGATTATTTCTACAAAATTCTTGTTAATTTAAGGAGTCATCATTTTTCTTGTTGGGTTTTGAAATTCCTTACTTGATTTTCTCATTATAGACAACTTTCAAACATTGTGTAGCATTGATAGTAATGTCATATATTGTGAATACTGAATAAAAATTATGAGTATCCTAAAAACTCCAATCCCAGCTCAATTCACTTTTTGAACTGCTCTATCACCTTACTGTTCCCATTTTCCTCTTGAAGATGTGTCCATGTCCTGGGTCCTGCTCTCCTGGTTGGTAATTTCCTGGTCTAAATTTCCATTTTCAATGTCTCCAGAATTTTGCTCCTTCATTTATCTTCTCTCCTTCCTTATAACTTCCCTGTTTTAGGACCCCTAATTCATGTTTTGTCTTCATTAAAACATAAACTCAATGAGAATAGAAATTATCTTGCTTGCTTGAAGTGGGGTGCTCCATTTAGTGGAGTGCTTAGTACATAATAAGCACTAAATAGATGTTCTATGAATGGCTATATTTGGTGCTATTTCCTTAGGCCACATTTCCTCTTGCCACTTCCATATAGATTTTTCTCTCTTTCTTTAACATACAATTCAGGTATCATTTTTGTATGAATCCTTTCTTTGCCTCCTCAATAGTAAGTACTCTCCCTCCCAAATTACTGTCTATTTGTCTATTTTCATATATACTTATGTAACTTAACTTCACATTTTGATTATATTTTACCCATTAGCATTCAAGTTCATTGTGAGTAGAAATTATTTTGTTCTTTGTACTTATATCTTCAAAATATAGAACTTTAATATATATCCATATTCCTACATATGTTTAAATATATCCATATTCATATATGGATATTTATCAATATGTCCATATATCATATCCATATTTAATAAATATCCATATTGTTATATATGTATCTATATTCATATATGTACCTTAAATCATTTGATTCCTACAAAAATTTACTTTGTAGTAAATACTATTATTACCCCGACTTTCCAAATGAGGAAATTGAGACTGAAGGAAGTTAAAAGATCTGAACAAAGTTATACAGATAGTAAATGCCTAAAGCTGGATTTGAACTCTCCACTATAAGTGCTGGGTTCTCTAGTCATTGTAACATCTTGTTGCCTTTGTATCTGATACAGTTGAGTACAGAGTGAGCACTTAATGAGTACTTGCTGAATGATGACAAAAGTGTAACTTTGGATAGACTTTCCTTAGTATACATCTGGTTTCTGGCAAATATGGTTGTGAAGAACTAATTTTTTCTCACCTTAGGGAATTCCATTTTATATTGGCTCTTGTTATATCTTCTATTTCGATAGCTTCATGTAGATCTAGTTCTCTCCACTCCAGTTTAAAAAGCAAACAGTGACAATCATTGTGTTGCTTTTTGATTTAAGATATTTCTTCTTTGTTTTCCTTTCAGTCAAATTTATGAGGGGGGAGGGACAGTGGGAAAATAATGAGAAATAAAAATGGGTTTTTGATGTGTAGTGTTTGACATACACTTAGCATGCTGTCACAGTGGTGCTGACAGATGTGTGTCAGAGTAGCCAGCAAGCAGTCAGAAGGTCTAAATATTGAGCACTGGGATTTATGCCAAAGTGACATATGGTTTCTTATAAAAGATGAATATTCTATTATCTGATGAGTGACACCATACAGGGAAAGGAAAAGTAGAGTAGGTTTGGGAAGGCCCAGTCAACTGAGCCTAGGACACATAACACCATTTACATTGTCAATGTCCAAGGCTTGAGAGGAAATGACAATTGATTTACCCAAACAGGATAGACAAGTGAGATCTCATTTTTAAAGGAACTATGTTTAAAAAGAAACAATACAATTCTAATTGATCAGTCGAATAGATTTTGAATAGCTTGATATTGTCTCTATAGAACTTCAAATAAGGCAAGTATCTTAGGTATTCAATTAAATTTCAACTCAATTCATGAGGATTTGTTAAGCGCCAAAAATCTATGGAACACTATGATGTAAAATGTGGGATGGAAAGGGAAGGTATATACTTTAAGAAAAACATTGTGCTTTATTTTTAGGTAAAGTATTATATATGTCTATGACATAGGAGGGTAGAGCTTTGGGTCAAATAAGGCTCTCTCTATCATCTAATAATTGAAGATGCTAAAAAAAAAGTAAGACTACTTCAAAGCAAAGTTAGTATTTTTCCTATATATCTTGAATAACTTTATATTATGTGCCTATTATTTGACCTTTGCTATTTAATGATTCAGAAATAAAGCCCTGAACTTGCCTAAAATAGATTTAACTTTTCACTGGATTCAACTTTGAGAACTTCTCAGTTCAATTGTACCAGTGAACTTCAGAATTAGGCTTATTTCTAAGTTCCACACATATAAAAAGTAAACAAGCCAGAAAACAAAAACAAAAGCAAAGGAACAGATTCTCAGTACTCATATCATATAAGTATTCAGGCTAACAATATATTAAGTAAAGGACAAGTCTTGCTTAACATGATACTCCCAAAATATATACCTGTGCTAAGTTTTACCTCTCTGCCTCCCCAAAAAGAAGGAACTCCGAGTTGTTAAATAAGCAACTCAGCTTTACAATAAACCTACATGACAAAGATATATACATTGTTCCTGGTAGTACTACTCTAAATGAGAAAATTCCA
Organism: Antechinus flavipes; assembly: GCF_016432865.1. Taxonomy (NCBI): domain Eukaryota; kingdom Metazoa; phylum Chordata; class Mammalia; order Dasyuromorphia; family Dasyuridae; genus Antechinus; species Antechinus flavipes. The sequence continues at coordinate 460,831,625 of NC_067398.1, read as the reverse complement.
GGGGGTGGGAGGGAAATCATTCAGGATTATTGAAGTGTCACATCCATTCTCTCTATTTTTGAAGAAGTATGGTTGTCAAACCTCCAAGTACCAATGACAGTATCAAAATTATTATTCTATATTATAATACTATTTTTTGCTGCTTAGTCAAAGAATTCCTATATTCAATCTAGAAACTTTTCCCTTGTTTTGCCTTTGCTTTTCTACTGAATAGTGTTTCTGCAGTTCCATCTCAACTCAGGAAATTCTTACTATTTAGCCCCTGTGTCTATCTGCCCTCAAGCTCAGATTCATGCAATTCCTTGAAACACATGGCTCCCTGTAAGACTATATAGTTGTACAAGATTCCCTACAGGGAACTGAGGGGAATTTTATATCAATCATCTTCTTTCTAACTTCTCTGCCTTTCCTTTCACTGTATGTCACCTTTAAATTATACTTCCTTTCTGATGGTCAAGTACAAGGATGTAGAGCAGGTGTAAATACTGACCCTCAATTAATTTATTATATTTTGCATATTGGAATGGTGAAATTCAGAGCACTACAAAGAATTCATACTTTATCACAAGATCATATAGCCAGAGAAAGCATTATTAAAGTGATATCATGAAAAAAGTTTTCAAACTTGCCATAGAGAAGGACTCAGTAAACTGAAATTCAGAGAGATTAAGTGACCTATACATTATTATATAGTTAGGATGTGTCAGAGCCAGAATTAGAACTCAGGCTTTTAGACTCCAAATATATCCTAACACTGCCTTTTATGGGCAAAGTATTTTAGTCTTAAGAAATAGAAGGGGGAGAGGGAATAATCAGAATATTTTACATGAAATAATATACAGATCTATCGTGGAGATATTACAGGCTTTGTTTCAGACCATTGTAATAAAGCATATGCTGCAATAAAGAGACTCACACTTGTTTGTATATAGGTGTGTGCAATTAATTATGTCTAAACAATTATATAACTAAATTTAAAAATAGTTTGTTGTTAGAAAATTCTAATTATTATCTAAGCTTTCACTGATTCATAATCTTTTTGCTTGTTGCTGGATGATGTTGATGGCTGCTGAGTGATCAGGGTGACTGTGGCCATTCTTAAAATAATACAGCAATGAAATTTACCCATTGACTGATTCTTCCTTTCATGTGAACCCTTAGAAAACATTACAGGATTATTAATTGGCCTAATTTCAATATTGTTGTGTCTCAAGAAATAGCCAGAGATAAGGGAGAGAGATAGGGAATGGAAGCCAGTAGAGTTTGCCATCTTATATATGTATACAGTTTGTGGTACCCCAAAACACTTACAATAGTAGCATCAAAAATCACTGATCACAGATCACCATCACAGATATAATTATAGTGAAAAACTTAAAATATTGTGAGTATTAGTAAGATGTGACACAAACACATGATTTGAGCACATGCTATTGGAAAAATGGCGTCAATAGACCCACTCAAGACAGAGTTGCCACAAACTTTCAATTTGCAAAAAACAACAACAACAACAACAACAAAAAAAAAAAACCAACCCCACAATATCTGCAAAATGTAATAAAGGGAAGCCCACAATAAAATGAGATATGTTTACATATTAGTCAGCCACCAAAAAACTATTAAGAAGTGATGAGTAATCAGCAAGAAGGAATGAAGTCCTTTGACAGATGTCAAAAATGAAAACTATCTTCTAGAGCCACTTCAAAAAGATAATTTTCCCTTTTAAAAGATAATAAGAAGCTCATATAGGTTCGTGAAGATTCAAATTTCTATCCCTGAAAAGAAAATAATAACAACTGACATTTATAGAGTGCTCTGTAGTCACAAAATGCAAAATATTCAACACTTTTTAATGACGAAAATAGGAAAATTGTGTTTTAAAGTTTCTATTTATTCCTAGAGAAGTGGGTATATATTAATTTGTTTGTCTGAATTTTTGGATTATATTCTTTCTCAACATTTAGCTTGGTTCAATGAAAGACAGGCTGAATTTGAACTGGAAGGACCTGCGGTCACTCTGCTACTTACATACCTTTAAAAATTTCAGCAAATTTGGCAAATCACTTCTTTTCTCTGGACCTCGGCAATGTTCTGCAAAGTTTCCCTCAGGTCTAAATTTCTGGTCCTTTGATTTCAAGTTAAATTAACCACTCCTGGCCACTCTTTGCTCCTTCTTTGTCCAGGTTCTTGCTTACTGAGGGACCCAAAAGTGCCTATGAGTTCTTTTTTGATTAGGCAGCTAGATGACTGAAAATATGCCCTATGAGTCCTTTGATATTTCAGGATTCCAGCATGAAATAGATAGCTAGCTTTTAAATTGTTTGGTCATAACTGAACAACTTGAATCTTTAAAATACCATTTCATGTTGTCTAATTTAAATGTTACTTAGAGTAATACTTAAGAATACTAATGTCAAAATCAATGGAAAACACATGTGCTTTCTTTTTATAAATGCAGTTTCCATTTTATACTACAATGTAGATAATTTTCTATACTAATAGGATAGCACTGTTTAGAAAAGGCCAGTTAAAAAGACCATTATTAAAATATTCATCATTCTTGGTCTTTTAGCTTACAAATTAAGCCCAAAGGAAAGAGAATAGGAAAGGGTTTGACTAGATTTCCTCCAGAGTTAGAAGCCATGTTAGTTTCTTTAATATCCTAGTGGTTTACACATTTTCATGAATGGTTTAAGTCAAGGGAAAAAAAATGGCCACTTTGGTTGGGGAAAATACCCTTCTCTGCATCATTTTCTTAGGCCCTTTCCATGGAAAACAAATTGAGATTTTCTAATTAGTGCTTTTATCCATGAAATCTTAAGAAAATGTACCTTAATATTATCGCTCCTTTTCTTAATCAGGCCAAGTGAAGCGTGACTACAGAGTGAGAAAACCACAGTGGGCATTCTCCTATTAGAGATGTCAGTTGATTTTATTAACTCTGGGTCACCTCCACACTTTGATAAGTCACTGGAGTAGGGCTTTAGTAAAAGAGACATGATCACTACCTGTGGGAAGATGTTCACCTAAGCTTAAGGTGAAAAATAACCTATCAGTGAATATAAAATCATTTGGGGGAATGTCTGACTATTCATTTCATCCTTTCACCATCTAAACCTTTAGAAGAATAAGAGATAATCATTTGGGGGCTATAATTTCAATATTAGCAAAAAACTGACTAGAAATCAACTAAACTGTACCTCTGTTTTAACAAGCTTTCTAAATATGTTAATCTATCTTAAATTAACTTGGCTACAAAGCATTTTTATTTGAAAGTTATTGATGGAATTTATATATTTTGATTGCTCCGGAATAAATTTTCCTGGGATATGGAGAAGATGCAGCTGGAACTAATAGGGAATTTTACAATGAAGGATCAAGAACATACTATTCCAGTATGGATTAACGAATGGAGGAGAGGAGATCCTTCTGGAGAGATACAAATAAGTGTAAAGGGGTCAGTCTAGTGTCCAAAGGGCTAATGAAACATAGAGGATTTAGAGGATTGCTGTCCTCCTTCACACAACTCCATTTTATGCATGGTAAGGATGGGAAATTTGTATTCATCTGATCACCACAGCACTAAAATACTTTCACTCTGCTTTTTCTATTCTCTCATTTCTGTTTCTCTTCCCAGTCAAACACTCTTGTCCAGCTCTCCTCACAGGCACTGATAACTTGGTATCAATATGAAATCAAGGTTCTTACTGATTTTTTTTTTCTGTAACCTCACGGATAAAGAGGCTAACCTAACACCAATTCTTCCTGAAAATAGTGACATTCTAAATGCTATTTTCCCTGATACATTATACAACTCTTTGAGAATACTAGATTTTTACCTCTGTAGTTCTAGCCCATAGCACAGTATTTGGCACATAGTGGGTATATTATAAGTATTTATTGAATAAATACTTGTTGAATGCGTTATAAGAACAACAGAGTTCTTGTGAACACCTTGTAGAAAATAATAAAGTTTATTCTGGCTATTTTAAAGAATTTTCTCTCTTTTGACATAATCTATAATCCTGCCTAAGACAAGAGAAATTTGTCTGTTCATCCGTTTGTTTTCCTATAATAAATTTAAAATGTCAAATTCATTTTCATATAGCATTTTTAGTATTCAAGCTCTGAATTTTTCTAGCTAAACAGGACTCTACTTGTTCCTTTTCCTTGGCATTTTAAGTTGGTTTACAGAATGTAACTCCAGGAATATTATAGCACTTAGTACCATTGAAACAACTCGTATCAAACCGCCTTGCTTCTAGTTTTCCTTACTAAATTCTAAGTGGTTGAAAAGGACAGTAGAAAACCACATGAATTCAACAAGTATGAAGTGTTTATTATGTGCTGTTATAAAGGATAAAAATATGAAATGATTAAAAACATGAAATATGAACTCCAATAATTTATTTAAAGTTTTAGAGTTTACAAAGTATTTTATACTCCTTTGGGGTAGGGAATACAAACATTCCCATTTCTATTGATGAGAAAATGAAATTGGGAGAACTTAGAGTGATTTGTCAAGGACCACATAGATAGTGTGTGTTCTGGTATTTGAACACTAGTCTTCTGCTGCCAAAATTTTCCTTTATATCATATAGTATGTAGGCTTTGTTGCCAAGGAGTTTATGAGTATGTAAGTTAAGACATGTATGTGTTATAGATATAGATAAATTATCATATTTTAAATAGATAGGCAGGTTCAAGTAAAGTAATATAAGAGATTCAAGAGGAAAGAGAACATCTGAAGGAAAAGAGCAGTGAAGCTGATGTTAAGGAAGCAGAAGCTATTTTTTGAAGTAAATACTAAATTTCAGTAGATGAGAGGAAAGAAAATTCTGGGCATAGGAAATAGCAGGCAGCAAGTTTCTAAGATGGGAAAGACCAGGGTGAGATTATTAAATTAATATTAATTCCTCGATCCTAGTAGAGTCACAAAATGGTGATACAGGATCAGACTACTCACATCAGAATATTTTGAAATTTTAAAAGGTTAGAAAGAAAGAGAGTAAGTAGAAGAGTAAAATCTTATTAGTGTGCCATTATAAAAAGTTTGTGGAAATAAATCAACTCTGACTATTGTTCTTTTATTGAAGAAAATTAGTCCATTTTATTTAATTAATTCTACTAATTCCTTACAGATTCTCAATTATAAGGAACTAGCAAGGCCATCTAAGGCATTGCATTTCTGAAAAACTAATTTACAACATTCCTACCTTTGCTTGAAGAGCAGTTAGAAGAACCAACTACCCCCAAAGCAATCTATTCCTTTTTTTATATATAATTTTAATTGTGAGCAGATTTTTCTATACATTGTTTCTAAATTTTCCTTTTTATAACTCTACTCATTGCTTCTAGTATGGCATTCAGAGCTCAAATAATACAAGTCTATTTTCTTTTCTTCATTTCAGCTTTTCAGATGAATAAAGATAGGCTAACCATCTCCAGTTCTTTCGAACAGTCCTCATAGTACAGAAACATAAGGTCGTTGACAATTCCAGTTGTTCTCTTGACACACTTCAGGACATCAATGTTTATCCTAAAATATGGTACCCAGGAGAGAATAAGCACATATATATCTTCTGATCAGGATAAAGAATAGCATAATAATTACTCCTTTATTCTTGGATAGATCAAAATATTTTTGAGCCTGTCACCTGGTGAACTGATTAGCTCATTTTCCTATCTGAAGGTCATCTGCAAATTTGATAGACATGCCATCTATGTCTTTATCTGCATTGATAATAAAACACATGGTACAGGATAAATAGATCCCCAGGGATGCTCTTCTGAACATTTCTTTCTAATCTTACATGAAACCATTAAAGATTAGAGTTTTGAGATTTTTTTTGTAGGGGTCCTCCCATTTTACTGATTCAGTATTTAATACATAAATCTCTAAGAAACTCATGAGAATTTCTTAAATATTGTGCCAAAATATAAATTCTCTTATCTCGCAGGTAAGTAAATCTCTTTTATAAAAAGGAATTAAGGTTGCTTTGGCATGCCCTATCACTTTGAAATCATCACTTGATTTCCTAGACATTCATTAACCAGATCTTTAAGTCATGTATGTATATATGCATGTGTATATACATATATACAAAAATAAATATATTTTAACATATTTAATACAATAGTATTCAATTCAATTACATAAGTATTTGTTAAGCAACTTTTACCTGCACTACATTATGATAGGCATTGTATATACAAATAAAAAACAAACATTACTACCAACAAAAAAAACCTGTATCTGCTGTCAAGGTACTTATATTTTTGTAAATATCATGAATATTTTTCTGCGCTATATTTAGAGGAAAAATATTTTAATTTTTCCTCCAATATTTGAAATGATGTGGCTATGGATAAAAAATATGTATATGTGTATACATACATACATACATACAAACATACATACATAAAAAGTCACAGAATAAAAGCATGCAAGAGATGGGAGGGTTATCAGAGAATATCTAATCTGGTATATTTCTAAACAGGAATTCCTAGTAACATGTTCCCAGGATATTATCTTTTTTTTTTTTTTTTTTTTAAATAAAGACCTCAAGTGAAAGAACTGATTGTCTCCCAAGGCAATGCATTCTACTTTCAGATAGATCAAATAGTTAGAAAGTTTGAGTTAGAAACTTTTTGAGTAATTAGATCATTTAATAGGATAAATTTGACACATTCTGGGCACTACACTAGTAATAGAGGAAGGAGAGAAAAAGATACCAGTTTGGGTTTCTGTAAGATGCTTCATTTACTTGGGGGGGAATGAGTCCTAGGAGGATAGGTATTCATTATAGCATATAATTATAAATGATCTGCCTTAACTCAAGTTTTAATGCCACACAAATCCTACAAATAATTCTTGTAACTCTTATAATCTCTCCTGGAGAAGGAAAATTTTAAGAAAAAAAGATAACATGGGACTGAAATTTAAATATTTCAAACCAAGTGAAATTAATGACTTAAAAAATAAAAAGAATGACTGTGACTATTTATGAAGATTTTAGTTGCTAGAATTAGGACACAATTTAGAAGAAATTATATTTTTAAATAAGTATATGACTTCAGAGATTTACATTTGTTGCTTGGAAATTGTTAGGAGGGAGAAAAAAAAAAGATTAAGGTAGTTTCTTTAAAATGGGAGAGAGATAAGTGAAATTTTCCTGGTTTGATAATGGAATATGGCACCTTTGACTTGTCAACTTCTGACATTTCAACCCTGGCCTCCATAGGTCAGATATGACTGAAAGCTATTACTATTGAGCAGTTGTTTCATGACCTTTCCAAAATGAGTTTATGACTTCAGTCTTGTTCACATCCGATAAGCATTTATTATCATAAAATGAACCAATGCAGGCAAGTTACCTTCCTTATCACCTGCTTCAGCTGGGAGGTCATATGGAGGCAGTGGGCCAATCTTTCCAAAGCTAACCTTGATACCACAGATTGCTCTTCAACTATATTTCATTTCTGATACTCCCTAATTTTGAATAACATCTCAACTAGAAATAAGTTGGAATTTCATGAAATTGGACTATTGTTTTTAGATAATTTGACTTTCTCTGCAAAGAAGCTACCGGCTAATATAGAAAGGGAGAGAAAGAAGGAAGAAGAGAGGAAGGAGAAAAAAGAGAGAAAAAGGAGAAAAGAGAAAGAGATAAAGAGAGACACAGCGAAAATGGAGAGGAGTTCGCTAATTCAACATTATTGATGATTTCCTGGTGTTAAATATTAGCTATTAGACAATAATGCCATAATTATAGACTTTCCTTTGAATTTGTTTTCTTCCTTGCTTGATAAAGAAGTTTGTAGCCAGCTAAGGTGCACATAGATGAAATAACATAGAGAAGATTGTACTCAATTACTGAATGAACCCAAAGCAAGTATAAGATCAGATAGTCTTATTATCTTTGATGTAATATTCTAAATCTCAAGAGATATTTCAGATTCATCTCTCTTTTGGTCCAGGCCTTGTTAATAGTCACTTGTCAGTACCTCAATAAATTCTCCATATCAGTGCAGGTGTATCCTAATAACTTCATAGTATTTATCTGAAAAACTATTGCAGTGTCATATAGGCTTCAGTTGTAAAATACATGTTTAGAATTGACCCATATGTTCCATGACATAGATCAAATTAAATGTAGCCCATTTAAACACTTCCTGGGCTCTCTGTTTTGTGATTTAAAGTCACCATTCATTTATCAGAGAAGCAGCCAGCTCTCATTAAACCCTTGTCCTTGTTCCTCTGAGTGGTACTATGTGTTGTGAAAAGGAAATCTGCTATTTCTTTGTCTAGTGCCAGGTCTCCCACTTTTTCCCTTTAGCACGTCATGATGAAATCCTTAGTTAATGCTATTGACAAGTATGTATACTTTTAGTTGCCAGCTGGATCTTTTATCTCACAAAAGAATTGCAGAGAGAAGCTCTGGCTCAGAGAGGGCTGCTGGGATAAACGGCATTTCACTAAGAAATATTACTTTTCCCCTCAGGGCACTGTACTCTCAAAGGCTGCAACATAGCTAATAGACTATGACTTGAATGTAAAGGTAAAAAGAGAAAATTGCTGGATTCATCGATGGCAAGAGTAGAGCCAGCTAAAGTTGGTAATAGAGATATTGTCATGCCGGTAAATAAATAGAGGTTACCACAGAGAGGTCATTATAAAAGGGGGGGGGGGGAAGTGATGGCAGGGACAGAGAAAGAAAATAGCCAAATGCTTCACACTAAAAATTATGAGAAGTCAGTAACACTTTGGAGAGTATCTTTCCATGGATACTCATTGCTATTTTTGTCATGAAATTACAGAAATGAATAATCAAGAACATTATTGTATTAATGCTGTTCCTGAACCTCCAAGATCAAGAATATCTTCTCATTCTTTCTCTTTCAAGTCATTACTTTTCTTTTATCCAAAAATCATTCCCAGTCCCTAAAAGTTAACCCAGACCCACTTTATTCATAGTCTTTGCTAATTATAGAAATGTAGCTTCCCCATTAAATACTTACTCTTGCAAAAACTTTGAAAACAATTTTGTCTTTGCTTTTTCCAAAGAAAAAACATAAAGAAAGAAAATGGGGTCAATTAATTCATATTTATGACTGTGAAAGATATTGTCTTGATGGTCTTATTTTGTTGAATCATCTTTTTTAGAATATAAGCTGATAAAATATTAAAATCACTATAGCCTTGCCTTCTATACCCATGATTATATACTATAATATAATTTTATTATAAAAATTATGTAAATATACATATATGAATATGTATGTATATGTATAAGCATATATATCAACTTGGGGAAACTTTGCAGAGTGAATATAGAACTGACCTCATATTCAGGATTACTTGAGTTCAAATGTCCCTTCTGACAGCTGTTGTATAATTCTGGTCAATTCATTTAACTTTTTGATAGGTGGTTCTGTGGATGAATTCAAAACATGAATTCAAATCTACCTGCAGACACTTGCTACCCTAAACAAGTCAAATTGATCTGTCTTAATTCTTCAACTATAAAAATTGGGTAATAATAGCACTTACCTCCCAGGATTATTGTGAGGATCAAAAAAAGTAATACTTAAAGTATTTAGCACATCCATCAAATAGTAGGTGTTTAATAAATGTTTATTCCATTCCATTCCATTCTAAGATTAGAAAATGCTGACCTATATTGAAAGAGGTAGATTCTTTATCTGAGGAGTTTTCTTTACCTGTGGAATAACAGATTCAGTTCTTATCTCTTATGTGTAATGTAATCTACGTATTATTACCAATGTTGGCAATGATGGTATGATACGTTCCTAACTATTGGTCTCTTCTTTGACTAACCTATCAGCTAATTGAAATGGATATCATAAAGAATGAAAAATCAGAGATGACAAGAGAATATTCTTAATCATAATAACTCTATTAAAATTCTATGCTCTTGCTTCATCATGATGCAAAGGTGACCCTGTGTTCTTGAAGGCTGTGCCCACTAAGTACAAACTCTGGCAAGATCCCACAATTCTAGAAAGGTTTCAAGATCGTAGCAAATGACAGACCCACGCATCTGTGGTCTGATGTCCTGTCTGACTGTATTCATGAAAGCTTATTGCCAGGCCAGTGTTGGGTGATGAAATTCTTTTTAGGTGGGGCAGAGGGCATAAAAACTCATGAGAACCATCTGCCAATGTTAGTAAGAATTGTGATCTGCCTCAGTGGAAGGAGTTTCCATACTAATGAAACTCCAGGTTTTTTTAGGTATTAAAATCAGTGAATCAAACAGAACCCTTATTAAGTATTTATCATGAGTCAGACACTATGCTTGACTCTTTAGATACAAATACACATATTGTCACAAACACAAACCCTACTGACAAGACACTTACACTATCATTTGAAACAAGATCTAAAATTTGATAGCAAGATCATTTTCAGAATAAGTAGCTTAATTTTTCATTATAAAGCATGAAGCTGACACTTTTTAGTCCTATAAAGGCAATAGGGAAAAGCTGAGGAATTCTAGAAAAAAGATAAAAAATGCAAGAAATATAATAAAAACTACTCTGAGTAATCACTTGAAAATTCTGATATTTCCATTGTGGCATGTAAATTCAGTTTGAATAACATAATGAAGTATGTCAAAGCTGCAGAGCACCAAGCTACCACTTTCCTAAATGATTGTATAAAGCTGTAAAGAGTTTACATCAGAATTTCTTCACCTTTTTGTGTATTTTGAACTCCTCTGACAGTTTGGTTGAAGCTTTGGACCCCTTCTCAGAATAATATTTTTAAATGTATAACATAAAATAGGATTGGAAAAGAAACCAATCATTTTGAGATCCAGTTATCAAAATAGTTTAAAAGTTCTTGCATTTCAAATTAAGAACCCTTATCTACATCTTCATGACCTTGAAACTACTGACTAACTTAATCAGAGATAGAAAAGGACAAATGCAGAGATAGCAACATCTATGCCATCTGAAGTACCCCAATGAAACAGGTCATAAGAGGCTCAATTATGCACTACCAAAATAACATTTTGGAAGTAGCAGGTGGGACTTTTGTGTCAAGAAGTTATTGGAATAATATTAGCATTTCTATACTATATTTACTTACCATTTAAAACTGTTTGACATGACTAATGGAGTCTGAGCTCACGTAGTTATTCCACATCTTTGGCTGCCATAGAAGTTCCCAGCAATGTCAGTATTACATTATGAAACTATAGCTTGCCATACATTCCTTTTGATCACAGCAGAGTGGAATCAGTTAGTACATTCAATTTATGCTACATATATTTTTATAGTCATTTACAGCAAGATAGCCAAGACCCTAAGGCTGATGTCAGATTCTGCATCTGGTCATCTGGGAATTTCCTCTAACTCAAAAAGGTCATCTGACACTGTGCTCTCAGAAAAAAACACCCAAACATGCACATTAATAGGATCATTTTGCAACTAAACACAATGCTTTTAACTGATGATCAAGGTGATGTACCTGCTTGCACCAAGCATATTCAGGCTATATTTGGTGATTTTCCCTGACACTGCAACATTGGAGGTTGTCATTGAATTAAATTAGATGAACAGCACATTTCTCAAATATTTTTGGTAGAGGACAGATGTCAATAAGATGTCTAAGCAAATGCTGCATGCTTGATTTAAATGGTAATAGAAATTATAAACAGAACCCAGAATTAAGGATCTGGATTCAAATCCCTGATTTGTCTTTAACTTTAGAAAATCATATAGTATCTCTGGACCTCAGTTTCTTCATATGCAAAAAAAAAAAAAAAAAAAAAAAGTGAGAGAAAATATTGAATGGTGTAGTTTCTAAGAAACCTTCCTTCCCTAAATCTCCAACTAGCAGAAAGGCAAAGAGCATTTTGGTCTACTATGCTGATCTCTACCAGCTTGCAGGGGATCAGAGAGAGATGCAATTTCAGCCCATGCTAGTTTTATAGGCTACCCTCTTCCTGCTTGCAAGGAAACTTTTTTGCCTGTAAGAGACAGAGAAATGCCATTCCGGCCTGCTTCCTTTACCTTTCATGCCTTCAGGGCAAGAAAAGAAACACATTCTAACCACTCCTCATCCTGTTCCTCTCACTTGAGGTGTATAGCAACCTGAGAGGATTCCACCTAAGACTGAACCCTTTGGGATATTAATAACCCACCAGAACTCATTCATCAATAATTAACATTCCCATTGAATCATATTCACCCCATACCAGTGATTCTGAATTCTTAGCGTGATGTTTAAAAAAGGTTTGAGAAAAATAGTTTCTGCTTTTTACAAAGAAAAACCTTCAAAGAGATTGCTATTACACCCTGAAAATTCGGAGAATCACAGTTGTTATATGCTTAGAAAAATGTTCAACAATTAGAAAACAACGTGAGTAGATGTCTCATTACAGAAAAAACTGTTGTGGTTGCAAATTTTATATACAGTTCAGAGGACCTGATTTTGAATATCCAAAGTTTCCTTCATGGTACTAAAGTCTGAACGTTGGAGAATGAGGTAAATGGGGCCAGTCATTAAAATTGATGTTTTGCAATGCATTATTTTATTAGAGTTTCAAAATGTCCTAATAAGGAAGATTAATAAACTGAGGCTCAGAGAGAACATACCATTTTCTTTTGACCACATAGCCAATAAATGTGAGAGGTAGGATTTGAGAGAGCAGCTAGTTAGCACAGTAAATAGAGCTCTGAGCTTGGAGTCAGGAAAAATAATCATCCTGAGTTCAAATCTGACCTCAGATATCTACTAGCAATGTGGCCATGGGCAAGTCACTTAACTCAATTTGCCTCAGTTTCCTCATCTGTATAATGATCCAAAGAATGAAATGACAAACCACTTCAGTATCTTTGCCAAGAAAATGAAATCACAGACTTGGACCCAAGGAAAAATAACAAGGATTTGAGAACCTATTCTTCCTGCCTATAGGTCCAGTCCTCTGCCTCCCCCCATCCTATTGCTTCAGTTTCTTCAAAATACTTTGTTTTCAACTTTCATATCATTGAAATTTTGGCTGAACAAATTAATATTTTTGCTTCTCCAAAGTTTCGAATTAGTTGACTATCTCTTCAGCATTAAGCAGTAGGATGTTCAGAGGTTTTAAAAACAAAGTACATCCAATCAAATTAACAACAGAGGTACAGAGCCTTGCTCTTACATGGAAATTATATTTCATAGGGTTTTACTCTTTTCACAAAGATTCTTGTAGCTGGTGCCTTTTGTAAATACAAAAGAGAAGAGACCTTTAAAGGACCTTTCGGCTCATAACCTGTCTCTTTTGTCTTCTTATGCTGTGTTGGCATTTAAGTCAAACAACCATGGGAGTCTTAAATTCAACTGTAGGCATGTTCATTCCAGCTGTTTGTGAAACTGTATAGGTCAACCAGTCATGGGGCTCAACTTTAGTGTTCTTGGATCAGTTATGACTTCACTGGAGGGTTGAAATTCAATCTTCAATCACTGTTCTGTAACAAATTGGCACTGTGGGCTTTTACTAAAATAGTTGCCTTGTTCCCGGCTTTAGCTATTCACGGACGGTAACTGCATTTTATAAAGTCTGCTTAGTACAGATGGAGTAGTTAGGCTGTGGTATAATCTGCTGGCAGAGGCAATATACTTGGAGGGTGAATTGCATGATGAAATCCCCCTGTTTGGAGATCAAGAAGCATCCTTGAACAAATATTAACAGATTCTCCCTTCTACATACTTTTGTGAAATCCTATCCAGAGCATTATTAGGTATTGGTAGGAAGGTAAGAAGGAAGAAATGCCAGTGCTTCCCATCCACTCCTGCCACATACATATGTACTATCATTTCATCATACTGTGTTATAAGACTGTGATGACGGATTCAAAAAACAGTTATAAATTTCCTAGAAGATAAGCATAAAAATTCCTTCCTTGAGAAAACACCCCACTGGTAAAATGCAGGTTTCTTTAAAGATGAATCTTAAAGACAAGATGCTGTCCATAGGAATGGATTTTTAATATGTATTTAATTATCAAACTCCTATCAGGAGTAAAAGTCCCTTAGTTTAAAGGCCATGTAGAGTTCAATATAATAGGAGGATCACTGTGATTATTTGTGATAAAGGAAGGTTAAATGGCAAAGAAAAGAGTGGATGATCTAAAGACTAGTCATTGTAAAATCTTTAATGTAGTTCCCTTTGCTGCTCTGTATTCCTAATACTATTTGGCTTAGGTCAGGAAAAAAGAATGATAGTCATGGAGATGGCAGCTCAGACAGCGTGGTACAGTGGAAATATCTATGCATCTGAAGTCAGAAGACCTAGTTTCAAACCGTACCTCTGGCATTTACTGGGTTATTTTAGGTAAGTCAGTTAACTTCTCTGAACCTAACTTCCCTCATCAACAAAATGAAATAATGGGACTAAAAGCTGCATGGTGTCAGACTCAAATAGAAATAATTCTTGCTGTCATATATTGACTTAGAAAATCAGAAATTAATGTTATGTATGTCACATTATGTTTTTTTTTTTTTTTGACTAGATTCTTCCCAATTACACTTTAATCTGGTACAAGCTACACTCCTGGAGCAGCTGTCCAAGGGCCATGAGTTTGACACTTTTTCAAGATGAATTCTTTTTTAAAAATTTTAATTTATGATATAAAACAAGCTTCTTTTTAATAGTATAATTTTTTAAACAGATAATTGTACATGAAACTATAGATCAATTTTATACTGTTTGCTATTCCTTTTAAATACATAATAAAGTTGTCATGTAATTTTTTTTCTTTTGTATCCACTTTCCACCTTAGAGATAGCTGCCATTAGATACAAATACACATACACACACACATACACACACATGCGCACACACACACACACATATACATATACACACACTTACATACAGATGCACAAATTCATTCTATACTTACTTCTATCAGTTTTTTCTCCAGGTGTAGACAGCACCTTCCTTTATATGTTCTTTGCAGTTAATTTGGTTATTTATAATAGTCAAAATGACTTAGTAGCTCACTGTTCTTCTTGAAACAATATTACTATTACTATATACAATGTTCTCTAGATGCTGCTCATTTACATCCATTATTCCATGCAAGCTTATTCATGTTTTTCTAAAATCAAAAAGTTTATGATGCTAAGTGAAATGAGCAGAACCAGGAGATCATTATACACTTCAACAATGATACTGTTTGAGGATGTGTTCTGATGGAAGTGGATTTCTTTGACAAAGAGACCTAACTCAGTTTCAATTGATAAATGATGGACAGAAGCAGCTACATCCAAAGAAAGAACATTGGGAAATGAATGTAAACTATTTGCATTTTTGTTTTTCTTCCCAGGTTATTTTTACCTTCTGAATCCAATTCTCCCTGTACAACAAGAGAACTGTTCGGTTCTGCAAACATATATTGTATCTAGGATATACTGCAACATATTTAACATATATAGGACAACTGCTTGTCATCTAGGAGAAGGGGTGGAGGGAGGGAGGGAGAGGAAAAATCAGAACAATAGCGAGTGTAAGGGATAATGTTGTAAAAAAAATTACCCTGGCATGGGTTCTGTCAATAAAAAGTTATTATAAAATTAAAAAAAAAAAGAAAGAAAAAGAAACCAATGATAAAATTAAAAAAAAAAATCAAAAAGTTTATTATTTCTTTTAAGACAGCAGGATTCTATCATAGTCACATATCACAACTTGTTCAACCATTCCCCAACTGATGACTTCTAAAGTGTATTACAATTCTAATCTAAAAAGGATATATTCCATTGTGTGCAAGGATGATCCAGCCTGGATTTTAAAAGTATGTTGAAAGTAATCTTCAAAATGTCTAAGCCATATATTGAAAACCAAGAATTGATTAGGGTTTTATTTAGATGAAGGTAGAAAGACGACTCACAAATCAATTTTCCTAGTCTGAGATAATGTACAATATTTTTGCAACTATATCATGCATTTTATTCATTATGATTCTAAACTTATTACTCTTTGTACATTAATAGAGGTGAAGTTACTAATCCATCAAACTAGAATAAATCATTAATGTCTCCCTATAGTTTGTGTCAAATATGTAGTGATTCCCTCCTTTTCCAATAAAATATGTTACAAAATTTGAAGTGATAAGTCAACCTGAGATTTTTTCTAAGTAGATTATTTTATTATTCATAATAGAGATCACAGTATCAAAAATTTAGTTAATATTTAGAAAATGCTTTGAATGTGAAAATTGCAATAGGATTACAAAGCATCATTATTGATTATGAAGAGACAGTACTTGCACAATAAGCAAATGGTTCCCCTCATTATTCTCATGAAAGCAATCTATTCTAAGCAGATGATAAGGTTTTATTAATAATATTGTCATTTAGGTACATGATAATCTAGAAACACATGACCACCTCTCTTCCCACTTATCATCATTAGTATTTTTTTTTTTTACTGTTTGGTATATATTTGTAGAGTTTTAAAAAATTTAAATAAATTTATTACTTGTGTTAATGTCCCAAATATTATGTATAATCAATTTCAACTTATGACAATAATGGAAACTGACAAATTATCAGAAAACAAAATTCCTTTTAACAAAGTCAACTTCTATGTGAGGAAGTTGTGGGGGAAGCTCTAGGTCTTCTTCAATAGGTTGGACACAGTAGCAGCTAAAGAGGATTTAGCAGTGATACTGTCTTAGAAAATGTATTTTTAAGGCTTGGCTTGGGCTAAGGGAAAGTATTCAATCACTTCTTGGGTTTTTCTCCTCTGTCAAGTGGACATATTAGCCTTGGAATAAATGCTATTTTTTTAATCAAATAAAAGAACTTGAAAATCCTCATAAGAAATGCTAATTGAGGTAGAAATGCAATTTGCTATTATCATTTTTGAAACTTTGTAGCATTTATTTGAAAAAATGGCTTATGTAATACATCAATAGAATTTGTAAAAATGGTAATTAACTACTTCCTATGATTCCATTATTAATCTCCCAGTTGAAAATTAAACTAAATATGCCAAAAAATGCAACAAGACTTTAAAATCCCACAAAAATTGATTTGTTATAAATCTGCTCATTATATTCACTTTTCAGTAGATTTTAGCATCCATAAAGTTGTTTCAATTCTCATTGCAACATGATCTTTCAACCAGAATCTTTCTTTATCATCATTACCTACTAGATTTTATACTGTGTAAAAACAGATTTGTGCCTTGTTAAAGTCATTTGCTGATTCCCAAATTGTTCACTAAACTTTATTATAAACACAGCCAGCATGATTTTAGTTTCACAAAAATAGTATAAAATTGTAGGCCTTTAGAGCTAATTCATTTCCTTTATATAGATAAGGAAGTTAACACCTAGGAAAATAGAAACTTATCTAAGATAGCACAGCTGCTTAGGGATAGTATTAATAATATCCAAGTGACTCAATAAGTGTGTAAAACCAAAATATATGGGAAAAACCAAAAGCCAGCTCAAAAAAAAGTTAATTATATATCCTAGAATAGTTAGTTCAGTGCTAGAGCTTACAAGTAGAGAAAACATTCCTTTATGCTACCAAACATTCTTGATTCTGTCTAAATTTTATTGAAGCTTTCTCATGTGTTTGTTGATAAAGTGGATTTGATTCTCAAGTGGAGATTTTTTTTTATGGTCTCTGTCTCTTCCTAGAGGGCGGAAAATATAGGAAAGAATAAGAGTTCAATAGTTTTGTTTTGAAACAGAATCCCAACTGAGTGTAATTTCTTCATTATGGGCAGTTAGTTACACTTTGCTGTTGATAGAAACCCATTCTTTACTAGGATAGAGCCAGGAAAATGCCTAGAGGTATACTTCCTACCTTTTTCCCTATTCTCTTTTAACCACTTTCTAGATGATATTTTAGATCACAATCATTCCAGGAAAGTACAAAGGCAATTCAGATTGATCCTAGGTAAATTCCAAATTGGAGAAACTCTGGGTATCCTATCATTATATTTACCAGTGGTTCTCAAACTTTTGTTCTCAATATCTTTATAATATTAAAAGTTATTGAGGATCTATCCAAAGAGTTTTTGTTTATGTGGGTTATATTTACAGATATTTACCATATTAGAAATAAAAACTAATTTTGAATTTGTAGAGTCTCTGAAAGGGATCCCCCGGGATTCTCTGGACCATGCTCGGAAAATCAGCAGTAAAATACTAGTCATCATTTGTCTTCTTGGGAGGAGAAATTCAGTCCAGTGCCATGGATCAGCTACATGGCTCTAGGCTGAATGTGATACATGGTCCATTTTAGGTATCCTTTGATCCAGATACCTGAGTAGAAGAACTTGATGAGAATTTTATTCACAGACACTTAAGGAATAGAGATCCTCCAAAGGAGCTACTGATTGCTCCCCCCAGCTGTTTTCACCAATTAGACACAGTCAGCACCACACTGAACAAACATAGAGACATCTGAAGAAATACCTCCCTACTTTATCCAAGTGCTATATAATTCCCTGTAAATGTACTTGGTCACATGCCTTACATTCTTCATGGTCAATGTTGACAATTATTCAGTTACATTTAAAATTTATTAAAGTCTGACTATATGAAAGGCACTGTGCTAGGAAGGAGAAGGAAGATTAATCCATTTTAGGGATGGGGTAGAAATATGCAAAGACTATGGCAGAGTAAGATAAGAATGGGAGAGGGAGAGAGTGACACACTTTACTTCACTGTGTGTCCATAACATAGACTATTTTAAGAACAGAGAATGAGAAAGTACTGTCAAGTAACTTAAATCCAGTTTGTGATGAATACCAGAGTCTGGAGCTTATATAGGCAGTGGAAAGTGAGAGTAACCTAAAAATGTTTTAGGAAAAATATTTGGGCAATTTTAAGAAAGATTATTTGATTTAAGGAATGCCTGAAGGTAGTATAAACATCTACAATGCTCTTACAGTGATGGAAATGAGGGGCTAAGAATAAATGAGGGACAGAACTAGAGTGATTGTCATGGGACTAGAGAAGAGGGGCTATATGAGAACCACTTTAGAGGTAGAAATGACAGGACTAGGTAACTGAATATGAAAGAGATATGGAAAGAAACATCTGGGGAAAGTGTGATGAGAAATTCAAAGAGAGAAAGATCAGTTTTACCTGTTTGGAAGAAGGGTATGGAAAGAAGACTTCATGGAAAAGATTCCATTTGAATTGAGCTTTGGGGGAAAAAAAGAGAAAAATGCCCATTGATGAAAATAAGTGGAATTGGAGAAGGAAGATTAATCCATTTTAGGGATGGGGTAGAAATATGCAAAGACTATGGCAGAGTAAGATAAGAATGGGAGAGGGAGAGAGTGAAAATGCAAAGATATATACAACACAGGCCCTATTTTAAAGGACTTTTCAGCATATTTGGGGAAAGAATAAACAAATAACAGTAATGATAGTGTTTAGTCAATAGACATCTGTATTTGGAGTCAGGAAAACCTGAGCTCAAGTTTAATCTTGGACACTTAGTAGCTGTATGACCTTGGATAAGTCAATCTCCCTCTATTTTAATTTCCTCATCTGTAAAGTGGATTCAAGAATAGCACCTATTTCCTAGGCTGCTATAAGAATAAAAAATGATAATATTTGTCAAGTTCTTTGCAAATCTCCAACCACTATGTAAATGCTAGCAAGCACCAGCAGCAACAATAATATTAGTAATTGTTGTCATCATCATTGCCATGGTTATAAGTACAGTAATAGTCCTAGTAGTAATAGGAGATGTACATAGCATTGTGTAATGGATAGAGAGCTGGTCTTTGAGTCAGGAAGAGCTATATCACACTCTTACCTTTACCATACACTATCTGTGAGAGTCTGGACACATCCTTACCAGTAGTTTCCTGAAGAGATGAAATCATGGGTTTGATGTAAAACTGACAGAAAGAGAGACACAGAGAGACAGACAGAAAGGCAAACAGAAACAGAGAGACAGAAACAGAGATGGAGAGATATGGAAAGAAACATCTGGGGAAAGTGTGATGAGAAATTCAAAGAGAGAAAGATCAGTTTTACCTGTTTGGAAGAAGGGTATGGAAAGAAGACTTCATGGAAAAGATTCCATTTGAATTGAGCTTTGGGGGAAAAAAAGAGAAAAATGCCCATTGATGAAAATAAGTGGAATTGGAGAAGGAAGATTAATCCATTTTAGGGATGGGGTAGAAATATGCAAAGACTATGGCAGAGTAAGATAAGAATGGGAGAGGGAGAGTGACACACTTTACTTCACTGTGTGTCCATAACATAGACTATTTTAAGAACAGAGAATGAGAAAGTACTGTCAAGTAACTTAAATCCAGTTTGTGATGAATACCAGAGTCTGGAGCTTATATAGGCAGTGGAAAGTGAGAGTAACCTAAAAATGTTTTAGGAAAAATATTTGGGCAATTTTAAGAAAGATTATTTGATTTAAGGAATGCCTGAAGGTAGTATAAACATCTACAATGCTCTTACAGTGATGGAAATGAGGGGCTAAGAATAAATGAGGGACAGAACTAGAGTGATTGTCATGGGACTAGAGAAGAGGGGCTATATGAGAACCACTTTAGAGGTAGAAATGACAGGACTAGGTAACTGAATGAATATTTGCACTTGGGAGAAGGAAAGGTGAAGGGAAAAAGCCAAAGCTACAAACTTCAATTTAATTCAACAAGCTTTTATTAAGTTTGTTCTATGTGTCAGGCCCTGTGCTAGATATTGGAGATATATAAACAAAACAGTCTGATTCTGAGACTCTTCCATTCTGCTTGGGAAAATGTATATGGGTACAGATAAATACACATATATTTATGTATACATGTACAGAAAAATACATATAAAATAATTTTGAACTGAAGTGTTAAAAAAAAATGAGGATTATCAGAAAACATCTTGTGTAGAAAGTCAAACTTTAGCTGATCTTCTAAAGTCAGAAGGGTGGAAGTACTTTTAATTGAAATATCAGAATTAAGGAAAAGGGCTAATCAAATAGATAAACTTGGAGAGTACAATGTCACGGAAGCCAAGGGAAAAGAGGTTCAAGAAGGAAGGAACATTCCCTTTTACAACTGCCGCAAATCAATACAAGATAATTAGTACAGAGGAGACCACTGATCTTGTCGTTAAAAGTTATAAAGAACAGTTTCAGTAGAGAGGTATGGACAGAAGCCAAATTATAAGAAGTTGAGGAGGGAGGAGGGATATAGAGGCAGCATAGAGTGGAGGATGATGCCAGAGTTATTTATTGATATTGTTATTGCCTTAAAGAAAGTGGAAACAAGTTTGTTTCTAGGTTGAGGGAAATAGTACAATAAAAATGGACAGGTTGGTGATGAAAAGAGATTATTGTTGGAGTAAAGGCATGAAAGAGAGGAGAGGATATAATCAAAGACTTATAGGGGCTTAGCATTAGTAAAGAGATCTGTTCTTTCTTTAAACTATAGGTTTCCCATTAGTGAGTATCGAATTATAGAATTTGGGAAATTGGTTCCATTAGATACAAAAGGGGAAAGGTTGAAGCTCAGTATCTAAGCAAATAATGTGGGTGTTGCCAAGAACAAAATAACAAGATTTATGATTAAATCCAAGTCACTTCACCTCTCTCAGATTCATTATCTTCATCAGTAATGTGAGGAGATTGAAATAGATGTCCTAAGAGGACTTTTCCAGTTCTAGGGCTATGATAAATGACCTTGGGGAGTTGTCATTTTCCATCTCACTATTTAGCATCTCTTAACTCCTTAAGAAGCTTCTTTGGGAGCTGTTTCCTGATATATAAATGTGAAAAGATAGGAACAGGCATTTTTAAAAGAAATAAATCCAAGTTATCATTGACTATATAAAAAGCTCTAAAATGTTAATAATTAAAGAAATGCAAATTAAACCATTAAAGATAGTGGGCAGTGGGGGATAGCAAACTGTACTTATATGACAATAGTCATGGGTTCAAAGTCACTGGGAAAAGAGAGTATGAATAGCTGGGAATATTCTAGCCATTGAGGAATGAGTTCAGGCAAAATATCCCTAGTTGGAGAGAAGTCTATTGAGGAAGACAAATTATTAGACCCCTCAATGTTCTTCTTCATAATTTAATTTGTGACCCAAGTGATATGTCAAATATCACAGCAGGCAGAGGCACAAAAGGTAGAAATTTTAACTAAGGGATTCTAAGTAGGGCACAGAAACAGGAGAAGATAAGGTCTGGAGATGGCCTCTGCAGACTTGAAGAAGACCCTGACATGAAGACAGAAGTTAGAAGAGAGGTGCCCAACTCCTTGACTACACACAAAACTCAAACTCTTCCTTTTTATGAAATTTAGTTTTTTTATCTAAAAAAAAATGAACAGTTGAACTGGATGATTTCTGAGATAATTTCCAACTCTAAATCTAAATGATTCCTTTTGAAAAACTCAGATTTCATAATATATGATATTAATCTAATATCTCTTCTGTTATATGAATTTTCTCATCTTTTTCTAAAATATGTCAGCCATGCATTTCTTGACAGAAAGAAAATTGAGTTTTGTATCCTCTGTTTGAAAAGTTCAGTTTGAATGTTATTGTGATAAGTCTTAAATCTGGTCACAGTAGGTTGCTTGCAGTTGCTCTTCAAGGTTCTGGTTCTCAGAGCATACTATTCCTGTTTGTATATAAATGAGAGTGGGCTAGTGAGATCATAAATGCCCACATTATGAACTCAGTACCAGAAAACTATTTAGAACCACTAAACCGAACAGGACAGCTACATGACTCAATGGACAGAGTGCTAGGCCTGCCATCAAGAAGATGCATCTTCTATTCAAATCTGACCTCAGACACTTACTAGATGTGTGACCCTGGGCAAGTCACTTAACCCCATTTGCCTTAGTTTCCTCACCTAAAAAATGATCTGAGGAATGAAATAGCAAATTATTGCAGAATCTCTGCCAAGAACAACACAAATGGAATCACTTGGAGTAGGACATCATTGAAAGACAAATGATCAAACAAAATTAACCAAAGAGGAAAACTTTCCCTTTTCTTACATTCTTCTCATCATTTTGCTTTTGGATCATTGCGGTCTATCTTTCTATCATGAATATGAGAAAGAGTAGAACTATTGGGGCAACTACTTGGCCCAGTGGATAGAGCACCAGTCCTGAAGTCAGGAGGACCTAAGTTCAAGTCCATAATAGCTGTGTGACCCTGGGAACGTCACTTAATCCTAATTGCTTTACTTAAAAAGAAAAAAAATTAAGAAAAAAAAAAGAGAATAGAATTACTTAATGAACACGAGGCACCAGAAAAATGAATGAGGCCAAGCTGAGGATGTCTTTTCTGTTCCATAGGAGAGCTAATTGAAAGCAATTGTTCAGCCAGACAAATGAAGGTTCAGTGCTAGAGTAAATGGCATTGTGTTTAAGGAAACTGACTAGAAATCTGTTTCAAATTATAGGAAATAGGTTACTTTATGAGTTGCTAGTACTACAAATTTGTGTCTACTATAGGTATTAACAAAGCTAATACTCCTTATGGTAAAATTGTTTATCAAGAGGAATAGAGAAGATTATAAATGCTTAGTGTATAAATACTTGCTATTGATAAGGAATAGGAGAAGAAAGATAATCAAACTAGTAATACTAACAATAAAGTAATAATCAATAGTAACAATTCCCCTCAAACTTAAACCCATTGTCCGTGTCATAGGGGAAGATATGGTAATGGCAAAACAAATAAATCCCAATCAGAGTAATCTACAGAATGGACTTTGTATAGCCTGAGCCTTCTACCTACCATAGCTGGTCAAGACCTGAAAGGAAATCTTCAAATGTTGGATAATCTAATGCTTAGCCTAGTGCCTAGAACAAGGTATGATGAAATTGCTTCTAAAATCTATTAAATAGATAGGATGATATAGAGTTGAAGACTAATCTTATTTAAAACTGGAATGATGGTCAGCTTGTCATGGATGCCAACATGAAATCATTGTGTTTTAATTTTCTGATTCCATTAGAAGGCAGGATGTATCAGAAAAAAATCAGAAATACCAATTACTCCACTTTAGTGTCAGTGGTACTAAATAATAAAACACAATTACTATGAACATATATATATATATATATGAAATAGACTAAAGCTGCATTTTCATTTTATACCAATTCTATATCATAACAAAGTTGTAAAGAGAACTGAACAATTATGCTCAGAGATTTCATAGAGTTTTTTGTCAGCCCAACTCTTGTGCTCAGGCCAATTGTCTAAAGATACAATAATGTATCAGGACAAGATAATCCTACACAAAGAGAGAGGAAAAACGTCATCCCTGAACTTAAATTGGACAAAAAAGATGAAATTAAAATCACTAAAATTTTAACAGGAAAAAGCTTAGCATAAATATTCTATAAAATAAAACAAAATGAAATACATGACAAAAGTCTCAATTTTAAAAATGAGATGAATATACAAATTGAAATTCTGAAATGCCTTCATTAAAAATGATGTCAAGAAACAAACAGACCAATCATAACAAAACAGAATAATTTGTGAAAGCTGGTTTTTATAATAACTTTTGAAAGGACCTTATTTCCCCATAGTATTTGACAGAAAGTCTGAAAACATTTCAGGATATGTACATAGAAGTATGGTTCTGCTTATCGTAAGAAAGGCGAACTGTCAAGTGTCAACTAACAGTCTAGGGGAAAGAAATTGGTGGAGCTATTGAAGTTCTGTGGAAAGGCATAGGAAAGTAATATTGATATTTAACTTAATCATGCGATAGAACACTTGAATACCAAATTTCCTAGAGACCATACACAAACACACACTCAGACTCACACAAAAAAATCAGAAAGTAATTGGGAAAACAAAAGTACATCAGAAAATATAGATTCCCTTCATCAGAAATTGAATGTAAAATTTAAAAAAAAGTTTAAGATAATACAAGGAATCAGTAGAGCAATAATGAATTGAACCAGCTACACCCAGCAAAAAAACTCTGGGAGATGACTATGAACCACTACATAGAATTCCCAATCCCTCTATTTTTGTCCGCCTACATTTTTGATTTCCCTCACAGGTTAATTGTACACTATTTCTAAGTCCTATTCTTTTTTGTGCAGCAAAATAACTGTATGGACATGTATACATATATTGTATTTAACTTATACTTTAACATAGTCCACATTTATTGGTCAACCTTCCAAGCGAGGGAAGGAGTGGGGGAAGAAGGGGAAAAATTGGAACAAAAGGTTTTGCAATTATCAATGCTGAAAAATTACCCATGCATATATCTTGTAAATAAAAAAACATAATAAAAAAAAAAGAGTGGATAGAAAAAAAGATAATATAAGGAATCAAAGAAACACAAAGAAACAATTCAATATTAATCAGAAATTTTACAATGGAATAACAATAATAATTATTATTATTATAGGAAACATTTATAGAGCACTTTACAAATATTTTAAAATAACAATTTTGGAAATATTATGCTTTTATAATTCTCATTTTATAAATGAGGAACCTGAGACAGGCAGAAGTTAAATGAATCTCCAAAGTTACGAGTATCTGAGACCAGATTTAAACAGAAATCTTTCTGACTCCAGCTATGGCATTCTACCTTCTGTGTTACCCAGATACTAAGAAGCTTGTAAAGTAAAGATATAGAGAGCAAGTTAGAACCTCTGAAAAAGGGTATATAAAATTTTGTATTTATTTTCTGTTTACAGGAAATTGAACACAACAAAAAGACAAATTGGATCAAATGAAAGGCAGAAATAGTGGATACAAAGAATATAATGAACGATGGTTTAAGTACATCTAGGGAGGTTACTGAAACTCTAACTATCTTACAAAAACTGGAAAGTGGTAGGTCCAGAAGAGAGCAATAATTGTTAACTGAAATATTTCTTAACATTGTTGAATTACTAGCAAGGTACTTTATCATCTTCCTTGCAGTTAAAAGTATTTTCCCACCTTTTAAAACAGAAGGCATCAGATAATTATTATAAGAGAATGAGTATTTCAATAGCCCTTCCAAACACAGTCAAATTATGTATTTAGACATTTTCTATAAAACATTTTCCACATGCGGAATAAAATATGACCCCCCCAAAAAAATAAGAGCAACGTATTATCAATTCCAATCATTTCATATATCAATTCCACATCATTTCCAATAAGCTGTTGAAAAACACAGTGTGATATGTACTGCCTTTGTTGATTATTGCCAAAGTTTTTGAGTCATATCCATTCTCATGGTTTATCAATAGAGAAAGCACATGTAAATAAAACATTTGCAGCTCTTAGATCCATTAAAATGCTATTTACATAATTGCAAATAGATAAAATAAAACCAAGTATGGTGAGACAACTAGATTTATATATGGAAAATTTTTCAATAATAATAAAAATTGTGACAGACATTGTGGGAAGCATTTTACAAATATTACCTTATTTATTCCTCACAACAACCCCATTTTACAATTGAGGAAACTGAGGTCAAATGTCTTGTTCATGGTCAAAAAGCTGGTAAATACCTAAGGCTGCAATAGAACTCAGGTCTTCTCTACTCCAAGTTCAGTGATGTATTTACTATTTCAACATAATGTCAAGAATTATTCCCATAAAATGTAACATTTTTAAGGAGACTACTTAAACCCATTTTAGTTTTGCCTAGTCTTGAAAAATGGTCAGCTATTTCTACTAAGCATGGCTTCCAAATTAAGAGTCTAATCCAAATATTGTATTAATTCCATGATGCATAGAGATGACATCAAGCTATCAAGCTATCACTAGAGCAAAAAGCAAATCAAATAACTCCTTAATCTTGTAAAAATTTTGTCCAGTGAGAGGGCTCTATAAAGCCCTCTTAGAAAAATGTGTACACTATTAACAGAATAAATGGCCTATTATGCTGACTGGTCTAGAAAATGAACACTCCAATACTAAAAATAAGAAAGAAGGCTGAATAGATATAGATTAGATTAGAACAAATGACACATAGATCTAAAATCTACAAAAATACTTTACAAATAAGTACACATCAGTTTGCAAAACAATAGTTAAATCTGTTAAGAGGTATATGGAACTGGATTTGTTTAATATAACCAAAAAGTGATTTCCCTCCAAATGGTGCCTATGAAATGCCTAAGATTCA
Organism: Antechinus flavipes; assembly: GCF_016432865.1. Classification (NCBI taxonomy): domain Eukaryota; kingdom Metazoa; phylum Chordata; class Mammalia; order Dasyuromorphia; family Dasyuridae; genus Antechinus; species Antechinus flavipes. Next base: position 460,804,498 of record NC_067398.1, on the reverse strand, counting down.
GAAGTGGAATCAAAAGGCCTGCCATGGATGACATCTGGATGGACTTAGTAGACAAAGAAACATCAAGCAAATGACTGAATCAAGCAAAGTGATTTGTGGAAATGGAATAATTTATGATTGCATTTCAAGACCAGAAAGTACAAAAACATCATTAAAAGAAAAAAAAGGTATCCTTATTGAGCCTGGATTCAGTCATTAGTGTAAATAATGAAGGGAAATAGTGAAGATCATGCACTTAAATCATTAAAGACTGTTAAAATATAGCATCTACTGAATGCCTAACAGTGGTGTATGACTTGGAACTGCAATTATATATTTTATAAGCTTGCTATCCTTTGTGAACTGACAGATGGCAAATCTTCATACTATAAATAAAGACTTCAATACATTTTGGAGAAGTCAACCAATAAACTAGTGGAATTGGAGCATCATTACAATAAATTCCATTGCCCACAAGCATCTGGCTATAACAATTTTTATAAAAACTTAAGAACAATTTTAAATAGATATCAGCATCATAATAATTCATAATCTATAGACTATGTGATATGAAAAGTTTTATATTATAGAATCTTGTCTGGGAGTATCAAAATTATGAGATGAGGTGCATTTCACCCTTTTGTTTTATTTGCTACTGGAGTTTTAATGAGCTACAGAGTACAAATTTATATCCTAATACTTTGATTCAACCATGAAAAGTCATTTTATCAACCTCTGGGAGAGTTGATAGAATAATAACATAAAGGAATGTTCAACTTAATTGAGCAAGATGAATGAAACAAGATAGTTCTAACTACCTCTACTTATGTTCACCTGAGATCTCATAACTAGAAACACATTTAAAATGATTAAATGTCATGAGAGTGCTATTATAATGCTATAATCAATCAGTAAACAATCAATAAATATTTATTAAACACCTATCTGTATCAGGCATTATGCTAAGCTCTGGAAACACAAAAAGAGGAGAAAGATAGTTCTTGCTCTTCAGGGACTTAAAAACTAATGGGCAAGACATTGAGTAGATACATATGTACAAATCAAGCTATATATAAGATAAATAGGAAATAATTAACAGAAGTAATTTAAGAAGAATTCAAGAAGGTTGCCTAAAAAGGGAGGTTTTAGTTAAGGTTTAAAGGAAGCCAGAAGTCTGTAGTCAGAAGAGGGGGAAACATTACATGCATAAGGGACAACAAGGGAATATGTCCAGAGCTAAGAGACAGACTATCTTATTTGTGGAATTCCAAGAAACTGGAATCACTAGATCAAAGATTATTATTAAAGCAATCTGTGAGAAAGGTGGAAAGGTAGAAGGAGACTAGGTAATAAAGGACTCTGAATGCCAAACAGAATTTTGTATTTACTCTTGGAGGCAATAGGCAACCAGTGGAGTTTATTAAGTAGGGGCAGAATATAATGTGGTCACATCTGCTGCGTTTTAGGAAAATGACTTTAATAGCTAAATGAAGGAGGACAGCTTGGAATGGAAAAAGATTTGAGGTAGACACATACACCAGGAAACTTTTGCAATATCTAGGTGTTGGATGGAGAGTGTATACTAGAGTAGTGACAATGTCAGGGAAACAGAAGGGAATATATTTGAGAAATGTTGCAGAGGTTGTATTGACAGAACTTGGACATGGAAGAATGAAAGGGAGTAAAGGACTCAGGATGGTTCCTAGATTGAAAGCCTGAGGGATTGGGAGAATGGTGTTGTCTTTTGTTGTTCATCCTTTGTATTCAGAGGACCAATGACATCATGATGCTAGGGTCATGGTACAATGTGCTCAACTATGGCCAATCAGTTCAATAAGTCCTTGGAAGGCTCTACAAGTGTTTGAATATTTGGGATGGATAATTCTCTAGATTTGCACATCTCGTGTTTCTTCTGTGCTATTGTGATTCTGCTTTTCTCATGGAGTATGTGTATATACACACATATATGTATATAGAGAGAAGTGAGTTGCACTCATGTCTCTCTATATATTTATATTTACATGATAAATTAGAAATAATTTCAGTGGGAAAATATTAATATATGGAGAACTGGGAAAGGCTTACAGATAATGGGATTTTAGTTGAGACTTGAAAGAAGACAGGGAGGAGGTGAGACAGGAGAGATTTTGAGGAATGGGGGATGGTTGGTTGTTGTCCTTCATTCTGGAAAAGGACCAAAAATACCATATCTATGTTGGGATCAAGCTACAGTATGCCCCACTGTGGCTTATCAGACTAATATTACCTCGAAAGGCTCTACCACAGGTTGGATATAAACAGTCCATATAAGAATGAAGAAAATCTAGTAAAAATGAGTGAAACTTCAAACAGAAAAATTCTATGAAAAGTTGCTGTTTATCTTTTGTTCTCAAAGGGGACCATGACATCAGGGAGGTGATTCCATGACATGCTAGTGAATTGGATTTAAGTGAGAGGGCTGTGCACTATCTCTTGCCTCATTTTCCTCTCCAATGCCCTCTGGTTCCAGAGGCCAGATACAGATCAGGATGAATAGAATGGCCCTGGATGCAATGGGAGGCCTTGGCCTTTTTAAGTGAAGGTCTTCAACAGGTCTCAGTTTGACTGAGGTTGCACCTATTAAGTGATTAAAACTAAGTAGCAATTGAGGCAAAGAATCTCCTCTTTCTCTTGGTTCTAAAAAAAAAAAAAGGAAGAAAGAAATATAAATAAATAAATCTGAGAGGGAAAATGTGAGAGGAAAGGAAGCTACATTTTGGACTACAGAGATCACAAAAGGATTGCTAGAAGAGGTAACATTTAAATTGAATCTTAATATGATAAAATTCAACAGAAAAAATGGTATGATATTCTATGGCTTGCATATAGATATGGGAAAATGATTTGATGACCCTAAGGAAAGGGGCAAAAATTAGTATGACTAGAGATTGTGTCAGATGATACTGGAGAGTTCATATACTATTATCTTCTGATGCACCTTGAATGCCAGGATGGGAAGTTTAGATCAAAATTAGGAGTCATTGTGGAAATTTTCCATAGAGTGATCTGATGTGCCCCTTGATCTTTGCATAAAGATAGTATTAAATACAATATAACTGTGGTTTCAAAGTTATAAAGAACTCCCAGTGAATAATATCTACCAATGAATATCAGTGAAGAGATGAATAGAAAAATGAGACACCAAATGCCTTACCCATGGATACTCAGCCAAGATGTATAAGATAGAAATTGGATCCAGTTTTGGGGTTTTTTTTTTTGGTCTGGTTTCAAGACTAATTCTTTCCACCATAACATTTAGTTAAAGAATATAATCTTATGATAGCATAAAAGATAAAGTTCCACACCTGAAATATATACTTAATACTTGGGTTTATTGCTTTTTTCATTTAATGATGATGGTGGTGGTGGTGGTGATGATGATGATGATAGCATTTATATAGCACTTTGTTTCCAAATCACTTTACAAATATCTCATTTTATCTTTACAAAAAGGATTGTTATGTCAAAGTGGCTGTTGAAAGTTTTATTATTATCTCCCATTTTACAGTTGAGAAAACAGGATAATATGACTTACTCAGGGTCATACAGTTAGTATCTTAAGTTGGATTTCAATTTAAGTCTTTCTTACTCCAGTTCTAGAACTCACTTCATTGATTAGTTATGGGATCTTGAACAGCAACATTGAAAAGCACTTTTCTTCTTTATCAGTCTTTATTTTATTATCTATTTTCTTCTATATCAGTCTGTAATATACCAGGTCCTTTGATTCTCCATGACCTTTCAAAATCTGCCTAAGTTTATTTTCATTGCTTCAAAGACACTATCTATCCATATCATTCTTTGCAGCAGTCCCTTTCTCCTTTTGTCTTCATTTTTTTCCCAATGTGTCCCATCTTATTATGGTCCAAAATATTTAAGCTTCAGCTTCAATTTTGACGTTCTAATGAATAGCCTGAATTAATTTAAGTATTGACTGATTTGATCTCTTTGCTGTCCAAAGTATTCTCAAAAGTCTTCCTCAATACCACAATACAAAAGTGTCAATTCTGAGATGCTCAACCCTATCCACTATGTCACTTCACTGCTCCCAAAGCACTAAGTTTGATTGTATTTGACTATGAGATCATGGAGGTCAAGGAGCAATTCCTTTAAAAATTATAATAGTTCTATCAGTTCAAGTCTAATTCAGTATTTTCATTTTATTTTAAATGACTTGACTTTGCCACATTAGACCTGCACTGATAAAATTATTAGATTCATATAATAGAACTTGGATTCTAATAATATTTCTCTTCAATTTTTCAATCATTTATTAGCGTGTCAGGAAGATATTTCTAGTTATCTTCTTTCTTTTATTTTTGCATTGCCCAATATCTTTAAAACCAACTATATAATTTTGAGCAATAATATTTAAAGGAACATTACGTTGGAAGACAAGAACTTCAAATTTTACTAATGTAACCACTCTGTTTCCTTTTGATCAGAATTTTTATAGGAAATGCTTCTTCTTCCTGATAGCTCTACCTCAAGAACAGAGTTTGGCTTTTAAGGTATTCAGACACTGTAGATAGAATGAAGATTTCAGCACTTTGATAATTAGACTGAACTTGGAAAAGAATGACAAATTTTCAAGCAAAAGAACTTTCCAGGAGGATCAGGAGGTCTTTGACCTCATCCAAGTCTTGTTGTTTTCACTATTTCATTAATTTCTTGGGAGAGAGAGAAGGTGGTATCATCTGATAATTAAAAAAAAAGAATTTATTCAAGACTTTGACATTTAAAATTTATTTTAATTGAAAACTCTGAAGTGTGAGAAATGAAATAAATATTAAATGGCCTGGCTGAAATTTATATTATATCCTAACGTCTGACATTTTTTTGTGTGTGTTCCAGCTCTCAGCATTAGAGAGGCAGATCTTTGACTTCCTTGGCTTCCAGTGGGCACCAATTCTTGGAAATTTTCTTCACATAATAGTTGTCATCTTGGGCTTGTTTGGAACCATTCAGTTTAGACCTCGATATATAGTGGTGGTAAGTCTCAGACTTTTATCATGATCTTAATTTGCACTGATAGGTTGGGCTCTGTATTGGATAGAGAGCTGGCTCTAAGACAGGAAAATTAGACTCTGATACCAAGCAAGTCATTTAATCTTTCAGTGCCCTCAAGCAACTCTCTTAAGACTACCTCACAGAGTTTGTCTTGATCTGCATATTAGGAGTTCCCAATGCTAATGAATCACAGAATCCAGTATATAAACTTTTCAATTAACATTTAATTCCTTCTCTTAAACTGCTTAAAAGAAATGATAAGATCCTAAGTTCTGACCTCAAAAAAAAAAAAAAAAATTGCCTCATACCATCATCTATTTAGCCTCACTCTAGGAATGGAAGGAAATGGAGACCCTGAAAGTATATATGCATTGCCCAAAGGGATAAGAGGAGGGTATGAACTGAAGATCTTGGTGCCAAATTCACTGGCTGAAAATATTTCAATAATTTGTTTTAAGGTTTTGTGACTGTATAGATGACTTGTAAAACTGAACTCAGGGAAAAAAAGAAAATATATACTAACTTATTTTCCATATTACATTATAAGAAAGATATAATTATATTAATATATAAATGGTGACTTTAGCTTGACATTAAACATAACATAAAATCCCATTTTAGTTATGACAAATGAAAATTTATAATAAACTCAAAAATTAGTTACATTATTATTCTGTGGTTTTAGGCAAATCACTTCACTCTTGTACCTCAGTTTTTTTACCTGTTGAGTGAGGAGGTTGTACCCTATGGCCTCTAATATCTCTTCTAATTTTAGATTTTATGATCTAACATGTTCTTTTTTTATTTTTACAATTATATCAGAATTTTCTTTATATATCCTTTTTAAAAATGGTGCAGAAATCACCAATGTGCAACCAGCTTTAGACAGTTAACTAAGTGGTGGAATGGATGAAGTGTTGGCTTGAAATCAAAAAGATCTGAGTTCAAATCTTGCCTCAGATATCATCCTGGGCAAGTTACTTTTAACTTTTTTAATCAGCAGTTTCTGTAAAATGGGGATAATGCTAACCTCAACTTATTATTCTAAGGATCAAATAAGATGATTTTATATCTATATCTATCTATTTATCTATACATATACATAAACACTTAAGTGTATATAGGTGTGTATATATATTTATATAATATTTAACAAGCTTAAAGTACCACATAAACATTGTTATTATTAAGATTCTAAAGAATTTCATCCTCTTTTTAACTTAACATTATTTTCATTTTCAATGTCAGTTTGGTTTTAAATTTATTCTTTAATATCATATTATGCTTTCTCGATATGATGGACACATGCTTGATTTTTATAGATTTAAAAATACAATGTGAATGATTTCATTTTCATTTTCTAAAGGACGTGCCTCATTTTTCCCATTTAAAAAATGGAGGTAATATTGTGAACTGCTCTTGTGAGGAGGATGGGAGAAACAACAAACCATATTTAAATTACAACATACAAGAATGATAATATACATTAAAAAAAAAAAATCCAGTAGAAGAAAATGCAATACTCTATGTGATTGTGCAGTCACTGCACACTCTATTAATTTGATCTGTAAAACTTCCAATGCTCGTTTCATTTTTTTAAAAAAAGATCAGAGGAAGAATTCTGGATTTGTAGTCAAAGAAACCAGGTTGAATAGAGCTTTGCCCCCTAAATACTGTGTAACTCTGGGCAAATCACCTAACATTTCTGAGACTCATTTTCTTCATCTACATTTTGACAGGGTTGGATCAATTGACCTTTCAGTCCCTTCAGGGTCAAAAATGATAACAGTCAATAAAGGTACAACACTGCCACAGTTTGTAACTCTTACAGATAGTTTTTGGAATTTATATTACATCACAAAGATGAAAGTAAGTTGAAGCATGGATTCTGTGAGAATTGTGTTTGGAAAAGAGCTGAATAATCAAGGTATCTAGAGCAAGGTTTTTAGATCTTTTTTGTATCATTTATCTCTGGGAATTTTATGCAGCTTCTCAGAATAATACTGTTAACTACATTCATAATTGAAGGAAATACTTACATTCAAGTTAGAAATTAGTAAAATAAAAAAGAAATATTTTCTCATTACAGTAACTGAAATCTATCCATAGACCTTTAGGATCTGGAATCCAAGTTAAGAATTCTTGATTTAAAGTCTGTTTATTATCCATAAAGTATCATACATACATTTGTAAGTATGTATCATTGATAACCAGTTTACGACTTATTTTTATATAGTGATAATCAAGAGACTTACCTCTTTTAAGTAATATCCAATTGAATTTATGAATTAAACTAATAATCTTTATTGTGACAACTCACTCTTTAAAAACAATTCTCAAATGAGTTGTATGAATATTGATTAAACACTAATTATTAAATAACTACTATATTCTTGGGCATACTTTGGAATTTAATGGTGATTACTGTAATTCAGAAGCCTCTAGTTCTCCAGTCACTGTTAATGAGATACTATTTGAAAAGTACTAAGCATAGTGCCTGGCACATAGTAGGCACTTATTACATGATTATTCCCATTCATCCTACTATGAGACTCTAGGTCTACAGAGGCTCAAGAAGCATGGAAGCCAATCATAGGTTTCTTTTCTATAGGTAAAGAAAAAGCAGAAGCTTCCCTCATTCTAATTTTCTCTGAAGACTTAGTTTTTCTTTTATTTTAAATATCCATTAAACCTGTTCCTCCCTCATCCCCTTTTCTGTTATTGTTTCCATCTGTTACTAAAATGAAAAACAAAGAAAATTTGGATAATTAATAATTTCTGGCCATTACTTTAGTAGGATCCTTAGGCAGTGGTGAGATATCTTATCATATTTGTTATATGATCATCATATGTATTAACATAAACAGTTCTTTCTGTTTTTATTGCTACTACTTTCAACGTCTACTTCTCTTTCCTCCACAATGATGAATGGTTATTTAGAACCTAATAAAGTTCTTTATTCAAAGAGGTATTTCAACAGTATTTAGTTTTCTTTTTGTGTGAGGGAAGTTCTTTTATAGGAGTTCTGCCCATTACCTCCAATCCTCTTGGAGATCCTTGACTTCACTAGGGACCATAGCAATTTTTAAATATTGTGCCATAACATTATATCATTTTCTCATAATTTCTAAGACCAGTATTTATTCATTGAATTTACTAATGGCTACTTGAAAAAAAATTCTAGATGTCAGGTATATATCTGTATAGATAGCTTTAAAAAAAAAAAAGTTGTCATCTGGAAAGAAAATAAATATGGAACTGTTGTTTGAAAAGAGATAATAAAATGGAATAGGCAGGATTAGATTTCAGGATTAGATTAGAGTAAGACCTATGAAGATGATTATTTCTACATAAATAGTATTTAGCATATTAAATACTACCTAAATAGTATTAAATAGATACCTAAAGAGTATCTATCCTATTGTTTCTACCTAAATAGTATTTAAGTGTGCTGTTTTCTTAGATTGAATTCTTTATCATTTACATTAAAGCCTTCTAATGGCTTAGTACTTCTGACTATAAGCAAAAATTTTCAAGCAAGATAATAGAAGTATGAAAGTTTGATTCTGAAGTTCAGGAAGAAGTTCATCCACAAAAAGCTATTGGCATCCAGATAGGAACAATGTCCTAGAAACTGGTAACTTATTGGTTGTATTGTGATAACTGGCAGGCCCTTAATGGTTCTGAGGATAAAAATACTTATACTAGCTAATCTCACTTTTTTTTTATGAAGAAAGCTTCTACAGACCTATATAAATACCAGCTGATATTATTCTTCATATAATCTGGTTTTAACATTATATAATTCTTCCGATTTAAATATATTCACTGAATTATACTTTTACCACTTACTGATCAAAGTAATATTATATATATTATTGACATTTTTATATATTATATTATGTATATATTATATTGTTATACATAATATATTATTACTTAAATGTTATATACTTTATAGTTAAAAGTAATAAATTTAAAGGATCATAGGTTAATAGCTGAAAGGAAACTCAAAAGATCATTCAATCCAATCACACTGGACTCTGAGCTGAAAATTTTATTAAAAAAAAAGTAATGCAATTTGTGACAAGTTTGAATTTATGTGAATAATTATTAGCAAAGAATTATTTAAATATTTGAATTTGTATGAGCTACTTCTCATAATAATGGGTAACAAGTATTTTCTAGACCTTGAATATGTGCATAACATGTACATAAATGAGCATTTTCAAAAGAAATAACTAAGAGATTTAAAAACAGGAGTTTTATGAATCTTATGAGTCATCAATGAATTAAATTAGAAAGGATCTACAATTCATTAGCTTTTAAAATAATGATCACAGTCATAAATTGCCAGATCAGAATTTGAAAAAATAAGACAGAATCATTTTAAATGAGATTTATTTTTTGAAAATTCAATTATCATTAAAATAAAGGGAGTAACTCAAAATAATCTTTCACAAATGACAAAGAAGAAAACCATTCCATGCAAACTAGTAATATTTTATTCCAAATTAGAAGATATTTAGGAATTAATTTATTATGGCCAAAATATTTAAATTAACTGATTAACCCAAAAATCAATAGCATTTGTTAAGTACCTATTATGTGAAGAACTAAGAATGCCAAGATGAAAATATGTCACTGCTCTTGAGAAATTTGTCTTCTTTAAGGGAATGAACATATATAAAGTGGTTCAGCTGCTCCAGTCATGTATGACTCTTCAGGACCTACTTATAGTTTTCTTGGCAAAGATACTATAGTGATTTCCCATTCCATGCTCCAGCTCATTTTGCAGATGAAGAAACTGAGGCAAATAAAGTAAAGTAATTTGCCAAAGGTCACACAACTGTTAAGTGTCAGAGACAGATTTGAATTCAGGAGGATGAATCTTCCTTTTTCCAGGTCTGCACTCTATTTAGTGCATCACCTAGCTGCCCATATACATGCATAAATAAGATATATTCAAAATAAATACAAGGAAATGAGAGCAATGACACTATCAATTGGATATCTATGGGAGGTAGCACATAAACTGATATTTTAAAAAAATTAGGGCTTCTAGAAAGCAGACAGTATTCTCTACAAAAGGTGACAAATGATACTAATATGTGGAGTGAAGAGGAGGATTATATGTATGATAAAGTAAGAATGAATAAAATGACCATATATAAAATAAAAATTAAATACAAGAAAATTTGGAGGGGACAATACTAGCCCTTGGAGATAACAGAAAAGGAATCATGTAGGGTGACACTTGGGACTAACCTTTGAAGTAAACTACAAACATGTGGAGATTTTAACATGTGGAGGTGAGAAAGGAAGGAATCTCAAGCTGGGAGAAGACATTATAAAAAGACATTGAGATAAGACAAAGTATCATTTGTCATCAATAATAACGATGCCAATTTGACTGAATCTTATAGACTATGAAGAAGAAAAAATATATAATAAGGCTAGAACAATAAAGTGGAAAAAAGGTTATAAAGGTTTTTAAATCCTAAGTTTACATTTGGCCCTTTATGTATTAGGGAGCCACTTGAGTTTATTGGTTGGTAAAAGAAAGATGAACTTTCTATGCTTTAGGAAAATCATGGCAACTATCTGGGATTGAGCCTGATTCAAGACAGTTCCCTGATGGTTGATATTTTGATTTTGAAAGTTAGCTATCATTTTCTATCAGCTAAGCATCAAAAAGTGTCTGGAACTCTTCATGCCTGCTTTGTACTCAGGCAAGTGGACATTAAACATTTGGTCCTCTCAGTCAACCAAGTTTCAATGATAGTCCCAATATTTTAAAGGAAAATTTGATCTAATTTACATAGACAGAGAGAGAGAGGTTAGATTATTTCTGCTGCTATAGTCATAGGATGGTGAATGTATGCAAAGATGAGAAGCAAGTGGCAGGGAGACTAATTTTTGATTTAAAAGGCAATCATTATTGTTGATAGAAAGTAATGATTAAATTATTGTTTCTATTAAATAAGCAAAGTAGCAAAACAAGGATTTCGATTTTTTGAGTAAAGAAAAGATTTCTTCCATTTTAAGGATTATAAATTTTAATTTATTACAATTATGCAATGTGATCTGGTAAACATTTCCTCAAAATGCAGCTAGTTATTAACAATAATATTATCTTACAACTCACATTTCTGTAATGCTTTTCAAAGTGTTTTATATACATTATATTTTTATTATAATCCTTTGAGGTAGATGTGATTATTATTTCCCCATGAGGAAAATTACAAAGGTTCAATTAAGTCTCTGAGAATTCAAACTGGGTTCTTTTTTATTCAATTCTTTCTGAGTGATCTCTGTCCATTATGTTCCACCACCCCTAAGTATTTGGTTATGATGTTAAGAAAATTATTTGGGAAAGAAATTTTCGGGTTTTAAGAATATATATTTTGAAAGTCCTTGCTGCTGATTAGCCTCTTAGTTATGAGAGATCCCATCTTGTTTATCTAACAAATAATTAGCAAAATACTTCTGCACTTCTCTTACATGGAACATTAGATCAGGAAATTCAATATATAAGCCACATATTGTATCACAGATTCATAACTGATATGGGCCTTAAAAACTATTTAATCAAACCCTCTTTTTTGTAGAAAAGAAAACTGAAACACAGTGGCTTTACATGAGTAATACCAAATCACAAAGCAACATGCTTAAGAACTGGGTTTCCTACCCAAATTCTTTTATTTTAAATATAGCACTTTTTCATTTTCTTAAAGAGTTGTTGTAAAGAAGGAGCTTTCCATTTTCAAGCAATATCCTGCATCAGAGCAATGGGGATGCTGATATATGACGAATAGCCTTCAATGCCTGGCAGACCTAAGTCATTTTTAAATTATGGGTGACCCCCACAGCGAATTTCAATAATGGTGTTCATTGAAGGAGAAAATACTTAGAAAACAGTAATCAAGTCAAATTTTTTTGGATTTACTTGTGCTATAGGCCAGAAATGCACTTTAAAGAATAAATCTAAGGTTTACTGTCATCTACTAAAAGCTACAGAGAATATTGGATTTGTAATATCTAGAGATCTTTGGGGACCTACACAAGAAATCTTTTCTTGGGTTCTCCCCAGAAGAGTTATGCTTATTGACATTTCTTATTATTGATCTGTTTAGTGTATGAGCCTTTCATCTTCACATTTTTCTCCTTTTTCTCTTTTTCCTTCTGTCTAGTACACGGTGTGGACTGCCCTGTGGGTCACCTGGAATGTTTTCATTATCTGCTTTTATTTAGAAGTAGGCGGGCTGTCTAAGGTGGGTTGATTATACCTTTAACTTTGGGATAAAGAAAATGCTTTGGCAAATAACAATTATGATTCATACCATTTTATTACTGATTCATTGATCTCAGAACCAAGAGGAAGATTAGTTGTTTTTAAAACAGGTATTTGGGGTCAGCTAACTGGTACAGTGGATAGAGTGCTGGCCCTGAAGTCAGGAGGATCTGAATTCAAATCCAGCCTCAGATACTTAACACTTCCTAGTTGTGTGACGCTGGGCAAGTCACTTAACCCCAATTGCCTCAGCCAAAAAAAAAAAAAAAAAAGAAAGAAAGAAAGAAAAAGATATTTGGCCCTTAAAAGGAGTATTTGTAAGTCAAGTTTATATATATCTAGATATAGATCTAGATTGGTGTGTATGTTTGTATGTGTGTGTATTTGTATACACACATATATACACATATAATAAAATATAATATATAATATAATATAAAAATATATATTATATATTAGCTTGACTCAGAAAAAGGTAACTCTCAGAAAAATATAGATACATACACAACTGAAAACACATTTGGACTTTGATAATACACAGTCTTATTTTTGATTATCATATATTAAAGTGGGCAACAAGACTCTCCACAAGTTTGGTTTTAAAAGTATGATGCCACAGTAGTTAGAATTCTAAATGGGGAAGTATCAAATGTATTTGAGTATTCTTGGGCTTAAAGCAGCCAAAGGGTTTGAGGAGGTTAATGCAATGGCATGCTGAACAAATTGACATCGCTATTGGAATATTAATTCTGAAGAACTACATGAAAAAAGAGTGACATCTTTGCTATTTGAATAAAGTATTCTATTACTTGCAACTAAAGGCTGTGTTGCAATGATTCATATTTCTCATTCTTGAACACACAGAAGACAGTCTGTTGGATGAAACATTATACAAATTTTATTTTCAACCACACAAAAGTAAATGTTAGGATAGTTGAGAGACTTCATTATGACTTATGCAAAAATATTTTTGATTGCTACCCAAATGTAAAATCAGATTGCAATGCATTTTTATTTACATAACTTAAAATGATCTTCCCCCGCTTATACACCATCACAATCTGTTACTATAGAGCAGAACCTTAGCATCATCATTAAAACAGGAGAATTATATGTATTTCTTGGGGTTTCTCATTACCAGTTTTTAAGGACACAAGATCTGGGGAAGGGGGAGCAGATTATGCTGCCAGTTTCTCTAATTGTAAGGCTGAATGTAATGGGGCTGACTTGTTCTGCCCTGATATGCCAATTGTAGGAACAAAGTTTCTTTGAGAGAATATTGAGATACTAAAAAAAGAAGGGCCCGTGCTAGATTGGCAACAAATATATGTAGATTCATTAGGCTAATTAGGTTGTTTTAAAGAGTTTAATCATGAGGTCCAGTCCTTGGTGGCAGAGGGACAGAATAATGTAATGGATCTTCACACCAACCCCAAGCCAGGTTAAATTCGATTTAGAAACAGAACAAAAAAAGGTAAAGTGCTAGGGATGCCCCAGGGTCACATGCAAATGTTCCCACGAAATATCTGGAGCTTCTTTTGCTCTTTACACTCACTTAAGGTACTTTATATTCTTCTGCAAATTCTTAGATCATGTTCCCACTCTGGCTAGTATGGTACAATTAGTTATATGTAGGTAAAGGTAGTCTTTTGTTTTAAGGATTCCACAAAGCCCTCTGAGGACCTTAGAGTCTCTTTCATGAGCATTTGTAGATGTAATCGGGAAAAAAAATATTCAAAAGCAGCCTACTGCTGCTATACTCTGTCTAACAAAAGTATTAGTGAAGCCCATTTTGTAGTAAAGAGAATTCGGTTCAGCTGAGCTGTGAGAAATCCCCAGAGGAGTTTCTTGGAAACCTCCAGAAGTGGCTTCCCTTTGTTCAATTCTATAACTATATAATTAGAATTGGTCATTATGTTCTTATGCTGTCAAATGAGTTCAAGTACCACTATACACTATAATTCTCACAATAAAAACAATGTATATTGAAGATAATATTCATTGCTTTCTATCATTAATATAACTAAAACAGGAGCATATCTGTAAATAAATATATTACTGTCATTTGACAATTTAGATTTTTCTGAATAATATGTCATATCTGTTGAATTTAGGCCAAGGATATTTGAACTCAATGTGTGTTTTCTATCCTATGATTTTAACTAACAGTTTGAAATAATATTTATCAGGCATTGGGAAATCATTTTTTATTCTTCATGTATGTGCTGAGCCTGGGATGGGGAGGTGGTTTGTAAAATACATCATGCATCTCTAAATGTTAAGACTCATTCTAAAAGAAAAATATAAACTAAATGAGGGAATTTATAGGCTGATCTTTAAATGACACTCCAGGCTTATTTAAGGTAAGGCATATAGTTTGCTAAGAAGTGGTTTTTCGTTACCCTGGAAGTTGTCTTGCTGCGATATTAATATTATTCCTTACTCAGCTTGGATAATCCCTTCTTTTCCAAGCTGGCCTATATCCTTAGTTCCTTCTTATAGGAATGTGGGTATAGCAGGCAAGTAAAGGAAAATTGAGCCTTCTTCTTTCCTTACATAATCTAAAGCTCTGTCAAATCCTCTAAAACCTTCTTGAGCATCAGTGATTATTCTCTGAACTGGGAAATTTAGAGACATCAGAATATTTGTGACTTTGTCAAAGGAAAATGCATTCAATTCCTAAACCAGTAGTCGATTGCAGAAAGTGGCATACATCTGTCTTTTTCTTTCCACATATCTATTTAAAATAAAACAGTCTTCCTCCACCCTATCTCCTGCGTTGTATGGTTAAATTTTAGTTAGTTTTTTTTTTTTTAATGGGTTACAAATTAATGCTTCCTTATATATACTGACTTACTTTGTATTAGGCACTGTGCTAATAATAAGCGCTTTATATTATCTCATTTGATCCTTATAACTCTGAGAGGTAGATATAGTTATTATTATTTCCATTTTATAGATAAGAAATCTGAAACAGGCAGGAGTTAAGTGACTTGCCCAGGATCATACAACTAGTAAATGTTTGAGGCTGGATATGAACTGAGGGATTCTTGAGTTAAGGTTGAGCATTAAGCCACTTATTTTCATCTCATACAATCTCCATTTCTCCCCACAAAGCAAAGCTACCAAAACAATTCATTTCTCACTTTGAGCCCTAAATCATGCTCAAGTTGTATAGATGGGAGAGAAAATTTGCATAATAACCTATTTCCTAAAATAACTGGGGTTTGAGGCCCATTTTAAAATTTTTAAAATTCAAGGTTTGACCTTAATCAGCTTTCTTGCTATTTTAAAAATCACTGGATTGACTCTATCAAGATTTATCTTAGCAATCCATGTTTTAAATATATCAGTTTGTTCCTGATAGACACTGGGGAAAATACTGCAATGGTAAAAAGAAAATTCAAATATTACATTCCTTATAATTTAAAAGAAAAAAAAAAAGGTAATCTATAAAGTTTCATTTTACCTTTGGGATTTGTTTTTGGTTTAGTATGTGAATTTAGATGTGTTTAGTTCATTAGAAAGTCACAACATTGGATTCCCAAAAAAATAACCAAGACACTATTGTGGCTAATTAAAGAAGAACTACGTAGTTCCTTCAGTGCTAGATAGAAACAGCATCATATGTCTTTTTTTTTTTTTCAAAGTAATAGCCATATCTAAATTCCTTTCAATCTCTGTATCTCTCTTTTTTATTCAAGATAACTAACCCAGTCTCTATGGGGACTTAGAGGAGTCCCATGTAATAGTGATACTAAGATTAATAGGCCTTTACTAGACATCTTTTAACTTACCTGAGAGGGAAATGCTTGTAACTCAAAAGGGCACTCGGGAATGGCTGGCATACTGTCTCTTTCATTAAAGCAATAACTGCCCTTTCCAAAGTAGCGGTCTTCTCCCTCTCCCTCTCCCTCTCTTTCCCCACACTACACATTGGGGGTAGCCACAGACTGTACCAGAGCCAAAGGCTTGGTAAAGAGGGTGGTTAGGAGTCTTGCACATCCTTATACAATGGCATTTCACTTTCAGTGTTACAGATGAGGAAACACCAATTATTAAAGTTGAATGGGAGTTGAAACTGTCTGCATCTAGACACAGGGAATTCAAGAAAAGGAAGAAGTACAAGGTGGGAAAGGAAGGCAATCTGTAGTAGGAGAAGAAACTATTGCAAGAATAACTAGGTCCTCAAAGCATCAACTGCTATCCTTCTACCTCATAGTCTCTGGGTTGAGGAAACTTTATTAAGTAGTTTAGAATACTCCTTATTGTGCTTCAGAGTATACAAGGAAAGAAAACAATAAATATAAATTTCAAATTTATATTATGTAAAGTCAAATTGTGTTTAAAAAAACTAATCTGCTCAATTTTTGCAAAAAACAACACAAAACTTTGTGTTATAAGTGTAGATTTGCCCTATGTTTGAATGTATTAACATAAATCTCTTTTTTGGGAAAAATGAAAGATAAAACATTTTCATATTTAGAACTCTGAGATTACTCGGTCCTATAAGAATAAATAGAAAGGGAGATTGAATAAAGTAACTTTAAAAAAATACATTTAATAAGTCCATGGTAGTAGAGCCTAAAATCCAAATATTAGCCTCACATATGATGTTTTTCTGTGATGGTGAAGTATTGAAATTGAAATAATTTCTCCTATTCTGCCTCTATTCCTCATCTGGAGAGTAAATTAAGCAACCTTGGAAGTTACTCAGGGCACTTTTCAGTCATTCATTATGACCATTAAGGGCACTATTAATAAGTTACTACTTCTGTTTTAGAACCCTTGGGATCTTTTCTTTCTTTTTCTCATGGTATATTTGGAACATCGAGCTATATATCCTTTTCCATTGGTACCTTTTATGAGACTGAACAGGAAGTAAATTTAAGAACTTACACTGCACTGCGCACTCTTTGATTACAAAGGGATTAGGCCGAGGTTATTAATGGCTTCTTTTATGTCTCAAATTGGCACTATAGGCTATTTAATATTTCCTTATTACTTGTTTTTTCATGGAGCCATGTGGATCTTGTACATTAGTGAGCCAAGAGAATTTTCACTGTATCCAGTTTCCATAACCCTCAGGTTAAGTATTTGCATGACAGCACAAAAATGGTCTTGAAAATGATAAAAATGGGAAGGACTGATGTGAAGAAATGCTGTTCTGTGTCAAAAATAAACCCTGATCAAATATTAGAAGCCATATGGAAAGGGAGAAGGTACATATCCATCTGTTTCAATTCTTCTAAGAGCAATAAACATTTTTTCTCAAAATTTTTCTATTAGTTACATTGTTAAAAATAAATATTATAGACATATAGATGAATTTATATATGTTTGTGAAACATACATATAAAAGATCTATTAAATAATTATATATATATATAAAATTCACCTAATTTAGAGCAATGTAGCACCATGTAATTCAGCTTTGTAACATACAGATAAAAAAATTATACAATGTTCCTTACAATGAAATAAGGGGACAAGTCATGCAGAGGGGTGAAAATTTTTCTTTTCCTAGAGCACAATAATTTGGAACCTAGGAGGAGAGTGAATATCATTCTGATAAATTTTCCTCAACCCAGCTTGGTTTAAGCATGAAAGACTAGCAGTACTGTAGTATAAGGACTCAACTCTTCTTGGTACTACTTTAGAGTAAGTCATAGACAGGTCAAGTATTTCTGGTCAAAACAGAGGAGATCTGTAAACTCTCCCAGATGTAAAGAACCAGCAGATGACTGAATAGAATACAATCATTTAAAGCTATAAGAAAGACTGCAAGTCATCCATCTGCAACTTATAACTACAGAGTAAGTTTGTAGGTCAACAGAAGAATCATGATGAGAAGTAATGATGCTAAGAGATACCTTGGACACTGTGAATTGCTACAGATTCAATAAAAAGTGATGCCTTTCATTTATTCTGTCTGTACCTTGTATGTATGTAGTTGTTCACATGTTGTCTCCTCCAGTGGAATATAAGGTCCTTGTGAGTAGGGACTTTTCAATTTCCTTGTTTCTCTAAAGTTTAGCACAGTGGTAATAATTAATAAATGCTTGTTGGTTGGTGTTGGTTAGGTTTATAATTCTTTTCTCTGAACTGTGCTGTGATCCCTATTGACAAGATTTTTTAACCTTTAAGTAAAATCATTCTTACATCAAACCTTGTGAATTGTGTGCTTACAAGAAGCATTGGCTACCTCTAATATAGTAAAGTTCCTGTATCTTTTAGTTCCTATGTCTTTGATCAAATAGATCAGAAAAGTGAGAAAGACTTCAAAGAGTGCCTAGGCCCTCCAGACTACATGAAAACCTTTGACATAAGTAGTGTAGCTCAAAGAAGATGGTGATAAAGACAAAAAAAAAAAAAAAAAAAAGGAGCTAGTCAGAGTTTTCTATGAAAATTTGAGGAGGAAATAATTACTTTAAACTTGAGGGAGAGGGAAAGATTTTATGGTGGTGATACACATGAGTTACTTTAAAAAAAAAAAAGAATTCTAAATAATAGAGATGAGCAGGATGTGTAATGTTGTTTGGAAGGGGGCTGGAAACAGAGAGGAAAACATGTTTAGAACTCAAAAATTAAAAATATGAATGTTAAAGATTGTCTTTACATATGATTAAAAAAATAAATACTATTCAAAGTGATAAAAATGCAACATAGAAGATTTTGAATGAAAGTTTAAGGAATTTTTATTTTGTCTAGGTGAAATAGACAGCTTTTAGAGTTAAGGGAGTTAGATGAGAGTGCTGGGGGTGGAGCCAAGATGGTGGACTAAGTCAGGAAACTATTTGAGTTCTCCCAGTTTCCCTGGAAAATGATATGAAAGCAGCTAGGTGGTGCAGTGGATAGAGCCCCAGCCCTGAAGTCAGGAGGACCTACCTGAATTCAAATTTGAATTCAGTCACTTAACACTCCTAGGTGTGGGACCCTGGGCAAGTCACTTAAACCCAATTGCCTCAGCAAAAAAAAAAAAAAAGATAAAAGAAAAAAAAAGAAAGAAAGAAAAAGAAAATCACATGAAACCAAGACTGTTGAATAGAGTCTGATAGAATGAAACCACTTGCTCAAGATAGACTTAAAAACTTCAAGAAAAGTTATTCTCACTGGGGTGAAAAAGGTGTCCCCATAGACTCTGGGAAAGCCAGTGAGAGGGTTTAACCACAGCAAATCAGCAACTAAAACCCAAAGTCCTGGCTCAGTCAAGGAGCAGATTGGGAGCAGGGGGGGAGGGGGAGAAGGGGAGCTTCCAGTTCCAGCTCGGAAGGCAAACTGGGAAACTAGAAGCAAAGCTACCTCCTGCAACAACAAGGAGCCCCTATGCTCAAAGCCAAGGCTCAGAAATGCACAGGAAGAACAGAGTTGCACCTTAAAAGTTAAAAAAAAATTAACAAAGAAAAAAAAGGAAATACCAGAAGAAAAGGAAAGAAAATGAACAAGAAATATGACCACAGAAAGCTACCATAGTGACAGGATAGACCAAAACACAAACTCTGAGGATAGAATGTGCACAGAAGAAATCTCAAAGAGTGAGATAAATTGGTCTCAAGCCCAAAGAAGATTCTTGGAAATACTCATAAAAGACTTCAAAAGGTATATAAGAGAGATAGAAGAAAAAAATGAAAAAAGAGATGAGAGGTATGTATGAGAGAATAATTAATAGTTTGGAAAAGCAAGGAAAAGATTGTCTGGAGAAAATAACTCCTTAAACAGTAGAATAAACCAAATGGACAAAGAAATACAAAAGATAACTGAAGAAAATCACACATTAAAACTAGAACAGGGTAAATGGAAGCTAATGACTTTGTAAAACAGCAAGACTTGATCAAACAAACTAAAAAGAATGAAAAAAATGGAGGAAAATGTGAAATATCTCATTGGCAAAAGAGCCAACCTGGAAAATAGATTCAGAAGAAATAATTTTAAAATTATTGGCTTAGGACCAAATGCCAGGACTAAAAATGCCTGGATAGCATTTTATAAGAGATCATTAAGGAAAACTACCTCAATATTCTAGAAACGGAAGGGGAAAATATTCATTGGAAGAATCCATGTATCACCAATGGAAAGAGATGCCCCAAGAAAAACCCCCAAGGAACATTGTTGTGAAACTCCAAAACTACAACCTCAAATCAAAAATACTGCAAATTGGGGGACAAAAACAATTCAAGCATTAAAGCTCAACAATCAGGATTGCCCAGAATCTGGAAGCTTCTATAAAGGATCAGAAGGCATATAATGCTATATTCCAGAAGGCAAAAGACCAGAGGATACAACCAAGAATTAATTATCCAGTGAGATTGAGCATCATTTTTGAGGGGAGCTTCAATGAAGTAACAAAGCTTCAATCATTTCCACTGAAAAAACTAGAGCTAAACAGAAAATTTAAACTATGAACACAGAACTGGAAAGAACCATAGAAAGGTAAATGGGAAAAATATATATATATTTAAAGGTTAAATTGGTTCTATCCCTAGATGGGAAAACAATATCTGTAACTCTTGAAAACTATATCTGACACTGGGGTAGACAAAGGGAGACATTACATGGACTGAGAGTTTGGTTGTGAATGGACTCTGATGTGATAACATCAAAGAAAAAGACATTAATGGATGATAAAAGGTCTGTACTGAACAAAGAGGAAAGGGAAAGTATAATGGAACAATTAGTTCACACCAAGAAGTTAAAAAAAAAAAAAACCTATTACATTACAAAGTCTCTGCAAAAGCAAAACCAGCAGAAATAAGATGAAAAGTACAAAACTGGGAAAAATTCATTATAGTTAGTGTTTCTGATAAAGGTCTCATTTCTAAAATATATAAAAAATTCTGTCAAATTTATAAGAATACAAGTCATTCCCCGATTGATAAATGGTCAAAGGATATGAACAGACAATTTTCAGAAGATGAAATTAAAGCCATTTCGGTCAAAGGATATGAACAGACAATTTTCAGAGGATGAAATTGAAACTATTACCACCCATATGAAAGAGTGTTCCAAATCATTATTGATCAGAGAAATGCAAATTAAGACAACTCTGAGATACCACTACACACCTGTCAGATTGGCTAAGATGACAGAAAAAAATAATGATGAATGTTGGAGGGGATGCGGGAAAACTGGGACACTAATGCATTGTTGGTGGAGTTGTGAACGAATCCAACCATTCTGGAGAGCAATCTGGAATTATGCCCAAAAAGTTATCAAATTGTGCATACCCTTTGACCCAGCAGTGTTTCTATTGGGCTTATATCCCAAAGAAATACTAAAGAAGGGAAAGGGACCTGTATGTGCCAAAATGTTTGTAGCAGCCCTATTTGTAGTGGC